>NC_135236.1:153614883-154239883 GCF_051348905.1 Ranitomeya variabilis | reverse complement strand
ATGTAATGAACACTGTATACAGTGCACTTGGGGGATAAAGGGCCGGCAGCTGGCAGCTGCGGACTTTGGGGATCTGCCCATGGGCCGAATGAAAAGTCACTGTGGGGCCCGTGGGCCGGAGGTTCCCTGCCCCTCGTTTGAATGTATTAGTGTTTAAAAGATGCAAATACATTTGAACATCAGAAGGGAATGGAGTGTGTGCGGTGGCAGGTCTGGCATGCGCACCCACAAAAAGGGCTCTGCGTGCCCCGTGTGGCACGCATGCCATAGGTTCGCCATCACTGCTCTATAGGCTTTGTTTTTGGATATTGCTTTGTCTCCGCTCCCTTTCTTGGAAGTTTTCCTGATCTTTTTTATGGTTCATGATTTTATATATTAATCAATAAAATATTATGTTTTTTATATAATTTGAGTTGGAATCTTTTCCTATCCTGATGGCCACGTGCCATCTCCTATCTCTCAACCTATCTATCTATCTATCTATCTATCTATCTATCTATCTATCTATCTATCTATCTATCTATCTCCAATCTATCTATCTATCTATCTATCTATCTATCTATCTATCTATCTATCTATCTATCTATCTATCTATCTATCTATCCTCCTGGCTGTTTCGCTCAGCTCATTTCCTCTCCTCTCCTGCTTCCTTTCATCTGTCGAGCTCCCTTTCTCTGTGTGGAGGCGGTGATGCTATAGGCTGACATATGGTCCTGTTCTGTTTTCGCAGGGCTTCCCTCTGGTGCATCATTAGCATGCTTTACTAGGCAGGTCTGCATCACTGGAAAGAAAGGAGATTCTGGTTGAAAACACAGCTTTGTGAGACCTGATCATACAGCACTGCAACTGCAGACAACTCCAGGTGACAGGTAAGACACATTTATTTATATTCTTGGTATAATTGCAATTCTGCCTGTTCTTGGACTTGCTGGCAGATGCAAATTGACTGATTACTCACTCATCGCACAAGTAAGCGCAGGACTGAATCCTTCTTCATTATCTTTTTCTAGTTCACTCTAGTGAGAGTAAATCCAATACTGTGGATAGAACTCAAGGTGACGTCAAGGGCATGAGACTTTCACACCTTGTTTATAATCTTGTCTGAAACAATCCAAGTGGTAATGATAAGATCTTGGATCGTCGACAATCCAGTAACCTTGTGGTTTTTTACACCTTATCCGAGCACGATCGCTCATCACTAGTAGTAACTTATATCTACTAAGTGGTTCTTTTTTTGTTTCCTTTGGTGATAAGTTACTGTCTATGATGCCTAGGATCTAATATGCATTTGCTGATTACGATAAATGATCAACAATCAGATCACGGTCAGTGGTTTACTGGCCTGATTAGATGATTAAGGTACTTTCACACTTCCGTCTTCTGGGCTCCATCACAATCCGTCGTTATGGGTAAAAAACTGATCCTGCAAATGTGCTTGCAGGATGCGTTTTTTGCCCATAGACTTGTATTAGCGACGGATCGCGACGGATGGGCAAACGTCGCATCCGTCGTGCGACGGATCCATCCGTGTTTTGGCGGACGCCACGCACAAAAAAAGTTCAATGTAACATTTTTTTGTGCGACGTGTCCGCCATTTCCGACCGCGCATGCGCGGCTGGAACTCCGCCCCCTCCTCCCTGCTCATCACAATGGGCAGCGGATGCGTTGTAAAACTGCAACCGCTGCCCACGTTGTGCTAAATTTAGCACAACGTCCATTGGTACGTTGGGCCGACGGTTTGCGACGGCCCCGTACCGACGGAAGTGTGAAAGTAGCCTAAGATGTGAGCAAAGAATATCATCATTACCAGCACGTCATCTATCTATCTATCTATCTATCTATCTATCTATCTATCTATCTATCTATCTATCTATCTATCTAACTACCCAATATCTATCTATCTAATTTAAAAAAAAGTTGAGGCAGCACACCAAGTCCAAAGTTATAAAGTGGTCTTTAGTAGCCCATGTGGCGACGTTTTGGTCCTGGGTACAGACCTTTCTCAAGCAGTTACAGAAGTGGCGTCATTGTGTAATATATATTTAGTTTTCTTGTGAAAACAATGTTCACAGTGAAGAGTATATTTCTTTAGTGATTCCCTTTATCTTTCAGGCCCTAGTGGGGGTCTCTGGTTCCTCCTGCTAGGCCACAAGTCCTTTCTACAAAGTCAATCAAGGCTCTCTTGGCCTCCCACACTCTATTAGGTCCCACCCCTTCTGTTTCACCACCCCAGACTGTTCCCTGTTGTCTATGTCAATGTCAGAAGTAACTGCCCTGTTTATTAGCGCCTCCTGGTGACTGCCGCAGATTTTCGGGGCTTGACCTGTGATAGATGTCTGTAGGGTCTAGATGGATGAGGGCTCGGTCTAGAGTCTTGCCTGGCATCGTCCAGTCTCTGTATCTTGACTGCCGCAGAGCTGGGCCTCAGATGTTGACTGACGCCTTCTGGTCCATGGATGTTGCCTGCTACAGTTTGGATCTCACACACAGCTTCCCGCCGGTCTAGTCTATTGGGTGCGGCCTGTTATCTCCATCGTGACATGCCCCCAAGGACACACCCTGCTGCTCTCTCTCTTTGGCACCAAATCCTTTCCTGCCTTGAATCTCTGGCCTTTTATGTCAGGGAAATGCGTCATGGATGTCAATTGAACTGGTGCTCCATCTAGGCTCATCCTTCTTGAAGGACTTCCCCTTCTTATTGGTTACTCATGGTGCAGGTTGAACAATAGGTGGCTGTCTCCGATCACAAATGTCGGAAGGCTCTGAGGGATTTCGTCTTCCATGGCACAGTCTCTTACACCAGTAACAATAATAGATGTATATTAGGGATGTTCAATACATAGAGTTCTCTGATGTAGTGTAAACGTGCACATTTATTTATAGGCTGTGTTCTACTGTTATGATGATGTCATAGTGTGTCTATGTATACTCACTCCATGAGCTCTGTTGGGTTGATGCGTACATGTACAGGGTCAGACATAGATGGAATAGGGTCCATAAAACTCTTACATTAGAGATTTTCACATATTCACAGATGAACAGTGTATTGAAAAATATTCAATCCCGTGAACTATTGCTCATTTTTTCATATTACATCCACAAACTTAAATGTATTTTATTGGGATTTTATGTGATATACCAACAAAAAGTAGCAAATATTTGTAAATTGTAAAGAAAATTACACATGGTTTTCTAATTGTTTTAACCCATTAACGACCGCCGATACGCCTTTTAACGGCGGCCGCTAAGGGTACTTAAACCACAGCGCCGTTAATTAATGGCGCTGTGGAAAAAGTGAATAGCGCCCCCCAGAGTCGGATTTTCTCTGGGGTCTCAGTTGCCGAGGGTAGCCGAGACCCCAGAGAACATGGTTCGGGGGGGTTTTACCGACCCCCGAGTTGCGATCGCTGGTAATTAACCGTTTACCGGCGGTCGCAACCAAAAAAAAAAAAAACATGATTTCCCATTTAATTTCTCTGTCCTCCGATGGGATCGCACATCAGAGGACAGAGAAATGGGGTCCCCGATCGCCCCCGATGGCCCCCCGATACTCACCTGTCTTCCCCGGTGCTCCTCGTGGCTCCCGATGGGCGCCGCCATCTTCTTCCGGCAAAAAAATGGCGGGCGCATGCGCAGTGTGCCCGCCGGCCGGCACCCGGGAGATCTTTGGGATCTCGGCTGCTGGGGGTAGCCGAGACCCCAAAGAACATGATCAGGGTCGGTTTTTACCGACCCCTGTTTTGCGATCGCCGGTAATTAACTAGCAACTAGAAGTAGCCGTGGGATGTACCTAACACGTCCTAGACATCTCGACACAGCCGGAGGACTAAATACCCCTGTAGATGGAAATGGGAATTCTATCTTGCCTCAGAGCAGAACCCCAAAGGATAGGCAGCCCCCCACAAATATTGACTGTGAGTATAAGAGGAAAGACACACGCAGGCAGAAAAACAGGATTTAGCAAAAGAGGCACTTCTAGCTAAATAGAAAAGGATAGGACAGAATACTAAGCGGTCAGTATTAAAATCCTAAAAACATCCACAGCAGATAATACAAATAATCCACATCTAACTAAAGACATAGAAAGTATATCTGCATCTCCTGAGAATCCAGCATGACTGAAAAATCCAAACAAAGTCTAAGCTGGGCAAAAACACAATAAATTGCACTGAATTGCAAAGCACACTGCATGTGTGCACAGAGACAAAAAACCAGACACTTATCTTAGCTGAATTTGCAGCAGGGCATGAGGAGCCAGAGAGAGATGCAATCCCTCCAAGTACAATAGACAACTGGCACAGACTCATGGATCCTGCAAACCTAAATACCTAATAGAGCTGCAATCAGCAGAAACACCTGCCCGGATTACAACCCCAAGACAACTGCACTACCACCAACAACCACCGGAGGGAGCCCAAGAGCAGAATTCACAACAGGGTATCAGCCTACTCAGCATAAATTGCACAATAAAGTTTGGGGTCCAATTTCTCCTGTTACCCTTGAGAAAATAAAAAATTGCAGGCTAAAAAATTATTTTTGAGGAAAAAAAAAAGGATTGTTTATTTTCACGGCTCTACTTTATAAATTTCTGTGAAGCACTTGGGGGTTTAAAGTACTCACCACACATCTAGATAAGTTCCTTAAGTGGTCTAGTTTCCAAAATGGGGTCACTTGTGTGGGGTTTCTACTGTTTAGGCACATCAGGGGCTCTCCAAACGCGACATGGCGTCTGATCTCAATTCCAGCCAATTCTACATTGAAAAAGTAAAACGGCACTCCTTCTCTTTCAAGCTCTGCGGTGCGCCCAAACAGTGGTTTACCCCCACATATGGGGTATCGATGTACTCAGGAAAAATTGCACAACAACTTTTGTGGTCGAATTTCTCCTGTTACCCTTGTGAAAATAAAAATTTTGGGGCACAAAGATCATTTTTGTAGAAAAAATGCAATTTTTTATTTTCACAGCTCTACCTTATAAACTTCTGAGAAGCACCTGGGGGTTTAAAGTGCTCACCACACATCTAGTTAAGTTCCTTAAGGGGTCTAGTTTCCAAAATGGGGTCACTTGTGGGGGGTTTCCACTGTTTAGGCACATCAGGGGCTCTCCAAACGCGACATGGCGTCCGATCTCAATTCCAGCCAATTCTACATTGAAAAAGTAAAACGGCACTCCTTTTCTTCCAAGCTCTGCGGTGCGCCCAAACAGTGGTTTACCCCCACACATGGGGTATCAACATACTCAGGAGAAATTGCACAACAACTTTTGTGGTCTAATTTCTCCTGTTACCCTTGTGAAAATAAGAATTTGTGGGCGAAAAGATCATTTTTGTGTAAACAAATGCGATTTTTTATTTTCACGGCTCTACTTTATAAACTTCTGCGAAGCACTTGGGGGCTCAAAGTGCTCACCACACATCTAGATAAGTTCCTTAAGGGGTCTAGTTTCCAAAATGGTGTCACTTGTGGGGGGTTTCCACTGTTTAGGCTTATCAGGGGCTCTCTAAACGTGACATGGCATCCGATCTCAATTCCAGCCAAGTCTGCATTGAAAAAGTCAAACGGCGCTCCTTCTCTTCCAAGCTCTGCGGTGCGCCCAAACAGTGGTTTACCCCCACATGTGGTGTATCGGCGTATTCAGGAGAAATTGCACAACAACATTTATGGTTAAATTTCTGTTTTTACACTTGTGAAAATAAAAAAAAATGGTTCTGAAGTAAAATGTTTGCAAAAAAAAGTTAAATGTTCATTTTTGCCTTCCACATTGATCCAGTTCCTGTGAAGCACTTAAAGGGTTAATAAACTTCTTGAATGTGGTTTTGAGCACCTTGAGGGGTGCAGTTTTTAGAATGGTGTCACACTTGGTTTTTTTCTATCATATAGACCCCTCAAAATGACTTCAAATGTGATGTGGTCCCTTAAAAAAAATGGTGTTGTAAAAATGAGAAATTGCTGGTCAACTTTTAACCCTTATAACTCCCTAACAAAAAAAAATTTTGTTTCCAAAATTGTGCTGATGTAAAGTAGACATGTGGAAAATGTTATTTATTAACTATTTTTTGTGACATATCTCTCTGATTTAAGGGCATAAAAATACAAAGTTTGAAAATTGCAAAATTTTAAATTTTTTTGCCATATTTCCATTTTTTTCATAAATAATCGCAAGTAATATCGAAGAAATGTTACCACTAAACATGAAGTACAATATGTCACGAAAAAACAGTCTCAGAATCAGCAGGATCCGTTGAAGCGTTCCAGAGTTATAACCTCATAAAGTGACAGTGGTCAGAATTGTAAAAATTGGCCTGGCCATTAAGTACCAAATTGGCTCTGTCACTAAGGGGTTAAAACAATACATCTGAAATTTCATAAATGAGCATTTATAAAATCCATTGTAGATGGGAATCTGATTTAGTATTACTAGACTATCAGTTTCTGATTGAGACATTGCTCTGTAGCAGTTATCGTTCTTAAAAAATAGGGGTGGGAAATCAAGCCCGTTACATATAGATCTTTCTTCTCTGTGTGCTCATTTACACATCTGCTATGATTTTTTACAGCCCGGTCAGGCAGATACTCTGAAAAATTTATAGAGGCTATTGGAAAATTAAATATTGAATATCTCGGAATGATCAGACAAAACTGAACTATTTTTAAAGTGAAATATCTTAAAAAAGCCATTATCTGTCTACATACAGCTGTTACATAATTATCATGGCACCCCCTGGTGTTTATTTGATCCTATTGTAGAAAGTCTACCTACTGTATTTTTTCGGACTATAAGGTACACCCCAAATTTTGGGGAGGGAAATAGGAAAAAAAATATTTTTTATAAGATGTGGGTCTGTCTTATAGTCTGAATTTAAGGTACCTTACCTGGGGGGAGGTGGTGGTAGGGCGGGGTCATAGGAGGCATGTTCCCTGCTGCAGGAAGACTGTGGCGGCAGAAGTAGGGCAATGCTGTGGGCCCTGAGTGGGAGGAGGGCGTGTCCCACAGGTGCGATGCTGCTGATCCGGTGTCGGTGGTGAGACAGAGGGGAGTGCTTTGCTTTCCTGGCAGTGGCTTCAAGAAGATGGCCGCCAGATTGAGATCTCGGTTCAGATCCTAAACTGTGCATGTGCCACCAGAGCTGCCCACAGTTTCAGTAAAATCGCTGCCGGTAAAGCAATGCATTTCGTTCTGCTTATCTCCCACAGCAGACCCGCAGCATCACCACAATTCTGCCGCTGGTGGCTTCCTGAGGAAGGGACCCTGCCTCCTATGATCCCCCTTCACACACTACCTCCGCCCCTTCCCCCGGTAAGCTACATCTGGACTATAAGACACCCTGCCATTTTCCTCTCAATTTTTTTGGGAAAAAAAGTGAATCCTATAGTCTGAAAAATATGTTAATTTGTTATGCGCTAGAAAAAAGAATAATCTTCTCATTTTACAATTTTTATTGGATCTCCTTTACAAAAGCATTCATTTCTTCAATGTCAATATCTTATTCAAGCTGATTTCAAATATGCGGCTCAAAAATCAACACCAACATGAACGGTAAAGCGGAAAACAATTTGAAGACCCTTATTTGTTTTTCCATGTGAATATACCTTAAGATAAACTGTCGTGTTGTTTTGGGGCTGTATAATAAAGGTGGGCAATGGGCAGTGGCATGACTAGAGTCTGATAGGCCCTGGTGCAAGATTTAGACCGGGCCTCCCATCCTGATTATACAGTTGTACTCAAATGTTTTCATACCCCGGCAGAATTTTTGCTTTCTTTGCCTTTTTTTTTTTTTTTTAGAGAATATGAATGATAACACCAAAACATTTTCTACACTTGTGGTTAGTGGTTGGATGAAGCCATTTATCGTCAAACTACTGTATTTTCTCTTTTTAAATCATAATGACAACCCAAAACATCCAAATGCCCCTGATCAAAAGCTCACAACCCATATCTTAATACCGTGTATTGCCCCCTCTAATATCAATGACAGATGATTACCCTGGAAGATGGAGATGTCAGTGTCTTATACCTTGCTATGCTCCTTTCTTAAGCCTAATCTGTTCCCTCCTCCACCCAGGGAGGTGTGAGGCCAAAGGGTATTGCAAAACACTTACCAGACAGACAGGGTGTAATAGACAAAAATAAAAGAAAACTACTATTCTACAAATGCACTCACAAAACATCAGAGTTAGATACAGGGGAGTAATAGGAGGCACAAACCAAATGGGAGAGGAAAGAGATAAACATGTAAACCAACTCCACGCAGAAATCTCCTGAAAAACTCTGTCCAATCTTCTACTCCAAACACTGAACTTCTCCTTCTACACCAAACCAGGAAGTAGAACAACTCGCTGGCAACTCCCAAGTGCCAGTGGCGAGTATATATAGCAGAGGGGAGTGGACAACAGAGAACAGGTGAGACAATTCAGGATGGAGAACTCCAGGAGAGCTATCTTGCAATGACAGAGCAAGGAAAACCTGCACTATTTAATAGGATGGTAAAGCAGTTCTAATAACTGCAGGAATTCAAGTAACCAGGGGCCATTATCTTCTGGCTAGTGTTGAGCGATACCGTCCGATACTTGAAAGTATCGGTATCGGAAAGTATCGGCCGATACCGTCAAAGTATCGGATCTAATCCGATACCGATACCAATACAAGTCAATGGGACTCAAGTATCGGACGGTATCCCTGATGGTTCCCAGGGTCTGAAGGAGAGGAAACTCTCCTTCAGGCCCTGGGATCCATATCAATGTGTAAAAGAAAGAATTAAAATAAAAAATAGGGATATACTCACCCTCCGACGCAGCCTGGACTTTACCGCCGTAACCGGGAGCCGTTGTACCTAAGAATGCGCGCTTGAAGGGCCTTAGATGAGGTCACTGCGCTCTGATTGGTCCGTAGCGGTCGCGTGACCGCTACGCGACCAATCACAAAGCAGTGACGTCACCTAAGGTCTTTCATGCGCTTGAAATACCTTAGAAGACGTCCGCAGCTTCTGATTGGTCGCGTAGCGGTCGCGTGACCGCTACGCGACCAATCACAAAGCAGTGACGTCTTCTAAGGTATTTCAAGCGCTTGAAAGACCTTAGGTGACGTCACTGCTTTGTGATTGGTCGCATAGCGGTCACGCGACCGCTACGGACCAATCAGAGCGCAGTGACCTCATCTAAGGCCCTGCAAGCGCGCATTCTTAGGTACAACGGCTCCCGGTTACGGCGGTAAAGTCCAGGCTGCGTCGGAGAGGTGAGTATATCCCTATTTTTTATTTTAATTCTTTATTTTACACATTGATATTAATCCCGATACCGATTCACGATACCACAAAAGTATCGGATCTCGGTATCGGAATTCCGATACCCGCAAGTATCGGCCGATACCCGATACTTGCGGTATCGGAATGCTCAACACTACTTCTGGCCCCTCTCTGTCATGGTAGCCCCCTGACACCACAGTCATACATGTAGTAGTATGGCCACGGGCATTGTGTACTCACTGATTTAAAAAAAAAATGATTCTACTCACCTTCCCTGTGCTTTTTTGCCACTTGGCGTTCTCCGATTTATTGCTTGGAAATTCGGAGACATATTGTCAGAAGTCTATAGACTAAAAGAACAATTTACATTTTACTCCAAAATATACCTATAAAGGGAAAAATCAGACAAACTGAACATTTTGCAGTGGTCTCTTAATTTTTGCCAGAGCTGTATGTTATATTATATATGGGTATTTTAACCATATTGAATTAACCCCTTTCTGACATCGTACTATCCCGTCGAGGTGGCCTGGGCCTGTATGACCACCTAGTACGTCATATGCGGTTAGCCACCCTCACGGGGGGAGCGCGGCCGATCGCAGCCGGGTGTCAGCTGATTATCACAGTTGACATCCGGCACTATGTGCCAGGAGCGCTCCCGGCACATTAACCCCCAGAACATTGTGATCAAACATGATTGCAGCGTTCCGGTGACATAGGGAAGAATCGCGCAGGGAGAGTTGTTATGGACCTGGTGGTTAGGAGCACCCGGAATGACCTGATGAGTAAACTAGTAATCGGAACAAGCTCTGGGAAAGTGGGAACTCTGCTGACCGCAAACCCTACTCCTATTACACACACACTAGAAATAGCCGTGGTGCATACCTAACTCTCCCTAGACGCCTCTTCACAGCCTGAGCTAACTACCCCTAAAGATAGAAATAGAAGCCTAACCTTGCCTCAGAGAAATTCCCCAAAGGTAAAGGCAGCCCCCCACATATATTGACTGTGAGTTAAGAGGAAAGTCACGAACACAGGAATGAAACAGGTTTTAGCAGAGGAGGCCAGACTTCACTAAATAGTCAGAGGATAGAAAAGGGAACTATGCGGTCAGCACAAAAGACTACAAAAAACCACGCAGAGTAAGCAAAAAGACTCCCCACACCGACTCACGGTGTGGAGGTGCCACTCTGCACCCCAGAGCTTCCAGCTAGCAAGGGAATATCATGATAGCAAGCTGGATTAGAAATTGGCAGTACTAAGAAATATATTCAGGAAGCAGTAACAACAAATGAACTAGCAAAGACTTAGCTTCTGCTGGAGTAGAGAGGTCCTCAGAGAAGTCCAAGAGAGATCTGAACCAATACTGAAACATTGACAGCTGGCATGAAGTAACGATCTGAGTGGAGTTAAATAGGAAGCCAACATAGCAATAAACGAGAGCAGCTGACAAAGCCAACCTTAGTGACCAGCAGTTCCGCTCAAAGCCACCAGAGGGAGTCCAAGAGCAGAACTAACCAAAGTACCATTCATGACCACAGGAGGGAGTCCGAGAACGGAATTCACAACAGAGGGGGCTCCCTGCGTGCTTCCCTGAGACCCTCAGAACAACGCGATGTAATCACGTTGTTTCAAATGTCTCATCCATCCTCCTCCCTGCAGGCCCCGGATCCAAGATGGCCACGAGGGTCCTTCCGGGTCCTGCAGGGAGGTGGCTTGCAAGCGCCTGCTGAGAGCAAGCCTCCTGCACTGTCTGTCAGATTGCTGATCTGACACGGTGCTATGCAAAGTGTCAGAGTAAAAAAAAGAGTAAAAGAGTAAAAAAAAATACACTGTGTAAAAATATATATAAAAAAACCTAAATAAAGAAAACAATAAAAAATAAATATTGTTCCAATAAATACATTTCTTTATGTAAATAAAAAAAACAATAAGGTACATTACAGTAGTATTGCCGTGTCCATAATGACCCGACCTATAAAACTGTCCCACTAGTTAACCCCTTCAGTGAACACCGTATAAAAAAAAAATAAAAAAAAACGAGGCAAAAAACAATGCTTTATCATCATACCGCCGGACAAAAAGTAGAATAACACGCGATCAAAAAGATGGAAATAAATAAATATAGTACCGCTGAAAACGTCATCTTGTCCTGCAAAAAACGAGCCACCATACAGCGTCATCAGCGAAATAAATGTTATAGCCCTCAGAATAAAGCGATGCAAAAATAATTATTTTTTATATAAAATAGTTTTTATTGTATAAAAGCGCCAAAACATAAAAAAATTATATAAATGAGGTATCACTGTAATCGTACTAACCCAAAAAATAAAACTGCTTTATCAATTTTACCAAACGCGGAATGGTATAAACGCCCCCCCCAAAGAAATTCATAAATTGCTGGTTTTTGTTCATTCCTCCTAACAAAAACCAGAATAAAAAGCGATCAAAAAATGTCATGTGCCCAGAAAAGGGTACCAATAAAAACGTCAACTCGTCCCGCAAAAAACAAGACCTCACATGATTCTGTGGACCAAAATATGGAAAAGTTATAGCTCTCAAAATGTGGTGACACAAAAACTATTTTTTGCAATAAAATGCGTCTTTTAGCGTGTGACAGCTGCCAAACATAAAAACCTGCTATAAATTGTAAATCAACCCCCCCTTTATCACCGCCTTAGTTAGGGAAAAATATTAAAATTAAAAAAATGTATTATTTCCATTTTCCCATTAGGGTTAGGGTTGGGGCAAATGTTAGGATTAGGGCTGGGGCTAAAGTTAGGGTTAGGGTTGGGGCTAAAGTTAGGGTTAGGGTTGGGGCTAAATTTAGGGTTAGGGTTGGGGATAGAGTTGGGGTTAGGGTTTGGGTTATGTCTACGGTTGGGTTAGGGGTGTGGTTAGGGTTATGGTTGGGGTTGTGATTGGGGTTAGGGGTGTGTTGGGGTTAGGGGTGTGTTGGGGTTGGGATTAGGGTTGGGGGTGTGTTTGGGTTAGGGGTGTGGTTAAGGTTATGGTTAGGGGTGTGTTGGGGTAAGGGGTGTGTTGGGGTTAGGGGAGGGTTGGGTTTAGGGATGTGCTTATAGTTGGGATTAGGGTTAGTTGTTGTGAATTCTGCTCTTGGGCTCCCTCCGGTGGTTATAAGTGGTAGCGCTGCTGTCTCTGGATCGCAGCATTTATCAGGTGTGTCCACTTTTTGCAATTCGGACTGGGCTATTTAGTCTTGCTTGACCCTTTAGTCAGTGCCAGTTGTCCATTGTTCCTGGAGGATTCACATCCCTGCCTGGTCTCTCCTGCTTTGCTGTTCATTTCAACAAAGATAAGTTCTGGCCTTGATTTTTGGGCCTTATTGTTCAGTTCTTTTCCATGTTTTTGTCTTGTCCAGCTTGGTCTGTATAAGGATTTGTTTAGCCAAGCTGGTATCTCTGGAGATGCAGCTATACCCTCCATATCTTTAGTTAGATGTGGAGATTTTGTATTTTCTGTGGTGGATATTTTCTAGTGTTTTAATACTGACCGCATAGTACTCTGTCCTATCCTTTCTATTTAGCTAGAAGTGGCCTCCTTTGCTAAATTATCATTTCAGTCTGTGTATGTTTTTTCCCTCTCCTCTCACAGTCAATATTTGTGGGGGGCTGTCTATCCTTTGGGGATTTTCTCTGAGGCAAGAAAGTTTTCCCTTTTCTATCTCTAGGGGTAATTAGTCCTCCGGCTGTGTCGAGATGTCTAGGGAGTGATAGGTACATTCCACGGCTACTTCTAGTTGCGGTGTTAAGTTCAGGGTCTGCGGTCAGTACAGGTACCACCTTCTCCAGAGAACATCTAATGCTGCTCCTAGGCCACCAGATCATAACAGTTAGTAGTGTGTTGGGGTTAGGGTTGGAGTTAGAATTGGGGGGTTTCCACTGTTTAGACATATCAGGGGCTCTGCAAACGCAACGTGATGTCCGCAGACCATTCCATCAAAGTCTGCATTCCAAAACGTCACTACTTCCCTTCCAAGCCCCGACGTGCGCCCAAACAGTGGTTTACCCTCACATATGGGGTATCAGCGTACTCAGGACAAATAGGACAACAACTTTTGCAGTCCAATTTCTCCTGTTACTCTTGGGAAAATACAAAACTGGGGGCTAAAAATCATTTTTGTGGAAAAAAATAGGATTTTTTTATTTTCACGGCTCTGCGTTATAAACTTAGTGAAACACTTTGGGGTTCAAAGTTCTCACAACACATCTAGATAAGTTCCTTTGGGGATCTAGTATGGGGTCTCTTGTGGGGGGTTTCTACTGTTTAGGTACATCAGGGACTCTGCAAACACAATGTGATGCCCACAGACCATTCCATCTAAGTCTGCATTCCAAAATGGCGCTCCTTCCCTCCCGAGCTCTGCTATGCACCCAAACAGTGGTTTTTCCCCACATATGGGGTAATACTCAGCATACTCAGGACAAATTGCACAACAACTTTTGGGGTCCAATTTTTCCGGATACCCTTGGAAAAAAAAAAATTGGGAGTGAAAAGATTATTTTTGTGGGGAAAAAATGATGTTTTAATTTTCACGGCTCTATATTATAAACTTTAGTTAAACAATTGGGGGTTCAAAGTACACACCACACATCTAAATAAGTTTTTTAGGTGGTCTAGTTTCCAAAATGGGGTCACTTGTGGGGGGTTTACACTGTTTAGGCACATCAGGGGCTCTCCAAACGCCTCATGGCGTCTGATCTCAATTCCAGCCAATTCTGCGTTGAAAAAGTCAAACGGTGCTCCTTCCCTTCCGAGCTCTGCCATGCGCCCAAAGAGTGGTTTACCCCTACATATGGGGTATCAGCATACTCAGGACAAATTGCACAACAACTTTTCGGGTCCACTTTCTCCTATTACCCTTGGTAAAATAAAACAAATTGGATCTGAAATAATTTTTTTGTGAAAAAAAGTTAAATGTTCATTTTTTTTAAACATTCCAAAAATTCCTGTGAAGCACCTGAAGGGTTGATAAACTTCTTAAATATGGTTTTGAGCACCTTTAGGGGTGCAGTTTTTAGAATGGTGTCACTTTTTGCTATTTTCTATCATATAGACCTCTCAAAGTGACTTCAAATGTGATGTGGTCCCTAAAAAAAAAATAGTGTTGTAAAAATGAGAAATCACTGGTTAACTTTTAACCCTAATAGCTCCCTAACAAAAACAAAATTTTGGTTCCAAAATTGTGTTGATGTAAAGCAGACATGTGGGAAATGTTACTTGTTAAGTATTTTGTGTAAATTGCAAAATTTTCAAATTTTTGCCAAATTTCCGTTTTTTACAAATAAACGCAAGTAATATCAAAGAAATGTTACCACTATCATGAAGTACAATATGTCACGAGAAAACAATGTCAGAATCACCAGGATCCGTTGAAGAGTTCCAGAGTTATAACCTCATAAAGTGACAGTGGTCAGAATTGTAAAAATTGGCCCGGTCATTAACGTGGAAACCGCCCTTGGGGGTAAAGGGGTTAAAAGCTAATTCTTAAGGAGTCTTCTTTTTTGGTTATACTTGCAATAACAGCAACTGACCACCAAGAAGCCATGTGATGTCATTGCTGTTGGACTGGAGTCTACTGGAGCGCCAACTGGAGTGATGTAGAATTAAATGTGTCAGTGATCGATATTTTTTATTTATATACAATTTGCTGCCCTTAAATTGGGCAACTTCATTAAAGAATAACTAATAATTTTGCGCATTTGTAGTACAGATAATGGCAGTGAATGGTCAGCTTAGCATCTGTGTCTCACTATCTCTGGGGATAAGCTGCTGCAGGAGATTGTTCTAAAAAGGACTACAATCAGAGGAGACAGGTGCACTGCTGCCCCATTCACTGCCATCATCTGTACTTCAAGTGAGTACGTTCCAATATTAGCTAAAGGCAGGGAAACAGATGGGATAAATCAGGAATCTTGAAGTCACTTACATGCAATTTTTTACAGAACAAAGACAAATTCCCTAATAAAGTAATTTGCAAAGCTTGATAACATTCCATGCTGGACAAAATTATAACAAAAAATATGAAAGTTTAGTTATTAATTAGTTCTTTAATTATAATAGCTTTCATGGATGATACTATCTACTATATAATTGTATAAGGGTCACTTCCGTCTTTCTGTCTGTCCTTCTGTCTGTCTGTCTGTCACGGATATTTATTGGTCATGGCCTCTGTCTGTCATGGAAATCCAAGTCACTGATTGGTCGCGGCAAAACAGCCATGACCAATCAGCGACACGCACAGTCCGGAAGAAAATGGCTGCTCCTTGCTCCCCGCAGTCAGTGCCCGGCGCCCGCATACTCCCCTCCGGTCACCGCTCACACAGGGTTAATGTCGGCGGTAACGGACCTCGTTATGCCACGGGTAATGCACTCCGTTACCTCTGCTATTAACCCTGTGTGTCCCCAACTTTTTACTATTGACGCTGCCTATGCGGCATCAATAGTAAAAAATGTAATGTTAAAAATAATAAAAACCAAAAAAACCTGCTATACTCACCCTCTGTATTCCGCCTGCGCGAGAAGGACCTGCCATGACGTCACGGTCATGTGACAGCGACGTCATCACAGGCCCTGCGCGCCTGCGCGAGAAGGACCTGCCATGACATCATGGCAGGTCCTTCTCACGCAGGTGCGAAGAAGCTGCGGTACCATGGGACAGGCAGGGACAGCGTCAGGAGTGCCAGGAGCAGGTGAGTATTTCATATTCACCTGTCCGCGTTCCATCCGCCGGGCGCCGCTCCATCATCCCATCCTCTTGCAGTGACTGTACAGGTCAGAGGGCGTGATGACGTATTAGTGTGCGCGCCGCCCTCTGCCTGAACAGTCAGTGCGGAGAGATGGGATGTTGAGGAGCAGCGACGAGAGGTGAGTATGTGATTTGTTTTTATTGCAGCAGCAGCAGCATTACATGTGGCACAATGCTGTATGGAGCATCTATGGGGCCATAAAGAGCTGCATGGAGCATTATATGGGGCATCTATGGAGCCATAACTGCATGGAGCATTATATGGGGCATCTATTGGGCCATAACTGCATGGAGCATTATATGGGGCAGCTATGGGGCCATAACTGCATGGAGCAATATATGGGGCATTATATGGGGCATCTATGGGGCCATAAAGAACTGCATGGAGCATCATATGGAGCATCTATGGGGCCATAACTGCATGGAGCATTATATGGGGCATCTATGGGGCCATAACTGCATGGAGCATTATACTATGTGACTGGGCAAAATACTACGTGACTGGGCAATATACTACGTGGACATGCATATTCTAGAATACCCGATGCGTTAGAATCAGGCCACCATCTAGTCTACTATATAATTGTCTAAGGGTCACTTCCATCTTTCTGTCTGTCCTTCTGTCTGTCTGTCTGTCATGGATATTCATTGGTCGAGGCCTCTGTCTGTCAAGGACATCCAAGTCGCTGATTGGTCGTGGCAAAACGCCCACGACCATTGCCACGACCAATCAGCGACGGCCATAGTCTGGCTGCAAAATAGCCGCTGCTTTACTGCCCTGCAGTCAGCGCTGAGCGCTCACACAGGATTAATGCCAGCGTTAACGGACCGCGTTGTAACGCACTCTGTTAACGCAGCTATTAACCCTGTGTGACCAACTTTTTACTATTGATGCTGCCTATGTCGCGCGCTGTCCTCGGCAGTGCAAGCGGCAGGTTCCGGTGCCAAGGATGCTATGCGAGAAGGACCTGCCATGACGTCACGGTCATGTGATTGCGACGTCATCACAGGTCCTGCGCTCATACCAACCCTGGGACCGGAAGCTGCCGCATGCACCGCACACAGGCGCCAGGACTTCAAGGGACCTTCGGAAGGTGAGAATATGTTTATTTTTTTAATTTAAGTCTTTTTTAACCACGCATATAGTGCCCACATTGCTATATACTACGTGGACTGTGTTACATACTGCGTGGGCTCTGTTATATACTACATCTCTGTGCTATATACTATGTAGCTGGGCAATATACAACGTGACTGTGCAATATACAACGTGACTGTCCAATATACTACGTGGCTGTGCAATATACTTCGTGCTCTGTGTTATATACTACGTAGCTGTGCAATATACTATGTGGCTGTGTCAGTTCTGTTATATACTACGTCGACTGTGCAATATACTACGTGGCTCTGTTATATACTACGTGGCTGTGCAATATACTACATAGCGATGCAATATACTATGTGCCTCTACAATATACTACGTGGCTATGTTATATACTACGTGGCTCTGCTATATACTACGTGGCTCTACAATATACTACGTGGCTATGTTATATACTACGTGGCTCTGCTATATACTATGTGACTGACCAATATACTTCATACCTGTGCAATACACTACGTGGCTATGTTATATACTACGTAGCTATGTTATATACTACGTCGGTTGTGTTATATACTACATCACTGTGCAATATAGTACGTAGCCTGTGCTATATACTACCTACATATTCTAGAATACCCGATACCCTAGAATCGGGCCACCATCTAGTTGCTTTATAAATATATATATATTTGCATTATATTTACTACTTATATTTAAATTTCTGCTATTTGCACACCTAACATCACAGCCTAAAAAAAAAGTAAAAATGTAAATCAGAGTAGTACTAAGGGGTAAATCTGGTTAAACATAACTGATTCCTGGCAAAGGCCCTAATGTGTAATACATTATACATTATTTTCTGGCTCTGACTTCAGACTACTAAAGTTCAATATAGCACAGGAAGCAAAATGGGTATTAACCAGCCACAAAAGGAATGAAAGCCCAGACGGCGGCTGAAATCGTTAGTGCAAAAGCTGCATCGCTCTCCAATAATAGCCATGTTCGGGGGGCTCTAAGTATTTGCATGGTGCTTACACTATAAAACAACTGTGCTATCTATGGCCTCATTCACACATCTGCGTTGCATGTACGTGTTGTGTTTTTTTTTTTCACAGATACATCACATACCCCTAATAATCTATGGGGCTACTCACATGACTGTGTTTTTTTACGGATGTGAAATGTGTTCATGCAAATTTCCATGTCATTTTTTCTCTGGTATCACAGATGCAAGAACCAATATGCTGTTGTGGTATCCGGCAAAGTGCCCATTTCTATGGGATACCGGATATACAGTGTGTTTTCATATAAATGCTGTGAATTTTTATGTGGACTGTGCATTTTAAATAGATTGTGAGACCTGCTGACAGGCAGCACAAAAAGGGTTAATCTTCTCCTCACAGGCTTGATCAAGTGACCCAGCTATGTTTTAACATGCAGAAGGTTCTGGAAAAACGCAGTCAGCCAATGACTGCAGCTCTACAGTCACATAGAAGGGGGAGGAGCCAAGTCCCGTGAGATAGTTTTAATTTGAAGTGGCAGTTGATGGTTGGACATTGTGAGAAGAGGAAGCCATTTTGTAGGTGAAGGAATTACCTACCGTCTCCCTGCCCGCTTTGCTTTAAAAGGGGACTGACACGATAAGGGGAGTTAATAGATTTTATATGAGGAAGACTACCATTGCACCTCTAGGAGGAATAATTATCTCAGGGCAGAAACAGAGCACAGTGCTGAAGAAGAAATATTCAGACTTAATAAAACCAGAGGTTACTAAGATCTGCCTGTCTGCAGTTACACAGCAATCATCAACCGTGAGTGTAATCCTGTACCTCAGTTTCCTGCTGTTTGTAAATAATAATTTGCCCCATTACCTTCAGTAAAAAGATTTCTGTTTTAAATTCTTACGGCTGCTTCATTACTGGGGCTTAAATGCACCAACTACTACCACCATCATCATCTTCTGCCTAGAAGTTCTGCAGTTACTGTGCAAACATTGTATTGTGGAGTTTCCTGTGTGTGTTTGAGAAGGAAAGACTCTTCTCCTGACAGAAAGTTTGGCCACCATAAGATACATTATACCCTGTCAGGAGTACAACCCTCAGCCATACACCACATGAGAATGCCACACTGTCTATTTACCAGAATGGAGAGAATCACATTAGGTGGGAAATGAGGAGAACTGGAGCTTCAGATAAGGTTTTTATTATTACCAACCCGCCTAACGGGATTCTCTCCATTCTAGTAAATATCAGGGCTGCCATCAGGGCTTTACAGCCGTTACTGCTGTATGGGGCCCGGTCAGCAGCAGTGCACAGAGGGGCCCGCAGATCCGGGGCCCCACTGTTGTGCTTCTACTGACCGGGCCCCATCATGCACTAAAATACTGTGCACTGCGGCGCACATGTCGGCGCTGGGGCCCGGGAGCGGTTTTGGAGCTGTGCACGGCCGTCTTACCTAGTCGGCTGCGCAGCTCCTGCTCGGCTGTAGCTAGAATGTATGGGCTCCCTGCAGGTCCTGACTACAGCCCATACATTCTAGCAATCTCAGTAGTGAATGTGCTAGAATGTAGGGGCTCCTGTCAGGTCCTCTCAGCAGCCCATACATTCTAGCTGCTGCTTCACTGCTGGAAACACTAGACGGCCCGGGAACGACTGAGGTAAGTATAAAAAACATTTTTATATTGTTTTTTTTTAAATGGGTGAGGTGGGGGAGAGTGAGAAAAGCAGATATAGCGGGCACCACATCAATGTACTCAACAGGGATCTACCAACTGCATATGAAACAACACAGAAAAAAAACAAGACAAAGGATATGCACATACAAGGGATCAACCTGAATATTCCACTTTATTTAAATGACTTATATAAACAAGGCAAAAAAAAAGGGGCAACACATTTAAAAACATTTAAAAACCACAAAAGGCTAAATAGCCCAAACATAATCACCCCAAACGGACCCAATGATGCAATGATGGCAGTGCTCATACAGGATATATAAATAGATTAAATACAAATCTCCAAATACGCAAACTCTCATGTTAATCAAAAAATCTATACAATACAATAGGCTGCCAGCTGACCCATCAAAAAAGGCTTGTTCTAAATATATATAGGACATAGGAGATATACTGGTGGGTATCTTGTCCCCATAGTTTAATACAAATCCAGTATAGCCCCTATGTGTCCTGTCAACCCTATGTAACGTACAATTAAAGTGCACTACCGACTAAGCACCCCCTGGGTGGTCAGGGGAGAGGGCTCAGGAAGACGCTCTAGCAGCGTCGATACGCGTGGGGCCTTCTCACTCCTCACGGACTGTATTTGGTATCATGCTACTGCTCTGGCAAATCTGACCACCATTATGGAATTGAGATGCCGGCCGCTCCAACAGCGCTTGTGTTATTTTGTGAGATATTTTGCTTAGGCTGGTCACTATACTTGTGTGATATTGTGGTCAGTATGATTCTTTAATACTTATATGCCAGGGGGTGCTTAGTCGGTAGTGCACTTTAATTGTACGTTACATAGGGCTGACAGGACACATAGGGGCTATACTGGATTTGCATTAAACTATAGGGACAAGATACCCACCAGTATATCTCCTATGTCCTATATATATTTAGAACAAGCCTTTTTTGATGGGTCAGCTGGCAGCCTATTGTATTGTATATATTTTTTGATTAACATGAGAGTTTGCGTATTTGGAGATTTGTATTTAATCTATTTATATATCCTGTATGAGCACTGCCATCATTGCATCATTGGGTCCGTTTGGGGTGATTATGTTTGGGCTATTTAGCCTTTTGTGGTTTTTAAATGTTTTTAAATGTGTTGCCCCTTTTTTTTGCCTTGTTTATATAAGTCATTTAAATAAAGTGGAATATTCAGGTTGATCCCTTGTATGTGCATATCCTTTCTCTTGTTTTTTTCTGTGGGGGGGAGTGAGACTGCAGATGATGGAGTGTGTTTGAGGGGGCCCTGCGCATGATGAAATGATAGGGGGCTGCAGATGATGAAGTGTGTTTAAGGGGGCACTGCGCATGATGAAATGATAGGGGGCTGCAAATGATAAAGTGTGTTTGAGGGGGGCACTGCGCATGATGAAATGATAGGGGGCTGCAGATGATGAAGTGTGTTTGAGGGGGCACTGCGCATGATGAAATGATAGGGGGCTGCAGATGATGAAGTGTGTTTGAGGGGGCACTGCGCATGATGAAATGATAGGGGGCTGCAGATGATGATGTGTGTTTAAGGGGGCACTGCGCATGATGAAATGATAGGGGGCTGCAGATGATAAAGTGTGTTTGAGGGGGCACTGCGCATGATGAAATGATAGGGGGCTGCAGATGATGAAGTGTGTTTGAGGGGGCTGTTGTGAATTTGGTTTCTGGGCTCCCCCGGTGGTTACTGGTGGTACTGAACTTGTGTGCTTCATCTCCTCTGTTCACCTGTTTCCATCAGGATGTGGGAGTTTCTATTTAGCCTTGCTCCTCAGTCATTTCTATGCCGGCCAACAATGTTACCAGAAGCCTTTCTGTTGCATGTTCCTGCTCCTAGACTACTATCAGCTAAGTTGGACTTGTAGTCCTAAGATTGTTTTGCATTTTTGTTCCAGTTCTCTGTTTTTGAATATTTCTGAGGCTGGAAGCTCTTGTGAGCTGAAATTGCCACTCTGGTGTCATGAGTTGATATTAGAGTCTTAAAGCAATTTCTGGATGGTGTTTTGAAAGGGTTTTCAGCTGACTGTGAAGTTCCCTTTTCTGTCTTCCTACTATCTAGTAAGCGGACCTCAATTTGCTAAACCTATCTTCATACTTCGTATGTCATTTTCCTCTAAAATCACCGACAATATATGTGGGGGCTACTGTCTGCCTTTTGGGGAAAATTTCTCTAGAGGTAAGCCAGGTCTGTATTTTCCTCTGCTAGGGTCAGTCAGTCCTCCGGCTGGCGCTGGGCGTCTAGGGATAAAACGTAGGCACGCTACCCGGCCACTGTTAGTTGTGCGGTAGGTTTAGCTCACAGTCAGCTCGAGTTCCCATCTTCCAAGAGCTAGTCCTTTTGTATGCTTTACTACGGTCTCTTGCCATTGAGAACCATGACAGTTTGGCCGGCCAAGAGTTAAAATAATTGGCAGAAGAAAGGAGAGAAAAGAAGTCTGCAGAGAATTTTTTTTTTTTTTTCTGAGTTTGCTCATTAGTTGATTCACTTGCATCTCTGCTTACTGCAGCCTTCGTCTCTCTCTCCTTCTAATCCTTGAATGGTTCTGATTTCACCTGATTAAAATGGATCCTCAGAGTTTAGCTATTGGTTTGGATAATCTCGCTATGAAGGTTCAAAGTTTACAGGATTTTGTAATTCATGCTCCTATATCTGAACCTAGAATTCCTTTACCTGAATTTTTCTCCGGGGATAGATCTCGCTTCCAGAATTTCAAACATAATTGTAAATTATTTTTGTCTCTGAGATCTCGCTCCGCTGGAGATCCTGCACAGCAAGTCAGGATTGTAATTTCCTTGCTCCGGGGCGAACCTCAGGATTGGGCATTTGCTTTGGCACCAGGGGATCCTGCGTTGCTCAATGTGGATGCGTTTTTCCTGGCTTTGGGGTTGCTTTATGAGGAACCTCATTTAGAGATTCAGGCTGAAAAAGCCTTGATGGCCCTGTCTCAAGGGCAAGATGAGGTTGAAATATACTGCCAAAAATTTCGTAAGTGGTCTGTGCTTACTCAGTGGAATGAGTGCGCCCTGGCGGCGAATTTCAGAGAGGGTCTCTCTGATGCCATTAAAGATGTTATGGTGGGGTTCCCTGTGCCTACAGGTCTGAATGAGTCCATGACAATGGCTATTCAGATTGATCGGCGTTTGCGGGAGCGCAAACCTGTGCACCATTTGGCGGTGTCTACTGAGAAGGCGCCAGAGATTATGCAATGTGATAGAATTCTGTCCAGAAGCGAACGACAGAATTTTAGGCGAAAAAATGGGTTATGCTTCTATTGTGGTGATTCAACTCATGTTATATCAGCATGCTCTAAACGTACTAAGAAGGTTGATAAGTCTGTTTCAATTGGCACTTTACAGTCTAAGTTTATTCTATCTGTGACCCTGATTTGCTCTTTATCGTCTATTACCGCGGACGCCTATGTCGACTCTGGCGCCGCTTTGAGTCTTATGGATTGGTCCTTTGCCAAACGCTGTGGGTTTAATTTAGAGCCTCTGGAAGTTCCTATACCTCTGAAGGGTATTGACTCCACGCCATTGGCTAGTAATAAACCACAATACTGGACACAAGTAACTATGCGTATTAATCCGGATCACCAGGAGATTATTCGCTTCCTTGTGTTGTATAATCTACATGATGTGTTGGTGCTTGGATTGCCATGGATGCAATCTCATAACCCAGTCCTCGACTGGAAAGCAATGTCTGTGTTAAGCTGGGGATGTCAGGGGACTCATGGGGACATACCTTTGGTTTCCATTTCGTCATCTATTCCCTCTGAGATTCCGGAATTTTTATCTGATTATCGTAACATTTTTGAGGAGCCTAAACTTGGTTCACTACCTCCGCACAGAGATTGCGATTGTACTATAGATCTGATTCCGGGCAGTAAGTTTCCAAAGGGTCGTTTATTTAATCTATCTGTGCCTGAACATGCTGCTATGCGGGAATATATTAAGGAGTCCTTGGAAAAGGGACATATTCGTCCTTCGTCATCTCCCTTAGGAGCCGGTTTTTTCTTTGTATCTAAAAAAGATGGCTCTTTGAGGCCGTGTATTGATTATCGGCTTTTGAATAAAATCACGGTTAAATATCAGTATCCTTTGCCACTGCTTACTGATTTGTTTGCTCGAATAAAGGGGGCCAAGTGGTTCTCTAAGATTGATCTTCGTGGGGCGTATAATTTAGTGCGAATTAAGCAGGGGGATGAGTGGAAAACCGCATTTAATACGCCTGAGGGCCATTTTGAGTATTTAGTAATGCCTTTTGGTCTTTCAAATGCCCCTTCAGTCTTTCAGTCTTTTATGCATGACATTTTCCGTGAATATTTGGATAAATTTATGATTGTGTATCTGGATGATATTTTGATTTTTTCGGATGACTGGGACTCTCATGTCCAACAGGTCAGGAGGGTTTTTCAGGTTTTGCGCTCTAATTCCTTGTGTGTAAAGGGTTCTAAGTGTGTTTTTGGGGTTCAAAAGATTTCGTTTTTGGGGTACATTTTTTCCCCCTCTTCCATTGAGATGGACCCTGTCAAGGTTCAGGCTATTTGTGATTGGACGCAACCCTCTTCTCTTAAGAGCCTTCAGAAGTTTTTGGGCTTTGCTAATTTTTATCGTCGATTTATAACTGGTTTTTCTGATGTTGCTAAGCCGTTGACTGATTTGACTAAGAAGGGTGCTGATGTTGCTGATTGGTCCCCTGCTGCTGTGGAGGCCTTTCGGGAGCTTAAGCGCCGCTTTTCTTCCGCCCCTGTATTGCGTCAGCCTGATGTTACTCTTCCTTTTCAGGTTGAGGTCGACGCTTCAGAAATCGGAGCTGGGGCGGTTTTGTCGCAGAAAAGTTCCGACTGCTCCGTGATGAGACCTTGCGCGTTCTTTTCTCGTAAATTTTTGCCCGCTGAGCGAAATTATGATATTGGTAATCGGGAGCTCTTGGCTATGAAGTGGGCTTTTGAGGAGTGGCGTCATTGGCTTGAGGGGGCTAGACATCAGGTGGTGGTATTGACCGACCACAAGAATTTGATTTATCTTGAGTCTGCCAGGCGCCTGAATCCTAGACAGGCGCGCTGGTCGTTATTTTTCTCTCGGTTTAATTTTGTGGTTTCTTACCTACCGGGTTCTAAAAATGTGAAGGCGGATGCCCTTTCTAGGAGTTTTGAGCCTGATTCCCCTGGTAATTCTGAACCTACAGGTATCCTTAAGGATGGAGTGATATTATCTGCTGTTTCCCCAGACTTGCGACGGGTCTTGCAGGAGTTTCAGGCGGATAGACCTGATCGTTGCCCGCCTGGTAGACTGTTTGTTCCGGATGATTGGACCAGTAGAGTCATCTCGGAGGTCCATTCTTCTGCGTTAGCTGGTCATCCTGGAATCTTTGGTACCAGGGATTTGGTGGCTAGGTCCTTCTGGTGGCCTTCCCTGTCGCGAGATGTGCGAGGTTTTGTGCAGTCTTGTGCTGTTTGTGCTCGGGCCAAGCCTTGTTGTTCTCAGGCTAGTGGATTGTTGTTATCTTTGCCTATTCCGAAGAGGCCTTGGACTCACATCTCCATGGATTTTATTTCTGATCTCCCTGTTTCTCAGAAGATGTCTGTCATCTGGGTGGTGTGTGACCGTTTCTCTAAGATGGTCCATTTGGTCCCCTTGCCTAAATTGCCTTCCTCATCCGAGCTAGTTCCTCTGTTTTTTCAAAATGTGGTTCGCTTGCATGGTATTCCGGAGAATATCGTTTCTGACAGGGGAACCCAATTCGTGTCTAGATTTTGGCGAGTGTTCTGTGCTAGGATGGGCATTGATTTGTCTTTTTCGTCTGCTTTCCATCCTCAGACTAATGGCCAGACCGAGCGAACTAATCAGACCTTGGAGACTTATTTGAGGTGTTTTGTGTCTGCGGATCAGGATGATTGGGTTGCCTTTTTGCCCTTGGCGGAGTTTGCCCTCAATAACCGGGCTAGTTCTGCCACCTTGGTTTCTCCTTTCTTCTGTAATTCGGGGTTTCATCCTCGTTTCTCTTCCGGTCAGGTGGAGTCTTCGGATTGTCCTGGAGTGGATGCTGTGGTGGAGAGGTTGCATCAGATTTGGGGGCATGTGGTGGACAATTTGAAGTTGTCCCAGGAGAAGACTCAGCAGTTTGCCAACCGCCGTCGTCGTGCTGGTCCTCGTCTTTGTGTTGGGGACTTGGTGTGGTTGTCTTCTCGTTTTGTCCCTATGAAGGTTTCTTCTCCTAAGTTTAAGCCTCGGTTCATCGGCCCGTACAAGATATTGGAGATTCTTAACCCTGTGTCCTTTCGTTTGGACCTCCCTGCATCTTTTTCTATTCATAATGTCTTCCATCGGTCATTGTTGCGCAGGTATGAGGTACCGGTTGTGCCTTCCGTTGAGCCTCCTGCTCCGGTGTTGGTTGAGGGTGAGTTGGAGTACGTTGTCGAGAAGATCTTGGACTCCCGTGTTTCCAGACGGAGACTTCAGTATTTGGTCAAGTGGAAGGGCTACGGTCAGGAGGATAATTCTTGGGTGACAGCCTCTGATGTTCATGCCTCCGATTTGGTCCGTGCCTTTCATAGGGCTCATCCTGATCGCCCTGGTGGTTCTGGTGAGGGTTCGGTGCCCCCTCCTTGAGGGGGGGGTACTGTTGTGAATTTGGTTTCTGGGCTCCCCCGGTGGTTACTGGTGGTACTGAACTTGTGTGCTTCATCTCCTCTGTTCACCTGTTTCCATCAGGATGTGGGAGTTTCTATTTAGCCTTGCTCCTCAGTCATTTCTATGCCGGCCAACAATGTTACCAGAAGCCTTTCTGTTGCATGTTCCTGCTCCTAGACTACTATCAGCTAAGTTGGACTTGTAGTCCTAAGATTGTTTTGCATTTTTGTTCCAGTTCTCTGTTTTTGAATATTTCTGAGGCTGGAAGCTCTTGTGAGCTGAAATTGCCACTCTGGTGTCATGAGTTGATATTAGAGTCTTAAAGCAATTTCTGGATGGTGTTTTGAAAGGGTTTTCAGCTGACTGTGAAGTTCCCTTTTCTGTCTTCCTACTATCTAGTAAGCGGACCTCAATTTGCTAAACCTATCTTCATACTTCGTATGTCATTTTCCTCTAAAATCACCGACAATATATGTGGGGGCTACTGTCTGCCTTTTGGGGAAAATTTCTCTAGAGGTAAGCCAGGTCTGTATTTTCCTCTGCTAGGGTCAGTCAGTCCTCCGGCTGGCGCTGGGCGTCTAGGGATAAAACGTAGGCACGCTACCCGGCCACTGTTAGTTGTGTGGTAGGTTTAGCTCACAGTCAGCTCGAGTTCCCATCTTCCAAGAGCTAGTCCTTTTGTATGCTTTACTACGGTCTCTTGCCATTGAGAACCATGACAGGGGGCACTGCGCATGATGAAATGATAGGGGGCTGCAGATCATGAATTGTGTTTGAGGGGGCACTGCGCATGATGAAATGATAGGGGGCTGCAGATGATGAAGTGTGTTTGAAGGGGCACTGCACATGATGAAGTGTGTTTGAGGGGGCACTGCGCATGATGAAATGATAGGGGGCTGCAGATGATGAAGTGTGTTTGAGGGGGCACTGCACATGATGAAATGATAGGGGGCTGCAAATGATAAAGTAAGGGGGACTGCAGATGAAGTGAAGGGGGAATAGTCGACTAAATGATGAAGTAAGGTGGACTGCAAATGATGAAGTGGGGGTGATGGGGACTGTTCATCAAGTGAGTGTGAGGGATGGTGGACAGCAATTGAATTGAAGGTGGGGGTGGGGAGAGCCAATGGTGTATTGAAGGTAGGGAGAGCAAATAATGAATTTTGAGGGTGGGGGAAGAGCAGATGATAATGAATAGAGGGTGGGAGAGAGAAGACATGACAATGAATTGAGGCAGAAGGGGCATGTAACTATAATGAATCGGAGTTAGGGTTAGGGTACTGTCACACAGTGGCACTTTGGTCGCTACGACGGTACGATCTGTGACGTTCCAGCGATATCCATACGATATCGCAGTGTCTGACACGCTACTGCGATCAGGGACCCTGCTGAGAATCGTACGTCGTAGCAGATCGTTTGGAACTTTATTTCGTCGCTGGATCTCCCGCTGTCATCGCTGGATCGTTGTGTGTGACAGCGATCCAGCGATGCGTTCGCTTGTAACCAGGGTAAACATCGGGTTACTAAGCGCAGGGCCGCGCTTAGTAACTCGATGTTTACCGTGGTTACCAGCGTAAAAGTAAAAAAAAAAAAACAGTACATACTCACATTCCGGTGTCCTTCAGGTCCTTTGCCGTCTGCTTCCCGCTCTGACTGACTGCCGGCCGGAAAGTGAGAGCAGATCACAGCGGCGACGTCAAAAAAACCTTTTGGCCAAAACAAAATCTGCTGGCTATGTGTGTGATCTGGTGATGGGAACTGTTAATGTGTGATTGGTGAGAAGTGGAGTTTTTCCAAGAGACAGCGGTGGTGCTGTGGACAGTTCGAGGGTTGGAGGCGGGGCTGAGGTGGAGCCTGGGCGGAGTCTTAAGGGGGCCCCGAAAATTTTGCCAGTATGGGGCCCCGAAATTTCTAGTGGCAGCCCTGGTAAATATACATATGGAAGATATCTCCTGTCATGGGTAGCAGCAGATATTCATGCCTAAACAGGTGTAGTGCCTTCACCACCACCAGGTGAGCGCAATCAGCTTCTCTGTAATGTTCTTTTTAAATCATACTGCTTTACTGCGTGCACTTTTCCCCTCTCTAGAGCCCTTCAATATGATGTCTATGAGTCTGCGAGAAACACATATGGCACATGGATGCCATCCTTGTGCCATCCCTATGCCATCTTTGTGCCATCCTTGTGATGTCCGTATTTAACATTGCAAAGGATAGGAGAAAATTTGTTATTTATTTATTTTTCCATCTGTGAAAAACACTGATGACTGATGGTAAAAACAGAGGTACTGGCCTCTTACGTCCTGTCATGTTACATGAAAGTGGGGGTCCTGGCTCAGTGTGTGGACTTATGCTATGGGGGCACTGCGTCCTTGCAGGCTGCTTGTTACCGAAAACTCTGGTTGGTCAGAACCAGATGTTGGGGACATCAATGAGGGAGTCCACATGTCCAAAATAAACTGTTTACTAAACGATAACTTGATAGGGATTAGCTAGGGATAAAGTAGATAGCGGGAAGACATCTTTATGAACGTTTCCTTCACAACACAAAGCATTTTACACTCACAGTTCCAATTCTTTCCTCTTTACTCACTCTTTCAATATCTTCACTGTTACTCTCAGGTTCACCGCAAACCAGCTCAGTACTATAGTCTAGTTAGCAAGAATCCTATTCTCAACCCACAGTTCCGCATCTTCTTTCCCTCTATTAAACTATATTAGCAGTATGGCCGGTCCTTAACTTCTCTGTCACTGACGCCTTGGAATTCCCTCCTGGGGCACTTTCTTCATCTGAAGTACTCTGTCCAGTCTTGATTCGTTACCTCTCTGAGCTGTAAAGTATGGTCTGTACTGCTAGGGGTCCTATCCCAGGACCCATCTCCAATAGAGAACTCTATCTTTTCGTCACTTCTCTACTTCTTTCCACTAGGATCTCGATATGCTCTATCACCGTCTCTTCTCTTGTTAGGGACACCCACATCATGTGGCATTGCTCACTGACCAGAACTTAGGTCTGCTTTCTATGCACACTGGGCCCTATCTGAAGTCCTGACAGGAAACTGTCTCTGTCCCTTCAGCTTAGCCCTTCCCACTTTGGGCTAGGTCCAACCATTAACTCTAAATCTCCATACTGTCAGGCAGAGCACAATACCAATGCTATTAACGCATATCACAATTGACATTATTCAAAACAACATTACACTTGTTCTTCAAGAGAATATGTCCATCTCCTTACAAAAGTATGACAAATCTCGCTGATTCCAACAATATATCACTTGCTGAGTTGCTTTTTGTACTTTGATAAAATCCCTATTTTATCTGCAGCAGATATAAAAACCAAAAGAAAATGGACACAGAGCAAAAAATGAATATACAAAATTAACAAATTTATTGATGAGTAAATAAAACCAAAATTGAATACATATACATAATAGACATAAACAATTAAAAGTGAAAGACGACATCCAAGTGCCACGTTGAGGCAGAAGGTATATTGCACCAGTATATAAGTAAGAAAGAAACAATCAATGTAGTAGATATAAATTGATGATAGTACAGAAAATAATTAGGTGCATACAGTATGGTCCGATATAATGAATATTTGATTATATAAAGTAGCCGAACTGTCACATTAGAATAGAATAAAATATAGAATAGATATGTAGAATAGATAGAATAGAGATATATAATATAGACAGATAGATAGATAGATAGATAGATAGATAGATAGATAGATAGATAGATAGATATCATGTAGAAATTTAATGTCACAAGCCCCCCTGCATGTATTAAAGTAGCACCCTTTAGTGCTTTTCATGTGGCACTAAAGGAGTGTTTAGCCTTATTAAACCTCTTAAATAAATAAATTATAAAAAAATGATGTGGAAGCTCCTCCTATTTTTAATAACCAGCTAAAGGTAAGCAGACAGCTGCGGGCTTATATTATCAGGCTGGGAAGGGCCAGATAACCATGGACCTCCCCTGGCTATTAATATCTAGACTCAGTGACTCTGATGACCTGTGTAATTACTGACTTCACCACTGCTCAGAGCTGCTGGGTCTGGTGGGAGTCGGTAATTTTGAATCTCCACTGCAACCTTAACCCATTAACGACCGCCGATACACCTTTTAACGGCGGCAGTTAAGGGTACTTAAACCACAGCGCCGTTAATTAACAGCACTGTGGAAAAAGTAAATAGGGCCCCCCAGAGTCGGATTTTCTCTGGGGTCTCGGTTACCGGGGGTAGCCTAGACCCCAGAGAACATGATTCGTTTTTTTTTTTACCGACCCCCGGGTTGCGATCGCCGGTAATTAACCGTTTACCGGCGGTCGCAAAAAACAAAAACAAAACGCGATTTCCCATTTAATTTCTCTGTCCTCCGATGTGATCGCACATCAGAGGACAGAGAAATGGGGTCCTCGATCGCCCCCCGATACTCACCTGTCTCCCCCGGTGCTCCTCGTGGCTCCCGATGGGCACCACCATCTTGTTCTGGCCTAAAATGGAGGGCGCATGCGCAGTGCACCCGCCGGCCGGCACCCGGAAGATCTTTGGGGTCTCAGCTGCCGGGGGTAGCCGAGACCCCAAAGAACATAATCGGGGTTGGTTTTTACCGACCCCTGTTTTACGATCGCCTGTAATTAACTGTTTACCGGCGACCACAAAAAAAGTGGTGTGTCATTCTCTGTCCTCTGATGTGATCGCACATCAGAGGACAGAGAAATAGGGGGATTTGGGGACCATGTTATACTTACCGATGTCCCTGGGTCCTCCTGCGTCCCCTCCTGCCCACCGGCTTCTTCATCCGGTAAGAAAATGGTGGGCGCATGTGCAGTGCGCCTGCCATGATCTTCCGGCCAGCAGCGAGAGGAGTTGGGGCTAAATTTAGGGTTAGGGTTAGGGTTGGGGCTAAATTTAGGGTTAGGGTTGGGGCTAAATTTAGGGTTAGCGTTAGGGTTGGGGCTAAATTTAGGGTTAGGGTTAGGGTTGGGGCTAAATTTAGGGCTAGGGTTAGGGTTGGGGCTAAAGTTAGGGCTAGGGTTAGGGTTGGGCTAGAGTTGGGCTAGGGTTAGAGCTAGGGTTAGGGCTAAAGTTAGGGCTAGGGTTAGGGTTGGGGCTAAATTTAGGGCTAGAGTTAGGGCTAGGGTTAGGGTTGGGGCTAAAGTTAGGGTTAGGGCTAGGGTTAGGGTTGGGGCTAAAGTTAGGGCTAGGGTTGGGGCTAAAGTTAGGGCTAGGGTTGGGATTAGGGTGAGGGTTTGGATTAGGGTTGGCATTAGGGTTACATTTGGGATTAGGGTTAGGTTTTGGATTAGGGTTAAGGTTAGGGTTGGGATTAGGGTTAGGGGTGTATTGGGATTAGGGTTAGGTTTGAGGTTAGGGTTGAGATTAGGATTAGGGGTGTGTTGGATTTAGGGTTTTGGTTAGGGTTATGGTTAGGGTTGAGATTAGGGTTGTTTTGGGGTTAGGGTTGTGATTAGGATTATGGATCGGGTTGAGATTAGGGTTAGGGGTGTGTTGGGGTTAGGGTTGGAGTTAGAATTGGGGGGTTTCCACTGTTTAGGTACATCAGGGGGTCTCCAAACACGACAGCCAATTTTGCGCTTAAAAAGTCAAATGGTGCTCCCTCCCTTCTGAGCTCTGCCGTGTGCCCAAACAGTGGTTTACCCCCACATATGGGGCATCAGCGTACTCGGGATAAATTGGACAACAACTTTTGGGGTCCAATTTCTCCTGTTACCTTTGTGAAAATAAAAACTTGGGGGCTAAAAAATCTTTTTTGTGGAAAAAAAATATTTTTTATTTTCACGACTCTGCATTATAAACTTCTGTGAAGCACTTGGGCAATCAAAGTTCTCACCACACTTTTAGATAAGTTCCTTGGGGGTCTAGTTTCCAAAATGGGGTCACTTGTGGTGGGTTTCTACTGTTTAGGTACATCAGGGGCTCTGCAAACGCAACATAACACCCGCAGACCATTCTATCAAAGTCTGCATTCCAAAACGGCGCTCCTTCCCTTCCGAGCTTTGCCGTGCACCCAAACAGTGGTCCCCCCCACACATGGGGTACCAGCATACTCAGGACAAATTGGACAACAACTTTTGGGGTCCAATTTTTCTTGTGAAAATAAAAACTTGGAGGCAAAAAAATATTTTTTTGTGGAAAATTTTTATTTTTTTATTTTCACGACTGCATTATAAACTTCTGTGAAGCAGTTGGGGGTTCATAGTGCTCACCACATATCTAGATAAGCTCTTTGGTGGGTCTAGTTTCCAAAATGGGGTCACTTGTGGGGGGTTTCTACTGTTTAGGTACATCAGGAGCTCTGCAAAGGCAACATGATGCCGCAGACCATCCCATCAAAGTCTACATTCCAAGCGGCGCTCCTTTGCTTCCGAGCCCTGATGGGTGCTCAAGCAGTGCCCCGATGGGTGCTCAAGCAGTGCCCCCCCCACATATGGGGTATCAGCGTACTCAGGACAAACTGGTCAACAGATTTTGGGGTCCAATGTCTCCTGTTACCCTTGAGAAAATAAAAAATTGCAGGCAAAAAAAATCATTTTTGAGGAAAAAAAAGGGATTTTTTATTTTCACGGCTCTACTTTATAAATTTCTGTGAAGCACTTGGGGGTTTAAGGTGCTCACCACACATCTAGATAAATTCCTTAAGGGGTCTAGTTTCCAAAATGGGGTCACTTGTGGTGGGTTTCCACTGTTTATGCACATCAGGGGCTTTCCAAACGCGACATGGCGTCCGATCTCAATTCCAGCCAATTCTACATTGAAAAAGTAAAACGGCACTCCTTCTCTTCCAAGCTCTGCGGTGCACCTAAACAGTGGTATACCCCCACATATTGGGTATCGACGTACTCAGGAGAAATTGCACAAGAACTTTTGTGGTCTAATTTCTCCTGTTACCCTTGTGAAAATAAGAATTTGTGGGTGAAAAGATCATTCTTGTGTAAACAAATGCGATTTTTTATTTTCACGGCTCTACGTTATAAATTTCTGTGAAGCACTTGGGGGCTCAAAGTGCTCACCACACATCTAGATAAGTTCCTTAAGGGGTCTAGTTTCCAAAATGGTGTCACTTGTGCAGCGTTTCTACTGTTTAGGCACATCAGGGGCTCTCTAAATGTGACATGGCATCCGATCTCAATTCCAGCCAATTCTGCATTGAAAAAGTCAACCGGCGCTCCTTCTCTTCCAAGCTCTGCGGTGCATTCAGGAGAAATTGCACAACAAAATTTATGGTTACATTTCTGTTTTTACACTTGTGAAAATTAAAAAAAATGGTTCTGAAGTAAAATGTTTGCAAAAAAAAGTTAAATGTTCATTTTTGCCTTCCACATTGTTTCAGTTCCTGTGAAGCACGTAAAGGGTTAATAAACTTCTTGAATGGGGTTTTGAGCACCTTTAGGGGTGCAGTTTTTAGAATGCTGTCACACTTGATTATTTTCTATCATATAGGCCCCCCAAAATGACTTCAAATGTGATGTGGTCGCAAAAAAAAATGGTGTTGTAAAAATGAGAAATTTACTGGTCAAATTTTAACCCTTATAACTCCCTAACAAAAAAAAAAATTTGTTTCCAAAATTGGGCTGATGTAAAGTAGACATGTGGGAAATGTTATTTATTAACTATTTTTTGTGACATATGCAGCGCCCCAGAGTCCTGGTCGTTGCAGTACTGTGGCTCCGCCACTAAGGGGAGCCATGGTGCGTTCGATGGCACTGAAGGAGTTCCTCCAATCAGGTATCACAGACACCAATATGTTTCACAGCTGGGCCTCCGGGGGGAGCTAAGGGTGCTATTCATTAGGCCACTCCCCACCATAGTGGGTAAACTGGGGGTCAGGCAGGAAGTTAGTAGAGAAAGCTGACTGGATCGAACGAAGCAACACCTAGTGAGAGAGGGTGTTGTGGAGGAAGAGACAGAAGGGTCTCTGCCAGGGGTGGGATCCTGGCAGAGGCTTGGCATTGAAAGAACGTAACGGGACCGTGCCTGCTCAGAATAGCGGCGGTGCCCTAAGAAAGGATTAGAAGCGAGATAGATTGTGCTGAGTGAGAAACGAAATCAAGCAGAAGGAGAATACCAGCAGGGGTTTTGTTGAAAGAGGCAGCACCTTGCTGAGGCGCATTACCGGTGGCCGGAACGCCGAGGGAGTGGAATAATATACAGCTTTAAGCCATACTCCAAACAGCGGCAGGACAGTCAGTCTCAGGCGGGCTGTCTACCACATATCACCTATGAAGTCTTGGGGGGCAATTGCGGGAGAGGGGCGTCTCTAGGGTCCCGGAAGAACTCCAGGCCTACCTGACAAACGGGTGCCGTTCTTACTGTAACATCAGGAAGGGACGGAAGATTAGCAGAAGATCAGTTAATCGAGTTGTGAGGGAACTTAAGAAACAGACACAACAGTTGTGGGGTACTTTCCGTAAGCACAGCAGGGAAGGACTACAACACAAAGCGCTAAGAAGGAAGGCACTGATTTCCACCTGTGAGGAGAACTCTGGAGGTGCCATTGGACCGGCCGGACTTGCGCAGCCTGGTGGACCGGATTCCGGACTGAGGACCGAGAGATCTCCAGTAAAGAGGTAAAGAGACTGCAACCTGGTGTCCTCGTTATTTACCGCGACCTGCACCCCACAACTGCACCGCTACACCACCGTTAACAGCACCTATTTGCAACGGACGTCCCCCACTGACAGACAGGGCCACGGACCGGGTCTAGCCACCGTGACAACCCCAGGACTGAGATCCCAGAGGCCCGGCTCCGGGTACCCCTCGGCCCTGCGGCGGTGTGGGGGCGCTCCAAATCTTGGCGTCACGAACAGGATCTACTTAAGCCTGAAGAATCAGGTCATGTGTGCCTAGAGACTGTGATTTGTTGTGTATGAACTGTAGCTTTATTGAGAGACTGTGTGCTACCACTGACCAATAGAAGTTCCCGCCAAAAGCCGCCGCCATTGCTACTTTGGAGAAGAAGGAGGGCGTGCTATGGGAGGAGACTACCAGAATGGCGCGAGAAATGGATACCACCCTCTGCGCTTCGGGCTGCAAGGAGATGACCTGCCCCAAAGCAGAAGACAACCTCCTGATTTGCGACGGCGGGAAGCAGGAGATGGAGAAGCCCGACCTCGGAGAAATGGCGGAGTCAGGTGCATGCACTGCCACCGACTATCAGGCAGCGATGATGAACAGCAAGTGCCTGAGCGAGGAAGATGCGACTCCGGCTTGCCCCTCTTCACCGGAGACGGACTTATGTCCCCTGCAGCCGGAGGACTGAAACTCCTGGAACAGATGGCAGAGCTGAGTCCACCAACCCTGACCTTGGAGTCCGTGGAGGAGGAACCACAGCGAGCGGAGCAGCGTTCGGGGGCCGCATCGGAAGAGCCGCGGTCCGAGCAGCAGCCGACTCCAGCGTTCTTGTCAGCGGACCGGATCGACATCGGTGGAACCACATCAGGCGTAGGTACGGAAGACGCCCCTGCTCCCCCTCACGAGTCCGCTTCCACGACCCACCTCCATCTCAGTAAAGGTCGACCCTTCTCGGCAGGGTTAATGGTGTTATCCCCTGGTGACCTGGGGAGGATGGTGCCACCGCTGTCGACTAGAGTGGGAGAGCCCGTGGATGTGAGTCTAGATGGAGTAGTTCTTCGGTGGGACAGCCCCTGGGTTGGGACAGATGGATCCCAGGAGAACGGGTCCACTCTTGCGGTGCTTACGTGGGAACAATATAGACAGTGCTTGATTCTACAGTGGAAAGGCCGGAAAGAGGCCGAGCCGATGGGTCCATCGAAAATACAACAATCCCCTCCGGCATGGGATGACAGAGACGTGATAAGGCGGGGCACTGTGTTGGCCTACCATGCAAGAAGGGGGTGGGGCCTCATACACGAGCCGGGATTGGATACTGACGTTTTTGTTGCGCACTGTAACGTGAGGGCTCCCTGCTGTGGCCGAAGTGGAGAACCATTGCAAAAGGGGGATCAGGTGACCTACAGCCGCCACCAGAACCCGCTCGGGTGGTATGCACGGAATGTTCGGCGGTGTATGTTTGGAGCCGCGACCCTTACCACCTCGGACCTGGTCCCAGGAGCACCCGACCTTGTCACCATCGCGACAGTGCGCCTGGTAGCGGCCACCGAGTTGGCCAGTCGAGTTCATCTGCACGTTCGAACCGCGGACACTGGCACCACGGTGGCCGGGGGGCAGGAGCCCAAGCCACCTGAGCAAGAGTAAACCTCGGAAACCTGAAAATGTAAATAGTTACTGTTTGTTCTTTAAGTTGCTGCTAAACCCGTCCAGGGTAAACTTTAAAAAGGTGACCCCTTTGTTGACCCGGGGTCACTATTGTTGTTTTCTTGAAGTTTTGCACAAAGTTACACAAACTGCGAAATCATGGACTGTGCATGATTTGAACTTTCTTGTAAATAGTTTGCACCTTCTTAAAGGTGCTTCCTACTGGTTTTGTTTAAAGACATTTTGCGAAGATACCATTCCGGAGCCTTTGCATGGACTGGTAGGCTGAGAAGAAGAGCTACCTCAGAAAGACTTGATCTCCTCTTAAAGGGGAGGTTAGAATTGAACTTGAAAGTGATACTGTTTTAGAACAGTAATGTCGAGATAATGCTTTGAAGGAAATGTAACTGTTTTTCATGGAAAAGTTATGTGTGTTTAATTTGTTTAAAATGTGAAACCTAGATAATGTTCTTTGAAGAGAAAGATGCAGAAAGCCCGTAGGGGTAGATGTAGAGTTCCGTTTAACTGAAAGTAAAGAAGTAATAACGAATGTGAGGATAGAAGGTAAACCCTGCGTCCCCATAGAAAGTTAGTTCGTTACTAAGGACAGAAAGTAGACCCGTAGGGGTTAGTGAGTGAGTCCTTATAGGAGCCAAGCAGAGTGTGCTCCATGCTCTCAAATTGAAAGGAATGTTATGTCTATACTATGTATAGTAGAGAAAGGCAGTAGGCCCTGGCTGAACGGGGCGGTCCTGTAAAAGAAAGGAGAGGCAGTAGGTCTGGTGCCATAGGGACAGGCGGTCCTGCAGGTTCAAAGTAGGAGAATGTGAAGTTACCCTACCCTGTAATGTGATTATAGGAAGGCCTTTGATAAACTAAGAGTGTATGTTTCTTAAAGGCAATGTTAATTTATTGTTCCAGCATTTGCACTTAGTAGAATACCCGGTTGGGTAATGAGAGTTAATTGTAGCCTGTTGCTATGATATTTGATTATGTTTTGTAACGTTAAAGTGTCCTCACCTCCCATAAAGGGAAGCCTGTTCAAGTATGCTTATTGTTTTGCACTCAACAAATTTGTATGTCTTTTTGCTAACCTGTATTGTTGCTTTCTTCCCAGTCCCGGAGTACTGTGTTTAACCAGGGGCGAGTGCAGCGCCCCAGAGTCCTGGTCGTTGCAGTACTGTGGCTCCGCCACTAAGGGGAGCCATGGTGCGTTCGATGGCACTGAAGGAGTTCCTCCAATCAGGTATCACAGACACCAATATGTTTCACAGCTGGGCCTCCGGGGGGAGCTAAGGGTGCTATTCATTAGGCCACTCCCCACCATAGTGGGTAAACTGGGGGTCAGGCAGGAAGTTAGTAGAGAAAGCTGACTGGATCGAACGAAGCAACACCTAGTGAGAGAGGGTGTTGTGGAGGAAGAGACAGAAGGGTCTCTGCCAGGGGTGGGATCCTGGCAGAGGCTTGGCATTGAAAGAACGTAACGGGACCGTGCCTGCTCAGAATAGCGGCGGTGCCCTAAGAAAGGATTAGAAGCGAGATAGATTGTGCTGAGTGAGAAACGAAATCAAGCAGAAGGAGAATACCAGCAGGGGTTTTGTTGAAAGAGGCAGCACCTTGCTGAGGCGCATTACCGGTGGCCGGAACGCCGAGGGAGTGGAATAATATACAGCTTTAAGCCATACTCCAAACAGCGGCAGGACAGTCAGTCTCAGGCGGGCTGTCTACCACATATCACCTATGAGGTCTTGGGGGGCAATTGCGGGAGAGGGGCGTCTCTAGGGTCCCGGAAGAACTCCAGGCCTACCTGACAAACGGGTGCCGTTCTTACTGTAACATCAGGAAGGGACGGAAGATTAGCAGAAGATCAGTTAATCGAGTTGTGAGGGAACTTAAGAAACAGACACAACAGTTGTGGGGTACTTTCCGTAAGCACAGCAGGGAAGGACTACAACACAAAGCGCTAAGAAGGAAGGCACTGATTTCCACCTGTGAGGAGAACTCTGGAGGTGCCATTGGACCGGCCGGACTTGCGCAGCCTGGTGGACCGGATTCCGGACTGAGGACCGAGAGATCTCCAGTAAAGAGGTAAAGAGACTGCAACCTGGTGTCCTCGTTATTTACCGCGACCTGCACCCCACAACTGCACCGCTACACCACCGTTAACAGCACCTATTTGCAACGGACGTCCCCCACTGACAGACAGGGCCACGGACCGGGTCTAGCCACCGTGACAACCCCAGGACTGAGATCCCAGAGGCCCGGCTCCGGGTACCCCTCGGCCCTGCGGCGGTGTGGGGGCGCTCCACACATATCTCTCTGATTCAGGGGGATAAAAATACAAAGTTTGAAAATTGCAAAGTTTTAAAAATGTTCGCCATATTTCCATTTTTTTCATAAATAATCGCAAGTAATATCGAAGAAATGTTACCACTATCATGATGTACAATATGTCATGAAAAAATGGTCTCAGAATCAGCAGGATCTGTTAAAGCGTTCCAGAGTTATAACCTCATAAAATGACAGTGGTCAGAATTGTAAAAATTGGCTCGGTCATTAAGTACCAAATTGGCTCTGTCACTAAGGGGTTAAAGGGAACCTGTCACCTCAAGTTACATAGTTACATAGCTACATAGTTATTAAGGTTGAAGGAAGACTTTAAGTCCATCTAGTTCAACCCATAGCCTAACCTAACATGCCCTAACATGTTGATCCAGAGGAAGGCAAAAAAAACCCATGTGGCAAAGAGTAAGCTCCACACTGGGGAAAAAAATTCCTTCCCGACTCCACATACGGCAGTCAGGCTAGTTCCCTGGATCAACGCCCTATCAAGGAATCTAGTGTATATACCCTGTAACATTATACTTTTCAAGAAAGGCATCCAGTCCCCTCTTAAATTTAAGTAAAGAATCACTCATTACAACATCATACGGCAGAGAGTTCCATAGTCTCACTGCTCTTACAGTAAAGAATCCGCGTCTGTTATTATGCTTAAACCTTCTGTCCTCCAGACGTAGAGGATGCCCCCTTGTCCCTGTCTCAGGTCTATGATTCCGGGACATAGTGCGCGGGCGCATGCGCAGTAATGCTTTTCGGTTTTGCACGCAGTTGGGAAAAGCATACTGCGTGTGCGAGCGAAGATTTCATTGTGCACGCGCGAACTATGGAGGACAAGTACTCTAATTATCGAACATATTTGCAGACAACAGGGATGGATGGGGTGGAGAAATGAAGAAGAAACGCCGCCCATCGGACCGGAAAAAAGGCATTTACATATCCCGTCAATTTGAGGTGACAGATTCTCTTTAATAGGTCATCAATATCTGATCAGTGGGGTGTGCTAGACGGATGTGCTCAGTTATTGCACTGCACAGTATAGACTTATCAACTGCATAGTGGATTTTGATTCCGATAGGGCTTGGAAGTGCAGTACCCCGCTGTGGTCACTATAGGGCTGACGCCAAAACACTGGAAACAGCCAATTGCTGGGGCAGCTGGGTGTCACATCCCCACTTATCAGATATTAATGACCTATCCTACAGAAAGACCGTCAATATAAAAGTCCGGGACAAATATTGGTCAGTGGCTTGTGCAATGTTATATTAACTCAATCCTCTTAAATGAGACGACTTTCTGTAACACGTTATCAGGATGGTGCGTTGAGTCATGATAACCTTTGCTAGCTCTGTATATGCTAAATGGTTCTACAGTGTTTAATAGGTGACACTTCAAAAAAGTATATTTCTCTGGATTTGGCAATATACAATGAGTTATTTAATAACATACACAACCATATGACACATAGCGTATTTGAGAGATTTTCCTGGCAAATATACAATAAACGCTGACGACAAACATCAGGGCTTTAGTTTGGTTTTTGCAAAGCACTGTAGGAATAAGTGCACAACCCATAAGTACCACCATGCGAAAGTCGCAATGCCGGAGCTGTAATTAGTCAATAGAACAAACAGCCTTTCTGTGTTTTTCTTTATGCATGATCAGCTATGGTGTTCTGCACCTGAGGCCTTCGTCAGCCCTGGCACACCGCATCTGTTATCTGCAGACATTGCCTGATTCCCTCTGCCATGATTGGCAACAGAGGAGGAGGAAGAGGATAATCACATTTCCTTATTTGCTTCTGTATTTTTGTGTTCACAGTGAAACAAAGTGGATGCTCTGCTGAATATGTCATTAGTCTGAGTGCTGTTTGTTGATCTTCTATCTTTCAGGTCTTACTTGGAAACCCAATTATTTCAGACTGAATGCATGCGGGAGTTTCCATGAAAGATTAAATATGTGTTTCGTCACTGACAAAAAACTGCATGCTGAGTGTTCAGTTGGATCCGATATGTAAGTGTGATTACACAGGTCTGGAAGGGTAAAATTGTTTGGAATGTAAAAGGGGATTTTTATATTCTTTCATTCTCTGAACTCAGTAAAAATATTGAAAAAATTCCATCTTGTAAATTTATTTCACAAACACTAACTTCAGGGGCTTCTGGAAAAAGCTGGAACAAGCTTCCTTGGATCAGTCAGCCAATGACTGCAGCTGAAAAGAGTCACATGGGAGAGCAGTCAGTAGAGGAAGGCAGATTGCAATAGAGAGGTTTTGTTCTTCCCCCACTGACGTCTGGTTCTAGAAGGGACCAATAAGAAGAATTGTGGACAGCCTTCATATTGGAAGGATTCCTAGTACACCTCCAGGAGGAAAAACTGTCTCAGGGGAGAAGCACAGCTCAGCCCTAAGTAAGGACTATTGAGTGAGGATTAGCAAAGGGACAGCCTGGGAACTAGAGAACTGAATTGATATTACAAGTATCCCACAGAGATCTGCCTGTCCGCATGTGTGGGTCACCCATCAACAGTGTAAATTTGACCACCAGTCACCTACTATTTGTATATAGTCACTTACCCAGTTATTAGTAAAGAGACTGTCCTTATCAAGTTAACACTGATAACTCTTCATGATCGGGGATTAGCTGCAACAGCCACCATCACCACCATCCTCTACTTAGAAAGGCAGCTACTGTGCAAATCATCATCAGCCACATTACCCTCTCTGATGTGCGCAGATTTGTGATTCGTTATCAGCCCTGTGTTCAGAGGCCCATCTCCAACAGTCTGATATGCCCCTGGAGTCGCGACCATCTATTTCCAACTGTAACACTTTTTTTGCTTCATTAGGGAACTTTGTGTGTGTGTAAATGGAGAAGGGGAAGAGGCTCAAAGTGACAGAAAACTGGCCACCGTGGCACAGATTATAGACCGCCAGGAGCACAACCCTCCCCCCCGCCATTCACCATATGAGGTTTCCGCAAGAGCGTTGCAGGCGAGGCAGCACAGTCATGAGCACCCTTTGCCTGCTATCTCCATCCCCTCCTGCTCTCATTGACAGCACAGGCCTCCATTGAGGTCTGTCTTCTCTGAAATCTCCAGCATACGCTGATCTTCACATTCTTGGTGCTGTCTTTGGGTTTCTGCTGGCTCCTTGTGTGCATGTGCGGAGAACATGACGACTGGCATAATTGTACAATTTAGTTGTCACATAATGCAGCAGATAGCCAACAAAACGTTTGGAGAAAGGTTACTTTTGATCCTGTCACCCTGTCTATGGGCTTTGAACACCTCATTTGCATATGGAAAAAAAGGGTTTTCTCTAAAACGAAAGAAATGGTTCCTCGCTGTCCAAGGACGTAGGCCTACTTTAATAGATACTTTAGAGAAGACAGACTCCCTTAGCTTTCAAGGATAAACTGATGTTAAATAACACTAGAATTGTAGAAGTGGAGTTTGCTTGATCTTTCTTGCTATAATAATGGATTCAATGTCCTTGGAAAAACATGTAGAATAATTGTGAGACTTGACGCCTGTGTTTGTATCAGATGTCAGGATAAGTCTAACATATTACTTGTCACTATGCTAGAAAGGGGAGGACCTAGTGAATGGCGGGCTGAGCTGCACGTCTGGAGACAGCACCTGTGTGGTGGGTGATGATGATCACAGAGATCTGGATAAACACAAAGAAGAGGTAGTCTATATTTAGGTTATGGCCGGGCTCCAGGGACTAATCCTCTTTCACTGAATTATCCATCCTACAGATTACACTGTTGTTACTCCTCCTATGGCAGGAAGACTTGAAGCGCTCAAGTGGACCAGCTGTTCAAATATTAGTGAGGAAAAATGGGAGAAGCTTGTGACGATAATGCCCGCTGCAGTCTGTCCTACTCAGTGACTACCCTGCACTAGGAGGCAGTCATTAATATATACTGTCCTGGTCACACACCAAGTGCAGAATATAAAACCTCGTGATGTTAGGAGGTCGTAGTAGAAAGAAATCTATGTATGTGTCTATCTATCTATCTATCTATCTATCTATCTATCTATCTATCTATCTATTATCTATTTTCTATTATATATGTATGTATCTATCATGTATCTATCTGTCTCATATCTATCTCTCTGTCTACCCATCCATTTCACTAATCTAATGTTGAATTTTCTTCTGTATTCTGTACTTCTTCATTGGAAAAATAGTAAGAATATTTTCCCAGCCAAAGTAAATAACAGGACCTGTTACTTTATCTATACTGTCCAAATTGCAGGTAGCATGAATCAAAGACTGGGAGCACTCTTGCAGCCAGATATATTTTTTTTCTGTAGCTCAAGCATTTGTGAGAAATTATACTTTAAAAATCCAGCCATATCCAGACCATAGTCTAATCCTGGTTTGCCCTTGGTTTGCATCTGTGAGTGGTGCAGCACGTGCATTTTACAATGGTTACCATGTTGTTTGTGCATAGCTCCCAACCGTTAAGAAAAAGAGTACCAAATAGCATAGTAATGTCTACAATAAAACCTAACTGATGTTGGTATACAGATAAAAGAGCTATGCTCAAAATAAAACAATTGATACAAAACAAGGTAGATAAAAACAAATGTATAGTAATAAAGTGGCCATTAATGCCATTACAATAAGTCAAGGTTGGATCTCACCAGTTTGTAGAAGTAAGGATGGGTCAACCAGACAAACTATTAGGCTATTATTCCCTGTTGTGCCCTGTATAGCTCCCACCATGACAAGGGCAGTATCTAAGTAAATTGTACCCCATTAGTCCCTCCTGATGCATTTCAGCCTCAGTCATGAGGTATAAGGGGAATCTACTTGTAGCAAGGGGGAGATCAGATAGATCTCGGTGTGAAGGGTATATGTCATGGTCCTGCAATGGCAGAACACTCTAATAGAGGGGTGCAGAATGATGCACAGCCTCAAGCAATTGGGGTTCAATTTACTGGCATATTGGTTTTTACTTGAGTACTTCCTGCCCATGTTGTTATATACATTATACTATCTATTTCGTACTCTCTTGTTTGCCTTCTTATCTTAGAGAGTTATGGTTGCCACGATTACTGGATAGGTTCTTAGTCATGATGAGCGAACCTGCTCGGATAAGGTGTTATTTGACCATGCTCGTGTGGTAACAGAATGTCTTTGGCGTTCTCGAATACTATGTTCGAGTCCCCGTTGCTGCATGTCTTGCGTGTCTACATGGCTGTTCGATAGCCACAACTCATGCAGGGATTCCGTTTGTTAAGCAATCCATGCATGTGTTGCAGCTGTCGAACAGCCATGAGACATGCAGCTCCATTGGCTTGAACATATTCTTGCAGTTACTTTTTTAAGTACAGAATCAAAGCTTTTTTGTCATATAAAAAACTAATTAAAAACACTGCTTCACATCTGCACTAAAAATGCAACTAATAAAGGGAAAACACATAAAAAAGTATCAAAAATGCAATAATTAGATGATTGCTATTGTGTAGTTTGGTGCGGACAGCTGCAGAAATATTCAGAAAAAGAAACAGTATTTACACAATGTGTGAACATTGCCTTACAGACACAAAAAAGGAAGCTATTGTACAATGAAGCTTACTTAAAAATGAGAAAGTTCTAGCTGCTACAACAAGAATAAATGGATAAAAAAAATCCATGGGTCCCAACTAAAGATGAGTGGATGAGTTCACAAGGACTCCGGTCCAACATCCAGGTCAGTGGTACTTGGTGGTTAGATGGGAAGCCTTTGAATCTCTAACTTTCTGCTTTCTCTGGTGCTGTATTTGATTTGTCAGAGCTGGTGCGACACCATCTGTGCAAAATGACAGATGACGTCGTAGCAGCCCTAGCTAATCATAAGCTGCCCCAGGGACACTGGAAGGTAAGAGATTTGTGGGCCTCCCATCCAGCAACCAGATACCCTTTACCTGTTTGCTGGATCCGAATCCCTCAAATGGATCTGCTCATCCTTTGTCCCAACCTTCCCGGGATACAGCTAGACAGTCCTGGATTGGGTCTGCTACCCTGTAGTTTTAGGCAGTTTACTGAATGTTCCTCACAGCCAAAGCCTCCTTTGGCATCTCCTACCAGGGTAGAAGGAAATGTTAAAAAGTTGTGGCTAGCTAGGAGTGTAGTCAAAATTTGCCATGGTGCTCCCATAGTTTGTTGCTCTTTCTTTTCTTTTGGAAGATATGATGTATGGGGTATACCCTGAACTTCTTTGATTTAGAAGATGACCAACAAGGACACGTCCGGAGAATTGTTTCCAAACATTCAGATTATTATTGAGAAGTTTTACCTGATGAGCCTTGCATTAGAAGACTGCATAAAATTGCTTCCTATTTCTACTTTCTGTGTTAGTCACCATTTTCCAAAGCTGCTTTCTCTACAAAGGTGTTAAGTAAAAAGTCATAAATATAAAGAAAAACTCTTCTCTGTCAGCAGCAAATATCCAAGTTCATTTAAGCTCTTCTCTGCTGTAAGCAAATCTTTGCAAGTAACAGGCACATTTGTGGATGAACTGCTTCCAAACGCTGTAAAATGACCACTGGGTTTGAGAAAATCCATTTAGACAGTAAGGGTAAGTGATCAGATAATGGAATATATGCTTCAAATTGCTGCATGTCAGGAGGAAGTATCTGCCACTTGTGATATTATTTTCCAAGGGTGGTTCAGTGTCAAGAAAAGAACAGTGAATCCTGAAAGTCATTTTTATATTGTTTGCTGTCCAGAAGTCATATTTCATAACTATTGCTGTCTGGTTGTCACTCATTACCTGAGCCTACCTCAGGATCTAATACTGAGCAATCTGTGACCATAACTACAAGGCATTTAGTGATTCTCATATACTGTATAAACCTATGCATTTGCCTGTGATAAGAGAAAGCCATCTTGGCATTTATGGGCCCCAGGCACAAGAGACAGCTGAACGATAGCTTGGACCAATTATTAGGCCAGCAGGTATATATCTCCAGATGTCTGCATAGACAGGAGCATTCTCTCTGTCAAGTGACCCCATGTTCTCTCAAGAGATTTGTTGCCAGACTTCTCTGGCAGCGGTTTACCTTGCCGAGAACAAAATGATTGGCAGTCTGAAACTGATGATGTGTGGGGTGAGTCGAGAAGCCCCCAAACATATTAGACTGACGAACAAGCCCGCTGATATTCTTGATGTCTTCTGATGTTATTATGTGTATAGGGGCTTTAAGACACATAGACATTACAGTAAAACTTTAATAAAGGCCTTGTATAAAAGTGTTGCAATTAGAGATGATCAAATGTTTGAATTTCAAAGTTTGCCAGATTTTCAAAAAGTTTTGAGTAGTTTCAAATAAATTTGCCACAAATTGCAAATACTTCAATTCCCCTCAAAATATATGTATACTGTCATGATTTCTCTGCTCAGAGTGTCTGGGTGATGGACAGCTCGGTCATCTTATCCTATGCTGGGGCATGCTGAGCTGTCAGTGCTTTGATTGTTCAGTGGACCTATCTGAGACTGGTAGGTGCAGAGATTTCCACAGGTGCTCCCTGTTCTTGGTAATTGCCCTGCTATTTAGGTGAGCTGTCTGGCCCAGATCACTGCCAGTCAAAGCTTCTTCTAAACTTGTGCTCTCTGGTGCGTGTTCGCTTGATCTCTATACTGTGAGTTCTGATCTTCTTCTGCTGCTGACCTTTGGACCGTGTTCAGACTACTCGGTTGTTATTGCTTCTTGGCATCTGATATTCTGCTGCTGACCTTTGGACTGTGTTCTGACTACCCGTTTGTTATTGCCCCTTTACTTATCCGCTATTTCTCTGGTATTCTGACCCTGGCATGTGACCTGACATACGACTTCATATTTTCCCTTGGTTTACTACATGCTCTTTTGGTATTGACCCAGTGGGTCGTGACTAGCCTCTCATATACCACTCTGATGTCTCTTAGGACTTTGTCAAGCACCATTCAAGCTCTTTAATGCAAACACAGACTTAGCAATGCCAAAGTGCTAACCACTGTGCAGAAAAATATTTAGAATTGAGAGTCCTCAGTGGTTGATACCTTTTAATGGCTAACTGAAAATTAAAAGGTATCAACCACTGAGGACTCTCAATTCTAAATATTTTTCTATCTACTGGCTAACACGGTACCAAGATATATTTCTAACCACTGAGCATTCAGTCATTCAGTAATTAGCTCTGTGGCTTTGCAGCGCTGGGGTTCTGGGTTCAAATCCCACGAAGCACAACATCTGAAAGAGTTTGTATGTTCTCCGTGTGTTTGCATAGGTTTTCTCCGGGTACTCTTGTTTAAGGTACCGTCACATTAAACGACGCTGCAGCGATAGCGACAACGATGCCGATCGCTGCAGCGTCGCTGTTTGATCGCTGGAGAGCTGTCACACAGACCGCTCTCCAGCGACCAACGATGCCGAGGTCCCCGGGTAACCAGGGTAAACATCGGGTTACTAAGCGCAGGGCCGCGCTTAGTAACCCGATGTTTACCCTGGTTACCAGCGTAAAAGTAAAAAAAACAAACAGCACATGCTCACCTGCGCGTCCCCCAGCGTCTGCTTCCTGACACTGACTGAGCTCCGGCCCTAACAGCACAGCGGTGATGTCACCGCGGTGCTTTCACTTTCACTTTAGGGCCGGGCTCAGTCAGAGCAGGAAGCAGACGCGCAGGTGAGTATGTACTGTTTGTTTTTTTTTACTTTTACGCTGGTAACCAGGGTAAACATCAGGTTACTAAGCGCGGCCCTGCGCTTAGTAACCCGATGTTTACCCTGGTTACCAGTGTAAAACATCGCTGGTATCGTTGCTTTTGGTGTCAAACACAACGATACACGGCGATCGGACGACCAAATAAAGTTCTGGACTTTATTCAGCGACCAGCGACATCACAGCAGGATCCTGATCGCTGCTGCGTGTCAAACTAAACGATATCGCTAGCGAGGACGCTGCAACGTCACGGATCGCTAGCGATATCGTTTAGTGTGACGGTACCTTTACTCCCACACTCCAACTACATACTGATAGGGAATTTAGATTGTGAGCCCCATTGAGGACTGCTATAATTATGTTTGCAAAGTGCGGCAGAATATGATAGCACTATGTGAGAAAAACATTATAATAGCCATAGAAAAGGATGGTAACTCATAATGAGAAATTAACCAAAATTATACATGGTAATCATTTTTGATCGGGTGGACCAAACTGTGCAGAATAGTTTATCAAACTAACTAGTTTTGCCCATCGAAATTCCCTTCCTGACAGCAGAGGTTGGCTCCCTAAGTTGAAACGGTATGGTGCTCCTGCTCCTCGTCGAATGCCCCTATGTAACCCTACCAGTACTCTGACTGACAAGGCATCATCTATAGGTGATAAGATAATATGTAATAAACACATATAAATATATACAATATAAATACTAATGGGCTGAGAGGTAGATCATTCATATTTTTCAATAATCTGACCAGAAAAAAAACCAAGAAGTCCAAGAAAAAACATACATGATGTCATTGTCAAACAAAGAATAACCCTTAAGATCAGAAACAGCTGGTCAAGTGACATTGCAATTAAACCACAAAACATCCATATATCTCACAGTCACATGCTATGGACATAGACTATCATCTATATATAGAACCTACATGGCCTGAACAGTTGTGTACTTAGCTTAATGTCATCTTTTTCCGACGTGTTTCCTCCCTCTTTTGGTCATTCAGGGGTTCATTAGGGAATTCCTTCAATCAGGATAAGAAAAGGAGAGCATAATCCGTACTGCAATGAGAATAACTGCTCAAATGCCCAGGCAATATGCCCCCACATACAATATGGGCCTCCACGCAACCCCATATATACAGTATGAATCCTCACACAGCCCCCTACATACAGTATGAGCCCCCACATAGCTCCCTATTTACAGTAAGCCCCATATAGCTAACTACATAGAGTATGAGCACTGACCTAACTCCCTATATACAGTGTAAGCCTCCACATAGCTCCCTATGTACAGTATGATCCCTCATCTAGCCTCCTTTATACAGTATGAGTCCCTATATAGTCTCCTATATACAGTATGAGCCCTCATCTAGCCACCTATATACAATATGAGCCCCTAAATAGCCTCCTATATACAGTATGAGCCCCAGATAGCCTCCTATATACAGTATGAGCCCCCATATAGCCTCCTATATACAGTATGGGCCCTCATATAGCCTCCTGTATACAGTGTGAGGCTGCACATCCCATACACATATTAATTAAAAAAAAATACATACTCACCTCACTCCCATTCCCCTGGTGCTCTGCTCTGGTCCCCAAGGCTTCTGTAATAATTATAGTGGATAACTCAGGAGACTCTTTGCATGGAACAAGACAACTACAGGACACAGTTTTATAAGAGGTAAAGTCTATATTATCACACGGTGATTCAAACAGGTGCAGAGAGAAACTCAAGTCCACAACACTTGGTGTAAATATTAAACGCAGCTTAACAGTCTATAGGAAACTTCAGAGGAAAATGCAATCACGCAGAAAGTCTATGAAGCACAATTATTCTTGAGGATACTTGACACGAATAAGTCCTTGTTTTAGTCCAAACACAGTTAGCTATGCTTATAAGGCAGTTCAAATAATATCTTAGCACAACCAGGGAGGTCTGGGTAATAGTCTCAGGTTTTTGCAGAGCAGCAACAGCTTACATGTTCAGCAAATGCAGATGGAAGTAAACACGAGCAGCAGATCAAGGAGGATTACTGGAAACTGGTGTATGCAGCAGGAACTCAGAGCAGAGTAGCAGGATCACCACATAGGTTCACAGGAGCAGGTATACAGCCAGGGAGTCAACAGGGTCAGGAGCTGGATGCAAGGCAGAATACTCTAGCACAGACTGAAGGCTGGGGTGGAGTTTTATAGCAGGAAGACACAGTACACATCGGACCAAAGACACCATCTTGGAAAAGGGTAGTAATGCACAAAAGGTAATAAAAATGTTCAGAGTCCTGACAGCTTCACTTCTAGTCTGGCCAGTATGCACATGCTAGCATGATGACGTAAATGGGATGGGATGGTGCCTGAAGATGACGTCATCACACTGTCATGTCACAGCAGAGGCAATGGGAGCTCTCCTGGAGCAGCGCTACCATTCTACATCATCGGCAGCTCCAGGAAAGCTCCTTGCTGGGATATGTGTGCCGCAAAACATTATAATGAGGGCAATCTGGCGATGGATCCCCTGGAGCCTTGAGCCCTGGATGGTAGCCCAGATTGCCGTCATTATAATCCACCTTTTAACAGATTGGCCTCCAGAATTTAGAAACAAACTGAGTTCCTCGATTGGAAAACAATATTTTCTGGATTCCGATGTAGACCCACAATGGAGCCAATTTACTAAGATTGGGGTGAATTGCAATTGACATATAGGAAAAGCAAAGTATTTTCTAAAATGGGGTGCTGACAGCTCTAAGGTGCATGTCGTAAAGCCCCCTAGTGCTTTAACTGTTCTTGCTTTGAAAACAAGCATTTTATTGACTTATAAAAAAAACCCTGTATATAAATCAAGAACTCAACATTCTTTCCTATTGCATAAATGTGTGCCATGATTTAATCTAGTGTAGAAAGTAAAGAGCTCTCTGGAGTTCTTCAGCAGTAGATACATAGAGAGACACGACTTAACTTCCACAGATTGTGATTGGCATGTCAGGTCTTGCTGTGACTTCTTGCTGTGCTTGAGGCTTACCATATTTATCAAGTCACTAAAGTTATATATATATAAAAAAAAACTCAACTCACATTGATAAATACACTGTTCAAAAAATAAAGGGCACAGTAAAATCCCACATCCTAGATATCACTGAATTAAATATTCCCGATTGCAAATCTTTATTCATTACTAGTGTTGAGCGATACCGTCCGATACTTGAAAGTATCGGTATCGGAAAGTATCGGCCAATACCGGCAAAGTATCGGATCCAATCCGATACCGATACCCGATACCAATACAAGTCAATGGGACTCAAGTATCGGACGGTATTCCTGATGGTTCCCAGGGTCTGAAGGAGAGGAAACTCTCCTTCAGGCCCTGGGATCCATATAAATGTGTAAAAGAAAGAATTAAAATAAAAAATATCGCTATACTCACCCTCCGACGCAGCCTGGACCTCAGCGAGGGAACCGGCAGCGTTGTTTGTTTAAAATTCGCGCTTTTACTTGGTTACGTGAAGTCCCGGCTTGTGATTGGTCAGGGCGGCCATGTTGCCGGGACGCGGACCAATCACAGCAAGCCGTGACGAAATTACGTCACGGCTTGCTGTGATTGGTCCGCGTCCCGGCAACATGGCCGCCATTAACCAATCACAAGCCGTGACGTCACGGGAGGCTGGACACGCGCGCTTTTTAAAATGGGCGCATGTCCAGCCTCCCGTGACGTCCCGGCTTGTGATTGGTTGCGCCGCGGTCAACCAATCACAAGCCGGGAGGCTGGACACGCGCGCATTTTAAAATTTTAAAATGGGCGCGTGTCCAGCCTCCCGGCTTGTGATTGGTTGATCGCGGCGCAACCAATCACAAGCCGGGACGTCACGGGAGGCTGGACACGCGCCCATTTTAAAATTTTAAAATGGGCGCGTGTCCAGCCTCCCGGCTTGTGATTGGTTGATCGCGGCGCAACCAATCACAAGCCGGGACGTCACGGGAGGCTGGACACGCGCCCATTTTAAAATGCGCGCGTGTCCAGCCTCCCGTGACGTCACGGCTTGTGATTGGTTGCGTCTCCCATGTGACTGCGACGCAACCAATCACAAAGCCGGGACGTAATTTTAAAATCCTTAAGGACCTGAAATTACGTCACGGCTTGCTGTGATTGGTTGCGTCTCCCATGTGACTGCGACGCAACCAATCACAACGCCGGAACGTAATTTTAAAATCCTGAAGGACCTGAAATTACGTCACGGCTTGCTGTGATTGGTTGCGTGCCGGTCACATGGGCGGCACGCAACCAATCACAAGCCGGGACTCACGTAAAGGAAAGAAAAGCGCGAATTTTAAACAAAGAACGCTGCCGCTTCCCTCGGTAAGGTGCAGGCTGCGTCGGAGAGGTGAGTATAGCAATATTTTTTATTTTAATTCTCTCTTTTACACATTTTTACATTAATGTTGTTTCGATACCGATACCCGATATCACAAAAATATCGGATCTCGGTATCGGAATTCCGATACAGCAAGTATCGGCCGATACCCGATACTTGCAGTATCGGAATGCTCAACACTATTCATTACATAGTGGAATGTGTTTAGAAGAATAAAACATAAAAATGATCAATGTAAATCAAAATTAATATCCCATGGAGGTCTGAATTTGGAATGAAACTCAAAATCAAAGTGGAAAATCAAATTACAGGCTGATCCAACTTCAGTGGAAATGCCTCAAGACAAGAAAATAATGCTCAGTAGTGTGTGTGGCCACCAAGTGCCTGTATGACCTCACTACAACGCCTGGGCATGCTCCTGATGAGGTGGCGGATGGTCTCCTTAGGGATATGCTCCCAGACCTGGACTAACCTCCAACTCCTGTCTGTGGTGCAACGTGACGTTGGTAAATGGTGCGAGACATGATGTCCCAGATGTGTTCAATCGGATTCAGGTCTGGGGAATGGGTGGGTCAGTCCATAGCTTCAATGCCTTCATCTTGCAGGAACTGCTGACACACTCCAACCACATGAGGTCTGGCAATATCCTGCATGAGGAGGAACCCAGGGCCAACCGCACCAGCATATGGAGTCACAAGGGGTCTGAGGATCTCATCTTGGTACCTAATGGCACTCAGGCTACCTCTGGCGAGCACATGGAGGGTTGTGCGGCCCTCCAAAGAAATGCCACCCCACACCATTACTGACCCACTGCCAAACCGGTCATCCTGAAGGATGTTGCAGGCAGCAGATCGCTCTCCACGGCGTCTCCAGACTATGTTACATCTGTCACATGTGCTCAGCGTAAACCTGCTTTCATCTGTGAAGAGCACATGGCGCCAGTGGCGAATTTACCAATCCTGGTGTTCTGTAGCAAATGCCAAGTCCTGCATGGTGTTGGGCTGTGAGCACAACCCCCATCTTTGGATGTCGGGCTCTCAGACCATCCTCATGGAGTCGGTTTCTACACATTTGTGCAGACACATGCACATTTGTGGCCTGCTGAGGTCATTTTGCAGGGCTCTGGCAGTGCTCCTCCTGTTCCTCCTTGCACATAGGCTGAGGTAGCGGTCCTGCTGCTAGGTTTTTGCCCTCCTATGGCCCCCTCCACGTCTCCTGGTGTACTGGCCTGTCTCCTGGTAGCGCCTCCAACCTCTGGACACTAAGCTGACAGACACAGCAAGCCTTCTTGCCACAGCTCGCATTGATGTGCCATCCTAGATGAGCTGCACTACCTGAACCACTTGTGTGGGTTGTAGAGTCCATCTCATGCTACCATGAGTGTAAAAGTGACCAAAACATCAGCCAGAAAGCATTGAAACTGAGATGTGGTCTGTGGTCCCCAACTGCAGAACCACTCCTTTATTGAGTGTGTCTTGATAATTGGCAATAATTTCCATCTGTTGTCTATTCCATTTGCACAACAACATGTGAAATTGATTGTCAAGCAGTGTTGCTTCCTAAGTGGACAGTTTGATTTCACAGAAGTTTGATTTACTTGGAGTTATATTCTGTTGTTTAAGTGTTCCCTTTATTTTTTTGAGCAGTGTATAAAATGGGATATTTTTGCATGGGGATGAGAAGTCCAATAAAATTCAGGCTTTTTTCAGCCCTAACGTTTAATGTGGTATAGCATTTTCATATTCTGGCTAAGAAAAAGTTGCCAAAGTAAAGAAGATGCAGTGTGATAATCTAGGTATTTGACTGGTAGTCTGTTTTAAACATATGTTTTGAAGATGTCTTTCACATTGAAAAAAAAAAGGGTGTTACACATATTAGTGCTATCTTTAGTTAATGAAATTGAATTTTCATTCCTTCATACATTTATAGGTCTCCTGGTATACAAACTTTAGCCTGATTCAAGCTTAAAGTGATTCTCTTGTCTGATTGTCTCTCCCAGTAATACTCGCTGAATGTGAAGTCTGTGTGTTTCTAGGGTGCTGCTGTATAGCAACATACAGAATATCAGGTTTAGTGAATTACCGTATTTTTCGGACCATAAGACGCACTTTTTTGGGGGAAATGGGGGTGCGTCTTATGGTCAGAACATACTTACAAATAATATGGCTGCGATGCCGGTCCGACAATGCAGGGCAATGCAGCCTCCCTTCCCAGGCTGGTGCATTGTTTACATACAATGGCATGTAAAAGTTTGGGCACTCTTTGTCAAAATTACTGTTATCGTGAACAGTTAAGGAAGTTGAAGATAGAGTGATCTCTAAAAGGGCTAAAGGTAAAGATGACACATTTCCTTTGTATTTTATGTAAGAAAATATATAGTATCATTTGTTGTCATTTTAAAAATTGCAAAAAAGGAAAATGGGCCATTGCAAAAGTTTGGGCACTCTTGGAGATTTAATAGCAGCAATGGGTAATATATAGAAATCACTAGATGTAAACACGCTATATCAACATGTGGTAGACTAAAATTCTTTTCCCAATGCGTTTCCGCTATAAAAATATTTTTCACTGGAGTCTTATATTTGATCAGTTGGAAACCGACCCACCGTCACCCCAGCATGTTAGTGCGAACCATGAGAACTGATTTGGCTAGGTGAGAGGCTCTGGACCGAGGTCTAAGGGGCAAGGTTTCTCCTTGTGGAGAGTGACATACCAGCTCTGGCTTGTAAAGGTAAGGAGGCTTATTTGCCATGCAATGCTCCTCTGGGAAATTTAACATGCAATGTGCCTCTTCAGAGAAAAAGAGGACTTGAACTCTACAGCGCCACATATTGGAAGTAGCGATCTTACAACTCACAATCAACCGTTAACGAGTCTTGCAATATGACTTAGGATAAGATCCAAATCAGTATCTCAATACGCAGACACAGTGTTTTGGGCTGTTGGCCCTCATCAGTGAGAAGCATGAGAACTGATTTGGCTAGGTGAGAGGCTCTGGACCAAGGTCTACGGGGCAATGTTTCTGGAGCGCCCCCAGATGCAGGGCCGCGGAGTACTCGGTACCGGGCCTCTCTGTCTCAGTCCTGGGGTTGTCACGGTGGCTAGACCCGGTCCATGACCCTGCTAAGGGGCGTCCAATGAAAGGTGTAGGTGGTGGTGCGTGTTGCAGGTCGCGATGAATAACGAGGACACAGGGTTGCAGTCGCTTTACCTCTTTACTGAAGGCTTCAAGATCCTCAATCCACAGTACGGTTAACAGGGCTGTCTGAGACCGACCGGTCCGATGGCACCTCCAGAGTTCTCTTTGCAGGTGGAAATCTGTGCCTACCTTCTAGCGCCTGTGTGTTGTAGTACTTCCCTGCTGAGCACCACGGGATAGTCCTCACAACTGTTGTGTCTGTTTCTGATGTTCTTTCCCACAACTTATGTCTGTTCTGATGTTCTTCTCCGTCCCCCAGATGATATGGATAGGACGCACCCGTATGACGGGTAGGCCTGGAGTTCTTCCGGGACCCTAGTGATGCCCCTCTCCCACAGTTGCCCCCTATGTCTGCTTAGGTGATTTAGGTGAGACAGCCAACCTATAATCAACTGTCCTGCCATTGGTTTGAAGTAATGCTTGGAGCCCAATACTTCCTCGGCATTCCGGCCACCGGCTACGGGCCTCAGTAGGATGTTGCCTCGATCTTACAGCACGACTCCTACTGGTGTTATCTCCTTTTTGCTTTGATCTCGTTTCTCACTCTCCACAATAAACCTCGCTTCTTGTCCTTTCTTGAGATACCGCCGCGATGTAGTGCAGGCGCGGTTCCTTAACGTTCTGTCCTTTTCGCTAGGCCTCTGTCAGGATCCCACCCCTGACAGGGACCCCCCTGAATCTTCCCCTGCAACACCCTCTGCCACAGGATGTTGCCTGGTTCCAACCCAGTCAGCTTCTCTCTAACTTTCTATCCAACCCCCAGTTTTACCAGATTGTGAGGAGTGGCCTAATACATAGCACCCTTAGCTCCCCCTGGAGGCCAGACTATGAAGTGTATTGGTGTCTGTGATACCTGGTCAGGTGAACTCCTTAAGTGCCATCAGACGTACCATCACTCCCCTTAGCGGCGGAGTGACAGTACTGCAACGACCAGGACTCTGGGGTGCTGCACTCCCTCCCCGGTTAAATCCAGTACTCCTGGACTAGGAAGAAAACAACAATACATGTCAGCAAAAAGACATACAAATTTTGAAATGCATGAAACAAGTAAATTTGAACAGAGCTTCCCTTTATGGGAGGTGAGGACACTTGAACGTTACAAACAAGACATGGCTAAATATTTTAAATAACACACTATAAATAACCTTTATTACCCAGCCGGGTATTCTACTAAGTGCAAATTCTGAACAATAATTTAACTTTGCCTCTAAGGACGTATAAGCTGGATCCACTAAAGGCTTACTATAAAAACTCCTAAAATATAAATTAACTTTTCTTCATCTCTCTCTCCTAAGTGCAACACCTTCTTCTTGATTTGTCTTATGCAGGACCGCCTGTCTATCTGCCCAGGCCTACTGCCTCTTTTCGTAGTACAGGAACACTGAGCCATCTCTCTATGGCTCTTAGGAGGACTCACCCACTAACCCCTACGGGTTCACTTCCTGTCCTCAATCTCTAGCAACAGTATCGAACATTTTCTATAACTAACTAGCTACATATAACTCGCTATATAAAACATTATTACCGTTCATTTTCTTTTTAAGGCTACATTGTAAATTAAGTGCAACTGGTGAACATCCCCTTTAAGAGGGGACCAAGTCTCTTGGAGGTAGTGCAACTGCTCGAGTTGCAACTCCGTGTAAGGCAGGAACTCCTGTACTGTTTCCAGGAACAGTTTCTTTGCAAAGAGTTCTTCTTCTTGTAAAACCAGTAGGGGGCACCCTTAATAGGGTGCAAACTATTTACAGCACAGTTTGTGAACCATTCACCGTTCATGATTCGGCAGTCTTTTCCAAATAGGGGGTTAAAAGGAGCAAAAAGGGAAAACAAAAGCAAAATTAAAAGTGATATGGATCCCGGGTAAACAAAGGGATCCCTTTAAGAACAACCCTGGTCGGGTACTAGCAGCAGGAAACACAGAAGACGAACAGTTAACTATGTACAGTGTGTAGAGCATTAGGGCTTCATTCTTACTGATCAAGGGGTGGTGTTATGATCTGGTGGCCTAAGAGCAGCATGAGACGTACTCTGGGGAAGGTGGTACCTGTACTGACCGCAGACCCTGAACTTAACACCGCAACTAGAAGTAGCCGTGGAATGTACCTAACACTCCCTAGACATCTCGACACAGCCGGAGGACTAAATACCCCTAGAGATAGAAAAGGGAAAACTATCTTGCCTCAGAGAAAATCCCCAAAGGATAGACAGCCCCCCACAAATATTGACTGTGAGAGGAGAGGGAAAAACATACACAGACTGAAATCAGAATTTAGCAAAGGAGGCCACTTCTAGCTAAATAGAAAGGATAGGACAGAGTACTATGCGGTCAGTATTAAAACACTAGAAAATATCCACCACAGAAAATACAAAATCTCCACAGCTAACTAAAGATATGGAGGGTATATCTGCATCTCCAGAGATACCAGCTTGGCTAAACAAATCCTTATACAGACCAAGCTGGACAAGACAAAAACATGAAAAAGAACTGAACAATAAGGCCACAGCATGTGGACAGCAAAAATCAAGGCCAGAACTTATCTTTGTTGAAATGAACAGCAAGCAGGAGAGACCAGGAAAGGATGTGAATCCTCCAGGAACAATGGACAACTGGCACTGACTAAAGGGTCAAGCAAGACTAAATAGCCCAGTCAGAATTGCAAAAAGTGAACACACCTGACAAATGCTGCGACTCAGAGACAGCAGCGCTACCACTTACAACCACCGGAGGGAGCCCAAGAGCAGAATTCACAACAGGGTGGCCTCCTTGTCCCAGACAGGGGTCTGGGTGGCCACCGTCTTGGTCCCGACGCCAGCTTGGGCACCGCCGTGGCCAGGCTTCCAGCCACCACAGTGGTGGTGGTAGCAACGGTGCAGGTTGTGGTCTTTACCACTGTGCAAGTGGGAGTAACCACCGTGGTCTTTGTAGTAACAGTGGATCGGTCGCAGGGGGGCGCCTTCACCACAGGGGGTTGTTTTGCTGGCACCTTGGTTGGGGGTGTCATGGGGTCCTTTCTCTTGTGGACATTCAAAGCGAACCACCCCTTCTCCCCAAAGTGCCGGGTGTAGGAGACTTCGTCCCCTGGGTAGAGGTCCCGGTCCAAATGACCCTCCCTCAGGTGGGGCTCGACATCTCTCCGGTTAACAAACACTTCGGCGTACAGGCCCGGCTCTTTAATAAAGCCCCAGCCTCCGCGGAGCTTAAAGGCGATGACGATGCCCTGCCTGCATGGGGCCTGATGAGTGGTGGGGTCCTTTTGGGCCCGGTCCTTCACGGCTAAGTCTTTTTGGTGATGGGCCTCCAGCCCGGCCTGGTACGCCTTCTCCCGCTTTTCCCACTGCCGTTCTAGCTGGGCCTGATATTCTTCCCAGCTGAGGGCTTGCACCATCTCTCCTTCTTGGGTCTCCACCCCGGGGAACCCCATAAAATTGGACCCGGGGTTCACCCAGCGGCACACCGTGCGCTCGGCATAGACCGCGCCCGGCAGGGTGACTGGCAAATTTGGGGCCTTTAGAAGGTGCCCCATGCCGGTGGCCTGGTCCCTGGGAAGGAGGTGTTGGAGTCGGTGGGTCCCAGGGGGAGGTGGTGCTGCAACTGGGCCTATCAGCAGGTCCTCTGCTAATGGGGCAGGGTCGGCGAGCTTACCGGCCGGTGCAACGTCCTCCCTCGCGGCTGGTCCCACTGGCGGTGACATTGGTGGGGACGTCGGCAGCAATTTGATCAGCGATGCGGGAACCGAGGTCGGGGACTCCTCCGCTGGCATCTCCTGGGGTGTGGCCTTGGCTTCCACCCGCAGCTGGAGAAGCTGTTCAATTAAGTCCTCCATCTCAAGTTGCAGAAGACCCACTTCGGCTGTGGAGACGGGTCCGCTACGCTCCTCCGGGTAGCTGGGGGAGTTCTCTGTTGTGAATTCGGCTCTTGGGCTCCTTCCGGTGGTTATAAGTGGTAGTGCTGCTGTTTCTGGATCGCAGCATTCATCAGGTGTGTCAAGTTTTTGCAATCCTGACTGGGCTATTTAGCCTTGCTTGACCCTTTAGTCAGTGCCACTTGTCCATTGTTCCTGGAGGATTCACATCCCTGCCTGCTCTCTCCTGCTTTGCTGTTCATTTCAACAAAGATAAGTTCTGGCCTTGATTTTTGCTGTCCACATGCTGTGGCCTTATTGTTCAGTTCTTTTCCATGTTTTTGTCTTGTCCAGCTTGGTCTGTATAAGGATTTGTTTAGCCAAGCTGGTATCTCTGGAGATGCAGATATACCCTCCATATCTTTAGTTAGCTGTGGAGATTTTGTATTTTCTGTGGTGGATATTTTCTAGTGTTTTAATACTGACCGCATAGTACTCTGTCCTATCCTTTCTATTTAGCTAGAAGTGGCCTCCTTTGCTAAATTCTGATTTCAGTCTGTGTATGTTTTTTCCCTCTCCTCTCACAGTCAATATTTGTGGGGGGCTGTCTATCCTTTGGGAATTTTCTCTGAGGCAAGATAGTTTTCCCTTTTCTATCTCTAGGGGTAATTAGTCCTCCGGCTGTGTCGAGATGTCTAGGGAGTGATAGGTACATTCCACGGCTACTTCTAGTTGCGGTGTTAAGTTCAGGGTCTGCGGTCAGTACAGGTACCACCTTTTCCAGAGTATGTCTCATGCTGCTCTTAGGCCACCAGATCATAACAGTACAACTGGCCAACAATGAGTTAACCGCATCTCAGAAGAAGGGAAGGAAAGTGCTGAGCCATTTTTTTTTCTGTAGTCTGTTGTGGTTTTTTTTTCCCTCTTTACCTCTGAGTGGCTCAGGAGTTCGGCGCTGGTATGGATGTTCAGGGATTGGCTTCTCATGTGGATCAACTTGCTGCTAGAGTACAGGGTATTTCTGATTATATCGTTCAGACTCCGGTTTTAGAGCCTAGAATTCCAACTCCTGATTTGTTTCTTGAGGACAGGTCCAAATTTTTGAGCTTTAAAAATAACTGTAAAGTGTTTTTTGCTCTGAAACCCCGTTCCTCTGGTGATCCCATCCAGCAGGTTAAAATTGTTATATCTCTGCTGCGTGGTGACCCCCAGGATTGGGCATTTGCCCTGGAACCTGGGAATCCGGCGTTGCTTAATGTAGACACCTTTATTCAGGCGCCGCTCTAAACTTAATGGACTTAGAATTTGCCAGACATTGTGGTTTCCCCTTGCAGCCTTTGCAGAGTCCTATTCCTTTGAGGAGCATTGATGCTACACCGTTGGCTAAAAATAAACCTCAGTTTTGGACACAGCTGACCATGTGCATGGCGCCAGCCCATCAGGAAGATTGTCGTTTTCTGGTGTTGCATAATTTGCATGATGCTATTGTGCTGGGTTTCCCATGGTTACAGGTGCATAATCCAGTATTAGATTGGAAATCTATGTCTGTGACTAGTTGGGGTTGTCAGGGGGTTCATGGTGACGTTCCTTTGATGTCAATTGCCTCCTCCCCCTCTTCTGAAATTCCTGAGTTTTTGTCAGATTTCCAGTATGTATTCAATGAGCCCAAGTCCAGTTCCCTTCCACCGCATAGGGACTGTGATTGTGCTATTGACTTGATTCCAGGCTGTAAGTTCCCTAAGGGCCAACTTTTCAACCTGTCTATGCCAGAACATCCATGCGGAGCTATGTTAAGGAGTCCTTGGAGAAGGGGCATATTCGGCCATCTTCTTCACCATTGGGAGCAGGTTTTTTTTTTGTTGCCAAAAAAGATGGCTCCTTGAGACCTTGTATTGATTATCGCCTCTTGAATAAGATCACGGTCAAATTCCAATACCCTTTGCCTTTGCTTTCTGATCTGTTTGCTAGGATTAAGGGGGCTAGTTGGTTTACTAAGATTGACCTTCGAGGGGCATATAATCTTGTTCATATTAAGCAGGGTAACGAATGGAAAACTGCGTTTAATACGCCCGAAGGTCATTTTGAATACCTTGTGATGCCATTCGGACTCTCTAATGCTCCATCTGTGTTTCAGTCCTTCATGCATGATATATTTCAGAATTATCTTGATAAATCCATGATTGTATATTTGGATGATATTTTGATTTTTTTCAGATGATTGGGAGTCTCATGTGAAACAAGTCAGGATGGTATTTCAGATCCTTCGTGATAATGCCTTGTTTGTGAAGGGGTCTAAGTGCCTCTTTGGAGTACAGAAGATTTCTTTTTTGGGCTTCATTTTTTCTCCCTCATCTATAGAAATGGATCCGGTTAAGGTTCAGGCCATTCATGATTGGATCCAGCCCACATCCATGAAGAGCCTTCAGAAATGTTTGGGCTTTGCTAATTTTTATCGCCGTTTTATTGCCAACTTCTCCAGTGTGGTTAAACCCCTGACCGATTTGATGAAGAAAGGCGCTGATGTGACGAATTGGCCCTCTGTGGCTGTTTCTGCCTTTCAGGAGCTTAAACGCCGATTTACTTCTGCCCCTGTGTTGCGTCAGCCGGATGTTTCTCTTCCTTTTTAAGGTTGAGGCTGACGCTTCTGAGATTGGGGCAGGGGCCGTTTTGTCTCAGAGGAATTCTGATGGTTCCTTGATGAAACCGTGTGCCTTCTTTTCTCGAAAGTTTTTGCCTGCGGAACGCAATTATGATGTCGGCAGTCGTGAGTTGTTGGCTATGAAGTGGGCATTTGAGGAGTGGCGACATTGGCTTGAGAGGGCCAAGCACCGTATTGTGGTCTTGACCGATCATAAGAATCTGATTTACCTCGAGTCTGCCAAACGGCTGAATCCTAGACAGGCCCGATTGTCCCTGTTTTTCTCCCGTTTTGATTTTGTGGTCTCATATCTTCCGGGTTCTAAGAATGTTAAGGCTGATGCCCTCTCTAGGAGCTTTTTGCCTGATTCTCATGGGGTCCTTGAGCCGGTCGGCATTCTGAAGGAAGGGGTGATTCTTTCTGCCATCTCCCCTGATTTACGACGGGTTCTTCAGGAATTTCAGGCTGATAAACCTGACCGCTGTCCAGTGGGGAAACTGTTTGTTCCTGACAGATGGACTAGTAAAGTGATTTTGGAGGTTCATTGTTCTGTGTTGGCTGGTCATCCTGGGATTTTTGGTACCAGAGATTTGGTTGGTAGGTCCTTTTGGTGGCCTTCTTTGTCACGGGATGTGCGTTCTTTTGTGCAGTCCTGTGGGACTTGTGCGCGGGCCAAGCCTTGCTGTTCCCGCGCTAGTGGGTTGCTTTTGACTTTGCCAGTCCCTGAGAGGCCTTGGACGCATATTTCTATGGATTTTATTTTGGATCTTCCGGTTTCCCAGAAGATGTCGGTTATCTGGGTGGTTTGTGACCGGTTTTCTAAGATGGTTCATTTGGTACCTTTGCCTAAGTCGCCTTCCTCTTCTGATTTGGTTCCGTTGTTTTTTCAGCATGTGGTTCGTTTGCATGGCATTCCGGAGAATATTGTGTCCGATAGAGGTTCCCAGTTTGTTTCTAGGTTTTGGCGGGCCTTTTGTGCTAGGCTGGGCATTGATTTGTCTTTTTCTTCCGCGTTTCATCCTCAGACAAATGACCAAACCAAGCGAACTAATCAGACTTTGGAAACTTATTTGAGATGCTTTGTGTCTGCTGATCAGGATGATTGGGTGGCTTTCTTGCCATTGGCCGAGTTTGCCCTTAATAATCGGGCTAGTTCTGCTACCTTGGTTTCACCCTTCTTTTATAACTCTGGTTTTCATCCTCGTTTTTCTTCGGGGCAGGTTGAGCCTTCTGATTGTCCTGGGGTGGACTCTGTGGTTGACAGGTTGCAGCAAATTTGGGCTCATGTTGTTGACAATTTGGTGTTGTCTCAGGAGGGGGCTCAGCGTTTTGCTAACCGTCGTCGGTGTGTTGGTTCCCGGCTTTGGGTTGGGGATTTTGGTCTGGTTGTCTTCCGGTCATGTTCCTATGAAGGTTTCTTCCCCTAAGTTTAAGCCTCGGTTTATTGGCCCTTATAGGATTTCTGAGATTATCAATCCAGTGTCTTTTCGTTTGGCCCGTCCAGCCTCTTTTTCCATCCATAATGTTTTTCATAGATCTTTGTTGCGGAAATATGTGGTGCCCGTTGTTCCCTCTGTTGATCCTCCTGCCCCGGTGTTGATTGATGGGGAGTTGGAGTATGTGGTTGAGAAGATTTTGGATTCTCGTTTTTCGAGGCGGAAGCTTCAGTATCTTGTCAAATGGAAGGGTTATGGCCAGGAGGATAATTCTTGGGTTGTTGCCTCCGATGTTCATGCTGAGGATTTGGTTCGTGCCTTTCATTTGGCTCGTCCGGATCGGTCTGGGGGCTCTGGTGAGGGTTCGGTGACCCCTCCTCAAGGGGGGGTACTGTTGTGAATTCTGCTCTTGGGCTCCCTCCGGTGGTTATAAGTGGTAGTGCTGCTGTCTCTGGATCGCAGCATTCATCAGGTGTGTCAAGTTTTTGCAATCCTGACTGGGCTATTTAGCCTTGCTTGACCCTTTAGTCAGTGCCACTTGTCCATTGTTCCTGGAGGATTCACATCCCTGCCTGCTCTCTCCTGCTTTGCTGTTCATTTCAACAAAGATAAGTTCTGGCCTTGATTTTTGCTGTCCACATGCTGTGGCCTTATTGTCCAGTTCTTTTCCATGTTTTTGTCTTGTCCAGCTTGGTCTGTATAAGGATTTGTTTAGCCAAGCTGGTATCTCTGGAGATGCAGATATACCCTCCATATCTTTAGTTAGCTGTGGAGATTTTGTATTTTCTGTGGTGGATATTTTCTAGTGTTTTAATACTGACCGCATAGTACTCTGTCCTATCCTTTCTATTTAGCTAGAAGTGGCCTCCTTTGCTAAATTCTGATTTCAGTCTGTGTATGTTTTTTCCCTCTCCTCTCACAGTCTATATTTGTGGGGGGCTGTCTATCCTTTGGGAATTTTCTCTGAGGCAAGATAGTTTTCCCTTTTCTATCTCTAGGGGTAATTAGTCCTCCGGCTGTGTCGAGATGTCTAGGGAGTGATAGGTACATTCCACGGCTACTTCTAGTTGCGGTGTTAAGCTCAGGGTCTGCGGTCAATACAGGTACCACCTTCTCCAGAGTACGTCTCATGCTGCTCTTAGGCCACCAGATCATAACAGTTCTCCACCTCAACCCCACACTCTGGGTCTGAGCAGTCAGCCATTGCATCTTCCACGTGGGTCGCTTCCTGGTCTTTTTCCCGCTCTCTCCGTCATGGGCGGTTTAGTTTCCGTTGTCTCCGCCCTCCATTAAGGATTAGGAGGCGGATCTCAGCTGCTGACGGACACGTCCTCAAGGTACAGAAATATTTAGACTGGGCGGCCATTGTCTTTCGCAATCTCCAACTTGTCTACTCCCACTTCACGCCCCTCTTCTTCTCCTGCGCTCCTCTCAGCACTGCAATGGCAGCAGTTTTGGCGGGAACTTCTGGTGGCAAGTGGCAATCCACAGTCCTTGCAATAAGCCACAGTCCAAGCACAATAAATCACAGTTCCACGGCACACATGACCTGATTCTTCAGGCTTAAGTAGATCCTGTTCGTGACGCCAAGTTTGGAGCGCCCCCAAACGCAGGGCCGCGGAGTACTCGGTACCGGGCCTCTCTTTCTCAGTCCTGGGGTTGTCACGGTGGCTAGACCTGGTCCGTGACCCTACTAAGGGGCGTCCAATGAAAGGTGTAGGTGGTGGTGCGTGGTGCAGGTCGCGATGAATAACGAGGACACAGGGGTTGCAGTCTCTTTACCTCTTTACTGAAGGCTTCAAGATCCTCAATCCAGAGTACGGTTAACAGGGCTGTCTGAGACTGGCCGGTCCGATGGCACCTCCAGAGTTCCCTTTGCAGGTGGAAATCTGTGCCTACCTTCTAGCGCCTGTGTGTTGTAGTACTTCCCTGCTGAGCACCACGGGATAGTCCTCACAACTGTTGTGTCTGTTTCTGATGTTCTTTCCCACAACTTATGTCTGTTCTGATGTTCTTCTCCGTCCCCCAGATGATATGGATAGGACGCACCCGTATGACGGGTAGGCCTGGAGTTCTTCCGGGACCCTAGTGATGCCCCTGTCCCACAGTTGCCTCCTATGTCTGCTTAGGTGATTTAGGTGAGACAGCCAACCTATAATCAACTGTCCTGCCGTTGGTTTGAAGTAATGCTTGGAGCCCAATACTTCCTCAGCGTTCCGGCCACCAGCTACGCGCCTCAGTAGGATGTTGCCTCGATCTTACAGCACGACTCCTACTGGTGTTATCTCCTTTTTGCTTTGATCTCATTTCTCACTCTCCACAATAAACCTCGCTTCTTGTCCTTTCTTGAGATACCGCCGCGATGTAGTGCAGGCGCGGTTCCTTAACGTTCTGTCCTTTTCGCTAGGCCTCTGTCAGGATCCCACCCCTGACAGGGACCCCCTGAATCTTCCCCTGCAACACCCTCTGCCACAGGATGTTGCCTGGTTCCAACCCAGTCAGCTTCTCTCTAACTTTCTATCCAACCCCCAGTTTTACCAGATTGTGAGGAGTGGCCTAATACATAGCACCCTTAGCTCCCCCTGGAGGCCAGACTATGAAGTGTATTGGTGTCTGTGATACCTGGTCAGGTGAACTCCTTAAGTGCCATCAGACGTACCATCACTCCCCTTAGCGGCGGAGCGACAGTACTGCAACAACCAGGACTCTGGGGCGCTGCATTTCTTCTTGTGGAGACTGACAGACCAGCTCTGGCTTGTCAAAGTAAGGAGGTTCATTCACCATGCAATGCTCCTCTGGGAAATTAAAAAAGGCAAATTGCATCTTCAGGGAAAAAGAGGACTTGAACTCTATAGCGCCACCCATTGGAAGTAGCGATCCTACAACTCACAATAAGCCCTTTAACGAGTCTTGCAATATGACTTAGGATAAGAGCCAAATCAGTATCTCAGTTCGCAGACACGGTGTTTCAGGCTGTTGGCCCTCATCAGTGTGAAGCATGAGAACTGATTTGGCTAGGTGAGAGGCTCTGGACCGAGATTTAAGGGGCAAGGTTTCTCCTTGTGGAGAGTGACATACCAGCTCTGGCTTGTCAAGGCAAGGAGGCTTATTCGCCATGCAATGCTCCTCTGGGAAATGTAATATGCAAATTGCCTCTTCAGAGAAAAAGAGGACTTGAACTCTATAGCGCCACCTATCATAGAAGAAAATTAGTCTGGCATGACTTGTTTGCTACAAACCCATGCTGGCTCTGGTTAATTACTGCATTCTTATTCAAGTACTTACATATGCTGTTTATTCATTTGTTCAAGGATTTTTCCTGGTGTAGAAGTTCTTCTAAGCAGCTACCTAATAGTCTGAAAATTCTTAGGTTACAATGATCTAAGGTGTGTGTAGAAAAAAGGGCACAGGATTTAAGGAAAAGGACTTCTTGCCCACCATTAAACATGGGGGTGCATCAATCAAGCCTTGGGGTTGTGTTGTAGCCCATGGCATGGAGAGCATTTCACGGGCAGAGGGAAGAATGGATTTAATGAAATTTCAACAAATTCTTGATGCAAACATAACACCATCTGTAAAAAAATGCTGAAGTTGAAAAGAAGATGGCTTCTACAAATGGATAATGATCCTAAACACAGATCAGAACACACAATAGACTACCTAAAAAGATGCGAGATGAAGGTTTTATCCTCATTCAGATCACATAGATAATTATTTGATATCTTCCTTCTGTGCTTAAGGTCTCAAGTCTGTATATCCCTTTTGATACTTATACAAAAATTGAAAGGAATGGATGGCACTCACCGGTTAAAAAACTTATTTATTCCAATACTTTAAAACATCGGCGTCGGGAGAATGGGAGCAGGAGTGGAATGGACGACAGCCGTTTCGCGCTGCAGTGGCGCTTCTGACCAGTAGAAGCGCCACTGCAGCCCGAAACGGCTGTCGTCCATTCCACTCCTGCTCCCATCCTCCCGATGCCGATGTTTTAAAGTATTGGAATAAAGAAGTTTTTTAACCGGTGATTGCCATCCGTTCCTTTCAATTTTTGTATCCATTGTGGCTATTTTCTTTGGAGTGGCACCCCGGCTCACGGAGCACTTACAGCATACTTGCAGCATCAGTTCATGCAATTACCTGTGCACTGAGTGGGCTTCCCCACTGTGCGGATTAACACTTTGTTGGAGCCTTTTGATACTTATGTCTGGCTTCTTTATTAACGATCATATATTGTTAGTCTAGCTATTTGGTCTTCATATGTTTATACCCCTTACTGGTTAGAATACTTAGCAGCAGATGTCACTGGATACATTATCAACTTTATTGATCATTGAATATTATGTTATATTTCATTGACATTTGTTTTATCATTGCATATTTTGTCCCATGTGCTCATTTATCTTATGTAAACTTTCAACCTATGTATTTTATGGCATTTATTATTGATTACCCTATATGGGAAAACAAACTTCATTAAGCTACACTGATGCTCAATTTAAGATGCCATTACTAATACATATTGACTTCATTAACTCCTTCTTTGTATGTTTTAGCATTGCACATGCCTCTTAATATGTACCGATATTATTCTGTCTGTTATCTCGGTGTTGTTTCTACCTTTTTAAAAACATTTTTTTTTCAATTGTTCATAATGATGAATCAATAAAAAAAATTCTATTTAATATGCATCTGCCATAGTTCCTTTTTCTTTTTGCATCTATTTTTTGGAAGTGCTGCTTTAAATAGACCGTTATCTTTTTGGGATTTCTTAGGTTAAATGAATAAGTAAAGTACGATTTATTATCCAGCCTTATGATCGATTACACTAACCATATAAGCATTAATCCATTTATTACACGGCGCCCCTTCATTAATCATACTCGTATTGCCTCGTTGATCACATTAGCATTATATGTTCAGTGATTTTTACCAACATAGCCCCAGTATTAGCAGGAGCCATACTTCACTGTATAGACCTTTTATACAAGGTTTGCACAAATATTCCCTGCAAGTGTTTACTATTATCATTTGATTTTGTTTTTGGATTAAGTGTCGTCTCAAATCTTTTATCTCTTCAGTTCTCTATTGATGCAATCCACTCTTATTTTTGGCTTTCAGCATCAAATGAGTTAGAACATAAATTGCAATCATGTATTTCTATATATTGCTCATTCCTTTGCCAGACAAAATAGCTTTAGATAAGACAATTGTTTCCATGATTCCCTATTTCAGCTTTGCTTTATAGTTGAAAGTAATGTCTAAGTTCCAAAATAAATCAAAATTTACAGTAGGATCAACATATATATGGATTGTAAGCGCTAGTGACCTACTGACAAATGGTCATTAATTATTTGTTTGTATAGAGAGATGTTTATGGACAAACCAGACCCTATCTTCTTTTCATCTTCCTTGTCCCATGTTGAATCAGTTAGACCTCTTTCACTCTTCTGTCTTTCAGTTCCCATCACAATCCATCGATTTTTGAGAATGCAGGATCCTGCCAAAAAATTTTCTCATAGACTTGGATTATCGACAGATTGTGACGGATGGCCATCCGTTTCATCCGTCGTGCCCTGGATCCTACATAAAAAAATGGTCCGTCGGGCAGAGTAAACGTTCAGAGGAACGTTTTTTCTGCACGACGGAAAATCGGTCAGCGATGGTCACTGTCACTGTCGCAATCGGTCCTGCGCTGTCTTTCACTGGCTACAATGGAAGCCTATGGGCGCAGGATGCGTCGCTGACTGTGAAAAGCAGGAATCTTGTGACGGGTCCCGTCTTTTCAAACTGAGCAGGCGTGGAAGAATTTCCCGTCAGGGAAATTCTCTCTCGCTCGCTCTCTTTCTCGTTTTACTATTGATGCTGCCTATGTAGCATCAATAGTAACAAGATATAACGTTAAAAATAATTAAAAAAATCAAAAATCAAAATATTCTCACCTACCGACATCCCGCGCAGAGTCACCGATGCTCCCGGCAGCTAGCATTCCTAGTAATACATTGCGAAATCTTGCGAGAAGTCGCGGTCTCGCGAGACCGCGACTTCTTGCGAGATTTCGCAATGTATTACTAGGAATGCTAGCTGCCGGGAGCATCGCTGCACGGGACGCTGGTAGGTGAGAATACTGCGATTTTTTTTTTTTTAAGCTGGTTTGTGTGGTGTATGCGTTTTCGCAGCGGAAAACTGCTGCGAAGACGCATACACAACAAGTGCACATAGCCTCGACGGGTCCGTCAGAAAGACGGGCCCAGTGCACACGTTTGCCACAATCTGCATAGGATCCGTCATTTCAACGTCTTGACGGATCCTGTGCAGATTTGGAAGACGGAAGTGTGAAAGAAGCCTAAGACGTCAGTGAGATCAGGAGCGGACACAGAAGAGGCCCCCGTGCAAGAACAATATATGGTCTCTTTGCAGTCCTATAGCGGATCATAATGCACAATTCTCTCAGTTTTGGAAGTGGTAGTGGCCCCCATATCTCTTGGGCCCCTGTGGCTGCGCACGTTGCACCAATGGTGTGCTCGCCCCTGATGTAGATGTCAGATCAGTAAGGCATCAATCAGATGTTTGTTTCTTGGATTAAAATTGCCAATGCAAGTCTATGGGTCCATGGCAAAAATCAGACAACACTTAGATACCAACCTTCATAATTATTTTTCTTCATCTGGAAAAACTGATGTAACTGATGTAAAAACTAACAAATGGACAAAATACTGATGAAAGTCAGACTGCAAGAAAAATCACTGACTTCTGAATGAGGCCTAAGTCACTGCAGAGTTGTATGTAAGATTCATAAATGTTAAAGGGGTTGTCCGCTACTTGGACAACCCTTCGCAATCATCATGTTCCCCAAAAGTAGTGTTGATAGCAAAATAAAAGATTAAAGGGATTATCCATAACCATTTACAATTATTATGTCCCTCCGAAGCAAAATATTAGCAGCTATACTCACCTCCAGTGCCGGCGCTTATCCAGCGGCGTTGGCACTGGCTCTCCCGTAGGTCGTGAGACAATATTATTCTAGTCTTGCGGCCAATTAGTGGTTGCTTCACTCTCTCCTCCTTTGGACAAAAATGACATCTGCAAGGTACACGTGATATAACAATGACTCTCGGGAGAGCCAGTGCTGACACCGCTGGATAAGCGCTGGCACTGGAGGTAAGTATAGCTGCTAATATTTTGCCTTGGAGGAACATAAGGATTGTGAAAAATTATCGACAATATCTTGAATCTTTCATCTTGCTACAGAGGCAGAAATTAGCAGAAATTAGTATTGTAAAACAAACTTGTCAAAACTTGCAGGTTAACATTCAGGAGCTGGAAATATTAACCCATAGCTACACTCTATATTAGAGACCTTATTTTTTGCCCCTTTCCTAGCTTGGTCTTTAACTTCTTAGGCTTTAACCCTTTCACGACATGCGCCGTACATGTACTGCGCATGCCGTGAATCCCCCTTTGATGTGGGCTCCGGCGCTGAGCCCACATCAAAGTGGCGACATGTCAGCTGTTTTGTACAGCTGACATGTGCGCGCAATAGCGGTGGGTGAAATCGCTATTCACCCGCCGCTATTAACCTGTTAAATGCCGCTGTCAAACGCAGACAGCGGCATTTAAAGCTTCCGGCCGGACGGCCGGAAATGACGTCATCGCCGACCCCTGTCACATGATCGGGGGTCGGCGATGTGTCAGGACAGTAACCACAGAGGTCGTTGAGACCTCTATGGTTACTGATGCCGGCCTGCTGTGAGCGCCCCCCTGTGGTCGGCGCTCACAGCACACCTGCATTTCAGCTACATAGCAGCGATCTGATAATCGCTGCTATGTAGCTGAGCCAATCGAGTTGTGCCAGCTTCTAGCCTCCCATGGAGGCTATTGAAGCATGGCACAGGTAAAAAAAAATGTTTTTAAAAATATGAAAAAAATGTAAAAAACATAAAAGTTTAAATCACCCCCCTTTCGCCCCATCCTAAATAAAACAATAAAAAAAATCAAACCTACACGTATTTGGTATCGCCGCGTTCAGAATCGCCCGATCTATCAATAAAAAAAAGCATTAACCTGATCGCTAAACAGCGTAGCGAGAAAAAAATTCAAAATGCCATAATTACGTTTTTTTGGTCGCCGCAACATTGCATTAAAATGCAATAACGGGCGATCAAAAGAACATCTCTGCACAAAAGTGATATCATTAAAAACGTCAGCTCAGCACACAAAAAATAAGCCCTCACCCGACCCCAGATCACGAAAAATAGAGACGCTTCGTGTATCGGAAAATGGCACTTTTTTTTTTTTTTTAAGCAAAGTTTTGAATTTTTTTTCACTACTTGGATAAAAAATAACCTAGACATATTAGGTGTCTATGAACTCGTAATGACCTAGAGAATCACAATGGCAGGTCAGTCTTAGCATTTAGTGAACCTAGCAAAAAAGCCAAACACAAAACAAGTGTGGGATTGCACTTTTTTGCAATTTCACCGCACTTGGAATTTTTTTCCTGTTTTCTAGTAAAAGACATGGTAAAACCAATGATGTCGTTCAAAAGTACAACTCGTCCCACAAAAAATAAGCCCTCACATGGCCATATTGACAGAAAAGTAAAAAAGTTATGGCTCTGGGAAGGAGGGGAGTGAAAAACGAAAACGCAAAAACGAAAAAGGGCCGCGACTTGAAAAGGTTAAGGAAGAAACAAACAGAATGGAAAGGTCTAAAAAGGTTTCAGCATGGCTTGAAATATTTACCGACCCTTTAGGGAGTTCGGGACTCATCTCCTTTTTTCCATTGGCTGGTGTTATCTTCTATCAATGACAGCCTGGCTTGGATAATGGTTGTACAATTGATAACTGAGATTTATATACACTCCTCAATGTTAAAATTGCAACGCCAAGAATAGAAAAATATTTAGAATTGAGAGTCCTCAGTGGTTGATACCTTTTAATGGCTAACTGAAAAGATGGTAACAAATTGCAAGCTTTCGAGACTACATACGTCTCTTCATCAGGCAAAGACTAAAACAAATTCTGAAGAATCACATATTTATGCACAACATAGTATAGAGAAAAAAAAAAAAGGGGGGGGGAAAAGCATGGATAAGCCAGGTGCCATGAAGCAGAATTACCATGGGTGATAAACAGTTATGTCCATAAATATTGGGCCAATTCTTAGATAAGGATTGTTTTATTGCCCTGTGATTAGGGTCTCTGTTGTGATGACCCCACATGGTCACAACAGAGACCCTAATCACAGGACAATAAAACAATCCTTATCTAAGAATTGGCCCAATATTTATGGACATAACTGTTTATCACCCATGGTAATTCTGCTTCATGTCACCTGGCTTATCCATGTTTTTTTTCCCCTTTTTTTTTTTCTATACTATGTTGTGCATAAATATGTGATTCTTCAGAATTTGTTTTAGTCTTTGCCTGATGAAGAGACGTATGTAGTCTCGAAAGCTTGCAATTTGTTACCATCTTTTCAGTTAGCCATTAAAAGGTATCAACCACTGAGGACTCTCAATTCTAAATATTTTTCTATCTACTGGCTAACACGGTACCAAGATATATTTCTTTCCTGTAACGCCAAGAATAAAAAGTCACGGAATTATGGAGATTACAGGATGGATAAACATGTTAATAATATGCAAAAAAATAAAAAATGGAAACACAGGTTTTTAAAAATGTCGATTTATTCAGTATTAAGTATGAGCGTCAAGCACAGAAATACACGCCTTGACTGCTATCAATGATGTTATTGATAATTGTCTGTGAAATCTTCTGCCATGCTGAATGCACTTGGGCACAAAAAACATCAAAATCAGCTGCTGGCAGCTCACTTTGCAACTGACAACAAATGATTAGAGATGGGAACAGTAAAGTTCAGCGCCCATACTGAATACCTACTGTTCGGGCATGGACACCTACCACAGACCTCACCAGGAAGTCCGTGTTACTGTTCGGGTTCGGCTGCCCGATCACTGGGTGTCTTGTGCATGGCAGCGCGGAAAACACCGCTTCTGATCGGCAGGGAAATCATCCCCACCGGTCAGAGAGCTACTATTCCCATGCTGTCAAATGATAGCGGGAGCGTTCAGCTGTGATCTTGAATACAGAGGAACCTACGCTGTTTTTTTTTAAAATTATTTATTTACAGCGCTGGGGCAGCTAATGAATACTCCCATCCACCGCTCCTGCTCTCACAGTAATTAGCGGTAGCATATGTTGGATGATGGGATCAGTAGTCCCATCAGCTGACACCAGTGACCAGAGGTAATGTTTTTACCTCCGATCACAGCTGAGTGCTCCCGCTATCTTTTGACAGCATGGGAACCGCGGCTCTCTGACCGGCGGGGATGATGTCCCCACCGTTCAGAAGCGGTGTCTGCCACGCTGTCATGCACATGACAGCGCAGCAAGCACTGGATGTTCAGATCCCCCATTCAAGTGAATGGAGTCCAAGTTCGGGTTCGGGACTGGGTACTGTTCTGGTACCCGAACCCGAACTTTTTGTAACTGTTCAGCTGAACCCGTCGGACCCGAACATCCAGGTGTCTGCCCATCTCTACAAATGATGTCACAGATGTGCTCGATGGGAGACACGTCCGGAGATGCTGCAGGCAATGGAAGCATGTTTAGGCTACGCAGGCTGCCAACAGTGACACCAGCAACATGTAGCCTGGTGTTGTAGTTTTGAAAAAACAGCCCCTATGACAGTTTGGAGAAATGGCTATAACACTGGTTACACTACCAAATCAATGTAATGCCGACCTGTTAGTGTACCTGGAATGAAGACTAGAGCGGTCCAGCTACTGTACATCTATATGTATATATATATATATATATATATATATATATATATAGCCATCATCTTGCTTTTTAATTTTTCTGTTGATGAAGACTTCCTTTGTGCTCCCTAACCTGATGTTTTTGTTGACACCATTTTGAGGTGCATATGATATTTTGATTGCTTTTTAATTTTTAGGGGAAGTGTGGTGGTGAGTGGTGACCCAAAAATACCAATTGTTGAGTGTTTTTTTTTTCAGAATTTAATTTACAGTTTTAGTAATGTACTAGCTGAAGAGCCCGGCGTTGCCTGGGCATAGTAAATAGCTGTGGTTAGTTATAGCACCTCACTTCTCTTATTTTCCCATCACGCCTCTCATTTTCACCCTCACATCTCTCATTTTCTCCCTTACACCTCTCATTTTCCCCCTCACTCCTCTTATTTTCACCCTCACTCCTCTCATTCTCCCCTCACTCCTCTCATTTCGACCTCACATCTGTCATTTTCTGATCACTCCACTATTTTCCCTCACTCCTCTCATTTTGCACGCACACCTTTTCATTTTCACCTCACACCCCTCATTTTCACCTCACACCTCTCATTTTCTCCTCAGTATATACATGTTTGTCATCTCCCTTATATATATCTCCCCTGTATATAGTATATACCTGTGTCATCTCCCCTGTATATACAATGGTGTTCAAAAGTCCTGCATAGGCGTGAAGAAAACTATATGTTTCATACTTCTGCATCTCTACAGTGAAACTGGTGGAACATATATGTTTTTGTAATCCCTCATTGTATGCCATACTCATTTTTTAATGTCCCAAGTGTATAAATTGTTATGGTATGCGCATTTTTGATACATTTTTTTACAGCATAACCATACCTACACCAGTACAGTGTGTAGAATGGTGAACAGGTTTCCAAGTTCATTAACTTCCAATGCAAGGTAACACAGACTTAAATTTTACTTTTTAAGATTTATTATTTTTTATTTAATTCAGAGTCCTGAAAAGGGCCTTTAGAGTGCATCTTTAGCTTCTAATACTTTATTGGCCAGCCTTTGCTCTTGAGCACCAGCTTGCATCTCTGTGGCATTGAGTGAACAAGCTTCTGCAGATGTTCACGAGTGATCATATGGTTCCAGGCCTGTATCAGAGCCTCAATCAACTCACTCTTGGTCCTTGGCTGTTTTCTAGATATCTCTAATGATACCTTGTGCCACAAATTTTCAATTGGATTGAGGTCCGGGGACTGAGCTGGCCAGTCAATAGTAGCCACCTTGTTCTTTTTTTACCATTCCGTTACTGTCTTAGCTCTGTGACAAGGAGCATTATCATCCTGGAAGATATAATCCCCTGAAAACAGGTGTTGAGCAGAAGGCAGCATTTTCTTATTAAGGATGTCTATGTATTTTTTTGCATTAACCATACCCTCCACAATATGAAGCCTTCCAACACCATTGGCTGCCATACAGCCCCATCCTCCCTTTTAGTTGGCTTTCTGGGCCGACCAGATCTGGGCCTGTCCTGGGTAATTCCAAGCTGCTTATGTTTCTGCAAAATTCTTACGACTGTACTCTGATTACAGCCGACTTTCCTTGCGATCTGGGGGCCAGTTCACCCTCTTCATGTAGCACCACAACTCGCACACGATCCTCCGCTGACAAAAATCTGAAGGCTCCCATCATAAAACTCTACAGTATGATTCACTAGATAGACCAACAGATAAAACAAACAAACAAAGCAGCAGATGTGATGCAATGTAATGCAATGTGATTGGCTGCCATATCCAGGTTATGATTGGTCACAAGAACCTCATCTGTGATTGGCTAATTTTGGATCTGAAGCTGTACAATATTTAGTTGTGCTTTCAGTTCCTATATTGCTGCAATAATTTCAGGCAAAACTGCTTCAAAAGCTAGAAATATTACAGGGAGAGAATGCAAAATTGTATTCTGAACAAAACCATATATAATATGTCATATTAGCATCGAAGATATTCAACAGAAAACGTTTAAAACTTGAAAAATCAATTAATCCTATGCCTATGCAGGAATTTTGAACACCACTGTAGTATATACCTGTGTGTCATCTCCCCTGTATATAGTATATACCAGTGTGTCATCTCCTCCTGTATATAGTACACAACTGTATGCCATCTCCTGTATATAGTATATACCTGTATGTCATCTCCTCTGTAAATAGTATATACCTGTATGTCATCTCCTCCTATATATAGTATATACCTGTATGTCATCTCCTGTATATAGTATATACCTGTATGTCATCTCCCCTGTATATAGTATATACCTGCTGTATGTCATTTCCTCCTCTATATACCTATGTGTCATCTCCTCTTTTATATAGTATATACCTGTGTGTCATCTGCTCCTGTACATAGTATGGTGTGTCATCTCCTCCTGTATATAGTATATACCTGTATGTCATCTCCCCCTCTATATACCTATGTGTCATCTCCTCTTTTAAATAGTATATACCTGTATGTCATCTCCTCCTGTATATAGTATATACATGTGTCATCTCCTCCTGTATATAGTATATACCTTTAAGTCATCTCGTCCTGTATATAGTATATACCTGTGTGTCATCTGCTCCTGTATATAGTATGTACCTGTGTGTCATCTCCTCCTGTATATAGTATGTACCTGTATGTCATCTCCTCCTGTATATAGTATATACCTGTGTGTCATCTCCCCTGTATATAGTACTGTATGTACCTGTATGTCATCTCCCCTGTATATAGTATATACCAGTGTGTCATCTCCTCCTGTATATAGTGTATACCTGTGTGTCATCTCCCCTGTATATAGTATATATAAATGTGTGTCATCTCCTCCTATATATAGTATATACCTGTATGTCATCTCCTCCTGTATATAGTATATACCTGTGTCATCTCCTCCTGTATATAGTATATAAGTGTGTGTCATCTCCCCTGTATATAGTATATACCTGTGTCATCTCCTCCTGTATATAGTATATATCTGTGTGTCATCTCCTCCTGTATTAGACCGCATTCACACGTTATTTGGTCAGTATTTTTACCTCAGTATTTGTAAGCTAAATTGGCAGCCTGATAAATCCCCAGCCAACAGGAAGCCCTCCCCCCTGGCAGTATATATTAGCTCACACATACACATAATAGACAGGTCATGTGACTGACAGCTGCCGTATTTCCTATATTGTACAGTTGTTGCTCTTGTAGTTTATCTGCTTATTAATCAGATTTTTATTTTTGAAGGATAATACCAGACTTGTGTGTGTTTTAGGGCGAGTTTCATGTGTCAAGTTGTGTGTGTTGAGTTGCGTGTGGCAACATGCATGTAGCGACTTTTGTGAGATGAGTTTTGTGTGGCGACATGCGTGTAGCAACTTTTTGTGTGTCGAGTTGCATGTGACAGGTTAGTGTAGCAAGTTGTGTGCAGCAAGTTTTGCCCATGGCGAGTTTTGCGCGTGGCGAGTTTTATGTGTGGTGCATTTTGAGTATGTGCAAGTTTTGGGTGAGGCAACTTTTGCATGTGTTGCAACTTTTGTGCATGTGTCAATTTTTCTGCGTGTGCACATTTTGCGTGTGGCGAGTTTTCCATGAGGTGAGTTTTGCACGTGTGGCGAGTTTTGCGTGAGACTAGTTTTGCATGTGGCGAGTTTTGCACGTGACGAGTTTTGAGCGGTGACTTTTGTGTTTTGACTTTTATGTGGCGAGGTTGGTGTATGTGTGGTGAAATGTGTGCTGAGGTTGATATGTGTTCAAGCACGTGGTAGTGTGTGGCGCATTTTGTGTGTGTGTTCATATCCCCGTGGTGGTGTGGTGATTATCCCATGTCGAGGCCCCACCTTAGCAACTGTACGGTATATACTCTTTGGCGCCATCGCTCTCATTCTTTAAGTCCCCCTTGTTCACATCTGGCAGCTGTCAATTTGCCTCCAACACTTTTCCTTTCACTTTTTCCCCATTATGTAGATAGGGTCAAAATTGTTTGGTGAATTGGACCGCGCGGGTTTAAAATTTCACCTCACAACATAGCCTATGACGCTCTCGGGGCCAGACATGTGACTGTGCAAAATTTTGTGGCTGTAGCTGCGACGGTGCAGATGCCAAACCCGGACATACACACACACATACACACACACACACACACACACACACATTCAGCTTTATATATCTAATATATAATTGCCTAGAATACTACTTCCTGCAATTTGTGCCAACTTCCGTGGCTTTGTCCGGAGCTATTGTCCGGAGCTATTGTCCGGAGCTAATGTCCGGAGATAAGTGACGTCACCAGTGTCCTACACCCAGGCAGAGCACAGTGGCCCCAGGCAGAGCACAGGGGCCCCAGGCAGAACATGGGGCCCCAGGCAGAGCACAGGGGCCCCAGGCAGCATATGGGGCCCCAGGCAGAGCACAGTGGCCCCAGGCAGAGCACACACCAAATCGGAGGCCGAGGGGCCCCGCCAACCAAATCGGAGGCCGAGGAGCCCCGCCCACCAAATCGAAGGCCGAGCGGCCCCGCCCACCAAAGCGGAGGCCGAGGGGCCCGGCCCCGCCCACCAAAGTGGAGGCCGAGGGGCCCCGCCCACCAAAGTGGAGGCCGAGGGGCCCCGCCCACCAAATCGGAGGCCGAGGGGCCCCGCCCACCAAATCGGAGGCCGAGGGTCCCCGCCCACCAAATCGGAGGCCGAGGGTCCCCGCCCACCAAATCGGAGGCCGAGGGTCCCCGCCCACCAAATCGGAGGCCGAGGGGCCCCGCCCACCAAATCGGAGGCCGAGGGTCACCGCCCACCAAATCGGAGGCCGAGGGTCCCCGCCCACCAAATTGGAGGCCGAGGGTCCCCGCCCACCAAATCGGAGGCCGAGGGTCCCCGCCCGCCAAATCAGAGGCCGAGGGGCCCTTCCAACCAAATCGGAGGCCGAGGGGCCCCGGCCACCAAATCGGAGGCCGAGGGTCCCCGCCCACCAAATCGGAGGCCGAGGGGCCCCGCCAACCAAATCGGAGGCCGAGGGGCCCCGCTCACCAAGTCGGAGGCCGAGGGTCCCCGCCCACCAAATCGGAGGCCGAGGGTCCCCGCCCACCAAATCGGAGGCCGAGGGTCCCCGCCCACCAAATCGGAGGCCGAGGGGCCCCGCCCACCAAATCGGAGGCCGAGGGTCACCGCCCACCAAATCGGAGGCCGAGGGTCCCCGCCCACCAAATCGGAGGCCGAGGGGCCCCGCCAACCAAATCGGAGGCCGAGGGGCCCCGCCCACCAAATCGGAGGCCGAGGGTCCCCGCCCACCAAATCGGAGGCCGAGGGTCCCCGCCCACCAAATCGGAGGCCGAGGGGCCCCGCCCACCAAATCGGAGGCCGAGGGTCCCCGCCCACCAAATCGGAGGCCGAGGGTCCCCACCCACCAAATCGGAGGCCGAGGGGCCCCGCCCACCAAATCGGAGGCCGAGGGGCTCCGCCCACCACATCGGAGGCCGAGGGGCCCCGCCCACCAAATCGGAGGCCGAGGGTCCCCACCCACCAAATCGGAGGCTGAGGGTCACCGCCCACCAAATCGGAGGCCGAGGGTCCCCGCCCACCAAATCGGAGGCCGAGGGGCCCCGCCAACCAAATCGGAGGCCGAGGGGCCCCGCCCACCAAATCGGAGGCCGAGGGTCCCCGCCCACCAAATCGGAGGCCGAGGGTCCCCGCCCACCAAATCGGAGGCCGAGGGGCCCCGCCCACCAAATCGGAGGCCGAGGGTCCCCACCCACCAAATCGGAGGCCGAGGGTCCCCACCCACCAAATCGGAGGCCGAGGGGCCCCGCCAACCAAATCAGAGGCCGAGGGGCCCCGCCCACCAAAGCGGAGGCCGAGGGGCCCCGCCCACCACATCGGAGGCCGAGGGGCCCCGCTGTTGTGAATTTGCTTTTTGCTCCCTCTAGTGGTTACTAGTTTTTTGACTCTGGTTTTTCTGTCATTCCTTTTATCCGCACCTGGGTCGTTAGTTAGGGGTGTTGCTATATAAGCTCCCTGGACCTTCAGTTCAATGCCTGGCAACGTAGTTATCAGAGCTAGTCTGCTGTGCTCTTGTCTACTGATCCTGGTTCCAGTTATATCAGCTAAGTCTGCCTTTTGCTTTTTGCTATTTGTTTTGGTTTTGTATTTTTGTCCAGCTTGTTCCAAATCTATATCCTGACCTTTGCTGGAAGCTCTAGGGGGGCTGGTGTTCTCCCCCCGGACCGTTAGACGGTTCGGGGGTTCTTGAATTTCCAGTGTTGATTTTGATAGGGTTTTTGTTGACCATATAAGTTACCTTTCTTTATTCTGCTATCAGTAAGCGGGCCTCTCTGTGCTAAACCTGGTTCATTTCTGTGTTTGTCATTTCCTCTTACCTAACCGTCATTATTTGTGGGGGGCTTCTATCCAGCTTTGGGGTCCCCTTCTCTGGAGGCAAGAAAGGTCTTTGTTTTCCTCTACTAGGGGTAGCTAGATTCTCCGGCTGGCGCGTGTCATCTAGAATCAACGTAGGAATGATCCCCGGCTACTTCTAGTGTTGGCGTTAGGAGTAGATATATGGTCAACCCAGTTACCACTGCCCTATGAGCTGGATTTTTGTACTCTGCAGACTTCCACGTTCCTCTGAGACCCTCGCCATTGGGGTCATAACACCCCGCCCACCAAATCGGAGACCGAGGGTCCCCGCCCACCAAATCGGAGGCCGAGGGTCACCGCCCACCAAATCGGAGGCCGAGGGTCCCCGCCCACCAAATCGGAGGCCGAGGGGCCCCGCCAACCAAATCGGAGGCCGAGGGGCCCCGCCCACCAAATCGGAGGCCGAGGGTCCCCACCCACCAAATCGGAGGCCGAGGGTCCCCGCCCACCAAATCGGAGGCCGAGGGGCCCCGCCCACCAAATCGGAGGCCGAGGGTCCCCGCCCACCAAATCGGAGGCCGAGGGTCCCCGCCCACCAAATCGGAGGCCGAGGGGCTCCGCCCACCAAATCGGAGGCCGAGGGTCACCGCCCACCAAATCGGAGGCCGAGGGTCCCCGCCCACCAAATCGGAGGCCGAGGGGCCCCGCCAACCAAATCGGAGGCCGAGGGGCCCCGCCCACCAAATCGGAGGCCGAGGGTCGCCGCCCACCAAGTCGGAGGCCGAGGGTCCCCGCCCACCAAATCGGAGGCCGAGGGGCCCCGCCCACCAAATCGGAGGCCGAGGGTCCCCGCCCACCAAATCGGAGGCCGAGGGTCCCCACCCACCAAATCGGAGGCCGAGGGGCCCCGCCAACCAAATCGGAGGCCGAGGGGCCCCGCCCACCAAATCGGAGGCCGAGGGGCCCCGCCCACCACATCGGAAGCCGAGGGGCCCCGCCCACCAAATCGGAGGCCGAGGGTCCCCGCCAACCAAATCGGAGGCCGAGGGGCCCCGCCAAACAAATCGAAGGCCGAGCTGCCCCGCCCACCAAAGCGGAGGCCGAGGGGCCCGGCCCCGCCCACCAAAGCGGAGGCCGAGGGGCCCCGACCACCACATCGGAGGCCAAGGGGCCCCGCCCACCAAATCGGAGGCCGAGGGTCCCCGCCCACCAAATCGGAGGCCGAGGGTCCCCGCCCACCAAATCGGAGGCCGAGGGTCCCCGCCCACCTAATCGGAGGCCGAGGGTCCCCGCCCACCAAATCGGAGGCTGGGGGTCCCCGCCCATCAAATCGGAGGCCGAGGGGCCCCACCCACCACATCGGAGGCCGATGGGCCCCGCCCACCAAATCGGAGGCCGAGGGTCCCCGCCCACCAAATCGGAGGCCGAGGGTCCCCGCCCACCAAATCGGAGGCCGAGGGTCCACACCAACCAAATCGGAGGCCGAGGGGCCCCGCCCACCAAATCTAAGGCCAAGGGGCCCCGCCCACCAAAGCGGAGGCCGAGGGTCCCCGCACACCAAATCGGAGGCAGAGGGACCCTGCCCACCAAATCGGAGGCCAAGGGGCCCTGCCCACCAAAGCGGAGGCCGAGGGTCCCCGACCACCAAATCGGAGGCCGAGGGTCCCTGCCCACCAAATCGGAGGCCGAGGGTCCCTGCCCACCAAATCTGAGGCCGAGAGTCCCCACCCACCAAATCGGAGGCCGAGGGTCCCCGCCCACCAAATCGGAGGCTGAGGGACCCCGCCAACCAAATCGGAGGCCGAGGAGCCCCGCCCACCAAATCGAAGGCCGAGCGGCCCCGCCCACCAAAGCGGAGGCCAAGGGGCCCGGCCCCGCCCACCAAAGCGGAGGCCGAGGGGCCCCGCCCACCACATCGGAGGCCGAGGGGCCCCGCCCACCAAATCGGAGGCCGAGGGTCCCCGCCCACCAAATCGGAGGCCGAGGGTCACCGCCCACCAAATCGGAGGCCGAGGGTCCCCGCCCACCAAATCGGAGGCCGAGGGTCCCCGCCCAAATTGGAGGCCGAGGGTCCCCGCCCACCAAATTGGAGGCCGAGGGTCCCCGCCCACCAAATCGGAGGCCGAGGGTCCCTGCCCACCAAATCGGAGTCCAAGGGGCCCCACCAACCAAATTGGAGGCCGAGGGGCCCCGCCCACCAAATCGAAGGCCGAGGGGCCCCTGCCCACCAAAGCGGAGGCCGAGGGTCCCCGCACACCAAATCGGAGGCAGAGGGACCCCGCCCACCAAATCGGAGGCCGAGGGGCCCCGCCCACCAAATCGGAGGCCGAGGGTCCCCGCCCACCAAATCGGAGGCCGAGGCACCCCGCCCACCAAATCGAAGGCCGAGGGGCCCCGCCCACCAAATCGGAGGCCGAGGGTCCCCGCCCACCAAATCAGAGGCCGAGGGTCCCCGCCCACCAAATCGGAGGCCGAGGGTCCCCGCCCACCAAATCGGAGGCCAGGGGTCCCCGCCCACCAAATCGGAGGCCAGGGGTCCCCGCCCACCAAATCGGAACCCGAGGGGCCCCGCCCACCACATCGGAGGCCGATGGGCCCCGCCCACCAAATCGGAGGCCGAGGGTCCCCGCCCACCAAATCGGAGGCCGAGGGGCCCCGCCCACCAAATCGGAGGCCGAGGGGCCCCGCCCACCAAATCGGAGGCCGAGGGGCCCCGCCCACCAAAGCGGAGGCCGAGGGTCCCCGCACACCAAATCGGAGGGAGAGGAACCCCGCCCACCAAATCGGAGGCCGAAGGGCCCCGCCCACCAAAGCGGAGGCCGAGGGTCCCCGACCACCAAATCGGAGGCCGAGGGTCCCTGCCCACCAAATCGGAGGCCAGGGGTACCCGCCCACCAAATCGGAGGCCAGGGGTCCCCGCCCACCAAATCGGAGTCCGAGGGGCCCCGCCCACCACATCGGAGGCCGATGGGCCCCGCCCACCAAATCAGAGGCCGAGGGTCCCCGCCTACCAAATCGGAGGCCGAGGGGCCCCGCCCACCAAATCGAAGGCCGAGGGGCCCCGCCCACCAAAGCGGAGGCCGAGGGTCCCCGCACACCAAATCGGAGGCAGAGGGACCCCGCCCACCAAATCGGAGGCCGAAGGGCCCCGCCCACCAAAGCGGAGGCCGAGGGTCCCCGACCACCAAATCGGAGGCCGAGGGTCCCTGCCCATCAAATCGGAGGCCGAGGGTCCCCGCCCACCAAATCAGAGGCCGAGAGTCCCCGCCCACCAAATCGGAGGCCGAGGGGCCCCGCCAACCAAATCGGAGGCCGAGGGGCCCCGCCAAACAAATCGGAGGCCGAGGGGCCCCGCCCACCAAATCGAAGGCCAAGCGGCCCCGCCAACCAAAGCGGAGGCCGAGGGGCCCGTCCCCGCCCACCAAAGCAGAGGCCGAGGGGCCCCGCCCACCACATCGGAGGCCGAGGGGCCCCGCCCACCAAATCGGAGGCCGAGGGTCCCCACCCACCAAATCGGAGGCCGAGGGTCCCCGCCCACCAAAGTGGAGGCCGAGGGTCCCCGCCCACCAAATTGGAGGCCGAGGGTACCCGCCCACCAAATCGGAGGCCGAGGGTCCCCGCCCACCAAATCAGAGGCCGAGGGTCCCCGCCCACCAAATCGGAGGCCGAGGGTCCCCACCCACCAAATCGGAGGCCGAGGGTCCCCGCCCACCAAAGTGGAGGCCGAGGGTCCCCGCCCACCAAATTGGAGGCCGAGGGTACCCGCCCACCAAATCGGAGGCCGAGGGTCCCCGCCCACCAAATCGGAGGCCGAGGGTCCCCGCCCACCAAATCGGAGGCCGAGGGGCCCCACCAACCAAATCGAAGGCCGAGGGGCCCCGCCCACCAAAGTGGAGGCCGAGGGGCCCCGCCCACCACATCGGAGGCCGAGGGGCCCCGCCCACCAAATCAGAGGCCGAGGGTCCCCGCCCACCAAATCGGAGGCCGAGGGTCACCGCCCACCAAATCGGAGGCCGAGGGTCCCCGCCCACCAAATTGGAGGCCGAGGGTCCCCGCCCACCAAATCGGAGGCCGAGGGTCCCCGCCCGCCAAATCAGAGGCCGAGGGGCCCCTCCAACCAAATCGGAGGCCGAGGGGCCCCGGCCACCAAATCGGAGGCCGAGGGTCCCCGCCCACCAAATCGGAGGCCGAGGGGCCCCGCCAACCAAATCGGAGGCCGAGGGGCCCCGCTCACCAAGTCGGAGGCCGAGGGTCCCCGCCCACCAAATCGGAGGCCGAGGGTCCCCGCCCACCAAATCGGAGGCCGAGGGGCCCCGCCCACCAAATCGGAGGCCGAGGGGCCCCGCCCACCAAATCGGAGGCCGAGGGTCACCGCCCACCAAATCGGAGGCCGAGGGTCCCCACCCACCAAATCGGAGGCCGAGGGGCCCCGCCAACCAAATCGGAGGCCGAGGGGCCCCGCCCACCAAATCGGAGGCCGAGGGTCCCCGCCCACCAAATCGGAGGCCGAGGGTCCCCGCCCACCAAATCGGAGGCCGAGGGACCCCGCCCACCAAATCAGAGGCCGAGGGTCCCCGCCCACCAAATCGGAGGCCGAGGGTCCCCACCCACCAAATCGGAGGCCGAGGGGCCCCGCCAACCAAATCGGAGGCCGAGGGGCCCCGCCCACCAAATCGGAGGCCGAGGGGCTCCGCCCACCACATCGGAGGCCGAGGGGCCCCGCCCACCAAATCGGAGGCCGAGGGTCCCCACCCACCAAATCGGAGGCTGAGGGTCACCGCCCACCAAATCGGAGGCCGAGGGTCCCCGCCCACCAAATCGGAGGCCGAGGGGCCCCGCCAACCAAATCGGAGGCCGAGGGGCCCCGCCCACCAAATCGGAGGCCGAGGGTCCCCGCCCACCAAATCGGAGGCCGAGGGTCCCCGCCCACCAAATCGGAGGCCGAGGGGCCCCGCCCACCAAATCGGAGGCCGAGGGTCCCCACCCACCAAATCGGAGGCCGAGGGTCCCCACCCACCAAATCGGAGGCCGAGGGGCCCCGCCAACCAAATCAGAGGCCGAGGGGCCCCGCCCACCAAAGCGGAGGCCGAGGGGCCCCGCCCACCACATCGGAGGCCGAGGGGCCCCGCCCACCAAATCGGAGACCGAGGGTCCCCGCCCACCAAATCGGAGGCCGAGGGTCACCGCCCACCAAATCGGAGGCCGAGGGTCCCCGCCCACCAAATCGGAGGCCGAGGGGCCCCGCCAACCAAATCGGAGGCCGAGGGGCCCCGCCCACCAAATCGGAGGCCGAGGGTCCCCACCCACCAAATCGGAGGCCGAGGGTCCCCGCCCACCAAATCGGAGGCCGAGGGGCCCCGCCCACCAAATCGGAGGCCGAGGGTCCCCGCCCACCAAATCGGAGGCCGAGGGTCCCCGCCCACCAAATCGGAGGCCGAGGGGCCCCGCCCACCAAATCGGAGGCCGAGGGTCACCGCCCACCAAATCGGAGGCCGAGGGTCCCCGCCCACCAAATCGGAGGCCGAGGGGCCCCGCCAACCAAATCGGAGGCCGAGGGGCCCCGCCCACCAAATCGGAGGCCGAGGGTCGCCGCCCACCAAGTCGGAGGCCGAGGGTCCCCGCCCACCAAATCGGAGGCCGAGGGTCCCCGCCCACCAAATCGGAGGCCGAGGGTCCCCGCCCACCAAATCGGAGGCCGAGGGTCCCCACCCACCAAATCGGAGGCCGAGGGGCCCCGCCAACCAAATCGGAGGCCGAGGGGCCCCGCCCACCAAATCGGAGGCCGAGGGGCCCCGCCCACCACATCGGAAGCCGAGGGGCCCCGCCCACCAAATCGGAGGCCGAGGGTCCCCGCCAACCAAATCGGAGGCCGAGGGGCCCCGCCAAACAAATCGAAGGCCGAGCTGCCCCGCCCACCAAAGCGGAGGCCGAGGGGCCCGGCCCCGCCCACCAAAGCGGAGGCCGAGGGGCCCCGACCACCACATCGGAGGCCGAGGGGCCCCGCCCACCAAATCGGAGGCCGAGGGGCCCCGCCCACCAAATCGGAGGCCGAGGGTCCCCGCCCACCAAATCGGAGGCCGAGGGGCCCGGCCCACCAAATCGGAGGCCGAGGGGCCCCGCCCACCAAATCGGAGGCCGAGGGTCCCCGCCCACCAAATCGGAGGCCGAGGGTCCCCGCCCACCAAATCGGAGGCCGAGGGTCCCCGCCCACCAAATCGGAGGCCGAGGGTCCCCGCCCACCAAATCGGAGGCCGAGGGTCCCCGCCCACCAAATCGGAGGCCGAGGGTCCCCGCCCACCAAATCGGAGGTCGAGGGTCCCTGCCCACCAAATCGGAGGCCGGTCCCCGCCCACCAAATCGGAGGCCGAGGGTCCCCACCCACCAAATCGGAGGACGAGGGGCCCCACCAACCAAATCGGAGGCCGAGGAGCCCCGCCCACCAAAAGTAAGTGCGGCCCCAAAAGTAAGTGCGCCCCCGGGTGCAAAAGTAAGTGCGCCCCCTGGTGCAAAAGTAAGTGCGCCCCCGGGTGCAAAAGTAAGTGCGCCCCCGGGTGCAAAAGTAAGTGCGCCCCCGGGTGCAAAAGTAAGTGCGCCCCCGGGTGCAAAAGTAAGTGCGCCCCCGGGTGCAAAAGTAAGTGCGCCCCCGGGTGCAAAAGTAAGTGCGCCTCCGGGTGCAAAAGTAAGTGCGCCCCCGGGTGCAAAAGTAAGCGCGCCCCCGGCCCCGGGTGCAAAAGTAAGCGCGCCCCCCGGTCCCGTGTGTGAAAAGTGCTGCTGTAAAGCTGGTAGCGCTGTTCAAGCACCATGTATTTCCTTCAGGAAATGCCCATCTAATATATAATTGCCTAGAATACTACTTCCTGCAATTTGTGCCAACTTCCGTGGCTTTGTCCGGAGCTAATGTCCGGAGATAATGTCCGGAGCTAATGTCCGGAGCTAATGTCCGGAGATAAGTGACGTCACCAGTGTCCTACACCCAGGCAGAGCACAGGGGCCCCAGGCAGCATATGGGGCCCCAGGCAGAGCACAGTGGTTCCAGGCAGAGCACAGGGGCCCTAGGCAGCCTATGGGGCCCCAGGCAGAGCACAGTGGCCCCAGGCAGAGCACAGGGGCCCCAGGCAGCATATGGGGCCCCAGGCAGAGCACAGGGGCCCCAGGCAGCATATGGGGCCCCAGGCAGAGCACCGTGGTCCCAGGCAGAGCACAGGGGCCCCAGGCAGCCTATGGGGCCCCAGGCAGAGCACAGTGGCCCCAGGCAGAGCACAGGGGCCCCAGGCAGCATATGGGGCCCCAGGCAGAGCACAGGGGCCCCAGGCAGCATATGGGGCCCCAGGCAGAGCACAGTGGCCCCAGGCAGAGCACAGGGGCCCCAGGCAGAACATGGGGCCCCAGGCAGAGCACAGGGGCCCCAGGCAGAGCACAGGGGCCCCAGGCAGCATATGGGGCCCCAGGCAGAGCACAGGGGCCTCAGGCAGAGAACAGGGGCCCCAGGCAGCATATGGGGCCCCAGGCAGAGCACAGGGGCCCCAGGCAGCATATGGGGCCCCAGGCAGAGCACAGTGGCCCCAGGCAGAGCACAGGGGCCCCAGGCAGAACATGGGGCCCCAGGCAGAGCACAGGGGCCCCAGGCAGAGCACAGTGGCCCCAGGCAGAACATGGGGCCCCAGGCAGAGCACAGGGGCCCCAGGCAGCATATGGGGCCCCAGGCAGAGCACAGTGGCCCCAGGCAGCATATGGGGCCCCAGGCAGAGCACAGTGGCCCCAGGCAGAGCACAGGGGCCCCAGGCAGCATATGGGGCCCCAGGCAGAGCACAGTGGTCCCAGGCAGAGCACAGGGGCCCCAGGCAGCTTATGGGGCCCCAGGCAGAGCACAGTGGCCCCAGGCAGAACATGGGGACCCAGGCAGAGCACAGTGGCCCCAGGCAGAGCACAGGGGCCCCAGGCAGAACATGGGGCCCCAGGCAGAGCACAGGGGCCCCAGGCAGAGCACAGGGGCCCCAAGCAGCATATGGGGCCCCAGGCAGAGCACAGGGGCCCCAGGCAGCATATGTCAAGAGCTGGTGAGTGCAGCCATTTTTTGTTCTTTCTTACTATTATTTATTAATTGTATTATTCTTACATTTGAATAAATAAAGTATATATGGATTCTAGACTCCCAATTCTTTAGAATCGGGCTGCCATCTAGTTAGATATATTTATGTACTGGACTTTTATGACAACAAAAATACCAAATATATTTGTTTATTTTTTAATCGCTTTATTTTTGAGGTGGAAAAAGCTGGGTGACTACAGATGAAACCAGACGTTTACATACACTATATAAAAAGACACATATGCATGTTTACTCAATATCTGACATGAAATCAGAATAAACCTTCCCGCTTTATGTCAGTTAGGATTACCATAATTATTAATATTTACCATATGCCAGAATATTGAGAGAGAGAGAATGTTTTAAGGCATTTTTATTACTTACTGCAAAGTTAAAAGTTTACAGACATTTAATTAGTATTTGGTACCATTGTCTTTAAACTGAATGAATTCGGACAAGTGTTTGGGATATCCTTCCACAAGCTTCTCACAATAGTTGTTCGGAGTTTGGGACCATTCCTCCTGACAAAACTGGTGTAACTGATCCAGGTTTGTAGGTCGCCTTGCTCGCACCTGCCTTTTCAGCTTTGCCCAAAATATTTTCAATAGGATTGAGATCAGGTCTTTTTGATGGCCTCTCCAAAACATTGACTTTGTTATCCTTAACCCATCGGAACACATCAGAGGAGAGAGAAATTAAATGGAAAATCAGACTTTTTTTTTGCAGTCGCCGTTATACTATTAATAACAACGATCGCAATACCGACGTGCATCATGTTCTCTGGGCTCTCAGCTACTCCCAGTAGCCAAGACGCTGGAGAAATTCTGACTCTTGGGGGCGCTATACCCTTAAACCTCAGCGCCATTAAAAAGCATTGCTGTGGTTTAAGTACCCTTAACTGCCGCTGTTAAAAGGCATATCGGTGGTCCTTAAGGGGTTAAGCCACTTTGTTAGCATTTTGGCAGTATGCTTCAGGTCATTGTCCATTTAGAAGACCCATTTCCGCCTAAGCTTTAACTACTTGGCTGATGTCTTGAGATGTTGCTTCAGTATTGCCACATCATCTTCTTTTCTCATGATGTCATCTATTTTGTGAAGTGCACCAGTCCCTCCTACAGAAAAACAATCCCACAACATGAATCTGCCACCACTGTGTTTCACAGATGGGATGATGTTCTTAGACGTCCAAGCTTCTCCCTTTTCCCTCCAAATGTAGCGATGATCATTATGCCCAGAAAAGTTCAATTTTAGTTTTATCAGACCACAGGACATATATCCAAAAATAAGGTCTGTGTTCCTGTGTGCATTTGCAAACATTGATCTGACTTTTTTGTGTTTCTTTTGGAGTAATGTCATCTTCCTGGCAGAGTGGCATTTCAGCCCATGTTGATACAGTACTCGTTTCACTGTGGATATTGAAACAATCTTACCTGCTTCTGCCATCTTCATAAAATATTTTGCTTTTGTCCTTGGGTTGATATGCACATGTCAGACCAAAGTACGATCATCTCTGGGACGCAGAACCCATCTCCTTCCTGAGTGGCATGATGGCTGGACATTCCTATCTTGTTTGTACTTGCGTATAAATGTTTGTACAGATAAATGAGGCACCTTCAGGTATCTTGAAATTGTATCCAAGGATGAGCCAGACTTGTGTGTTATGATCCTTAGTGGTTGAGGATCACGAATTACTCCAGCTAAGTAACAAACATAGGACAAGCTCTAGGGAGGTGGCAAACTGGACTAAACGCAAATCTGAACCTATCCAAACACACTAGAAGTAGCCGGTGAACGTGCCTAAAAAATCCTAGACGTCTCGAGCCAGCCTGAGGAACTAACTACCCCTAGAGAGAAAGAAAGACCTCTCTTGCCTCCAGAGAAATAATCCCCAAAGATATAGAAGCCCCCAACGAATAATAACGGTGAGGTAAGAGGAAGGCACATACACAGGGGTGAAAACAGATTCAGAAAATGAGGCCCACTAATACTAGATTGCAGAAAATAGTAAGGGGTCTGTGCGGTCAGTAAAAAACCCTAACAAAATATCCACACTGAGATTTCAAGAACCCCCGCACCAACTAACGGTGTGGGGGGAGAAACTCAGTCCCCTAGAGCAACCAGCAAGCGAGGAGATCACATCTTAGCAAGCTGGACAAGAAACATGATGAATGCTGATAATCAAAAAATGAACGGACAAAAACTTAGCTAGTCTTGGAGAGGCTGGGAGCAAGGTAATCACAAGGAATCTGAAGAGCACTGAATACATTGATAGCAGGCAAGGAACTGAGTATCCAGGTGAGTTAAATAGGAAACGAACCAAGGATAACGAACCAGCTGATGCAGCCAACCTGCAGAAGACAACACTACACAGTACCGCTTGTGACCACTAGAGGGAGCCTAAAAATAGAGTTCACAACAGTACCCCCCCCTTGAGGAGAGGTCACCGAACCCTCATCAAGACCCCCAGGGCGATCAGGATGAGCCGCGTGGAAGGCACAAACCAAATCGGCCGCATGAACATCAGAGGCGACAACCCAGGAATTATCCTCCTGACCATAGCCCTTCCACTTCACCAAATACTGAAGCCTCCGTCTAGAGATACGAGAATCCAAAGTAACAGACAAAATAAAAAGTCGGTGAACGTGCCTAAAAAATCCTAGACGTCTCGAGCCAGCCTGAGGAACTAACTACCCCTAGAGAGAAAGAAAGACCTCTCTTGCCTCCAGAGAAATAATCCCCAAAGATATAGAAGCCCCCAACGAATAATAACGGTGAGGTAAGAGGAAGGCACATACACAGGGGTGAAAACAGATTCAGCAAATGAGGCCCACTAATACTAGATAGCAGAAAATAGTAAGGGGTCTGTGCGGTCAGTAAAAAACCCTAACAAAATATCCACACTGAGATTTCAAGAACCCCAGCACCAACTAACGGTGTGGGGGGAGAAACTCAGTCCCCTAGAGCAACCAGCAAGCGAGGAGATCACATCTTAGCAAGCTGGACAAGAAACATGATGAATGCTGATAATCAAAAAATGAACGGACAAAAACTTAGCTTGTCTTGGAGAGGCTGGGAGCAAGGTAATCACAAGGAATCTGAAGAGCACTGAATACATTGATAGCAGGCAAGGAACTGAGTATCCAGGTGAGTTAAATAGGAAACGAACCAAGGATAACGAACCAGCTGATGCAGCCAACCTGCAGAAGACAACACTACACAGTACCGCTTGGGACCACTAGAGGGGGCCTAAAAATAGAGTTCACAACACTTGTGCAAGTCCACAATTCTCTTCCTGATATCTTGTCTGATTTCTTGAGACTTTCTCATGATGCTAAACAAAGAAGCAGTGTGTTAAACTTTTGACTTTGCAGTAATAAATATTCCTTAAAACATTCTCTCTCTTTCTCTCTCTCTCATTAAGCCTGCATTTGACAAATATTAATAATTATGGTAATCCTAATTGACCCAAAACAGGAAAGGATTATTCTGATTTCATGTCAGATATTGAGAAAAACATGCATATGTGTCTTTTTATATAGTGTATGTAAACTTCTGGCTTCAGCTGTACATATATATATATATATATATATATATATATATATATATATATATATATATATATATATAGTGACAGGGTCGCTGTATGTCAGGGGAGATATGTGTCACGAAGGTTGCTATCTTCCATGATGTGAAACCCTTAGAGTTTCTCTCAGCATGCTATGTGCTGAGGGGGTTAACCAGCCATTACAGGGGTTTGGGTTTATTGTGAGTACATGTAAGAGATGGGCAAGATGCCTACTCACCATATCTCCACCTCAAGGGTGTAATTGTGGATGTTTAATGTCCAGCTACTGTGTTTTTTTTCCCTGTTGTGTGTGTTTGGGAGGAAAGTCTTCAGACAATAGCTCCTCAGGGAACTAATCTCACTGAAGTTTATAACGTTAAGTGGTGAAAATAAAAAATCACATTTTGCCCACAAAAATGAAACTTTAGCCCCATTTTTTCATTTTCACAAGTGCATCAAGAGAAATTGCACCAAGTAGTTTGTTGTGCAATTTCTCCTGAGTACGCCGATAACCCATATTTTGGGTAAAACTACTGTTTGGGCGCACAGCAGGGCTCGAAAGGAAAGGAGCACCATTTGACATTTTGAAAGCAAAATTTGCTGGAAGGATGCCATGTTGAATTTGGAGAGCCCCTGATGTGCCTAAACAGTGTAAGCCCCCACAAGTGACCCCATTTTGGAAACTAGACCCCTCAAAGAACTTATCTAGATGTGTGGTGAGCACCTTGAACCCCAAGGTACTTCACAGAAGTTTATAACATTGAGCTGTGAATAGAAATAAAATCACATTTTTCCCATAAAAATATTTTTAAACCCAAATTCTTTATTTTCACAAGGTAACAGGAGAAAATGGACCCCAAAATCTATTTTGGAATTTCTCCTGAGTCCGCCGATTCCCCATATATGGGGAAAAATAACAGTTGGGCGCACAGCAGGGCTCAGAAAGGAAGGCGTGACATTTTGGAATGCATACTTTGATGGAATTGTCTGCCAGTGGCATGTTGCATTTGGAAAGCTCCTGATGTGTCTAAACAGTGGAAATCCCCCACAATTGACTACACTTTGGAAACTAGACCCCTCAAGGAATTTATCTAGATCTTTGGTGAGCACCTTGAATCCACAGGTGCTTCACAGAATTTTATGATGTTGACCTGTGAAAATGAGAAAAAATAATTTTTTCCTCAAAAATGTTTTAGCACCAAAATTTGTTGTGCAATTTCTCCTGATTACACCGATACCCCATATGTGGTTTAAAACTACTTTTGAGGCACATTGCTAAGCTTAGAAAGGAAGGAGTGCCATATTGGAATTCAGATTTTGCTGGACTGGTTAGAGAGTGCTATGAGACATTGGCATAGCCCCTAAGGTGCCAGATCTCATTTTACAAACTACACATCTCAAAGAACTCCTGTAAGGGTGTAGTATTCATTTTGACACCACAGGTGTATCACAGAATGTTATACCCCACTGGGCAGTAAATAAAAAATAATTACATTTTTACCACCCAAATTTTGCTTTAGCCCCATATTTTACATTTTCACACTGGGAAATGGCTGAATATGGCCCCAAAATGTGTCCTACAATTTCTGCTGAATGTAGAAATACCCCATATGTGTCTGTATAGTACTGCTTAGCCATTTGGAGGGATGGAGTGCTATTTGCCTCCTGGAGCACAGAATTTCCTAGAATAGTTTGCGGACTCCATATACAGAAGCCCTATGTGCTAGAAGAGCAGAATCCTCCCTCAAGTTAACCTATTTTAGAAATTATACCCCTTTTGGAAGTTATCTGCAGGTGTAGTGACAATTTTGATGTCATTAATGTTTTCCAGAAACAATCAGCAGTGGATGTTGCTGAATGAAAATTGTAAACTGTCATTGTAGTGCCCAGAATGTTATAGTCCCCAGTACGTTGTAGTGCCCAGTACATTGTAGTGCCCAGTACATTGTAGTCACCACTACGCTGTAGCCCACAGTATGCTTCTGAAAAAATGCACTTCTTAATTAGGTGGGCTCTCATCGCTACAGAAATACCAAACATGTGGATGCGCAATGAGGTTTAGGCACATTGGGGCTCAGAAGGGAGGGGGGCATTTGGATTTGAGAGCGCAGAATTTGCTGGATTTCTTTTGGGGAGCAAGGAGTCTTAGCACTTTTCCAAAGCCTTTGTACTACCAGTAGCATGGATGCCCCCTATATGTCCATTAACAGATGACAGACCTAAGTGAGGAGTGGACCTGATTTTTTTTGTGGATTTAGTTAAAGTTTTTATTGGAAACATTTTACATAACATTTGGGATCATATTTATACAATCTAACACAGCCGGCATCCGCCTATGAACCAGTCTCAGCTCCTGGGGCAACTTCACACTTTTCTTAGCAGGATATGACAAAACTGTACCTCATAGTTCATCAACGAGTTAAAGCTTTCAGTTTTTTTTTTCCATTTTAGCTGGATGACTAGTAGACATGTGATCTCAGCGTCTGATTTCCGATTTTGAAATGAAAAATCTTTATAAAAGTTCAACCCCCATTTTACATGTCTACATACTATTTCTTGTTACAGATGATAACAAAAAAATATTGACTTTCATCTTGAATTTTACCTGCCTGCCCACAATAGTTGCATATTGATTTGACCCAATTTCACTGTGATGATTCATTATACTAAAACCTTTTTTTGCTGGGATATTAAATGTTCGCTGTCTGCGAATTCTGCCGGATATACAGCTAATGTTAAATAAAGTCATCTTAATATAAATATTGCGTAACCGCAATTGTTAATTTTCACATTAAGTTCCATGTTCACGTCCTGCTCGGTGTACTGTGCATTATCCGTTCTCTCTTTAACTTAAAAGTCACCACATCTGTCATGTTAGCAATCCGCCTCCCCCTCCCTCCATCTGCTTCTCCAGTCCCTGCCTCCCCTGAGCCTCAGTGCTTGTTTTATTTGTGTGCCATACAGGCTGATGGACTCTTCCATTGCTCGTATCCCGGTGATGCCTGGATATGCTGCTACACTGGGATGATCGGCTTGGTTCTCGAGAGCTGTACACTTAATCTTAGGCTTGCGATCTGCTCGGGGCACGGAACCCTCTGAAGGACCTCTCTCAATGGCACCTCAATAATAGAGGTGGATTTCCAAGAACTGTGGAATTCATTACTCGTTACATCCGGTAGGAATCACATCTTCTCTGTATCTGATTTTTTATATAATCAGGTAATTTTAATAAATACGCTTGGCCTGGTTCACTAAGCTTCTTGGGCAGCGCCATGTAGTTTGCTGATTTGTTTCTCGGTTAACTAGAAATAATACATACACTTCTTACAGGAAAGATTAATAGGAAGGGTATTTTATTTGATCCCGGGAGTAATGATTTGTTTTTTTATGTTTATGCATTACTGTACTTTGCGTATGTATGCTGTATACAGTATTTATTATCATATGGGTGCAGGAATATCATAATGTTGGCGCCCATATGGGTACCAGACCATAAATATATTATATTGTAAATGTGGTAGTTGTATAATAAGGTCAGTAGTATAAAGTGTTAATCACAGGTCTCTGGTACAATGTGTGCACTGCTGGAAGTATATGTAGGAGAAACACACATTGAGAAATCACTTCTTCGTTCCTGGGCTTTGTGGGGTAATGTTTCAAAACAGTCCATCCTCCAAAAATAAAATAACGAGAAGGACCATCTTGTATTATGTATGTACTGTACATCAGCCTCAAGCTATCCCTTCTGAGAAGATCCACTTACAATGTCTTTTTTTTGTATTAGTCCTTCTTAGGTACTGGGCATTGTGGGGTAATGATTATAAATACTGCAACCTCCCCCCCCCAAAAAAAAAGAGCGAAGAGCATCCCCTTATCCGGAGCTGATTTTCTATCAGATGTTTTGAGGACCACCATATATTATGCATATGCACCATCTTCAAGCCACCCCTCCCTAGAAGATCCATTTACAATGCAATTTTGGTGGCTTTGATCCTCCTTAGGTCTTGGGCATTGTGGGGTAATGTTTATATATAGTGTAACCTTCAAAAAAAAAAGAGGCATCCTCTTATCCGAAACTGATTTTCTATAAGATGTTTTGAGGACCACCATAACACAGATTATGTATACTCGCCATCTTCAAGCCACCCCTCCATAGAAGATCAATTTACAATGCAATTTTTTGGTGATTGTCTCAAAAGATTTGGGCACAATTACATTTATTCCAACTTCTTTATTAAATGATCCGTCCTCCCTTGGACCAGTAACTACAATGCCCAAGACACACAATTTCCGGTAGATTGTATCTTGCTGTAACCTTGGCATAGTAATATTACCTGGCATCCACTTATCTGGGAAGATGCTGCCTGTACATAATCTCATATTGAAATGCTGTCTGGCTATGTGTGCTGATCAGATTTACGAGAATTACTTCTTTTTTTTGCATTTATGGATTAAATTTTAACTCCTTTTATAACAGGTTTGACTGAAATTCTGTATTATTCCGTTATTAATTTCAATATGCATAATAGATAACAGGAGAGTTCACAGTTATAAAGGCAATTAGAAATCAGTATGTCCCATCTAATAATATCACTGTCAATATTTGGACTATTTGACCAATATGTAGACCAACCAGTCAGTGTTCTTAAAAGAAAGTGATACTATTTAGTGCAAGTGAAAGAATGGCGCAGACTTTGGAAAACCTCAGTGTGACTTGGGGTTTGTTCACGTTTTTTTGCTGCTTTTTTTCCGAGGACGTGTTTTACAGTGTCAGCAAAGGGAATGAGATTTCTGTGTCATGGTAATTCTTTCATTGTTTCTGCTACATTTTTCACCCATTCAAATGACAGGGGAAAAAAAACGTAAGTAAAAACACATAAAAAACGCACACAAACTACTTTTTTCCTGCCATCACTCTGGTTTTAGCAGTAGAGAATTCTGCTGCAAATTTGAAACGTGTGCACATACCCCAGCTGGAGTTTTTTCATGTGTTACTTTTTCAGTGTATTCCTAATACATTAAAATAAAAGCTGGAACATTATTAGACAGATCATCAAAGCAATCTTCTGTACATTGTGCTAGCTGCAGAATAATATATTGGGAAGGATGTATTGGAGAAGTATCTCAGTTCTGAAATCTCAATTCCTGTACATTGGTATTGCCAATAAATACCTTTACATCTAGAAAATGTTTTTTTGTGTTATATACTGACTCTGAGTAACCCTACATGTGACTGATAGAGGTTTATAGCATCTGTTCACATCCTGTATATCATATATCACTGGCCTACGGTTTGAAGGGTATTTCTATCACTGAATATTCCAGATAGGATATGCCATAGCATTCTGAAGGTTGGAGGTCTGACATCTGTGACCTCTGCTTATCTGGAGGCCTAGAGTATTGCTGCACAGGGAAAAAATGTAAGGGAAGCTGCAGCACTAACAGGGGTTTTCTTATCATCTCAAATGGCTAAAATTTCAAAGTTCTTGTGAAATCAAGAAACTTTGCTGTTTACTTAATAAAAAACCTCTACATTCTCAAGAATGGATGACATTTTATTTTTTGTGTACTTCTTATTATCTAGGTTTTCACCGCTATTGTGACCATTTTCCTATGCAAGGAGTGCAGCACTTACAAGCTCTTTGCTATAGAGCTTGCTAATGCTGATCTGAAACTGACCAGATCGCTGTATACAGCCAAATCTCCTCTAATGCTATAGAGGTAAAGCTGCATCAGAAATGTTTGGGCCAACAGTATATCTATACCGCTGGTCTGAACTGTCAATCAATCATGAGTGAACCGCCCCCCAGTTAGCCGGGACGAAGGCGAGTGGTGCATTGCTATTCAACATGGGACAACTCTTAACTGGTGCTGCTCCCCTTCATTTTAAGGATTGGTTGGGGTCCAGGCAAGTTATATAATATCATCAATCAACCTTATACTGGTATACTGCTTTAGACATTCATAATGGACAAATGAATGCCTTTAAAATGGGATTCATGTGTATCTGCTGTTGGGGCCATTGACTTTATTGAAGCAGAAGGAGTTATTTTATGCGCTGTCTGAAATAATTTTCTTCAGTTTCCACCTTCTGGAGGCCGGCACGAAAACATAATCGACTGCATTTTTATCCCCACCTCAAAAAAGACCGAAACGGCAGTAAATAAGGTCAAAGCACAAAGTGACTCTCAACTTCACTAACGTTAATAGCACCGTCGGCAGATACATCTAACGCCTGAATCATCTTTAGCAGAGGTGCAGATGGAAGCCTCTACCGAACCGTGTAGTAAAAATGTGATGTGATCCTAGCCTTACAAGAGAATTTTCCAAACTACTGTTCATTTTTCAGGTTTCACTTGTTTTATTTTTTCAATGCATCATTTATTTATATTAAAAAACACACAAAAAACATCAGTCTTACACTCACTAAGCCTAAAATGGGATTGATAATTTTTGTTCTGTACATATCACTTCTCAGCATTCATCTCATCATCACAGCCATGATTACAATAAAGGATAAAGCATAGGGTCCATCATTCACAATCGGTGATGATCACATTTCACCCTCTCCACCTCCCTGCATGGTGACCTCCGCACAGACCAGAGAGCATGCCTAGAAAACTGCCGTATAATTTAATCAGGTTCATCCTGTCTGTTGCTGTTAGGGTCCATGTGGCAGCTGTCAGGAATATCTCTTAATACTGTTAATATATGCTCAGGAACGATGGCTGGCCTCATTCATGCAAGGAAGATGTGATAAAAAGTCTGAAATAGGAAATTAAGAACAAATACATATTTTTTCAGATTTTTATGAAAAAAAATAATACAGGTAACGTCTCCGGTGTATTTTGGTCAGTGTGCTGTCCGTGCGGAATAATTTGCTAACTGCACTAGTCTGCACCATGTTGCGAATCAGAGTAGTTCGTGTAATACATGACACTCATCAATGACGAGTAGTGTTGAGCATTCCGATACCGCAAGTATCGGGTATCGGCCGATACTTGCGGTATCGGAATTCCGATACCGGGATTCCGATACTTGCCGCGTATCGGATACCGGAATCGGAAGTTCTAAGATTCAAAAAGCAGAAATTCAGCCAATGAGATTGATTCCAAGTGTGGGCACATCCTGTTTAGCATGGAGGGCATGAAACTACTGGCAAGGCTGTGATTGGCTGGTGTAATGATGTCATGATGCAGTTTAAAAGTCGCTGGCGCCATTTTGCGATCACTCTGCTGTGAATTCAGTTAGTGACAGGACGCTGTTTGCTGACTGAGGGACAGTTTAGAGATAGCGATTTGCTTCTTTGTGCTTTCCAAAGGCTAATTTAGCAACCGCTGTGTTCACCTACTATTCACCTTGCTTTAGCCTTGTAGCGCTGTTTTCACAGCGATCTGCAGGGTCTGTGTGTGTGTGTGTGTGAGTGCAGCCCAGTCTCCAGTCTGAGTGCAGCCACATAGGCCATCCATAGTTGGTTGTATTCAGTTCAGGGAGGGTGGTTCATTGCCTCATACTGTTCCTTTTTTTTTTTTTTTTCCCAAGTAGTGTAGTCTGCTGCTAATTTATTCAAAAAAATCCTATTAGTGTCTTTCCACCCGTCTCCAGCTAATTTGTGGAAAAACACTACATAGGATAAAGTAGAGGAGGGTTTTTGGGCCTTGCAGCGCCGTTTACGGCTGTCTGCACGGTCTCCGTGTGACTGCAGCTCGCCCTGTAATCTGTGAGCAGCTGTAGCCTGGTTGTCTCCAGCTCAGGGTTTTTCACTGCGTCATACCGCCAAATCAATTTTCTTTTTTTTCAAAGTAGTGTAGTCTGCTGCTAATTAATTTTAAAAAATCCTATTAGTGTCTTTCCACCCGTCTCCAGCTAATTTGTGGAAAAACACTACATAGGATAAAGTAGAGGAGGGTTTTTGGGCCTTGCAGCGCCGTTTACGGCTGTCTGCACGGTCTCCGTGTGACTGCAGCTCGCCCTGTAATCTGTGAGCAGCTGTAGCCTGGTTGTCTCCAGCTCAGGGTTTTTCACTGCGTCATACCGCCAAATCAATTTTCTTTTTTTTCAAAGTAGTGTAGTCTGCTGCTAATTAATTTAAAAAAATCCTATTAGTGTCTTTCCACCCGTCTCCAGCTAATTTGTGGAAAAACACTACATAGGATAAAGTAGAGGAGGGTTTTTGGGCCTTGCAGCGCCGTTTACGGCTGTCTGCACGGTCTCCGTGTGACTGCAGCTCGCCCTGTAATCTGTGAGCAGCTATAGCCTGGTTGTCTCCAGCTCAGGGTTTTTCACTGCGTCATACTGCCAAATCAATTTTCTTTTTTTTCAAAGTAGTGTAGTCTGCTGCTAATTAATTTAAAAAAATCCTATTAGTGTCTTTCCACCCGTCTCCAGCTAATTTGTGGAAAAACACTACATAGGATAAAGTAGAGGAGGGTTTTTGGGCCTTGCAGCGCCGTTTACGGCTGTCTGCACGGTCTCCGTGTGACTGCAGCTCGCCCTGTAATCTGTGAGCAGCTATAGCCTGGTTGTCTCCAGCTCAGGGTTTTTCACTGCGTCATACCGCCAAATCAATTTTCTTTTTTTTCCAAATAGTGTAGTCTGCTGCTAATTTATTCAAAAAAATCCTATTAGTGTCTTTCCACCCGTCTCCAGCTAATTTGTGGAAAAACACTACATAGGATAAAGTAGAGGAGGGTTTTTGGGCCTTGTAGCGCCGTTTACGTCTGTCTGCACGGTCTCCGTGTGATTGCAGCTCTATCTGTTGTCAGTTCAGCCCCCAAAAAATAAATAAATAATAAAGTTCACCAAACACACCAGTTACACCACTTTACATTTCTGTAGGCCACATTAGCTCATATTAAAGTCTAGTCCACACTTTAGATAATTAGTGCTTCTTATACCTGTTAGGAGGAGTTGCTCAGGAATAAGCACACAAATCCGTTAGTACTTTTCTGCTTATCTTTATCAGTCAACCAAGATGAAGAAGGCAGTGAGTAAGGCACGGGGGCGTGGGAGCCGTCGCGGAGCAGGGAGGGGACGTGGGGATTCTGTGCCTGCTGCGGGCACCGGTGACTCATCAGCACCCACTTTCACCAGGCAACAGTCGTTCATGCGAAGCTTTGTGTCCGAGCGCCGTACACCGCTGCTGCGTGAAGAACAAATTGAAGCTGTTGTCGGATGGATGGCAGCTAATGCATCAACTTCCATTAGTGCCACATCCTCTCAGACACAGAGCACTGGAGAGCAGCCATCTGTCTCTTCACCACCTGCCAAATTGCCCAGGCAGACAGAGAGCCCAGGACAGGAGCCGTCTCTACTTCTGTTCTCTGAATCTCTTGGCTTGGAAACAGGGGGCCAGCCAAGCAGCATTGGAGAAATGGAAGAAGAGGCAGGGTGCAGTGATGCCCAACAGCTTTTTCTGTCTTCCTCTGAAGAGGCGGGTGGGCCAGTGGCTCCGGTCACCACATCGCAGGCCGCATCAGCTGATGATGACACTCAGGTGCCACTTACTGGTGCGTGCTCTGCTGCTGAGACTACCCAGGAGGAGCAGTTGGGGGCAGAGGGTAGTGTAGATGATGAGGTCCTCGACCCATCTTGGCGTGAGGGACAGGAAGGTGGTGGGAGCAGCTCTGAGGAAGAGATTCCCCGTACGGCCCAAAGAGGGAGAGGGAGGGGGAAGACTGCGGATCCTGCAGCCTCCGCTTTGGCACCCGTTAGGAGCATGTCTCTTCCAAAAGCCAAAAAGGGCGCTCCCAAGACTTGCAGTGCCTGGTCCTTTTTTGACACAGTTGCAGATGACATTTGCTATGTCAGATGCAACGTGTGTCATCAAAAAGTCAAAAGAGGGAAAAATGTCAGCAACCTCAATACCTCCAACATGTGGAAACATGTGCGCAACAGGCACCCGGCGGAGTTAGAAAAACACACTGAAGAGGTAGGCCAACCAACAGCGGCAGCTACCACCTCTTCAGCTCGTGTTGCCTCTTCCTCTACCTCACACGCAGCTGGTTCGGCGTCCTCCCAGGATCGCCGTGGAAGAACCTCTGCCCCTGTTGTCCAGAGACCCGCTGTAATTCCACCCGCAGCGCCACTTTCCCAGTCATCCACACACTCCCAGCCCAGTCTACAGCCATCGGTAGTACAGGCATGGGAGAAAAGGCGGCCTTTCTCGTCAAACCACCCACGAGCACAGGCTCTGACTGCAGGCATTGCCAAACTTCTGTCACTGGAAATGCTGTCATTCAGGCTGGTGGAGACTGACAGCTTCCGTGACTTGATGTCATTGGCAGTCCCACAGTACAATGTGCCCAGCCGCTTTTACTTCAGCAGGCAAGCCGTCCCTGCCCTGCAGAAGCATGTGGAGGGACACATAAAACACGCGCTACTGAACGCCGTCAGTAGCAAGGTCCACCTCACCACCGATGCGTGGACCAGTCAACATGGACAGGGGCGATACCTTTCCCTCACTGCCCATTGGGTTAATGTCGTTGAGCCGGGTACAGACCGTGCGAGTGGCGCAGGACGTGTCCTGCCCACTCCAAGGATTGCAGGAATCCATTCTGTACGCATTGACTCCTCCTCTTACACCAGTTCCTCAGAATCATCGCTGCAGGAGCCGTCACAGTCCACCTCCACATGGACCCGTGATGAACGTGTACCTGTTACGACCGACATGAGCACAGCCGTGGCCAAACGTCAAGAGGCCGTCTTGAAATTAATTTTCTTGGGGAATCGTAGCCACACAGCGCAGGAGCTCTGGAATGCCATCAAGCAGGAGAGCGATGTGTGGTTTGTGCCAGCGAATCTCCAGCCAGGCATGGTAGTGTGTGATAATGGCCGAAATCTGGTGGCAGCTCTGGGCCTCGGCAACCTCACTCACATCCCATGTCTGGCACATGTGCTCAATTTGGTCGTGCAGAGCTTTTTGAGGGACTATCCGGATCTTGATGCACTGCTGCACAAGGTCCGCCTAGAGTGTGCTCACTTGCGGCGTTCCAGCACGGCAAAAGCGCGCATTGCGGCTCTGCAGCGCCGACACCGCCTGCCGGAACATCGCATCATATGTGACCTACCTACCAGGTGGAATTCCACGTTACATATGTTGGAGCGGTTGTGTGAGCAGCAGCAAGCTGTAATGGAGTACCAGCTGCTTCAGGCGCAAAAAAGTCGCAGTCAGCGCCGTACAGACTTCACAACCACAGAGTGGGCCACTATGAATGACGTCTGCCAGGTTTTGCGTCCCTTTGATTATTCCACGCGGATGGCGAGTGCAGATGATGCACTAGTCAGCATGACTGTCCCCCTTATCTGCCTGCTTGAAAAATCACTGCAAGCGCTAAGGGATGATGTTGTGGAAGAGGTGGAGGATGAGGATTCACCATTTCCATCATCTTCTGGACAGTCAGCGCCACGTGGTTCCTCACAAACGCGTAGGCAGGGGACCGTTTGTGAGGAGGATGAGGAGGAGTCAATGGAGGAGGAAGACATCCGTCCAGAGGAGGGAGTTACACAATTGTCCAGTACTCAGTGTGTACAGCGAGGGTGGGGTGATGACGAGCGGGCAGAGATCACGCCTCCAGCAGGGGACAGCGTTTCTTGGGCAGTTGGCAGTCTGCAGCACATGGTGGATTACATGCTGCAGTGCCTGAGAAACGACCGCCGCATCGCCCACATTCTCAACATGTCTGATTATTGGGTGTTCACCCTCCTCGATCCTCGCTACCGGGACAACGTAGAAAGCCTCATCACACCGTTGAACCGGGAGCGAAAAATGCGGGAGTACCAAGACACACTGGTCAATTCCATCATCTTCTCCATTCCAACTGAGAGAAGTGCTGCTAGTGCATTCCAAAGCAGCTCAGTGCGTCCAGGCCGTGGTGGAGGCTCTGCACAAAGAGGGAGCAGAAGCAGTGCCTCTGCCCAAGGCAAGACCAGTATGGCCGAACTGTGGCACAGTTTTCTGTGCCCGCCACAAAAGTCTACACCATCACAGACGGCTCCAGTCAGCAGGAGGCAACGGTTCCGTCAGATGGTGACAGACTACATGTCTTGCCCTCTTGCTGTACTCCCAGACGGCTCTTCCCCTTTCAAGTTTTGGGTCTCAAAGCTGGATACATGGCCAGAGCTAAGCCAGTATGCATTGGAGGTGCTGTCTTGCCCTGCGGCCAGTGTATTATCGGAACGTGTCTTTAGTGCTGCAGGTGGTGTACTAACTGACCGTCGCATGCGACTATCCTCCGATAACGTTGACCGGCTTACTTTCCTGAAAATGAACAAGGCCTGGATCTCGCCGGAATTTGCCACTCCTCCTCCTGATTGAATAATTAGGTCACTGTATACGTTATCCAGGTCTCCTGTTGTGTTCATCTTTCTACCACCTGAACTTAAATTCCTGGGCTCCAACACCGCCAGTTGAGGCTCAGACGTGCCGTCTGCACAGTCAAAACATACGACCCAGTGTTATTGGGTTTCAGTAACGTCAGCTGATCCCCAGCTGTGTAGCCGGCAATGTGTCATGCGACCGCCACGCTGACACAACAACTGAAATGTAAGGGAATCTGTCCCCCCCCCCCCAAGGCGTTTGTTACTGAAAGAGCCACCTTGTGCAGCAGTAATGCTGCCCAAGGAAAAGGTAGCTATTTTTGTTTAGCTCCTTGCACACGCAGAACTTAACACTTATAAAATGTGTCCACTGATACCGTAAAACCGTCCCGGAGGTGGGACTTTCCTTCGTAATGTGACGCAGCCCAGCCGTCATTCCTACCCCCCCGGCGCCGCGCACCGGCTCCTCAGCGTTGTTTTATTCCGTCCAGGAGCCTGCGCTGTTATGTTATCCCGTGGCCAGGCACACTTAGCGCTGCCCGTCTTCTGGCATCATTTGGTGTCTGGATGGCTGCGCCTGTGCGGCCGCGCTGGCAGAGAGCCCGCCTCGCAGTGTCTTCTGATTTAATCCCACTGGGGGCCTGGGATCCATGGACATGCGCAGTGCATATCTGAACCTCCACCTCTCACTCATTTCCCTATGGCTTCTTCAGACTGTTCGGTGTCAGCTGGTCCCTAACAGCATGCCACGGCCGTGACACCGCACAGTCTGAAGAAGCCATAGGGAGATGAGTGAGAGGTGGAGGTTCAGATATGCACTGCGCATGTCCATGGATCCCAGGCCCCCAGTGGGATTAAATCAGAAGACACTGCGAGGCGGGCTCTCTGCCAGCGCGGCCGCACAGGCGCAGCCATCCAGACACCAAATGATGCCAGAAGACGGGCAGCGCTAAGTGTGCCTGGCCACGGGATAACATAACAGCGCAGGCTCCTGGACGGAATAAAACAACGCTGAGGAGCCGGTGCGCGGCGCCGGGGGGGTAGGAATGACGGCTGGGCTGCGTCACATTACGAAGGAAAGTCCCACCTCCGGGACGGTTTTACGGTTGCAGGGGACACATTTTATAAGTGTTTAGTTCTGTGTTTGCAAGGAGCATGATGAAAAGAGCCACCTTTTCCTTTTGCATCTTTTGTGCTGCACAAGCTGGCTCTTTCAGCTACAAACGCCTTGGGGGGGGGTTAAAGGTTCCCTTTCGACTTTCTCAGGCTTCGGCCTACATTGTGTTCCTCTGCTTTTCCACCTGTCCCTGGGCTCCAACACCGCTAGTTGTTGCCTGGTAGTGCTGTACGCACAGTCCCAACAGTCGCTCCTCTGTTATTGGGGTTCAGTAACGTCAGCTGTTCCCCTGCTGTGTGTGTGGCAATCCCTCCTACCTCCTCCAACCTCCTCCTCCTCCACCTGTCCCTGGGCTCCAACACCGCCAGTTGCCGTCCAGAAGTGCTGTACGCACAGTCAACAGTCGCTCCTCTGTTATTGGGGTTCAGTAACGTCAGCTGTTCCCCTGCTGTGTGTGTGGCAATCCCTCCTACCTCCTCCAACCTCCTCCTCCTCCACCTGTCCCTGGGCTCCAACACCGCCAGTTGCCGTCCAGAAGTGCTGTACGCACAGTCAACAGTCCCTCCTCTGTTATTGGGGTTCAGTAACGTCAGCTGTTCCCCTGCTGTGTGTGTGGCAATCCCTCCTACCTCCTCCTACCTCCTCCTCCTCCACCTGCCCCTGGGCTCCAACACCGCCAGTTGCCGTCCAGAAGTGCTGTACGCACAGTCAACAGTCCCTCCTCTGTTATTGGGGTTCAGTAACGTCAGCTGTTCCCCTGCTGTGTGTGTGGCAATCCCTCCTACCTCCTCCTACCTCCTCCAACCTCCTCCTCCTCCACCTGTCCCTGGGCTCCAACACCGCCAGTTGCCGTCCAGAAGTGCTGTACGCACAGTCAACAGTCGCTCCTCTGTTATTGGGGTTCAGTAACGTCAGCTGTTCCCCTGCTGTGTGTGTGGCAATCCCTCCTACCTCCTCCAACCTCCTCCAACCTCCTCCTCCACCTGTCCCTGGGCTCCAACACCGCCAGTTGCCGTCCAGAAGTGCTGTACGCACAGTCAACAGTCCCTCCTCTGTTATTGGGGTTCAGTAACGTCAGCTGTTCCCCTGCTGTGTGTGTGGCAATCCCTCCTACCTCCTCCTACCTCCTCCAACCTCCTCCTCCTCCACCTGTCCCTGGGCTCCAACACCGCCAGTTGCCGTCCAGAAGTGCTGTACGCACAGTCAACAGTCGCTCCTCTGTTATTGGGGTTCAGTAACGTCAGCTGTTCCCCTGCTGTGTGTGTGGCAATCCCTCCTACCTCCTCCAACCTCCTCCTCCTCCACCTGTCCCTGGGCTCCAACACCGCCAGTTGCCGTCCAGAAGTGCTGTACGCACAGTCAACAGTCGCTCCTCTGTTATTGGGGTTCAGTAACGTCAGCTGTTCCCCTGCTGTGTGTGTGGCAATCCCTCCTACCTCCTCCAACCTCCTCCTCCTCCACCTGTCCCTGGGCTCCAACACCGCCAGTTGCCGTCCAGAAGTGCTGTACGCACAGTCAACAGTCCCTCCTCTGTTATTGGGGTTCAGTAACGTCAGCTGTTCCCCTGCTGTGTGTGTGGCAATCCCTCCTACCTCCTCCAACCTCCTCCTCCTCCACCTGTCCCTGGGCTCCAACACCGCCAGTTGCCGTCCAGAAGTGCTGTACGCACAGTCAACAGTCCCTCCTCTGTTATTGGGGTTCAGTAACGTCAGCTGTTCCCCTGCTGTGTGTGTGGCAATCCCTCCTACCTCCTCCTACCTCCTCCAACCTCCTCCTCCTCCACCTGTCCCTGGGCTCCAACACCGCCAGTTGCCGTCCAGAGGTGCTGTACGCACAGTCAACAGTCGCTCCTCTGTTATTGGGGTTCAGTAACGTCAGCTGTTCCCCTGCTGTGTGTGTGGCAATCCCTCCTACCTCCTCCAACCTCCTCCAACCTCCTCCTCCACCTGTCCCTGGGCTCCAACACCGCCAGTTGCCGTCCAGAAGTGCTGTACGCACAGTCAACAGTCCCTCCTCTGTTATTGGGGTTCAGTAACGTCAGCTGTTCCCCTGCTGTGTGTGTGGCAATCCCTCCTACCTCCTCCTACCTCCTCCAACCTCCTCCTCCTCCACCTGTCCCTGGGCTCCAACACCGCCAGTTGCCGTCCAGAAGTGCTGTACGCACAGTCAACAGTCGCTCCTCTGTTATTGGGGTTCAGTAACGTCAGCTGTTCCCCTGCTGTGTGTGTGGCAATCCCTCCTACCTCCTCCAACCTCCTCCTCCTCCACCTGTCCCTGGGCTCCAACACCGCCAGTTGCCGTCCAGAAGTGCTGTACGCACAGTCAACAGTCGCTCCTCTGTTATTGGGGTTCAGTAACGTCAGCTGTTCCCCTGCTGTGTGTGTGGCAATCCCTCCTACCTCCTCCAACCTCCTCCTCCTCCACCTGTCCCTGGGCTCCAACACCGCCAGTTGCCGTCCAGAAGTGCTGTACGCACAGTCAACAGTCGCTCCTCTGTTATTGGGGTTCAGTAACGTCAGCTGTTCCCCTGCTGTGTGTGTGGCAATCCCTCCTACCTCCTCCAACCTCCTCCTCCTCCACCTGTCCCTGGGCTCCAACACCGCCAGTTGCCGTCCAGAAGTGCTGTACGCACAGTCAACAGTCCCTCCTCTGTTATTGGGGTTCAGTAACGTCAGCTGTTCCCCAGCTGTGTATACGGCAACGTGTACTGCGACCGCCACGCAGGCACAACAAGTTAAATGTAAGGGAACCTGACCCCCCCCCCCCCCCAGGCGTTTGTTACTGAAGGAGCCACCTTGTGCAGCAGTAATGATGCAAAGGGAAAAAGTGCCTCTTTTCGTGATGCTCCTTGCACATGCTGAACCAAACACTTATGAAATGTGTCCCCACACAGCGTTACACCGTCCGGTAGGTGGAACTTTCCTTTGTCGTGTGACGCAGCACAGCCATCATTTTTACCCCCTTGGCGCCGTGCGCCCCCTCCTCAGCGTTGTTTGAATCTGTCCCGGAGCCTGCGCTGTTAGGTTAGCCCTTGGCCATGCACACATGTTGCGCTGCCCGTCTTCTGACCTCATTTGGTGTCAGGCTGGCTGCGCCTGTGCGGGTGCGCTGGCCGAGATCCCGCCTCGCAGTGTCGTCTAATGTAATCCCACCACGGGCCTGTGATCCGTGCCCGTGCGCAGTGCATATCCTCTCCTCTCACTCCCCTCCCTATGGCTTCTTCAGACTGTGCGATGTCAGCTGGTCCCTAATAGCATGCCACGGCCGTGACACCGCACAGTCTGAAAAAGCCGTAGGGAGGGGAGTGAGAGGAGAGGATATGCACTGCGCACGGGCACGGATCACAGGCCCGCGGTGGGATTACATGAGACGACACTGCGAGGCGGGATCTCGGCCAGCGCACCCGCACAGGCGCAGCCAGCCTGACACCAAATGAGGTCAGAAGACGGGCAGCGCAACATGTGTGCATGGCCATGGGCTAACCTAACAGCGCAGGCTCCGGGACAGATTCAAACAACGCTGAGGAGGGGGCGAACGGCGACAAGGGGGTAAAAATGATGGCTGTGCTGCGTCACACGACAAAGGAAAGTTCCACCTACCGGACGGTTTAACGCTGTGTGGGGACATATTTCATAAATGTTAGGTTCCGCATGTACAAGGACCATAATTAAAAGAGCTAAGTTTACCTTTTCCAGCATTAGTGCTGTACACAATGGCTCTTTCAGCTACAAACGCCTGGGGGGGGGGGGGGTTAAAGGTTTCCTTTCAACTTGCTCGAGTGCAGGCTTCGGCCTACACTCCGCTCCCCCTGCTCCTCCTGCTGACCCTGGGCTCTAACACCGCCAGTTTTTGCCCAGATGTGCTAGCTGCACAGAGAAAAACACCAGCCAATGTGTCAGTGGGGTCCAGCACCGCCAGCTGTTCCCCTGCTGTGTAGCCGGCAACGTGTCCTGCGACCGCCACGCAGACACAAGAACTGAAATTGAAGGGAACCTGTCCCCCCTCCCCCAGGTGTTTCTATGTTTTACAGCTACCTTGAACAGCAGTAATGCTGCATGTGTTCAAGGTGGCTCAGAAACTTATTCTCCTTGCCCATGTTGAAGTGAACACGTCTAAAATGTGTCCTCTGTGACCATTAAAACGTCCCTCAGGTGTGATTTGACTTTGTATTGACACACGCAACAAGCTCCTTGGTAACGCTGCCCGTCTTCTGGCATCATTGTTTGGCTGGCTGCGCTTCTGCGGCCGCCCTGACCCACACAACAGCCCTCGTTGTCTTATTTAATGGGACTGCGAGGGTGTGATTGATGGGCAGGATCAGTGCATCAGTTCGCCTGTCCCTCCTCTCCTTCCGCCTTCTTCGGACTGTGCGGCTTCATGGCCGTGGCATGCGATAAGGGATCAGATGACGCCGCACAGTCTGAAGCGGGTGTAAGGACCCGAGTGTGAGAGGCGAACATATGTGCTGCGCCAGGCCCTGAATCCCAGCCCCGCAGTGTTTTAACAATGTTAAGACACTGCGGGGCTGGGATTCATGGTCATCGCGAACCGCACCGGCCGACATTACATGATGCCAGAAGATGGGCAGCGCTAACGGCGCTAGGCCAGGGGATAACACGACAGCGCAGACTCCTGTACAGCAAATAACAACGCTCGGGAGGCTGCACCCAGCACCAAGGTGGGATTCTTGACACCTGTGCTGCGTCTCATTACAAAGGGAACTCTCGCCTCCATTACACAGTTTGACTGTATAAAGGGCTAAATGTTATACGTGTTCCATTCAGCGTGTGCAAGGAGAAAAATTACAAGAGCAACCTTTGACTTGCGCAGCACTGCTGCTGCATAAGCTGTGGCTCTTCTACTTTGTAACCCCTGAGGGGGGGTTAAAGGTGACTTTTGAAATCGGTTCAATTAGGCTTCGGCCTACACTCTGCTCCACCTGCAGAGCCCGGGCTCCAACAACGCTAGTTGCTGTCCGGAAGTGCTGGCTGCACAGAGCCAAACACCTCGCCAATGTGTCAGTGGGGTCCAGCACCGCCAGCTGTTCTCCTGCTGTGTAGCCGGCAACGTGTCCTGCAAAAGCCACGCAGACACAACACACCCAAAGCTGCCGCCTGTGCAGGCTTCGGCCTACACTCCCCTCCCCCTGCTCCTCCTCCTCCTGCTCCTCCTCCTGCTGTCCCTGGGCTCTAACACACCGCCAGTTTTTGCCCAGATGTGCTAGCTGCACAGAGAAAAACACCAGCCAATGTGTCAGTGGGGTCCAGCACCGCCAGCTGTTCCCCTGCTGTGCAGCCGGCAACGTGTCCTGCAAAAGCCACGCAGACACAAGAACTGAAATTGAAGGGAACCTGTCCCCCCTCCCCCAGGCGTTTTTACGTTATCCAGCCACCTTGTACAGCGGTAATGCTGCATGTGTGCAAGGTGGCTCAGAAACGTATTCTCCTCGCACATGTGGAACTGAAAACACGTCTGCAATGTGTCCTCTGTGTGACCATTTAACCGTCCCGGTGGTGTGACTTTCCTTTGTAATGACACGCTGCAACCCCCTTGGTAGCGCTGCCCGTCTTCTGGCATCATTGTTTGGCTGCCTGCGCCTCTGCGGCCGCCCTGACCCACACAACGCCCCTCGGTGTCTTATTTATTGGGACTGCGAGGGTGTGATTGATGGGCAGGATCAGTGCATCAGTTCGCCTGTCCCTCCTCTCCTTCCGCCTTCTTCGGACTGTGCGGCTTCATGGCCGTGGCATGCGATAAGGGATCAGATGACGCCACATAGTCTGAAGCAGGTGTAAGAACCCAAGCGAGAGGCGAACATATGTACTGCGCCAGGCCATGAATCCCAGCCCCGCAGTGTTTAAACTATGTCAATACACTGCGGGGCTGGGATTCATGGTCATCGCGAACCGCACCGGCCGACATTACATGATGCCAGAAGATGGGCAGCGCTAACGGCGCTAGGCCAGGGGATAACACGACAGCGCAGACTCCTGTACAGCAAATAACAACGCTCGGGAGGCTGCACCCAGCACCAAGGTGGGATTCTTGACACCTGTGCTGCGTCTCATTACAAAGGGAACTCTCGCCTCCATTACACAGTTTGACTGTATAAAGGGCTAAATGTTATACGTGTTCCATTCAGCGTGTGCAAGGAGAAAAATTACAAGAGCAACCTTTGACTTGCGCAGCACTGCTGCTGCATAAGCTGTGGCTCTTCTACTTTGTAACCCCTGAGGGGGGGTTAAAGGTGACTTTTGAAATCGGTTCAATTAGGCTTCGGCCTACACTCTGCTCCACCTGCAGAGCCCGGGCTCCAACAACGCTAGTTGCTGTCCGGAAGTGCTGGCTGCACAGAGCCAAACACCTCGCCAATGTGTCAGTGGGGTCCAGCACCGCCAGCTGTTCCCCTGCTGTGTAGCCGGCAACGTGTCCTGCAAAAGCCACGCAGACACAACACACCCAAAGCTGCCGCCTGTGCAGGCTTCGGCCTACACTCCCCTCCGCCTGCTCCTCCTCCTCCTGCTCCTCCTCCTGCTGTCCCTGGGCTCTAACACACCGCCAGTTTTTGCCCAGATGTGCTAGCTGCACAGAGAAAAACACCAGCCAATGTGTCAGTGGGGTCCAGCACCGCCAGCTGTTCCCCTGCTGTGCAGCCGGCAACGTGTCCTGCAAAAGCCACGCAGACACAAGAACTGAAATTGAAGGGAACCTGTCCCCCCTCCCCCAGGCGTTTTTACGTTATCCAGCCACCTTGTACAGCGGTAATGCTGCATGTGTGCAAGGTGGCTCAGAAACGTATTCTCCTCGCACATGTGGAACTGAAAACACGTCTGCAATGTGTCCTCTGTGTGACCATTTAACCGTCCCGGTGGTGTGACTTTCCTTTGTAATGACACGCTGCAACCCCCTTGGTAGCGCTGCCCGTCTTCTGGCATCATTGTTTGGCTGCCTGCGCCTCTGCGGCCGCCCTGACCCACACAACGCCCCTCGGTGTCTTATTTATTGGGACTGCGAGGGTGTGATTGATGGGCAGGATCAGTGCATCAGTTCGCCTGTCCCTCCTCTCCTTCCGCCTTCTTCGGACTGTGCGGCTTCATGGCCGTGGCATGCGATAAGGGATCAGATGACGCCACATAGTCTGAAGCAGGTGTAAGAACCCAAGCGAGAGGCGAACATATGTACTGCGCCAGGCCATGAATCCCAGCCCCGCAGTGTTTAAACTATGTCAATACACTGCGGGGCTGTGATTCATGGGCATCGCGAACCGCACCGGCCAACATTAAATGAGGTCAGAAGATGGGCAGCGCTAACAGCGCTAGGCCAGGGGATAACACGACAGCGCAGACTCCTGTACAGCAAATAACAACGCTCAGGAGGCTGCACCCAGCACCAAGGTGGGATTCTTGACATCTGTGCTGCGTCTCATTACAAAGGGAACTCGCGCCTCCAACACAGTTTGACTGTATAAAGGGCTAAATGTTATACGTGTTTCATTCAGCGTGTGCAAGGAGCGAAATTAAAAGAGCAACCTTTGACTTGTGCAGCACTACTGCTGCATAAGCTGTGGCTCTTCTACTTTCTAACCCCTGAGGGGGGGTTAAAGGTTACCTTTGAAATTGGTTCAAGTAGGCTTCGGCCTACACTCTGCTCCCCCTGCAGAGCCCGGGCTACAACACCGCTCGTTGCTGTCCGGAAGTGCTGGCTGCACAGAGCCAAACACCTCGCCAATGTGTCAGTGGGGTCCAGCACCGCCAGCTGTTCCCCTGCTGTGCAGCCGGCAACGTGTCCTGCAAAAGCCACGCAGACACTTGCTCTTGTACCTTCTGCTCCACATCCTGGTTCCAGTACCGTCAGCTGGTTCCGGGCAGAGCCTTTGGCTTAGGTGCCTCCCTCTGGGTATCCGAGTTCCACCAACGTCAGGTGGTCCTTGGTAGTGCTTTCAGGCACGGGTACCTCCTGCTTAGTAACCGGGTTCCAGTAACGTCAGCTGGTCCTCGGTAGTTCCATTGGCTCTTGGACCTTCGGCTACCCATCCGGGTTCCAGCACCGTCAGCTGGTTCTCGGCAGTGTCTTTTGCTCTTGTACCTTCTGCTCCCCATCCTGGTTCCAGTACCGTCAGCTGGTTCCGGGCAGAGCCTTTGGCTTAGGTGCCTCCCTCTGGGTATCCGAGTTCCACCAACGTCAGGTGGTCCTTGGTAGTGCTTTCAGGCACGGGTACCTCCTGCTTAGTAACCGGGTTCCAGTAACGTCAGCTGGTCCTCGGTAGTTCCATTGGCTCTTGGACCTTCGGGTAGCCATCCGAGTTCCAGTTCCATCAGCTGTTTCTCGGCATTTTCTCAGCCTTCTTGTACCTTCTGCTACATTTCCAAGTTCAAGAGACTAAACACGATGACCCGGAAGAACACCCCTAAGATGACGACGACACCAGAGACGACAACCACCGTGATGACGACGACCCTGGAGACGATGACCCTGAAGACCACCCCGATGACGACGACCCCGGAGACCACCCCGATGACGACGACCCCGGAGACGACGACCCTGGAGACGACGACGACCTGGAAGACCGAGAAGCAGAAGAACAAGAGGCTGCAGAACAAAGAGCAGAAGGACATTAAGCATAACACAAAATATCAGAGCAAAAAAATATTATGTAAATTATAAGCAGAAGAAGACTAAGCAGTGTATGGGGGTGAGTCCGTTCCTCCTCGTGGTGCCCCTGGATAAAGCCTGATGCTGCAGGCCAAACTGAACGCGGACAAATGTAACTGGTTTGTGACAGGCAGAACGGAAGGTGTAATCTTCAAACTTTTATAGATAACAACTACGGGAATGCCTGTCACAAATAAGAATATGATGAAGAAGTTGAATATGATGAAGATAATAGTAAAATAAAAAGAATATGAACAATGTAACCCAAAAAATAATAGGTAGAAGATGAAGAAGAAGATGAATAAGGTGAAGAAGTTGATGTCAAAGAAGCTGATGATGAGGATAATTAAGAAGAAAGCGTGGGAGAAGTAAAAAAGAAGGTGAAGGGCGTGGAAGTAGTGAAACATCAATATCTGACATAAAAAAAAAAAAAAATAACATAGTCAAATTCTTTCTAACGCCGAACTTCATAAAAAAAAATTAAAAATCCTGCTATTCTATTACATTGGGCTAAACCTCTGTCCCTTTAATATCTCCGCCACGTCCCCCAATACATCCTACATTATTCTTAGTTGTTTTCCTTCATGTAGAATGAACCTACAAGTTTATAAAGGGTTTATTTTAATTCCGATATTTTCGTCCCATTGACTTGCATTGGGATCGGGTATCGGTATCGGATTGGATCCGATATTTTGACGGTATCGGCCGATACTTTCCGATACCGATACTTTCCGATATCGGAAAGTATCGCTCAACACTAATGACGAGATCAAGCACATGGAAATGCACCCTGAGAAAATTACGTCCCTAATCTCAACCCGGCTTGATAACTTCTCTTTAAGGTTACACGCTTAACTAAAGTACACTCAAGACAACTCCACATCCTCCCCATAAAAGTGATTTCTGCTTCCTCACTATCATTGCACCAAAATAATATATGACCATTCTGGGTACAAAAATTGAAATCAAGACAGGTCAGCATAAACTTCCAATATTCTCTTATAGATTTTGAAATGATAGAATTTTATTGTGTAGAGGTGGTGGGGCATAGAGAAACTAATCATATTCAATAGGAAAATGCAAATGATCAGTACAGCATATGTCATGTACTAAATGTTGTGGCGAGGTTTTTGAGAAATCATTTAATCTTACATCTGATTCTAAGGATGTGATTTTAAGATTTGATTCCTTCTTTTCTGTGCGGCTCATTGTGAAGTCAACTCTCACTGATAGATGTTTCAAATTATGTTACATTATGCAACAACTGTGAAAAATTCAGGGTCAGAATACAGATGAGGATGCTAATTAAAACGATAAAATAACCCAGAATAGATTATACTGTATAATCTGTATTTTTTTCTGCAGCATTTTGGCAGAATGTTTTGCAGCCGCTGACACTATTACCTCCTGTATTTATATGTACATCAATATAGTCCATTCCTAATAAATCCCATGGTTGGCCATGAAAAGCAATTTGGCAATACTGGCATTTTCCAGAACTACTGCTCCTCTGAGAATCTCGGTTTCGGTCTTGGTTCCCCCAATTGTTTTGTTTTCCCTTCAGTGTTATAGTGCTACAATCATTACAATTATTAATTGGATTGTCTAATTACCTTTTTTCAGACATAAGTTGATAGGTGATGATTGCTTGTTGTTACCAGTAGAAGCAGCAAAGAACCATGAAACAGCACTGCACACCAGTTATATGAATAAGCTTACAATACATTGATGGACAGTTATTTTTTATCATAGATCTGTGCTTAGGCTAATGATCGATTCTGCACCAACATCTTCTCTATGACGTCCATATGCCATAATAAGGCCATTGGAAATAATACAATAATAGAGAATTTATAAGAACAATAGAGAGTTTTAACTATCCTAATAGTAAAGTATGGATGTACCAAAAGAGCACATTCAATGATTAATCCGAAAAAGACTAGAATTTTAAATAGAAAAAGTCTTTATTAAATTCACAATACCAAATAGCAACCAATACAATATGTAAAAAAAATCCATACTGAATAACAAGATTCATATGGTAAAGAACAGGCGGGCAGCAATTTAACCATATGAGCAAAGGGAAGGCATATCACATGGCTATAATGAACATATCCAGGCACATACGTTTATTAGTAAAGTGCATAGTGCTTACAACCAGGATATGTGTACACAAAACGTATATATATATATATATATATATATATATATATATATATATATATATATATATATATATTGTAGCATAGCGACTGGTCATGTGAATGATGGATGGTATGTATCGCAGAGGTGGGTGGCCCTGTGATGGAAGCCTGGGTATGTTTTGCTCAAGCAGATCTACTGCTGAGGGGTTTGTTTACATTGGGAAGGCTTCCAAGTGATTGGAGAGATGGGTGGGTTCAGTCACCTACAAACCCAGCCAAAGAGGCCTGTCTGAATACATAAGATGGTTTTGTGTGTAAGGACCTGTGGTGATGTCACGCTCACCTGACTAGCCATGTGACAGGTACCTGGGTGTGGTTACACCTATGTAAAGGAGGTGTGTGTAGCACATGGTAAGAGAGATTGAGTGAGTGTGTGAGTGTCTATCAGGGTGGACACGGAAGTGTGTCCTGGCAGGACACTGCAGAAGGGCCTGTGTGTTGGACGGTTCCAAGTGGGGACGTGCTGGAAGCACACAGAGACCATTCCAGGCTGGAGAGCCTGCATGCTGGACATAGCACGGACGGTTGGTGTTGGAGACTCCTGGGAGTGGAGTCGTCCTGGAAGCATGTGGAGACCGTAGACCTGGACGGTCTGTGTTGAGGACCTGGGACTGACCTGAAGTCAGTGTAAGGAGTGGAACTTTGCGAGAGGTAACCCCGGACAACGGGATTATAATATACAGCAGAGAAGCCTATCTGCTACGTGAACTGTCTAATGTTTCATGGCTGTAATGAAATGGACTGTACCCTGTCTGGTTTATGCAGAGTTTGAATAAACCATATGGACTGATATGTGTGAGATATCGTGCCTGAAGTGTTTATCCTGCTGCCAAGCGAGTATCCCCAAGACCCGTAGCGGGTGAAACGCTACAATATATATATATATATATATATATATATATATATATATACAGTACATACATAGCCATAAGGTTACCAGGGCAGAGATATCACTAGTACAAAACTATCCATAGATTATCACCCAAATATATAATAAGATATAACTAGCTAAAACATCATGATCTCTTACCCATACTGATGCCCAAAACTGATGCACAGGAGCCCCGACGCACGTTTCGCTGTCGCTTCCTCGGGGGGCTGTTCTTTACCATATGAATCTTATCATTCAGTATGGATTTTTTGTATATATTGTATTGGTTTCTATTTGGTATTGTAAATTTAATAAAGACTTTTTCTATTTAAAATTCCAGTCTTTTTCGGATTAATCATTGAATGTGCTCTTTTGTTACATCCATACTTTACTATTAGGATAGTTAAAACTCTCTATTGTTCTTATAAATTCTCTATGATTCTTTGAGAGGATCCTGGATATGTAATATGTATTCTGTTATGTCTTATTGGTTCCAGTGTGTTTTCATCATTAATACAATAATGCCTTAAAAAGCTCTTTGCATAACGATTCCTCTTTTTTACTATCACACGTGACTAAATTATCACTAGACAATTGTTTCTTTTTAAATCACATAATTAGTCAAATTAATAAAATCTAAGATTGGTCAAGAGATATATCAAGTAGTTGTGGAAAATGTACCTGAATTTAGAAGGTCCAATTACTAATGAGTCAATTTTCTGACACCTGTAACAATGATACTCACTTGGGAGCGATATGAGGTATCACAGAACCGTTTCTATTTAAAAGTTCAGCTGGTTTATTTCAGTCCTCATAAACCACATCACAGGAAAACTTAAATACAGCTTTTTTCCAGCACTTAGACCTTCTGCAAGGTCTCACAATCCAGGAGGTCTGCATGCCTCCATACAAAGCACCATGTGTCAGATAAACAGTTCACATTTTACAATGTGAACCATACCCAGGAATGGCGATATGGTAAGCAACGCCCCGCCCTAATGCTATAGCTGCTCACAATTAGAGCTGGCCCTAAAATGGCCGATTAACCCCTCTTAGTACTATGTACTAGAGCATTACTCCAGGTTTATATCACAGAGGACTTGCACCTCTGTGATAAGTATCTCCCATCCACCTTACATATCTTCCCCTCTGCCTAAAGCCGTGTGGCTTGGCACCTTTTACCACTAGCCATGGGATTCTAAGAGAGCACCGTCATTTCCATGTAACTTCTCTGCTCTATGTTCCACATGGAAGTAGAAATCCTGCAGGGCTAGAAACCAGCAGGTAACACAAGAATTTTTCACCTTTTTCCCCATCATTCACCTGAGGGGGATATGGCCTGACAATAAATTAAATTTTAGCCCTAAGAGATAGTATTGCAATGTGTCCACCACCCATGCTGCCATCATGGCAAAGTTAAGGATGAACCTTCTGTAGTACCCCACGAATCCCAGAAAGTTCCTAACTTTTTTTTTTGAGAGGAGTCTCTGCCAGTTCTGGATTGCGTCCATTCTACTGATCTGCGGTTTGATTTTACCTACTACATATCCCAGGTATTTAGCCTTCTCTTTCCCCATGGCACTTTTTTTGCATTTATAGAAAACCCCACCTGCCTGAGAGCATTGAACACTGCCTGGACCTTTTCCATATGACTTCCCCAATCCAGACTGAAGATTGCAATATGATTCAGGTATGCTGTGGTGCAGTTCTTATGGGGTTCGAGAATCCTGGCCATGGCCTTCTGGAAGGTAGCTGGAGCTCCCTGCAGTCTAAATGGCATCCTGATGTATTAAAAGCATCTGTCGGCTGTAGAGAAAGCTGTCTTCTCCTTGGCTTCTTGTGGCATGGGGATTTGAAAATATACCTTTGTTAAATCCAAGGTGGTTATGCATCTTGATGGACCAAGTCGCTCAATCAGCTCATCAACAAGAGGGATTAGATATGCGTCGAACTTGGGGACTTCGTTCAGCTTCTGGTAATCATTACAGAATCTCCATTTATTTTCTGCAAGGCTCTCCTCACTGCCTTCTGGACAGAAATCATCAGTTGACCTTGGAGCTGGAGCTGCCACCGTGCCTCGAACCGCCTGTATGAGTAATTCAGTCTGCTGCTGTTGTCAGTGCTTTTGCTTGATCTATTGCTGATGCTGTTGCTTAAACAGCTTGTCTCCTGTTGTGCCAGTTGTTGTTTATGCAGCTGTTGCTGCTGCTTGGCTTGCACCTGCTGTTTATTCAGGTCCTCCATACTGTCTAACGTTGCTCCCTGGCTTGTATCCACCTTCACCCAAGACATGCAGTATTTCTGTAGCAGTCACACATTTTCCTTGGGAACACTGCTCGCACTTCTAACACCAAATGTAACAATGCTAGTCATTTGGAAGCGCTATGAAGTGTCACAAGAACCATTTCTATTTTAAAATCTAGCTGGTTTATTTCAGTCCTCATAAATCACATCATAGAGAAACTTAAATACAACCTTTGTCCAGCGCAAAGAGAAAAATAAAGTAAACACTCCATACAATAGTGCGGGTTTGCCCTTAGAGTATTAGCATGCCACACAGTCCAGGAGATCTACACACCTCCATGTGTCAGATAAACATGTCCAATTTTACAATGTGAACCACACCCAGGAGTGGAGATATGGTGAGCAGCTGTCCCGCCATAACTCTTCAGTGGCTCACAATTAGAGCTGACCTTAACATGGCTGATTAACGCCTCTTAGCGCTATGTGTACGAGAGCATTACCCCAGGTTTATATCACAGAGGACATGTACTTCTGTGATACATATCTCCCATCCACTATATGTCCGGCAACCTCCTTAGTCACCATGCAGAGAAATTAACAAAGCACGGTCAGGAAGATGACTAAAAAGTGTTGATATACACAATGTGGTGGGCTCTTCATGTAAAAAAAAAAACACTCCCAGTTTGAAAACAAGACTAGGTGTCCCAAATTTCAGGAAGGGTGAGGTGCCGAAACAAAAGAAAAACATAAGATTTAAGCGAGCAGCGGCATTTATATCAGGAACAAAAATGATACATTTATAACAACTGACAGGTTCTCATCTGTGTAATTAGTGTAAAAAATGACTATGAAATGCTAGAAAGTTACATAACTATTGTTATTGTGATCTTATATTAACGTGCACAGTCTATTCTGGTGCTTTGTACTACAAGTCTAAGGCTAAGTTTACATTAGCGTCTGTGTATCATCTGCATACGCAAATGCATACCAAAATGCATGCAAATGCATGGTTGTGCAGCGTTTTTTATTCACATCAGCTTACACATGATGCTAAAAAAAGCTGCGTGTCATGCTTTAGTATGCGTTTTTGTATGCATTTGCATTTTTTCAGCGCATGCGTTCAAAATTTCAAAGAATTTTGTTATGCGGCAAATGCTGTTCCAGGAGAATTTCCTTGACAAAAGCCACACCCAATGGGCATGTCTTATGGGGATTCTGTATATATAGACCCTACACAGATGAAATCCTCATCTTTTGCAGCTGTATACAGCTACAAGATGGATCTTGGCATGGAGAGCTTCTATCGTAATCTGGATTTGGAATTGAAATTGTCTTTTGCCTTTGCTGTGACTTGCGAAGAAGAAAAAAGAAGAGCAAGATAAAGAAGACGTTGTCATTACTGGCAACACCCCATCGTTGAGTGGAGCCTACCACTCGTTGTACACCGAGCTGCGTGCAAACCCAGAGAAGTTTTGCCATTACTCGAGGATGTCTGAGCAGAGCTTCGATGAATTGCTGCAACGTGTGCGAGGATCCATCACCAGGCAGGACACACAACTATGTAGAGCAATTCATGCTGAGGAACATCTGTTGGTGACCCTGAAGTACGTAATTTTGAAAAATAAACACGTCATTTGTATTATTCTTAGAAAAGCTATGTACTGATTTTTTGTTCCCATTTTCTGTTACATTCCTGGCTACCGGAAAGACCTTAAGATCTCTACATTTCCAATTCCGGATTGGAGTGTCCACCCTTTCTGGGATTGTTGGAGAAACCTGCCGTGCCCTATGTGACGTTCTGCGTGCAGAATTCCCCCCCAACCCACAACTGAATTCTGGCTGAAAAATGCTGCAAAATTCAATGAAATTTGTAATTTTCCTTACTGTGTGGGGGCTGTGGATGGAAAACATATATTCGGATTCTGAAACCTGCTGGAAGTGGATTTGTATTTCAATTACAAAAAATACTTTTCCATTGTTCTCATGGCGATTGCAGATGCTGAGTGTCGATTTGTCGCCATTGACGTTGGCTCATTTGGATGAGGAAATGACTCACAGACTGTAACAACCCTGCTGGCATCACTGCATGGGCTTCCATCCTCCACACACCTATTTACTCCCTGCTCCAGGCCTTGCTGTGACTTCTGTCTGCTGCTAGCTCCTGCCTGCTCTGTGCATGTCTCCTGGCTGTGTGCATAGGGAAATGGCACCTGAACTCTCTGGTTCTTATGGAGTCAGGGTGCACCTGTTTGATGTGTCCCTGACCAATTACCAAGAGCCTTCTAGTATTTAGGGCAGCTTTGCTCTGTGTATCTTGCCTGTGCAATGTGTTTACTCAGTTAGTGTCTTGCTACTGAGCTGCCAGGTCTTGCTCTGTGTTTCGCCTTCTCTGGAGGCTTCACTCCTAGCTTTGCCTTGTACTTGTCTGTCCGCCCTCCAGGAGGCAGAATATCCTGGTCCCTGTGTCTTTGTTCCTGTACCTTGTCTTGTACCATTACCTTTTCTGAACTCTGTCCTACCTCTGTCTCCCTGCATCCTTGTCTGTGGCTTCTTTCCCCTGCTGTGTCCTCTCTGTCTACCTGTGCTCTGTGCTCTGGCAGCTCTGTTTATGCTCCGCACTCTTGCAGCTCTGTCTGCGCACTACTCTTGTGACTCTGCCTGTGCTCCTTACTCTGGCAGCTCTGCTTATGCTCCCTACTCTTGCGGCTCTTCCTGCTCAGTACTCTTGTGACTCTGCCTGTGCTCTGTACTCTGGCAGCTCTGCTTATGCTTCACACTCTTGCAGCTCTGTCTGCTCAGTACTCTTGTGACTCTGCCTGTGCTCCGTACTCTTGCAACCCTGCTTGTGCTCCACACTCTTGCGGCTCAGCTTGCTCTGTACCCTTGTCTCTCTGCCTGCTCTGTACTCTTGTGGCTCTGCCTGTGCTCCGCACTCCTGCGGCTTTGCTTTATTTTGGTTCTGCTGCTGCAGAACCTCTTGCTGCTCTACAGCTCTTATCCGCAGCCTTGAAGTTCTCCTCCTGTGTGAACAGGTCCAAACCTGTTTCTTCATACTCCATTTCTTCCTGCCTGTACAGTACCTGTATTTGCTGTGTGAACAGGTCTCTACCTGTTTCTTCATACACCATTCCTTCCTATCAGTACCAGTACCTGCACCCGCTATATGAACAGGACCAAACCTAATCCATACACCACGCCTGACCTGTGTCTCAGCCATGCCTGCCTTCCCTGTGTCTCAGCCATGCCTGCCTGCTCTGTGTCTCTGCCGTGCCTGCCTGACCTGTGTCTCAGCCGTGCCTGCCTGATGTAACAACTCTGCTGGCATCTTGGCATTACCTCTCACTGCTCCAGGTCATGATGTGGTTTCTGTTTCTTGCCAGCTCCATATTCTGTGCCTCTGCTCTCTGCATGCTTCCTGGCTGTGTGCATAGGGGGGCGGCGCATGAATTCTCTGGATCTTATAGGAATCAGGTGCACCTGTCTAATCTGTTCCTGACCAATTACCAAGAGGCCTCCAGTATTTAGTGAAGCTCCACCCAGTGGACTGGGCCTGTGCAATGTGTTAGCTCAGTTTGTGTTTAGCTTCTGAGTTTGCCAGGCCTTGCTCTGTGTTACTCCCTCTCTAGAGGCTTTTCTTCTTGCCTTGCCTTGATCTTGTTGTCCGTCCTCCAGGAGGCAGAATATCCTGGTCCCTGTGTCTTTGTTCTTGTTCCTTGTCTTCTTCCATTACCTTGTCCGTACTTAGTCCTATCTCTGTCTCCTTGTCTGTGGCTTCCTTCCCTGCTGTGTCTTTCTTTGTGTTCTCAGTCTGCTTATGCTCCGCACTCTTGTGGCTCTGCCTGCCCTGAACCCTTGTGTTATGATCCTTAGTGGTTGAGGATCACAAAATACTCCAGCTAAGTAACAAAACATAGGACAAACTCTAGGGAGGTGGTAAACTGGACTGACCGCAAATCTGAACCTATCCAACACACTAAAGGTAGCCGGTGAACGTGACTAAAATCCTAGACGTCTCGAGCCAGCCTGAGGAACTAACTACCCCTAGAGAGAAAGAAAGACCTCACTTGCCTCCAGAGAAATAATCCCCAAAGATATAGAAGCCCCCCAACAAATAATAACGGTGAGGTAAGAGGAGGGCACATACACAGGGGTGAAAGCAGATTCAGCAAATGAGGCCCACTAATACTAGATAGCAGAAAATAGAAAAGGGGTCTGTGCGGTCAGTAAAAAACCCTTACAAAATATCCACACTGAGATTTCAAGAACCCCCGCACCAACTAACGGTGTGGGGGGAGAAACTCAGTCCCCTAGAGCAACCAGCAAGCGAGGAAATCACATTTTAGCAAGCTGGACAAGAAACATGATAAATGCTGATAATCAAAAAATAAACAAACAAAAACTTAGCTTGTCTTGGAGAGACTGGGAGCAAGGTAGTCACAAGGAATCTGAAGAGCACTGAATACATTGAGAGCAGGCAAGGAACTGAGTATCCAGGTGAGCTAAATAGGAAACCAACCAAGGATAACGAACCAGCTGATGCTGCCAACCTGCAGAAAGACAACACTACACAGTACCGCTTGTGACCACTAGAGGGAGCCCAAAAATAGAGTTCACAACACCCTTGTGACTTTGCCTGGGCTCTGCTCTCTCGCAGCTTTGCCTCTGCTCCACACTCCTGTGGTTCTGCACCATTCTGCTCTGCTCTGCTGCTGCATAGACCTCTTGCTGCAGCTCCTCTCTGCATTCCTTGTGGTTCCGCTCTGCTTAGCTTTTGCTGCTGCAGAAACCTCTTGCTGCAGCTCCTTTCTGCATTCCTTGTGGTTCCGCTCTGCTTAACTTCTGTTGCTGCTCCTTCTCCTGCTGCTCTACCATTCCTATCCGTAGTCTTGCGGTTCTCTTCCTGTATGAACAGGTCCCTACCTGTTCCTTCATTCTCCTTTCCTTCTGGCTTGTTTCCGTACCTGCATCTCCTGTGTGAACAGGTCCCAGCCTGTTCCTTCATACACTACACCAACCTCCCTGTGTCTCTGCCGTTCCTGCCAGCCCTGTGTCTCTGCCATTCCTGCAAGCCCTGTGTCTCTGCCGTTCCTGCCAGCCCTGTGTCTCTGCCGATCCTGCCAGCCCTGTGTCTCTGCTGATCCTGCCAGCCCTGTGTCTCTGCCGATCCTGCCAGCCCTGTGTCTCTGCCGTTCCTGCCAGCCCTGTGTCTCTGCCATTCCTGCCAGCCCTGTGTCTCTGCCATTCCTGCCAGCCCTATGTCTCTGCCGTTCCTGCCAACCCTGTGTCTCAGCCGTGCCAGCCTAGTCATCTGAGTTTTATCTGTGCTCATCTGCTAGTCCTGCCTGATGCCCGCACCTGTCCTAGTATTCCTGTTCTCCAAGTGGGATCTACAGCCACAGCCAGACACCACCCTGGAGTAGCACCTGGCAGCTGCCTGCCGCACAAGCCTGACCTCACCATCAGAGGCTCCAGTGAAAACCAAGGCAGCTGTCATAGTCACGCCCGTTCCAGGGTAGTCTGGTTCGTGGCACAGTGGGACCACAAACCCCCTGAGCTCACGCCCACCAGTCAGGGTGTGAGCATGACACCTGACCTGTGTCTCAGCCGTGCCTGCCTTCCCTGTGTCTCAGCCATGCCTGCCTGCCCTGTGTCTCAGCTGTGCCTGTCTGCCCTGTGTCTCAGCCATGCCTGCCTTCCCTGTGTCTCAGCTGTGCCTGCCTGACCCATTTTTCACCCGTGCCTGCCCAGTGTCTCAGCCGTGCCTGCCTGACCTGTGTCTCTGCCATGCCTGCCTGACCTTTGTCTCTGCTGTGCCTGCCTGACCTGTGTCTCAGCTGTGCCTGCCTGACCTGTGTCTCAGCTGTGCCTGCCTACCCTGTGTCTCAACTGTGCCTTCCTGCCCTGTTTCTCAGCTGTGCCTGCCTGCCCTGTGTCTCAGCCCTGCCTGCCTGACCTGTGTCTCTGCTGTGCCTGCCTAACCTGTGTCTCAGCCTTGCCTGCTTGCCCCGTGTCTCAGCCGTGCCTGCTTGCCTACTCATCCAAGTTTCTGCCATGCTCATCTGCCAGTCGTGCCTGTTGCCCGCACCTGTCCTAGTGTTCCTGTTTCCCAAGTGGGATCAGCAGCCACAGCCAGACACCGCCCTGGAGTGGCACCTGGCAGCTGCCTGATGTACAAGCCTGACATCACCTTCAGAGGCTCCAGTGAAAACCAAGGCAGCTGTCCTAGTCACGCCCCTTCCAGGGTAGCCTGGTTTGTGGCACAGTGGGTTCACAACCCCCTGGCTCATGCCCACCAGTCAGGGCGTGAGCGTGACACAGACTTTCAAAAACTCTGACATGGGACAACGTTTGTATGGTAATAATTTTAGTTTTCCACCACCACCACAACCTCTTCCGAACACTGAAGGACCGCCAATGCCATTTATTGTGGTTGGGGATGAGGCATTTCAAATTTGTGCCATCTTCATAAAACCCTACTCAAGTCGGGACTTGAATCACACCAAAAAGGGTTTTCAACTACTGACTGACAAGGGCACGAAGAACTGTGGAGTGTGCCTTTGGTTTGCTGGCATCAAAATGGCGTGTTTTGGGAACACCAATCAATCTAAAAACAGAGACAATTGATGATGTGGTCAAAGTGTGTGTTGTTATGCACAATTTCATCCTGGCAAAGGAGCAACTACAATTAGAATTTGATGAACCTGTTGGTACCACTTTGCAGGATTACCGTGATCACCCTCTGAGGACTACAGTGGAAGTTGCCCACATGAGGAACAACTTTGCTGATTACTTTGTTTTGGATATTGGACGTCTTGTATGGCAGACGATATGGTTTAATACACTTTAATAAATGTTATATGTTTGCTGACTTACTACATATGTTTGATGACTTTACAACTAATAAAACACCTGCAGTTAAACACCCTTTACAACTTGACTCAGCAATACAATACACATGTGTGTGTTTTTGCATAAAGAGACAAAGAAAACAGGGATTGTACTAACAAAATTATTTTTTATTTAACTGCAAACAAACAATGGGTTTTATGTTCGGGGTCTGTATGACGGTGATGTATTGTGGACTTTGGGGGTGTTGAGCTGGGATGATTGAGTTACATTTCATGATGAAGGGGTTAGAGGGGAAGGGGCAATTAGTTGAAGGATTGGCTCCTGGATGGGACTGGACACATTGGGAGTAGACAACACATTAGGAGTTGAACTGTGGGAAGGGATAGGCAAATTGAAAGGGGGACAACCAAGGGAAGATCTTGACATATTAGACAACAGAGACACACTGGAAGGTGAGGGTGGAGGTGGTAGGAGCATTTTGGGCAGAGATTTCTTGCTCCTGGTCTTACGGTATAGCGCAAAGTCAATAGTTGGAGTCCTTCTGAGTTTTTCTGGTTTGGCCTCTGTAGCAGTGCGTGGTGCTGGACTGTGTAGAGATGTGGATGCTGCTTGCTGCAGGGTTGCTGCAGTCTGGAGCATGGTGGATGCTGCACTCTAGAGCGTGGTGGATGCATTGTGCTGCAGGGCTGCTGCACTCTGGAGCATGGTAGAGCTGTGAACTGGGGGAACAGTCTAGTGATGCTGCGCTTGTTGATGCAGGTAAAATCCGGCCTGCGGCTGATAGCTTCGGGACTGCTGCTGTAATGCCTGGCTGTAAGCAGCCTGGCAGGCCTGCATGACATTCAGCTGGAGTTCAGGTGTAAGGTTTTCCGACACGCCCCGCTCTATTGCTGAAAAAAAATATCTTGCTGGTCTCTGAAGGTTGGATTCCAGGCAGACAAGGCATCTGTAGACATCCTGGAAAAGTGTGTTCACCTGAGTGAACCCACTGTCCAGTCTATCTCCAATCACCTTCACCCCATCCTGGAAGACCAAGCTTAAATGAATAAACTCGGGCATGACTGACCTCTCCCAGGCCCTCTGCCGCTGACAAAGAAGTCCCAACAAAAGCAGTGCCAGAGGGCTGGGAGAGGAGAAAACCTGATGGACCGACTGTCTGTTCCCCAGCCTTGAAGCCTGCCTGGTTGATACATCGCTGGTGGATGATTGGGACTGTTCATTGGCTGGTCGATGAGGGGCCGCTCCAACAGAGGAAGATCCAGGTTCTGTGTGTAAAATAAAATAAAAACATTACTAAAATTTCTTTTAAAGTTTATAGAATAGTCAGACAACAGAAAAGATACTTGCGTGAAACTGGGCAGAGTGTGAGACTGGGCAGAGAAATATAGTACACACACTCATACTTACACGGAGCCACAGGAGCAATTCACAACAGGTAATCACGGAAAAGGAAGGAGCAAGCCAGGCAAGTAGTCCAGGACAGGAAAAAACACACAGTCTAGAAGGAACAGAAAACAAAACATAAGTACAGAGTACAGAATGCAGTGAGAGACAGATATACAGTACATTTTCAAAGCTTCTATACTTACATCCAGAGACTTGTCCAGACTCTTGTGATTGCATCCAGAGTCTTGAGAGTAATGGACTACCTGTCTCCAGACCCCCTTTTATACATCAGGAATTTAGCAGGCGGTGACATAATTTCCTGGACATGATTAGTGTGAAGTACGCATGTGTATCGAACGCATGCGTACGAATGTCCTTGTGTATCAATGCGCTCCCATAGACAGTAATGCGTTGTTTTGACGCACTCATCCGCATGCATATGTCTGCGCTTTTGATGCCTCAAAAACTGCAACATGTTGCGTTCACCGCACACCGCGCAACGACACATGCATACTTATCCGCAGGTTAATGCATGTCCCTGCGTACACAATGTTAAATATACTGTATGTACGCAAGAAGCATGCGGATCAGTACACAGGTATACGCTGCGCACACATACGCAAATGTGAACCCGGCCTAACACTGTTTGTCATTCCTCTAACTATAAAGTTAGGAAGAGGGTTTAGTTTTGCAAAGTCAGTTTCTGATGTTGCAATTCCGCCTCATTTGGATCATAAAAGGCAGTGTTTATCAGCTACAAGCATCCAGTCATAGTTCTTTCAAGATGATCCCAATCAGGTACTCCTTTCATTCAGCTACACATACATAAGTAGGAATATGAGAGGGGCTATCTACTTCTGCAGGTCACGATACTAATTCACTACATGATGCAGCAACCCTCATGATAAAGGTGGAGGCAGTACAGGTGCAAAATACTGATGAAACAACTAGTGATGAGCGAGTGTACTCGTTGCTTGGGTATTCCCGAGCACGCTCAGGTGGTCTCCGAGTATTTGGTAGTGTTCGGAGATTTAGTTTTCATTGCTGCAGCTGAATGATTTATAGCTATTAGCCAGCCTGATTATATGTGGGGATTCCCTATCAAACAGGCAACCCCCACATGTACTCAGGCTGTCTAGTAGCTGTAAATCATTCAGCTGTGGCGATGAAAACGAAATCTCCGAAGACTAACAAATACTCGGAGATCACCCGAGCATGCTCGGGAAAACCCGAGCAACGAGTATACTCACTCATCACTAGAAACAACCACTCATACACCGACCCTGCTTGACAAGTAGGTGGATGAGTCATTTTTTCCTCAGTATTTTGCACCTATGCTGCCTCTGCTTGTACCATGGGGTCCTGCTGTGCATTAATATGGTGATGTTAGGTCGGTAAATACGTTTGCTTTTTTCTCAGTTTTTTGAATTTTATGTGCCTTTCAGTAAGTTGCTTATAATTTTAGTGCAGGGACTCACAAGCCAATGAGGACCCTTGATATTGAATGTCAGCTTGTGCATTTTGTTGAAAATATTGACCATAACCTCATGCTTTTATTCATCTTTTTCATCTTTTTTTGCTACACATTTGCTTCTTTTGCAGATTGCAGCTGGGTCTTTAGTGTTGTCTGTGAAAATGTAGGGTGCTTATCTCTGTGGGGTGCACTTACGTAGTGCTGGACAGCCCACCTGATCTAATAGTATGGGCATCACTAATAGCCAGACACTTTGCACCACACATCTGTGTGACTGATGCCCTATGCAAGCCCTATCTGTGCGCAATTTTATTACTAGGCAACCACCCCCTTCATGAATGGTGGCTGTATATTTGGTTAATTCATCAGTATTTTGTACTTCGGCTGCCTTCGCCTACATCATGGGGCCTGCTGAATCCTGTAGTGCTAGTAGGGGGTGTCCTAATATCTATGACGTTCATATGCCCTTATAGCACAAATGAGAATGGGTCATCCTGATAAGGGGCCCCTTTAGCATTCAGCTCGTGTTTCCTGTTGTGCAAAAGAGTGTTATGAACTGGCTACTAAAATGGAAAAGTCATACTGTAATATTGAATATATTATTACTATGTGATAGTTGTTTTTTTATTTTTTGACTGTCATTTTTAAAGGGTTTTTCAGCCAAAAAAGCCCAAAAATGATCTTTATATGGTAACTATTCTAACGATATAGGTTTGGTAACCTAATTGCCCTGACCGTTTTATGGTCGTTCCATCCTGGGTCCCAGCAGTTTCAATTCTGTGAATAAATATGCAAATCGCCTCTTCACAGAGGTCGAGGACTCTAGTGTCACCTATTGGAAGTAGCATTCCTACAAGTTAAATGGAATCTGTCACCTCATTTTTCGCATATAAGCTACGTCCACCACCATTAGGGTCTTATCTATGGCATTATGTAATGCTGTAGATAAGCTCCCAATGTAACCGGAAAGATGAGAAAAGCAAGTTAGATTATACTCACCCGGGGGCGGTCCGGTGCGGTCCGGGTCCGATGGGCGTCGCAGGTCCGGGTCTGACGCCTCCCATCTTCATACAATATTGTCATCCTCCTTGCTTTGTGTTGCGGCTCCTTCACAGGCGTACTGATTTGCCTGTTGAGGGCAGAGTAAAGTATTGCAGTGCGCAGGCGCTGGGCCTCTCTGAGCTTTCCCGGCGCCTGCGCTCTGCAGTACTTCGATCTGTCCTCAACAGGGCAGAGAATTACGCATGCGCCGGAGCCACGACAGAAGCAAGGAAGAGGACGTCATCGCATGAAGATGGGAGGCGCTGGACCCGGACCTGCGATGCCCATCAGACCCGGACCGCCCCGGACCGCCCCCCGGGTGAGTATAATCTAACTTGTTTTTCTTATCTTTCAGGTTACATTGGGGGCTTATCTACAGCATTATAGAATGCTGTAGATAAACCCCTAATGGCGGTGGCCACTGCTTATATGTGAAAAATGAGGTGACAGATTCCCTTTAATATCGACCCTTTAACAAGCCTTGCCATATGACTTGACATGGTGTTTATGCCCTCTGTTGACCTGTTACCCTGACATAGTGACGGGGGCTGATTGACTGCTGATTTCAATAACCAAGGCAGTCCCCTGCTCTGTTACATCTGAAGTAACAAGGGTCTGACATGACTTTTAAAATAAAAATATCTCCAGCCCTCTCAAACACTACTCTGGTCACGTCTACCCTGGAAACTCTGTCCTATGTCAAGCTCAGGACTGTAGCCCAATCTGCCTGGACCTGAGAAGATGGGGCCAGGTGGCCTAACTGAACTATGTTAGAAAGGTATATAACTTACTATTTAAACATTATTTATGAATATTTTTTGCCTTCTTTACCTGAACACCCATTTTTACATTACTGCATAATTTACTGTATACATTTTATTACTGTACTGTACATAGCGTATCTGTCTCTTTGTTAAACTAAATTATTCCAGTGCTCACTGGTTATTCTCTTCAGCATTAGTAACAGTTTCACGGTATCAGTAATTCCATTCAAACTGCTTTGTTATCGTTTTCCTGTTTTTTGCCAATATAGCACATTTATGTAAAATGATAGACTACTAGGCATTGCATTTGCACAATAGAAATCAATGCTGCCTTAAACATTGCATCATAATGCAGCTCCTTTATCCTGAATTATTCATCCTGGCTGAGCCAAATAGGTCGCTACTTCTCTTGTGGGTGTGCAAGTGCAACTAGGTCAGATGAATAGAGCGTTCATATACAGTAATATACAGTAATAAGGCTTCTACCCAACACATCTTAATAGGCATACCAACCATGTTTCTCTCTGTAGGAAATACCACTATGCTATTTCATTCATTTATTCATTCATTCACTCCTTCATTCATTCATTCTGGGGTCTTAGGGAAATCATTGAACAGATGACTATGCATTAAATTCTGCAGCTTGTCCTTGAACAGAGGATATTTTGATGGATGGATGCTTTCGGAGAAAGGGAAATTTACTGACATATTTTCGGACAATGACGGGCAAGTAGAAAAAGGGTTGCAATGTCAGATTTGGGAAAATAAAAGTGGTACTAAATGTGCTGCACATTAACAGGGAACATATTCAAGAGATTGTCCAAGTTAGCTAAAATGCTGACCAAAGGCAGTAATATTGTATACCCCAGAGACCACTGCAGCCATCACTTATTCTCAACGGTATAAGGCATATGATTGTGTAGTATCAGTGATAGGCTGCAGGGGTGACTTAGAGAACATGGCTGCAGTCAACCTAAATAAAGGACCAGTACGGAGAATCAGGGACTCAGTGCTAGAATGACAGAGATGGATTGAGTGAAAATATATTATCTAATTATTTTAGAAGCATTGGACATAATGCAATTCCTATACATATGTGTTGTATACATGGTTTGAAGTCTTCATTGATTTTAATCACTTACTTTTCTTCTTCTGTACTCCCCCCAGTCCAATATGAAGTCTTCTTCTAGCTGAGACCTGCCTCTGCAGAGCTGGCTGCCTATATATCATTGGCTCCCCATCCTACCCCTTAATGCTTTGTCTAGTTCTGCATTGCTACAAAACTATTGTACCTGTTCTGTAGCACAGTGACCCAAATATTGTACTCCCTAAATAAATAATAGTGTGAAAAAGAGCCCAGGATAATAGTGTTAGGCTGTCATAGTACTTCACACAGTAAAGCATACCGTAGATTGTAGTAGTGTCCCGCCCAGAAAAAGTGACCCAGACAGTAACAGTTCCCTCTTTGGACTTCAAACATTGTGTCTTTAGTTTGGTGCCACACGGCAATATTGCTCTATTAGGCATCATATCGTAACTGTACCTCACTTTGTGCCCCTCCAACTCATTAATAATACCTTGTTTTGTCTACCAACCATCTGCAGTCATTCACAATACTACCTTTGAAGTGTAAGTCAACATCTCAATGCCACAATGCCAGCCACACTGTACCTATAACAGTGTTAAAAACCCTGCCGATATAGCAGTGCTCCATTGTATCAATATTGGAACTACAAGTTTTGATGTTGCAGAATTTCTGCACCATTTCTGCACTTATTATTTAAATGAGGTCACTTGAGTTTTAACATTGAGTCTTTATGTGCGTTTTTAACATGATTTTTTTAATCTTGTTTCTGACGTTGCGTTTTTCGTTTCTGTTTGGTGTGCTTTAAATAAAGCTGCTTTGTTTTTGCTACTTCCTTGCTACTTGCTTTGACAAAACTTTGCTCATATAGTTAGGTGCGGATTACATGCGTTTTTGATTAGGAAACCCACTAAAAATACATATACATAGGTTTTTCGGTGGATTTTCATAATCTAATGTAAGTCTATGGCAAAATACACACAGAAAACTTTAGCGTGCCTGCAAGAAAAATTATGAAGGAACAGATGAATGACCTCGGGGAGACCAAAACATCCAACACTGCGGAGACACCATCACGTGTTTCTCAACGCAGTGATCCAGAACACTGCCCCCATCCCTTATGGGAAATATGCAAACGCATGTAAAGTAAGCTGCGGAGACACCATCACGTGTTTCTCAACGCAAGCAATGAATAGCCAGGCCTTTCTCCGGGAAGGAACAACCACGGGAAGGGCAGCATCCAATAAAGGAGAATATCCAATAAAGGAAGACCACCTATGCCAAGCATGGTATCCATCCACAAACAGCTGTTTCGGGGGTTTTGCCCCTCATCAGTGTGGAGTAGGAAACTGGCTATTAGGAGCAGTGCCTGGTGAAAGTTGAAGTGAATTCATTTTCCTTTATTGGATGCTGCCCTTCCCGTGGTTGTTCTGGATCACTGCGTTGAGAAACACGTGATGGTGTCTCCGCAGTGTTGGATGTTTTGGTCTCCCCGAGGTCATTCATCTGTTCCTTCATAGCCTTTCACCAGGCACTGCTCCTAATAGCCAGTTTCCTACTCCACACTGATGAGGGGCAAAAACCCCGAAACAGCTGTTTGTGGATGGATACCATGCTTGGCATAGGTGGTCTTCCTTTATTGGATATTCTCCTTTATTGGATGCTGCCCTTCCCGTGGTTGTTCCTTCCCGGAGAAAGGCCTGGCTATTCATTGCTTGCGTTGAGAAACACGTGATGGTGTCTCCGCAGCTTACTTTACATGCGTTTGCATATTTCCCATAAGGGATGGGGGCAGTGTTCTGGATCACTGCGTTGAGAAACACGTGATGGTGTCTCCGCAGTGTTGGATGTTTTGGTCTCCCCGAGGTCATTCATCTGTTCCTTCATAGCATTTCACCAGGCACTGCTCCTAATAGCCAGTTTCCTACTCCACACTGATGAGGGGCAAAAACCCCGAAACAGCTGTTTGTGGATGGATACCATGCTTGGCATAGGTGGTCTTCTGTTGTGATTCGGTTCGTGGGCTCCCCCGGTGGTCTCTTGTGGTACTGGTCTCCTGCAAGCTTTGCCTTCTCAGTTCACCTGTTCCTATCAGGATGTGGGAGTATCCTATTTAACCTTGCTCCTCAGTCATTCTAATGCTGGCCATCAATGTATCCAGAGTGATTCTGTTGCATGTTCCTGCTCCCAGTTTTCTGCTCAGCTAAGTTGGACACTTTAGTCCTTAAGTCTATTTTTGTATGTTTTGTCCAGTTTGCACTTATGTGAATCTCTGCAGCTGGAAGCTCTTGTTGGGCTGAAATTACCACTCCAGTGGCATGAGTTGTCACATGAGTTAAGGTAATTTCAGGATGGTGTTTTGAAGGGTTTTGCAGCTGACCGCGAAGTCCTCTGTTGTATCTTTCTGCTATTTAGTTAGCGGGCCTCTCTGTGCTAAATCTGCTTTCATACTACGTGTGTCTTTTCATCTGCTCTCACCGTTATTATATGTGGGGGGCTGCTATCTCCTGTGGGGACATTCTCTGGAGGCAAGCCAGGACTGTGTTTTCTTCTACCAGTGGTAGTTAGTTCTCCGGCTGGCGCGCGGCATCTAGAGACAACGCAGGAATGCCCCCTGGCTACTTCTAGTGTGGTGTGTAGGTTTAGCATCGCGGTCAGCTCTAGTTTCCATCACCCGAGAGCTTGTCCGTTTATTCTATGCTTCTGATGTTTCCTTGCCATTGGAAACCATAACAGTATGGCCAGCCCAAATGTTTAATCTATAGGCTGAAGCAGGAGAGAAAAGGAACTGTGTGAAACTTTTTTTTTTTTTTCCTCTGAAGTTGCACTCCAGCTCTAATTGCAGTCTCCTGTTTTCCTCTCCTCTTAACCCCTGAATGGCTCAGACTTTATCTGTTGAAATATGGATCCCCAGAGTCTGGCTACCAATTTGTATAATCTTGCCTCTAAAGTTCAGAATATACAAGATTTTTTGTTACATGCTCCTCGGTCTGAACCTAAAATTCCTATACCGGAGTTTTTTTCTGGAGATCGATCTTGTTTTCTAAATTTTAAATACAATTGTAAATTGTTTCTTTCGCTGAGATCTCATTCTGCTGGAGATCCTGCCCAGCAAGTAAAAATTGTTATTTCTTTACTGCGGGGTGACCCCCAAAATTGGGCATTTTCATTGGCACCAGGGGATCCTGCGTTGCTCAATGTGGATGCGTTTTTTCTGGCTTTGGGGTTGCTTTATGAGGAACCAAATTTGGAGATTCAGGCTGAGAAAGCCCTAATAGCCCTCTCTCAGGGGCAAGATGAAGCCGAAATATATTGCCAAAAATTTCGAAAATGGTCTGTGCTTACTCAGTGGAATGAGTGCGCTCTGGCGGCAATTTTCAGAGAAGGTCTCTCTGATGCTGTAAAAGACGTCATGGTGGGGTTTCCTGCGCCTACTGGTCTGAATGAGTCCATGACAATGGCAATTCAGATTGATCGGCGTTTACGGGAACGCAAACCTGTGCACCAGTTGGCGGTGTCTTCTGAAGAGGCACCACAGAGTATGCAATGTGATAGCTTTCTGTCCAGAAGCGAACGACAGATTTATAGGCGCAAAAATCATTTGTGCTTCTATTGTGGAAATTCTACTCATGTTATATCAGCATGCTCTAAACGAACAAAGAAAGTTGATAAATCCTCTGCTATTGGCACTTTGCAGTCCAAGTTTATTTTGTCTGTAACTCTAATTTGTTCGTTATCTTCTATTGTTGCGGATGCGTATGTGGATTCTGGCGCCGCTTTGAGTCTTATGGATTGGTCCTTTGCCAGGCGCTGTGGGTTTGATCTAGAGCCTCTGGAAGTTCCTATACCTTTAAAGGGTATTGATTCTACACCATTGGCTAGTAATAAACCACAATACTGGACACAAGTGACTATGCGTATGACTCCAGACCATCAAGAGGTGATTCGCTTCCTTGTACTGTATAATCTACATGATGTGTTGGTGCTGGGATTGCCATGGTTGCAAACTCATAACCCAGTCCTTGACTGGAAAACAATGTCTGTACTAAGCTGGGGATGTCAGGGAAATCATGGGGACACATCTTTGGTCTCCATTGCTTCATCTATTCCCTCTGAAATTCCTGAGTTTTTGTCTGATTATCGTGAGGTTTTTGAGGAATCTACTCTTAATTCTCTTCCTCCTCACAGAGATTGCGATTGCGCCATAGATTTGATCCCTGGCAGTAAATTTCCTAAGGGTCGTCTATTCAATCTGTCTGTACCTGAACATGCTGCCATGCGAGAGTATATTAGGGAGTCCTTGGAAAAGGGACATATTCGTCCTTCTTCGTCTCCTCTTGGAGCGGGGTTCTTTTTCGTAGCTAAAAGCGATGGTTCTTTGAGACCTTGTATTGATTATAGACTCTTGAATAAGATCACAGTCAAGTATCAGTATCCTTTGCCATTGCTGACAGATTTATTTGCTCGCATTGAGGGGGCGAAGTGGTTCTCTAAGATTGATCTTCGCGGTGCGTATAATTTGGTGCGAATTAAGCAGGGGGATGAGTGGAAAACCGCATTTAATACGCCCGAGGGCCATTTTGAGTATTTGGTGATGCCTTTTGGTCTGTCAAATGCCCCTTCGGTCTTTCAGTCTTTTATGCACAATATTTTCCGTGAATATCTGGATAAATTTATGATTGTGTATTTGGACGATATCTTGATTTTTTCGGATGACTGGGAATCTCATGTTCAACAAGTTAGGAGGGTTTTTCAGGTTTTGCGGACCAATTCTCTGTTTGTTAAAGGTTCAAAGTGTGTTTTTGGGGTTCAGAAGATTTCTTTTTTGGGGTACATTTTTTCCCCCTCTTCTATTGAGATGGATCCTGTGAAGGTTCGGGCTATTTGTGACTGGACGCAACCGACTTCTCTTAAGGGCCTTCAGAAATTTTTGGGCTTTGCTAACTTTTATCGTCGATTCATAACTGGTTTTTCTAGCGTTGTCAGGCCTTTGACTGATTTGACTAAAAAGGGTGCTGATGTTGCAGATTGGTCTCCTGCTGCTGTGGAGGCCTTTCGGGAGCTTAAGCGCCGTTTTTCTTCTGCTCCGGTGTTGTGCCAGCCTGATGTTTCTCTTCCTTTTCAGGTGGAAGTTGATGCTTCCAAGATCGGAGCGGGGGCGGTTTTGTCGCAGAAAAGTTCAGATTGTTCAGTGATGAGACCTTGTGCGTTCTTTTCTCGAAAATTTTCGCCTGCCGAGCGAAATTATGACGTCGGTAATCGGGAGCTTTTGGCGATGAAGTGGGCATTCGAGGAGTGGCGTCATTGGCTTGAGGGTGCTAAACATCAGGTGGTGGTCTTGACCGATCACAAAAATTTGATTTATCTTGAGTCGGCCAGACGTCTGAATCCTAGACAGGCGCGCTGGTCGTTGTTTTTCTCCCGGTTTAATTTTGTGGTTTCGTATCTGCCAGGTACTAAGAATGTGAAGGCGGATGCCCTTTCTAGGAGTTTTGAACCTGATTCCCCTGGTGATTCTAAACCTACGGGTATACTTAAGGATGGGGTGATATTGTCTGCTGTCTTCCCAGACCTGCGACGTGCTTTACAAGAGTTTCAGGCGGATCGGCCTGATCGTTGTCCGCCTGGTAGATTGTTTGTGCCAGATGAGTGGACCAATAGAGTCATCTCGGAGGTTCATTCTTCTGCGTTGGCAGGTCATCCGGGAATTTTTGGTACCAGAGATTTGGTGGCTAGGTCCTTCTGGTGGCCTTCCCTGTCTCGGGACGTGCGTACTTTTGTGCAGTCTTGCGATGTTTGTGCTCGGGCCAAGCCTTGTTGTTCTCGGGCTAGTGGGTTGTTGTTGCCCTTGCCTGTTCCTAAGAGGCCTTGGACACACATCTCTATGGATTTTATTTCTGATCTCCCTGTTTCTCAGAAGATGTCCGTCATTTGGGTGGTGTGTGACCGCTTTTCTAAGATGGTTCATTTGGTGCCCTTGCCCAAGCTGCCTTCCTCATCTGAGTTGGTGCCCCTGTTTTTTCAGAATGTGGTTCGGCTGCATGGTATTCCGGAGAATATCGTTTCCGACAGGGGATCCCAGTTTGTGTCCAGATTTTGGCGGGTGTTTTGTGCCAGGATGGGCATTGATTTGTCTTTTTCGTCTGCATTTCATCCCCAGACAAATGGCCAGACGGAACGTACTAATCAGACCTTGGAGACTTATTTGAGGTGTTTCGTGTCTGCTGATCAGGATGACTGGGTCTCCTTTTTGCCGTTGGCTGAGTTTGCCCTTAATAATCGGGCCAGTTCTGCCACTTTGGTCTCCCCTTTCTTTTGCAATTCAGGGTTCCATCCTCGTTTTTCATCTGGTCAGGTGGAGTCTTCGGATTGTCCTGGAGTGGATACCATGGTGGATAGGTTGCATCGTATTTGGGGGCAGGTGGTGGACAATTTGGAGTTGTCCCAGGAGAGGACTCAACGTTTTGCTAATCGCCATCGTCGTGTTGGTCCTCGTCTTCGTGTTGGGGACTTGGTGTGGTTGTCCTCCCGTTTTGTCCCTATGAGGGTCTCTTCTCCTAAGTTTAAGCCTCGGTTCATCGGTCCTTATAAGATTTTGGAAATTCTTAACCCTGTGTCTTTTCGTTTGGACCTCCCAGCATCCTTTGCTATCCATAATGTCTTCCATCGGTCATTATTGCGGAGGTATGAGGTACCACTTGTGCCTTCTGTTGAGCCTCCTGCTCCTGTGCTGGTTGAGGGTGAATTGGAGTACGTGGTGGAGAAAATCTTGGACTCCCGTGTTTCCAGACGGAGACTTCAATATCTGGTGAAATGGAAGGGCTACGGTCAAGAGGATAATTCTTGGGTTACAGCTTCTGATGTTCATGCTTCTGATTTGGTCCGTGCCTTTCATAGGGCTCATCCGGATCGCCCTGGTGGTTCTTGTGAGGGTTCGGTGCCCCCTCCTTAAGGGGGGGGTACTGTTGTGATTCGGTTCGTGGGCTCCCCCGGTGGTCTCTTGTGGTACTGGTGTCCTGCAAGCTTTGCCTTCTCAGTTCACCTGTTCCTATCAGGATGTGGGAGTATCCTATTTAACCTTGCTCCTCAGTCATTCTAATGCTGGCCATCAATGTATCCAGAGTGATTCTGTTGCATGTTCCTGCTCCCAGTTTTCTGCTCAGCTAAGTTGGACACTTTAGTCCTTAAGTCTATTTTTGTATGTTTTGTCCAGTTTGCACTTATGTGAATCTCTGCAGCTGGAAGCTCTTGTTGGGCTGAAATTACCACTCCAGTGGCATGAGTTGTCACATGAGTTAAGGTAATTTCAGGATGGTGTTTTGAAGGGTTTTGCAGCTGACCGCGAAGTCCTCTGTTGTATCTTTCTGCTATTTAGTTAGCGGGCCTCTCTGTGCTAAATCTGCTTTCATACTACGTGTGTCTTTTCATCTGCTCTCACCGTTATTATATGTGGGGGGCTGCTATCTCCTGTGGGGACATTCTCTGGAGGCAAGCCAGGACTGTGTTTTCTTCTACCAGTGGTAGTTAGTTCTCCGGCTGGCGCGCGGCATCTAGAGACAACGCAGGAATGCCCCCTGGCTATTTCTAGTGTGGTGTGTAGGTTTAGCATCGCGGTCAGCTCTAGTTTCCATCACCCGAGAGTTTGTCCGTTTATTCTATGCTTCTGATGTTTCCTTGCCATTGGAAACCATAACAGTCTTCCTTTATTGGATATTCTCCTTTATTGGATGCTGCCCTTCCCGTGGTTGTTCCTTCCCGGAGAAAGGCCTGGCTATTCATTGCTTGCGTTGAGAAACACGTGATGGTGTCTCCGCAGCTTACTTTACATGCGTTTGCATATTTCCCATAAGGGATGGGGGCAGTGTTCTGGATCACTGCGTTGAGAAACACGTGATGGTGTCTCCGCAGTGTTGGATGTTTTGGTCTCCCCGAGGTCATTCATCTGTTCCTTCATAGCCTTTCACCAGGCACTGCTCCTAATAGCCAGTTTCCTACTCCACACTGATGAGGGGCAAAAACCCCGAAACAGCTGTTTGTGGATGGATACCATGCTTGGCATAGGTGGTCTTCCTTTATTGGATATTCTCCTTTATTGGATGCTGCCCTTCCCGTGGTTGTTCCTTCCCGGAGAAAGGCCTGGCTATTCATTGCTTGCGTTGAGAAACACGTGATGGTGTCTCCGCAGCTTACTTTACATGCGTTTGCATATTTCCCATAAGGGATGGGGGCAGTGTTCTGGATCACTGCGTTGAGAAACACGTGATGGTGTCTCCGCAGTGTTGGATGTTTTGGTCTCCCCGAGGTCATTCATCTGTTCCTTCATAGCCTTTCACCAGGCACTGCTCCTAATAGCCAGTTTCCTACTCCACACTGATGAGGGGCAAAAACCCCGAAACAGCTGTTTGTGGATGGATACCATGCTTGGCATAGGTGGTCTTCCTTTATTGGATATTCTCCTTTATTGGATGCTGCCCTTCCCGTAGTTGTTCCTTCCCGGAGAAAGGCCTGGCTATTCATTGCTTGCGTTGAGAAACACGTGATGGTGTCTCCGCAGCTTACTTTACATGCGTTTGCAAGAAAAATTGACATGCTGCAGATTTGAAAAACACACAGCAGGTGAATTTACGCAGTGTTAAAAAGAAGCATAGTGGACATGAGATTTCTATAAATCTCATCCACTTTGCAGGAACTCTAAAACACTGCATTTTTGCAAAAACATGCATCATCAAAAAATGCACCAACAGTTCATCGTGGCAACGTAGACTTAAGCTCCATAGGATGTGAACAGAGTAGGTATGCTAGTGCAACAACGTAGAAAGTAAGCAGGTACCATATGCGGAAGTCCATGTACAGTGGGTACGGAAAGTATCCAGACACCTTAAAATTTTTCTCTCTTTGTTTCATTGCAGCCATTTGGTTAATTCAAAAAAGTTCATTTTTTCACATTAATGTACACTCTGCACCCCATCTTGACTGAAAAAAACAGAAATGTAGTAATTTTTGTAAATTTAAAGGGAACCTGTCAGCCCCAAAATGGAAGTTGAGCTAAGCCCACAGACATCAGGGGCTTATCTACAGCATTCTGGAATGCTGCCACAGTTGCCTCCATAATCTTTAAATGGAAGAAGTTTGGGACCACCAGAAGTCTTCCTAGACCGGGCCATCCAGCCAAACTAAGCAATCATGATGGGAGAAGAGCCTTGTGAGAGAGGTAAAGAAGAACTCCAAGATCACTGTGCCCGAGCTCCAGAGATGCAGTAGGGAGATGGGAGAATGTTCCTTAAAGTCAACTATCACTGCAGCCCTCCACCAGTCGGGCCTTTATGGCAGAGTGGCCCAACGGAAGCCTCTCCTCAGTGCAAGACATATGAAAGCCCGCATAGAGTTTGCTAAAAAACACATGAAGGGCTCCCAGACTATGAGAAATAAAATTCTCTGGTCTGATGAGACAAAGTTTGACCTTTTTGGTGAAAATTCTAAGCGGTATGTGTGGAGAAAAGCAGGCGCTGCTCATCACCTGCCCAATACAACCCCAACAGTGAAACATGGTGGTGGCAGCATCATGCTATAGGGGTATTTTTCAGCTGCAGGGACAGGACGACTGGTTGCCATTGAAGGAAACATGAATGCGGCCAAGTACAGAGATATCCTGGATGAAAACCTTTTCCAGAGTGCTCTGGACCTCAGACTTGGCTGAAGGTTCACCTTCCAACAAGACAATGACCCTAAGAACACAGCTAAAATAACAAAGGAGTGGCTTCAGAACAACTCTGTGACCATTTTGACTGGCCCAGCCAGAGCCCTAACCTAAACCCAATTAAGCATCTCTGGAGAGACCTGAAAATGTCTGTCCACCAACGTTCACCATCCAACCTGACTGAACTGGAGAGGATTTGCAAGGAAAAATGGCAGAGGATCCCCAAATCCAGGTGTGAAAAACTTGTTGCATCATTTCCAAGAAGACTCATGGCTGAACTAGCTCAAAAGGGTGCTTCTGCTCAATACTGAGCAAAGGGTCTGAATACTTATGAGACTATGTGATATTTCAGGTTTTTTTTAAATAAATGTGCAAAAATTACTACATTTCTGTTTCTTTTTCAGTCAAGATGGGGTGCAGAGTGTACATTAATGAGAAAAAAAATTAACTTTTTGGAATTTACCAAATGGCTGCAATGAAATAAAGAGTGAAAAATTTAAAGGGGTCTGAATACTTTCCATACCCACTGCATAACGCACCCAGGTGTCTCCTTCAGGTGGATTCTAATATGCCATTTTAACAATAGATTCCTACTGTCAAAGACTATGGTCACACGTTCAGTATTTGATCAGTATTTCACATCAGTATTTGTTAGCCAAAACCAGGAGTGGGTCAAAAATACAGACTTGGTGACATGTTTCTATTATAGCTTTCCCCCCTGTTTGTTCCACTCCTGGTTTTGGCTTACAAATACTGATGTAAAATACTGACCACATACTGATAGTGTGACCGTAGCCTAATAGATTACATCTGTTAGCACTACACCGGCTCCCTGCTCTGACAGGCAGGGTCTCCAACGTGTCAGTTTACTCACCCGCACTGCAGTTGGTTCCTCTTTTTCTCATGCTTAGTGATGAGCGAATATACTCGTTACTCGAGATTTCTCCAGCATGCTCGGGTGTCATCCGAGTATTTTTTAGTGCTCGGAAATTTAGTTTTTATTGCCGTAGCTGAATGATTTACATCTGTTAGCCAGCATAAGTACATGTGGGGATTCCCTAGCAACCAGGCAACCCCCACATGTAGGGTTGAGCGACTTTTACTTTTTTAGGATCGAGTTGTGTTTCGTGAAACCCGACTTTCTCAAAAGTCGGATCGTGTGAAATCGGCCGATTATTGTGAAAAGTCGGGGGGGGGGCCGACCGAAACACAAAACCCAATGCAAGTCAATGGGGATTTTTTTTTTCTCTCTCTTTCTCTCCTCGGACTGTGTACATTGCTACATCCAAAACGGTAAGATGGCAGTTGTACCCCCACCCCCTGTGACGCCGCAGAAAGCAAGACAAGACCTATGTCATCACACTGCCTACACTCCTTCATTGGCTGAAAAAATGGCGGTTCAAGCGTCATACGAAACACGACTTTGGCGCCAAGATCGGCGACCGCATGGCCGATCCCACACTAAGATCGGCTTGGGTGTCACGAAACCCGACTTTGCCTAAAAGTCGGCGATTTCTGAAAATGACCGATCCGTTTCGCTCAACCCTACCCACATGTACTTATGCTGGCTAACAGATGTTAATCATTCAGCTGCAGCAATAAAATCTAAATTTCCGAGCACTAAAAAATACTCGGAGGACACCCGAGCATGCTCAGGAAATCTCGAGTAGCGAGTATATTCGCTCATCACAACTCATGCTCCGCATGCTCCCAGCAGCACTTCCAGACGCGTCTCTAGTCATGTTCTTAGGGCGCGTGCATGCCCTCTTAAAGGGCCAGCGTGTGCACTTGCTATTTTCTCCCAAGCCAACAGTTTTGAGGCATTATGTATATATTGCTTCCTCTCCACTGGGAGGTGCCTGAGCATCCTTCCTCTTTACAGTCTATGTTGTGAAAGGTCGCATACCAGTGCAAGTCCTGTTTGCTGTACTCTAAGTACAAATCCTGCTTGCGGCACTCAGATGCTAATCCTGCTTGCTGCACTCAGATGCAAATCCTGCTTGCTGCACTCAGACACCAATCCTGTTTGCTGCACTCAGATTCAAATCCTGACTGCTGCACTCTAAGTACTAATCCTGCTTGTTGCACTCAGATACAAAACCTATTTGCTGCACTCAGATGAAAGTCCTGCCTGCTGCACTCAGATAGAAACTTGGTCAGCTACAGTCTGATACAAGCTCTACCTGCTGCTCTGTCCAGTCCGTCTTTCTGGGTCCAGCTGCTGCGTGATCGTTGGTCTGTCCTGGAGTGGCACCTGGCGTTTATCGGGAGCCAAGTCTAACCTCACCATCAGAGGCTTTAGTGAACAGTCCGGTGCTCGCTTAGTCACACCCCTCCAGGCTCCCTGCGGTCCGTGGCACAGTGGTTCCACAAACTGCGTCCGTGATGACATCTAAGTGACTGAGTTTATTTAAGGCTATGTTCACACGATCCTTTTTTTGATCCTTTTTTTTTTCAGGTCCTTTTTCCATGCAGGGTACAGTCCAATGTTACTCAATGGAAAACAAAAACCGCTGTGCCCACTATCCTTTTTTTCTCAGGCAAATCCGCGAGGATTTGCCTGCAGAAAAAAAGAAGTACCATGTCACTTCTTTCTGCGGATTCAGCTCCTGTTTTCAACAGGCACCAATAGGAAAGTGCTGTTGAAAACCCGCAGAGGAATCTGCAGAAGAAACTGCAGGAAAATCAGCAGTGCAGTTTTGCACTGCGGGTTTTCCAAATCAGGACCTGAAAAAAAAAGGATCAAAAAAAGGATCGTGTGAACATGGCCTTACTCATTTCTCACTTAGGCCAGATGCACACAACCGTATAAAAAAGCGTCAGTTTCATCTAGAAAACGAGAACGATATTCTTTTAACGTGCCATACATGTGCAGTCCATTTTTTTATAGTGCCAGTTATGTTAAAAAAAATTGCAATGTATCCCTAAAAAATGTATGTTATACTATGACTCCGTTTGGCATCCGGTTTTTTTTTTTCGCACTGATAGACTTTAATAGGCGAGTCTCTTCCAATTTATAGAAGAAACTAGCGCATGATGCAATTTTTTTTTTCACATGCAAATTCAGTCTGAAAAAAATCACTCATGTGCACTGCCCCATTGAATAATATTGGTCTGACTACTGTACATTTTGTTATGGACATCACTCAGACCGAACATGCGGTTGTGTGAACTAGCCCTTACTGGTATAGTGGCATAAGGCGATTGAGGAACAAATAAATAAAGTTCCCAAATAAAGCTCTTGGGCACTCTCCTGTCTATTACTTCATTATAGCCCCAATTCACCACTTCCTTTTTTTAAGTCAATTTTCTTTTTTGTCTTGTGGTATTTTTTGCCACTTTTTTGTGCCAAATTCTTCAAAATGGTGCATGTATAAGTTAATTTTGCGCATGCACAAAGTCAAAAGTGATCTTTATATTTGTCCTTAACCCCTTTTTGCCCCTTTTTAGAGCAAAATGTTGGATGTTGGGCAAAATGGCTCAAAATTCAGCAAAAATTTAAGGCGTACAAAACTCACTGGCGGAGGAACTAAAGCACATTTGCACAAGCAACAACATTTTATGAATCAGATAAAAACATCTAGAAATGTCACACTGATGTAAAGATCTGAAAATTAACTAAGTAAAAGACAAAGTTAAAGGAAACCTGTCACCCCCAAAATCGACGATGAGCTAAGCCCACCAGCATCAGGGGCTTATCTATAGCATTCTGGAATGCTGTAGATAAGCACCCGATGTAACCTGAAAGATGAGAAAAAGAGGTTAGATTATACTCACCCAGGGGTGGTCCCGCTGCGGTCCCATCCCTCCCATCTTCATAGGATGACGTCTTCTTCTTGTCTTCAGGCTGCGGCTCCAGCGCAGGCGTACTTTGTCTGCCCTGATGAGGGCAGAGCAAAGTACTACAGTGCGCAGGCGCCGGGCCTCTCTGACCTTTCAAGGCGCCTGCGCATTGCAGTACTTTGCTCTGCCCTCAACAGGGCAGACAAAGTACGCCTGCGCCGGAGCCACAGCGCGAAGACAAGCAGAGGACGTCATCGTAAGAAGATGGGAGGCTCATCGGACCGGACCACGATGCCCACCGCACGGGACCGCCCCTGGGTGAGTATAATCTAACCTCTTTTTCTTATCTTTCAGGATACATCGGGGGCTTATCTACAGCATTCCAGAATGCTGTAGATAAGCCTCTGATGCTGGTGGGCTTAGCTCATCGTTGATTTTGGGGGTGACATGTTCCCTTTAAAAAAAATGCATAAGCCATTTGATAAATCAAAAGTTTTGAGTAATAAAAAAAAAATAAAGTAATAATAAAATTAATAAAAAAGTAATAAAAATTAAAGTAAGTAAAAATAAAGTAAAAATTGAGTGATGATTTCCATAAAAAAGGCAATATTGAAGCCATTAATGCACCATTTGTACACAGATCTTCAATCTCTGATATTCTTGATGGAGTTTCTATCAGTAATTGGGGAGATGGTTGTGAAAATCATCTGCTCAGCACTAATACTCTGCTTTTTGTCATGTCCGTTATTTTGGAGTGAACGTATGGGACACATTCAGGTGTGAATTGCTGACTGTGCTTTGTTCTTTTCACTACCTTCTGCTAATTTTTCAGTCCATAGTTGACATGATTTAGGATGTTCATTGATTTATTAGGCTGTGGATACATTCGGCATTACCACTGAGAGTAATTCTTGGCATATACTGTATGTAAAGCATGCACTGCGACTACACATACTGTAAACTAGTTGATGCAGCCCCAGTCTCTGTTGGGTATTCTCATATACCAGGATCATGCCAGTGAAACTGCAGTGGGGCTGTAACAGATTAAGACCACACTAAAGCTTAAAAAATTACCTTTTCTCAAGCATAAAGCAAGAGGCGAAAGCTGTAAAATCATATTTCCCGACGCCATGATTTCAATGGAAATCTCACTGCAAAAGGCATAATAAAACTCAACTTTTAATATTTATTTAAAGTAACCCATACTAGGCATACTAACCAAGTGCACTTAATTAATTTGGATGCTGGATTTAAGAAAATAACTGAACTAACAACAAAACGAAAACAAAAAACTCAAGTCTCACTAATATGGTATGTCTGTCATTCACATAAATATATCATCTCTGTGTCAACGCGTTTAGTCGTTCTTTTTTTGGCGACTTATCAGGAGACACAATAGAATATTCCCATTAGATGACAGACTATAACCCATAAAAACAGTAAACGTGCACAAATATTCCAATACCCTTATAAGTGTATCCCATAGTTACACAGGGGACATCCACAGTTTAATGGGAAAGGTACACCATGTATTTAGCTGTATAAAGTTGATATCTAGTACATTAGGTGCTTAAAGACAAGTGATATTTTTCAATTTGAAATATCACGTCTAACCATGCTAGCTAAGGCTACTTTCACACTTGCGTTTGGAGCCGCTGCGGAGGGCTGTGGACTTCCTCCGTGAAGCCCCGCCCCCCGCCACTAGCTCCGCCTATTTCTGCATGCGGCCGGCATGCCGCCTGTGTATCTATATTTAACATTAGGTACGCAGGTCGTGCGGCTGTATGCAGATGCTGCCGCATGCGTCGTTTTGACGATGCAGAAAAAAAAAATTGCTACGAGCTGCGTCCTACGCTGGTCTCCGCATCGTCAAAACGACGCATGCGGCAGCATCTGCATACAGCCGCACGACCTGCGTACCTAATGTTAAATATAGGTACACAGGCCGCATGCCGGCCGCATGCAGAAATAGGCGGAGCTAGTGGCGGGGGGGCGGGGCTTCACAGAGGAAGTCCACAGCCCTCCGCAGCGGCTCCAAACGCAAGTGTGAAAGTAGCCTAATAATGGGGCTGAGGTTAGAGGTTAATACATCCACAGTTTAATGCGATAAGTAAATTGTGTGTAAAGTTGTATATAACGTAGTTGGTATCTGGCACTTTTGGTGCTTTAAGACAAGTGATATCTTCAGATTTCATATATTATGTCTAACCATGCTGGCTAATGATGGAGCTGAGGTTAAAAGGTTAATACATAAAACCTGAATCAGATGGAGATTCCCTTAAATATATTCTACAGTATTCATCCATATGTTCAGGGTAATAAAGTTCCCTTTTTAAATGGTTCCTTTGGGTGTGTGTTACTGTTTGACTCTGGCATCCCTCACTCAGGTAACATACTATATGATGGTATAGTAACCCCTGGTTTATGCAGTAAACAAGGTAGATCTTAGTACATTTTATTAAAGAGGAATACATTTTACTGTTGAAACTTGTATACAATGTATACTGTCACATAGCGACTAGGGATTGTGGGTGCCTACCCAATCCCTCGAATGAGAGGCGCCCTAGTCTATCCCTGCCCCTTAGATAACTTCTGAAGGTGCCTTGCTAAACACTAGCCAGACAAACAAGGATAGATGGTCAGGGATAAATGAAAACTACAATCATACAAAATACACTCTTCAATTAACAGAGTGGAAAACAGGGGAGGTATAGGAAGGTGAAACCATATAGGAAAGGATGAGGATGAACATGCAAACTAACTCCACGCAACAATTTCCTGAACAACTCTCCAAACACAAACTTTAGACACAAACTTCAACTCCAGCTCCTAACCAAGCAGTAAAAATTAACACTGGAAATTCCCAAGTGCCAGAGGCAAGCATATACAGTATAGCAGAGGGGAGTGGCCAACACTGAACAGCTTAGACAATCCTGGTTGGAGCGCTCCAGGTGAACAACTGAACTGCTTAACCCTTGTACTACCAGCAATGACAAAAACTGGACTGTTTAATAAGATGTGAGGCAGTTCTAATCAGTGAAGGAGTTCATGAAACCAGACTCTGCAATCTTCTGGCTCCTCTCTGTCATGGTATCCCCATGATATATACAGTAGGTAGCATGTAGTAAGCTTAGTGTTGACATATTCATCTGTTTCACACAGTGAAACAGGCATGTTGGTTATAAGTGGAGACATAGACTTTGCAAAATACTTGGGAAATACACATTATCAACTTGAACTCTTCATCTCCATGTTATCTTCTTTCAGTCTATCTATAGCCCACTTCTTCAATAGTACCCGTGCCCCGACCTGATCAGCCTAGGCTCTAGTCTTGTTCTTATGCTTCCAGTGCCAGCCTACCCATCCCCTTTTCTGCCCCATTCCTTCTAGCTGCCGAGGACATACAACCCACAGCTCTATTTCTGGTTTCAGGCCGTACTCGGTACAGTCCGCTTCTGCCATCAGGCTCAGTGAGTGTCAAGGATCTTGTGGCTGTGTCTAGATAATTCTGCAACTTCTTCTCCTGTACATTTACTTTCAGGGCTTACTACCTCAGCTATCTTTCTTTAACAAACACACCGCAATAATGTAACCCAAGTCCTCCTTCGCTCAGAACTACTCACTGCCAGCTAATTCACTGTATCTAGGAAGTAACTCTCTTCTTACTCCAAAACACTCCTCCTATCTGCAGGTCCGGCTGACTGTCAAAGCGCCACTCTAGCGTTTTTTTTAATTGCAGTGCTGGAGTGGTGCGTTAAATGCAAGTCCCCTGCTCCCTGACTCATACTCACCTGCTGCTACGTTCTTCATTTTCCAGCATCGCTCTTGTCGGTCTCCAGCAAAAAAATGATCTTCCTGCAGTTCCAGTGTTTCATGGAGCAGCGAGGAGGTCACTTTTAAATACAAGTCTATGACAGCCTCGCTCTGGCTCTTATAGACTTGGACTGAGAGTTTGTGTCGTAGCTTCTCACTTCCAGACAGTCAGAACCTGCTTTCACAAGATGGCATTGCGGGATGGAAGTGGTGCCGAAAAACGGTCAAGACACCGGAGGGTGAGTATATGACCGGGGGCAAGTGACTTATATTTAAAGCGCCACTCCAGCATTGGGAAAAAACTACAACGCTGGAGTGGTGCTTTAAATTTTCTCTATTGTTACAATCTAAACAGTCAGATCCTGCTCTCAGACTAGCTCGTGTGCAGATAAAACACAGATTTGTGAATGGAGTACAGTAATTTCTGCAGTGAAGGAGCTGCCAGGACCTTCTATATTATTTGTTTGAGCAGAGCAGAAAGAATTGAGGTAAGTCCTGCCAGCCTCCACAAACCTCTGCTGTCTGTGAGCGCATGGACATTTTTCTCATGTGCATGTTTGACAGCTGTCTTTTTTTCTGTGAGCAATTTTCATGTGAGCTTTTATCTTGTGAGTTATTTTTCTGGTAGACTGTTAAAATATATAATTTACAGATTACGTATTCTATTAGACTTTAGCCTCTTTCACTTCAGCAGATCCGAGCAGCAATATCACACGCGACCTATAGACAGCTGTTTCTGGAGAAAAGCGGCCATTTTTTTTCTAATTAAGTGTATTTGGAGCTGTAGCTTTAAAACTCTTGCAAAATGTAATACATTTGGTATAAACTAAATTTAATAGGCTCCAGCGTGTTAAATATGAGTCTATATAGTCCTTAATTTTCTGTTTCTCTTACACTCATTACTGATAACAAATCACCCAATGGATTTATTATCTTCCTAGTCTCTGACCACATGTATCATCCAATTTGCCAAATGTCTCTGATCTTTCAAGTCATTAGTCACTTTCACTTCAGGGGAAATATAAGTATTAAATATTCAGTCAGGCACCTTGGCTGCCACAGTTCATTCAACTATACTAATTAAATGTCTAGCGCTTAGTACATATTTTAACGACTTGTTTATATAGTAAGTAGCCTGATATGAAAGTGTTTGTTCATCTTTGGAATTGCATAAAAAATAATTTTCTAATAAATATTTGTATTATTTGTAGACATTTCAAGCTAAAGTATTGTGGCCATAATAGAGGAAGGTGACCACCTTGTTCCAATTCCAGGGGGCCGATTCACTAAGACAGGCGTTGTGCAAGCCAGACTTAATGAAGGGTCATGCAGTGGTAAGATGTGCATAATTTATTTAGGCCCTTTGCACACATTCTGTATTCGGGTAGTTTTTTTACCTCAGTATTTGTAAGCCAAAACCAGGAGTGGGTGATATATACAGAAGTGGTGACGTGTTTCTATTATACTTCTCCACTGATTGTTCCACTCCTGGTTTTGGCTTGCAAATACTGAGGTGAAAAATTAACCAAATACTCAGTGTGCGCACCTGGCCTAAAGGGTGCACACCATTTAACTCCTTCCCGACCTGTGACACAGCTTATGCGTCATGAAAGTCGGTGCCAATCCGACCTGTGACGCATATACAGAATGATCGCGTCCCTCAAGGTTGGGTGAAAGGGTTAACTGTAATTTCACCCGACCTACAGGGACAAGGGGAGTGGTACTTCAGCCCAGGGGGGGTGGCTTCACCCCCCCCCCCCCCATGGCTACGATTGCTCTGATTGGCTGTTGAAAGTGAAACAGCCAATCAGAGCAATTTGTAATATTTCACCTATGAAAAGTGGTGAAATATTACAATCCAGCCATGGCAGATGCTGCAATACCATCGGCCATGGCTGGAAACCCTGATCTGCCTCCGCCACCACCACCGATCTCCTCCCCAGTCCTCCGTCCTGTCCCATACTGTGCTCCGCTCCCCTCTGTCCTCCTGTCCTCTCCCCCGTCCTCCTGTCCGCTCCCCCGTGCTCTGATCCCACCCCCTCATACTTACCGAGCTCCGGTGTACCTCCCGGTGTCCGTCCGTCTTCTCTATGGGTGCCGCAATCTTCCAAAATGGCGGGTGCATGCGCAGTGCGCCCGCCGAATCTGCCGGCTGGCAGATTCATTCCAGGTACGTTTTGATCACTGTGATAAAACCTATCACAGTGATCACAATAAAAAAAATAGTAAATTAACCCCCCCTTTATCACCCCCATCGGTAGGGACAAAAATAAAAAAAAATATATATATATTTACTTTTATTTTTCCACTAGGGTTAGGGTTAGAACTAGGGTTAGGGTTAGAACTAGGGTTAGGGTTAGGGCTAGGGTTAGGGTTAGAATTAGGACACACGGTGCGGATTTTACTGCGGATTTGTAGCAGTTTTCCACCAGGTTTACAGTACCATGTAAACCTATGGAAAACCAAATTCGCTGTGCCCATGGTGTGGAAAATACCACGCGGAAACGCTGCGTTGTATTTTCCGCAGCATGTCAATTCTTTGTGCGGATTTCGCAGAGTTTTACACCTGTTCCTCAATAGGAATCTGCAGGTGAAATCCGCAGTGCCTTTTACCTGCAGATTTTTCAAAAATGGTGCAGAAAAATCTCACACGAAACCGCAACGTGGGCACATAGCCTTAGGGTTAGGGTTGGAATTAGGGTTAGAGTTGGAAATAGGGTTAAAATTAGGCTTGTGGTTAGGGTTATGGTTAGGGGTGTGTTGGGGTTAGGGTTGGGATTAGGGTTAGGGTTAGGATTGAGATTAGGGTTAGGGTTAGGGGTGTGTTGGGGTTAGGATTGTGGTTAGGGGTGTGTTGAGGTTAGGGTTGTGATTAGGGTTATGACTAGAGTTGGGATTAGGGTTAGGGGTGTGTTGGGGTTAGTGTTGGAGTTAGAATTGATGGGTTTCCACTGTTTAGGCACATCAGGGGTCTCCAAACGCAACATGGCGCCACCATTGATTCCAGCCAATCTTGCGTTCAAAAAGTCAAATGGTGCTCCCTCCCTTCCGAGCCCTGACGTGCGCCCAAACAGTGGTTTACCCAAACATATGGGGTATCACCGTACTCAGGAAAAATTGCACAAAAACTTTGGGGGTCTAATTTTTCCTGTTACCCTTGGTAAAATAACAAAATGGGGGCTAAAAAATTATTTTTGGGGAAAAAAATGATTTCTTATTTTCACGGCTCTGCGTTATAATATTCTGTGAAGCACTTGGGGGTTCAAAGTGCTCACCACACATTTAGATAAGTTCCTTGGGGGTCTAGTTTCCAAAATAGGGTTACTTGTGGGGGGTTTCCACTGTTTAGGCACATCAGGGGCTCTGCAAACGCAACGAGACGCCTGCAGACCATTCCATCAAAGTCTGCATTTCAAAACGTCACTACTTCCCTTCTGAGCCCCGACGTGTGCCCAAACAGTGGTTTATCCCCACATATGGGGTACCAGCATACTCAGGACAAACTGCGCAACAACTTTTGTGGTCCAATTTCTCCTGTTACTCTTGTGAAAATAAAAAATTGCTTGCTAAAACAAATTTTTGAGGAAAGAAAAATTATTTTTTATTTTCACGGCTCTGCGTTGTAAACTTCTGTGAAGCACTTAGGGGTTCAAAGTCCTCACCACATATCTAGATAAGTTCCTTTGGGGGGGTCTAGTTTCCAAAATAGGGTCACTTGTGGGAGGTTTCTACTGTTTAGGCACATCAGGGGCTCTGCAAACGTAACATGATGCCCGCAGACCATTCCATCAAAGTCTGCATTCCAAAACATCACTACTTCCCTTCCGAGCCCCAACGTGTGCCCAAACAGTGGTTCCCCCCACATTTGGGGTATCAGCGTACTCAGGAAAAACTGGACAACAACTTTTGCGGTCCAATTTCTCCTGTTACTCTTGTGAAAATAAAAAAATTGCGGGCTAAAAAATAATTTTTGAGGAAAGAAAAATGATTTTTTATTTTCACGGCTCTGCATTATAAACTTCTGTGAAGCAGTTGGGGGTTTAAAGTGGTCACCGCTAGTGTTGAGCGATACCGTCCGATACTTGAAAGTATCGGTATCGGAAAGTATCGGCCGATACCGGCAAAGTATCGGATCTGATCCGATACCCGATACCAATACAAGTCAATGGGACTCAAGTATTGGAAGGTATCCCTGATGGTTCCCAGGGTCTGAAGGAGAGGAAACTCTCCCGTCCGGAGGCCCCTGCACCTTACCGCTGTTAACCGGCAGCCTGCTTTGCTTAAAATGAGCGCGTTTAGGGCCTTCCATGATTTTGATTGGTCGCGTGCCCCTCATGTGACCGCCACGCGACCAATCAGAAGCCGTGACGTCATCCCTCAGGTCCTAAATTCCTAGAAGGGAATTTAGGACCTGAGGGATGACGTCACGGCTTCTGATTGGTCGTGTGGCGGTCACATGAGTGGCACACGACCAATCAGAATCCGTGATGTCATGGAAGGCCCTAAACGCGCTCATTTTAAGCAAAGAAGGCTGCCGGTTCACAGCGGTGATGTCCAGGGGCCTCCGGAGAGGTGAGTATATCAATATTTTTTATTTTAATTCTTTATTTTACACACTAGTATGGATCCGATACCGATTCCCGATACAACAAAAGTATCGGATCTCGGTATCGGAATTCCGATACCGCAAGTATCGGCCGATACCCGATACTTGCGGTATCGGAATGCTCAACACTAGTCACCGCACATCTAGATTAGTTCCTTGGGAGGTCTAGTTTCCAAAATGGGGTCACTTATGGGGGAACTCCAATGTTTAGGCACACAGGGGCGCTCCAAACGCGACATGGTGTCCGCTAACGATTGGAGCTAATTTTTCATTCAAAAAGTCAAATAGCGCTCCTTCCCTTCCAAGCCCTGCCGTGTGCCCAAACAGTGGTTTACCCCCATATGTAAGGTATCGGTGTACTCAGGAGAAATTGCCCAATAAATTTTAGGATCCATTTTATCCTGTTGCACATGTGGAAATGCACAAATTGAGGCTGAAATAAATTTTATGTGAAAAAAAAGTACTTTTTCATTTTTACGGATCAATTTGTGAAGCACCAGTGGGTTCAAATTGCTCACTATGCATCTAGATAAGCTCCTTGGGGGGTCTAGTTTCCAAAATGGGGTCATTTGTGGGGGAGCTCCAAACGCGACATGGTATCAGCTAAAGATTGGAGCCAATTTTTCATTGAAAAGTCAAATGGCGCTCCTTCCCTTCCGAGCCCTGTCGTGCACCCAAACAGTGGTTCCCCCCCACATATGGGGTATCGGCATACTCAGGACAAATTGTACAATAACTTTTGGGGTCCAGTTTCTCCTTTTACCCTTGGGAAAATAAAAAAATTGTTGCTAAAATATAATTTTTGTGACTAAAAAGTTAAATGTTAATTTTTTTCTTCCATGTTGCTTCTGCTGCTGTGAAGCACTTGAAGGGTTAATAAACTTCTTGAATGTGGTTTTGAGTACCTTGAGGGGTGCAGTTTTTAGAATGGTGTCACTTTTGGGCATTTTCATCCATATAAAGCCCTCAAACTGACTTCAAATGTGAGGTGGTCCCTAAAAAAATGGTTTTGTAAATGTCGCTGAGAAATCGCTGGTCAAATTTTAACCCTTATAACTTCCTAGCAAAAAAAAATTTTGCTTCCAAAATTGTGCTCATGTAAAGTAGACATGTGGGTAATGTTATTTATTAACTATTTTATGTCACATAACTCTCTCTTTTAACAGAATAAAAATTAAAAATTGCGAAATTTTCAAAATTTTAGCCAAATTTCCATTTTTTCACAACTAAACGCAAAAAGTATCGACCTAAATTTACCACTAACATGAAGCCCAATATGTCACGAAAAAACATTCTTAGAACCGCTAGGATCTGTTGAAGCGTTCCTGAGTTATTACCTCATAAAGGGACACTGGTCAGAATTGCAAAAAACGGCCAGGTCATTAAGGTTAAAATAGGCTGGGTCATGAAGGGGTTAATGAATTAGGTACACCTTACAAGAGTCATATGCCTCCTCCAGAGATGTACTCCAGTTAAGAACTGGAGGACATTTCTGGCATTAGTTATGACAAGTCCCATCCCACTCATGATCCCTCCATTTTGGCAGGGCTGGCTTGTACTGCCATGAAAGTAGCAACATTTTTGTTTAACTTCCGAGTTGTGCAAAAATGCTTCTACTTTTAATGGTATTTTTTTCACCCGAATTCTGGCATCCACACCTTAGTCAGTCGGTCCCCAAGTGTCCTCCTCCTAGTACATTTGTATACAGGAGACATCAGTTGTCATATTAGGACATGTGAAGACGTTGAACATTTTGTGAGTCTTTTACATCAGTATGTGTAAGCCAAAACCAGGAGTGGGAGAAGGATACAGAAGAGGTGACGTGTTTCTATTATACTTTTCCTCTGATTGTTCCACTCTTGGTTTTGACTTCCAAATACTGATGTAAAATACTGACCAAATACTGAATGTGAGCACGTGTCGTAAGGGGTTTTCCAATAAAGATATCCCCACATGCTTGTCCTGGTGAAAATAATATACTCATCGCTGCCCTCAGTGGCTCCAGTGATGCTTCGATCTTTGTTGATAGCCTGCCATGGTGAAAACTACAACGCAACTCAAAACAGAAAATCCACAACAAAGCTAAGACCATTCTGTGTCATAAACTGACATACTTAATATATAAAAATCAGCATGAGTCAATTAATGTGACGAAAAGTTTCAGTAGTGAATGTATGAGATTAAAATCTCACTGTCTTTGCTACAATTACATACCACTACAGGTTCTCCGTCACCAAATCCAGATGGAAAATTGACTATATTTCTGCTATGTGTGAATGTAGTCATAAGCAATAATGATTCCTGCTTGCAGGCAAACTTCCTAGACACAATAATAGATAATTTATTATATTATGAAATACTAGGGAGATGTCGAGGGATTTCACACAAGAAACATGGATTGTTCTCGGATCTCAATAGCTGACTATGAGGCAGTTAGCTCAAGTCAAAAGACCCTGCGGTCGGGCTGGTTATTGCCATCTGAGCGCTGTCACGCTATGTGACTGCAGACTTGTGAGTCCTCCCATCTTGCCCGCTGTGAGGATTCTCGGATGCCAACACTGGGAGCTGGCGGTCATGTGACATCAATTATGCGATATGCATACTCCCGGCCTCATTCTGACTAGATGGGCGCAGCCTCGCTCAATGCAAGTGTATTGCATGTGGCTGGAAACAAGTCAAGTCAGATTCTGGCCAGAAATTTGAATATTACATACTTACAGTCACACGACCATTCATTCCTGGGGCCAACACCAGAGAATCCTCATACCTGTAGGTTAAGACTGGCAAAGCCTTTAATCTGTACTATAGGGTCTCTCACCTCTGTGTGCACCCTTGGATAAAAAAGACTTGACGTCTCAGGAAGCGGTAGTAATGATGTGATGTGTAATCCTCCAGTCAGTGAGGATTAAAGGCTGCTCCCCTCACAAACACTTGCTCTTGTAGCTTACAGCAAAGGACAACATTGTCAATTTGAGAGTATAAAATAGAACTGCCTTTAAACGCACGTAATAGGGTAGGTGCGGTATCAGCAAATAAAGAGTGAGTCTTTAAGCTGAGGAAAGGTTCATAAATCATTATACCTTAGAGCAGGCATTCGGCTTTTGTGCTCTGATGCATCTGGCACCAGCGCTGTGCTGTGTTCATTAATATTGCAAAGTATAAACATTTTCTTCTTTTTTTTCTGATGATGCTGCGTTCATCTCTCCGTAAAAAAGGAAGTTAAAGTATTTATGAACTTCTGCTCCCTAGACATTGATTCAGGGATACAGGAAAACTACAGTTGTTAGGCTGGTTTCACACTTGCGTTTTTATCTGCATGCGTTTTTAAAAAAAAACGCATGTGTGAAAAACGCATGTAAACGCGGTAAAACGCATGCGTTTTTTGTGCAAAAAACGCTGCAGACAAAAACGCAAGTGTGAAACCAGCCTTAGACAAAACTCTAAAATGTGTTTGTTTTTAAGAATACAGTGGAAAAAAATGGCCTCATCAGTAATGGTTGAGTTGCTTTTTTCTAGTTAATTTACTTAATTTACCCCCCCCCCCCCCATAGATGTGGCTTTCAGAAGCAGCAGACACATTTCCAAGAACCATCCCGTTCTCTGATGGATGTCTACGACTACATATATTACAGTGGTGCAGGGGTTGCAGTTTTGACAGAGCCCTTAAGCGTGGGGGTTGCATGGGGCCACCTCATCATGCAAATGACTTTTTCTGGTGAGTGTGTATTCGATCAGTGAGTTATTTGTTTGATCTACAGAGAACACATTGACCCAAAAAATAACCTGTGTGCCAGCGTACCTAAGCGTTTTTCATATGGACCATGTGAAAACAATTACTTCATGCACGAGCGCGCTGTGACAATTCTCCCTGCACCATGGTCGCCATCCTGTACATACATTGCACACACAATTTCTGCAGAGCAGGCTGTCAGTCCAGGATCTGGGGGAGTGAGTAGTGACTTTATCCGCTCCCCGCACTGCCTCGGTGACTAGCAGCCAGTGACTGAAGGGAGAATATAGTTACTAACTCACAGTAGCCAGTGGTCCCGTAAACCTGCATCATGATTGAAATTCTATTTACCTGCAGATTACCATTATATCTGTAGATAGATAGCATCTTTGTAGGCGGCAGGTTCCATTTAACGTATACTAATGAGCAAAAGATTAAGCTGTTATAGCTAACTGTGCTGTTTTAATAAAGGTTTTTTTTTTACAAATATGCTGTTTCGAGCTGGGAACCTCTGGTTATCAAATGCAGTTGCACTAATGTAGTTTTTGTGTTTGACGCCGTAACCCATATTTTCTGTTTGCATACCAGCACTGTCCTCTAAAAATCACGAGTCAGTAATTTTCTCAACTTAAGGCCTCATTCAGACGTCCTAATTGCACGTAACCCTTCCATGTGTTTTTTTTTTTTCACGGATACAGCAAGTGCCCATTATAATCTAAGGGGCTGCTCACATGTCCGTGTTTTGCATAGACCATGCTTCCGTGCAAAACGCACAGAGACATGTCCATTTTTACCAGCAGCATGAATTAAAGGGCCAATACTAGTCTTTGAGTCCATGAACAACGCGTACAGTACACCGATGGCATCCTTGTGCTGTCCGTGTTTAATATGGGAAAGTATAGGAGAAGCTTTGCCATTTATGTATTTCCTTAAAAACACTGCTGACACATTGATGGTAAAAATGGACACACTGATGACACCGGTATAATTTCTTTCACGTACGTTTTTACACATGGACGTGTAAGTGAGGCCTCATTCAGACCGCAACAACACTCTCCCCAAGACAAAACTGCTATCGCACACAGTAAAGTGAGCTTCGGGAGCTCGTCCATTATCACTATGATTGCAGATAAAACATACTGTGTTTTGTGCTCCTGATCTTTCAGACTCTAGAAACACCCCTGGCCTGGTTGGGTCACTCAAGTGTTTTTTATTGAACCCCCAAGTAGCCATTGGTAATATATGTATAGTGTGACCATTAAAAAAAATGATCTATCACTGTCATCTGCCACTACCAGCATTGCTCTGATCCTCCCCTGCATTATGTGACCACGACTCTTACTTGCCGGCTGAAACAACGGACCGTTAGTTTCTATAAGACCTCATTATGAGTCTTATAGAAAAAAAGTGACTTCTGGCCCATACAAAATATGCTGTGTGAGCCAGCAGGTCACAATTTCAGTCTAGTGATACAGGATTGGACCAGAACAGTGCTGGAAACAGTAACTGAGAAGAATTTTGAAGCAGCCATTGTACACACATTACTGATGGATAATAGAGGGGCGATTAAACAACATAAACAAAAAGAAATCAAAAGAAACTAAAAAAATCAACTGAAAGCTTTAGATGGGCGATGGCCAGAAGGCAAAAAGGAAAATTGCCTGGGGGAGCGCTATGGCCAATGAGCCTTTACCTAAGCTTCTGCATGAGGCTGCAGTTGGGCTACCCACTCCTCAACTACCTCTGTAAGACTCTCATTTCATATGGGTTTCTATACTGTGTGATTCTGCATGGCTCTGACATGTGGTACCAGATACATGTGCACAGACATATTGTCCCCTAGAACTATTTGTTGAAGAGTAGATCGTACAAGTCTTAATGGTCCAGAGCCATTATATAACACCCACAGAGGTCTGTCTATTACATACAGAGCTATGCGGAGATTGTTTTTTTCTGTCAAATCCAGATAGAATTTCTCCTAGGGGAGTATAGAGTACTTCTACGCTACTTTGTAATACTAAACCGTAGACACTTTGTGTGTAACCGTAGTCTGCCGAGAACATGAACCATGATATTATGTGGCTGTGATTGTTGTTTGGCATTTCGCAGGCACATCCATGTCATCCAGCCTGGGGCATTCATTGTCCACATTGTTTGTATTGCACTCCGGAGTGGCCTCCATGTGACGCAGGATGTCGCTCCAGAATGAGTCACAATAGCTCACTAAAATATGATCTTCATCAGTGCACTAGGCCGTGCGTGGTACAGATGTGAATCTAATTGCTTAATGGCTCAGCAAAATCTCAGCAGCAATATTGAGAATCTTTGCGCCCTCATTGACTGTGTCACAGACAACAATAATGTCAGCTATAAAATCTATTACTGTACTAGGTTTACTGCAAGAAGACAATTAGAGCTGCAATATATCCGTACCAATTTCCTGTACATGTGTACATGGAGGTAATTGTAGCATATTTATCATGGGAGAAGTTAATGATGTTAATGAACCCCCCCATAATTTTTCCAATGGGGGAAAATCAAACATAGCTTAGTAGGTGCCATGCATGTCACCATTTTGGGAGAAACAACACATGTCACACTATCATATCAGCAAGTACTAGTAAATATACCCCACTGATTTGTGACAAATCTGCACCAAATGGTGCATGTTACTCACCTCACCTGGCTCTTCCATCGCTCCCATGCTTGTGATTGCTTCTAGGGGAGAACTGTTTGAGTATAGAACAGCTGCAGACTTATGTTGTGGAGGAACTGCACTGTGCAGACAACAGATGACGCCGTGTTAATTATTAGAGCCTACAATGGTAATGTATGAGCTCTCAGTCTTATTTGTGTTATCTTACTGTAGTGTTGTGATCTCTTCCTGTAATCCTCCATAGTGGTTGCTATATCTCTAAAATAAAACCGTTAATTTTCCCACAATGAAAAATGAATGATGCTGCTGAAAGCTGAAATCTGCAACAGGTTATGTGCCCAGATACACCCACCAAACAGCAGAGCTCTGTACCGCATAGCTTGGTGAACATACTGATGCATGAAATCCCCCAGAGATTTTCATCTACTGTATACAAGTAAGAAACCCAACATATACACAATCCAGAGAAGAAAAATGGCCAGGAGCTTAGAGCTTATAGTCACAGTAGCCAAACAGGATAGTGATAGAAGCAATAGAAGTTTGAAGCGGAGATGTTACTATCCAGAGATGACTTGTGGGAGGTTATTACTAGAGAGAGCACAGAGTAAAGTGAATCAGTCAGTAGGTTTTTTCTATGTAATCTTAAGACAGCATGCGGTAGGGGCTGAGACACTGATTTCAGGCTTATTAGGCTGTGTGCAGTTGTTTCAATACAATGGATGCTTTATCACCAGAAGATTATCACTGTCTGGACTTCAGCTTGCATGCGTCCTGGTCCAACCACTCCCCCTCCTCTGATTAGCGGCTCACTGTCAATACAGTGTACACAAAAAGCTGTAGCGTGGGCGGAGTTAGCTTAATGAGCTCTGCTACATACTATAGCTAAAGGTACCGTCACATTAAGCGACGCTGCAGCGATAGCGACAGCGATGCCGATCGCTGCAGCGTCGCTGTTTGGTCGCTGGAGAGCTGTCACACAGACCGCTCTCCAGCGACCAACGATGCCGAGGTCCCCGGGTAACCAGGGTAAGCATCGGGTTACTAAGCGCAGGGCCGCGCTTAGTAACCCGATGTTTACCCTGGTTACCATCCTAAAAGTTAAAAAAACAAACAGCACATACTCACCAGCGCGTCCCCCAGCCTCTGCTTCCTGACACTGACTGAGCTCCGGCCCTAACAGCACAGCGGTGACGTCACCGCTGTGCTTTCACTTTCAGTTTAGGGCCGGCGCTCAGTCAGTGTCAGGAAGCAGAGGCTGGGGAGCGCGCTGGTGAGTATGTGCTGTTTGTTTTTTTAACTTTTACGCTGGTAACCAGGGTAAACATCGGGTTACTAAGCGCGGCCCTGCGCTTAGTAACCCGATGTTTACCCTGGTTACCAGTGTAAAATATCGCTGGTATCCTTGCTTTTGCTGTCAAACACGGCGATACACGGCGACCTAGCGACCAAATAAAGTGCAGACCTTCTAGCAGCGACCAGCAATTTCACAGCGGGATCCAGATCGCTGCTGCGTGTCAAATACAGCGATATCGCTATCCAGGTCGCTGCAACGTCACGGATCGCTGGCGATATCGCCTAGTGTGACGGTACCTTAAGAAACTCGGATTGTAACATAACCCAGTAAACTAAGTGACACTTCACTGGAATCAGGATCTCTGTTCCTACATTATGCTGCTCTCAGATGAGGTAGCAAAAACCTGGTGACAGATTACCTTTATTATTTACGAATGAGACAAGAAAAACAATTTATTCTTCCACAATGTCACAGTGCTGACTGATACTACTGAAATATGAAATTTGCAACAATAATATCTCTGTGCATTGCCATACAGGAGCCTCGCCAATGTGCATGAGCCTTTCCAATCATTACGAGTCAATTAATTTTTAGACTTTTATTCTATGATGAATGTGCCAATAAAACATGAATATACATACATTATGATTAGTGATGAGCGAGTATACTCGTTGCTCGGGTTTTCCCGAGCACGCTCAGGTGGTCTCCAAGTATTTGTAAGTGCTCGGAGATTTAGTTTTTGTTGCCTCAGCAGCATGATTTACAGCTGATAGACAGCTTGATTACATGTGGGGATTCCCTAACAACCAGGCAACCCCCACACGTACTCAGGCTGTCTAGCAGCAGTAAATCATGCAGCTGAGTCAACAAAAACTAAATCTCCAAGCAGTTACAAATACTCGGAGACCACCCGAGCGTGCTCGGGAAAACCCAAGCAACGAGTATACTCGCTCATCACTAATTATGATCCTTTCACTTCTTAATATGGTCTGTGCATTTATAAGATGACATAAATCCATCCACTGTCTGTTAGGTGTCAAGTTCCTGCTTCTACACGGAGAATCTCAAACCATCTCCGCTGCGATCTCCCATTCTTCTCCAGCCGCAGTGGAGCCTGCTCAGCAGAGACGTCAGTCCCAGCGTCTGGCTCAGGCTGATACTGTGCGACTGGTTACTGCTGCCCTTCCAGGCTCTGCCTTTGTAGACAGCACTGATCAGCGGCGAGCAGGTCTTTCTGGTACTAAGTCCTGCTTTTCCCATACTGAGCATGCCCACGGGACGACCTCTCATTGGAGGTCGGGAGTCACATGCTCAGGTCCTGTTGCGGCTCCTATTGGACCATCCGGAAGGTCTTGTAGCACTGCTGCTATAAAAGGTTCGCATGGCCGCTCGGCCATGTGCTAGTGTATACTTGAAAACGTGCGTGTGTTGATGTGTGAAAGTCGCTGATTAATCATCCCCTCCCTTGTGTTTAACTGCTCACGTAAGGTGGATGTTTGCTATCTAGCGCCCGACAGAGCCATCAGTACTTTACACACGATACAGCATCAATTGCTGTGACCGCCAGTGTGGCGCCGTGCGCTATTAGAGCACTTTCCTGACCCAAGTCCGGGTGGGTTAGTGGCATCCACCAGAGCGGTACTGCACGCACTCTTGTGCATAAAATTATTATTTAAGTTATACTCTGACACCCAGTAGCGGTGTCGAGCGCAAGTGGTCTAGACGAACTCTAATCCTGAGTCTTGGGATTGAGTTCTGTGACTCCTTGCTTGCGCTCTTTGTGCGGTACCACGGCCCTGTGATGCAACAGGGTTCACTTCTTTCATACAGGGTGAAGCTAACCCATGTGTGTATCCTCATTGTACCGCTATGCAGTCCGTCATTACTCAGCAGCAGGTTCCATCTCTGCACGGTGGACCCCGGGCTGCGAACGCACCTTATAATTATTTGGTGCGTTCCGCTATCCCTAACACTGTCGTTATTTGTAAACTCCCATTAATATAATTCAAGAACTATTTTAGTAACATTTGCAGCAGATAAGGCAGGGATTCTCATTTATTATTATACAGTATACTCTTATTGCTTTGCTAAATATTAGTGATGGACGAGCGTGCTTGGCAATGCTCGATACTCCATAAGGCATCGGAGGGCTCGATAGAGTATCGAGAAGTGGCGAGTATCGAGTGGTGCTTGGATCCCCGTAAGAAACCCATTTGAATTATCTGAGCTGCTAAACTGAAGAGGAATTTTCCCCTGCTGGGAGCGCATGGATTCTGGGGAGAGAGAAAGTCCATCCTCCCGAAAAATGCTCGCTTCCATTATGCTCACTACTCGAGTCGACATCCAAGCATCCGACGTGCTTGGTTCAAGTACTGAGCATTTCAATGTTCGATCAACACTATTAAGCATTATATCATGGAGTTGTTTGTCGCTCTCAATAACTTGGAGAATAATGCATAAGGTTTCTGAAAACATCCAATCAACACATTTGTACGGCAGGAGAGAGGAGTAATTTGGTTGCGTTGACTAACGGCATTGGTAGTCGTTACAGCAATCACTGCTTAACCAGCTCATGTCTCCAACTCAGGAACAGTGAGTGGGTTGTATTCTTCAATTAACTCACATCAAACAGTCTCAACCAAATGTATTTGCTAATGATGATTATTGGGATAAGAGAACAGCTGCTCTAATTAGCTGACAATGGCAGCTCCAGACTAGAGACTCGGTCTTTAGGAACATGATGTAGAACTAATTAAAATGAAACACTCGCTAGGAGCGTTCTCCAAGGGTCCTTTTACACGGGAAGATAAATTGCTGAAATGAGCACCGATCTACGATATAAGCAACTCGTTAACATTCACAAAACTTGCATTTAAGTGTTAGAATGATTGTATGTTTTTTCATAATTGCGATAGTTTGTGTTTCCTCCTGCTTCCGTTACTAAGAAGCAGGTGCCAATTTACATCAGTGGATGTACGGCTACACATATTTACACTAGACAATAATTACAAATATTTCATTGAGTTAATGATTTTCTAATAATAATCGCCATATGTAGAAGACGTTTAAGACAGATCACAATTATTACTAACATCTAGTGATGAGCGAATATACTCGTTACTCGAGATTTCCCAAGCATGCTCGGGTGTCCTCCGAGTTCTTTTAGTGCTCGGAGATTTAGTTTATTGCCGCAGCTGAATGATTTAGGCTAAGTACATGTGGGGGTTGCCTGGTTGCTAGGGAATCCCCACATGTAATCAAGCTGGCTAACAGATGTAAATCATCCAGCTGTTGTGAAAAAAACTAAATCTCCGAGCACTAAAAAATACTCGGAGGTCACCCGAGCGTGCTCGGGAAATCTCGAGTACGGAGTATATTTGCTCATCACTACTAACATCCAATGGATCATTTTAAAACCTGTTTATGTTTTCAGTTCATTTATTTATTTTTTTACTTCCTCAACAATAATACAATACACCTAAAAAACCTGGCAATATAAAAAAGTATATTCATTTACCAAACTCCCATTGTCGGCCGTAGCACTACCCAAATCACGATCTTGCTAGAGAAAAAGAAATTGCCTCCTCCAAGATGGCGCCACAGATCTCCAATAGAAGCTACTGTGCAGACGCGGCCAGCGCCATCTTGGAGGAGGTAATTTTTTTTCCTCCAGCAAGATGGTGCTGCTGGCGCCTGCACAATAGCAGCTATCGGCTCTCCGGCATGATTTTCAAACTGATTTTTTTTTTTAAATGAATTTACAGATACCATCAAAGAAAATAATTAAATACACATTATAGATGAGATCATGCTACTTTCAATATATATATATATATATATATATATATATATATATATATATATATACATTCATTATGCAAAATAGGGAGCAGATCAGTGAGGGATCAGTGACCTGCTAGAAGCCATACTAATGAATACCTAAGCAAAGCACCACATGAAGACCCCCCCACAGCACCGTCCAGAGCACAAGCATATCATTAACTCAAAACTGAAAATAAAGATTAAACATCAATGAAGGCATCATTTTAATCAGTATAATGGCGCCAACCAGACACTGTCTGAGGGTTATTCAGCACAATACTGCTGTTAGGTTCCCTTTAAGCTGAAACGCGTTGGTCAGTGTACTGCTGGTTATCTCACCACTGATCTTTTCAATAAATTTTTAGATTTTATTACAACTTTTCATCTCTCTGGAATACCTTCTCTTTTTTTCTTCTTTATATGTCCCCTTTCTGATCTCACACACACAAAAAACATTTTACTCACCTTCACGCCGCTCCTACATCATGCTGTGTCCTAGTCTATAGCAGGCGCACAATCCGGCAGCTGGCATCGGCATGCCTGCTATGGGTGATGTATGACTGCCATGCACCATCTGCAACTCACGTGATTATGTATACCTTTTCCACCTTTCTATGGGCAGTGTCTTTCTGTCCATTCTTCTAGACAGGCGCCGGTGAGTCACTTTAATGGATAATGATCCTAAACACACGTCAAAATCCACAAAAGATTCAAAATAGATAGACTTCAAAAGGCACAAGCTGAATGCTTTAGGGTATGTGCACACGTTGCGGATTTCTTGCAGAAAATTCCTGAAGAAAACCTGAAATTTTCTGCAAGAAATCCGCATTTTTTTTTTTGCGTTTTTTTTCCGTTTTTTTCGCGTTTTTTTAGCATTCTGCAAGCGTAATTAGCTTGCAGAATGCTAAAGTTTTCCAAGCGATCTGTAGCATCGCTTGGAAAACTGACTGACAGGTTGGTCACACTTGTCAAACATAGCGTTTGACAAGTGTGACCAACTTTTTACTATAGATGCAGCTTATGCAGCATCTATAGTAAAAGATAGAATGTTAAAAATAATAAAAAAAATAAAAAAATGCTTATACTCACCCAGACATCTCCTCAGCGGCGTCCGTTCCTCTTTCTCTAGCTGGCGTGTGCGCACAGGACCTTCCGTGACGTCACGGTCCGGTCACGTGAGCGGTCACATGACCGCTCACGACCAATCACAGGACAGTGACGTCATTCGGCGAGGTCCTTCAGCGCACACCAGCTACAGGAACCAGCCAGCGTGCAGCACAGAGGCGGGAACACAGCGCCGGACATCGAGGGTGAGTATAGGACTGTTTTTTATTTTATTTCTTATTTTTTTACCAATTATATGGTGCCCAGTGCGTGGAGGAGAGTTTCCTCTCCTCCACCCTGGGTACCAACCGCACATAATCTGCTTACTTCCCGCATCGTGGGCACAGCCCCGTGCGGGAAGTAAGCAGATCAATGGACCCCTAGGTGTGCGGAATCCCCGCAATTCCGCATTTTTAATGAACATGTTGCTTTTTTTTCCGCTATGCGATTTTTTCGCGGAAAAAATCGCAACATTTGCACAAAAAATGCGGAATACCTTGTAAATAATAGGAGGCATATGTTAGCGTTTTTTTCGCGTTTTTATCACGTTTTTATAGCGAAAAAAACGCGAAAAAAACGCTAACAATCCTGAACGTGTGCACATGGCCTTACAATGGCCCTCACTGCCCCCTGATCTGAACATCATTGAAAATCTGTGGCTAGATCTCAAAATAGCAGTGCTTGCAGGACGACCCGGGAATCTCACAGAACTGGAATAATTTTCCAAAAAAGAATGGATGAAAATCCCTCCTATCTATCTATCTATCTATCTATCTATCTATCTATCTATCTATCTATCTATCTATCTAATCTTGTCCTTTAGTGTATGGAGGAAGACTAACAAGTGGTAGACACAATTCCTATGGGTATGAGCTGAATGAATGTGGTCTGTGCCTTTCTCACGAGCTTCAGTTTGCGTATTGTAACTGCTTATGTGTTTTACTCCTGAAACATTGTTGATAAATAATGTGATAATGAGACAATTTTAAGACTCCTCCACTTTTTGCATCACTTCAGCATTATCGTCTCGGGAGCTGAATATCAAGTATTTAAGCAGCCAGAAGAGTTGCATTCTATTCTAAGCACGTATCTCGCACCCGTGCACAAATTAAAATTTGCTCTGAGAATTCCCAATTCACATTAGGTACCTGTGCACAGAGTCAGAGCCTACCGCCTCATTTCATCATTGCAACCTACAGGATATTATTAATTATGCAGCCCTGGCGATCCATGAGCTGCTGCCTGGCCTTAGCAGTCATACAGTAGATCATATTAATGAGAGCTATAAAACACATGGATCACTGTTTGCCTCATCTTTATATGCGATATTGCTTGTCCAGGAGTTTGTGAATAATATCTGTAACTGAGATTAGAAGCTCTGACTACAAAAAAGGATTAACTGACTTATTTTTATTTAGATGTTGATAGAAATATGAATTTAATTAATTGCCTTAAAATGTTCTTCTGCCCAGTTGTCAAGTATGTTAGCTCAGGGATCACCAAACCTGTGTTACATCTTTGGTAAATCCAACAACTAAGCAACAAACACGAAAAACAGCCGGTTTCACGCCATGTCCTAATGGAGCTTACATTGCATCTGTCAAAGTAGCCTTTATAAAAAGAATATAAAAATTGATTTAAGCAATGTTGATGATATATATAACTTGAGGGATGGCTGGAACTAGAGAGCCGAGCTTTCTTCCTCTTGGCAGATGCCATTTTCATTCCTGTTCCCCAGTTTACTAGTCTCCATATTCTTAAAGGGAACCTGTCAGCAGGATTGTGCATAGTAATCTGCACACAGTGTCAGGTCGGCACCATTATACTGATTACAATGATACATTGGTTGATGAAATCCATCCTGTGGTTGTTTCTTAATCTTTATTTTCAGTTTAGTGTTAATTACCGTAGATTCTCGTTCCCTAAGGGTACTGTCACACAGTGGCACTTTTGTCGCTACGACGGTACGATCCGTGACATTCCAGCGATATCCATACGATCTCGCTGTGTCTGACACACAGCAGCGATCAGGGACCCTGCTGAGAATCGTACGTCGTAGCAGATCGTTTGGAACTTTCTTTCGTCGCTGGATCTCCCGCTGTCATCGTTGGATCGGTGTGTGTGACAGCGATCCAGCGATGTGTTCGCTTGTAACCAGGGTAAACATCGGGTAACTAAGCGCAGGGCCGTGCTTAGTAACCCGATGTTTACCCTGGTTACCATCGTAAAAGTAAAAAAAAAAAAACTGTACATACTCACATTCCGATGCCCGTCAGGTCCCTTGCAGTCTGCTTCCCGCTCTGACTTTTTTATTAAGACTATTTACAAAATGTAAACAGCTCCCTCTTGTGGCCGATGCTGGTAGATAATTTCACATATTGTATGTGAAATGTTGTAGTGCGGGAATGAAGCCATTCTGGAGGCTGCAGGTGATAAGGTGCGCAACCGAATCACAGCCTGTATTATGTAAGAGGGGGCTAATTTGGAGGGGTAAACTGTTCATCAGGAAGTTAAAACACTTTTCTTACAGAGTAATAGTCATATTCATTTTTATTTCATAAATCAATAGTACACATAAAAATAAACAACTCTGCAATATATCTTTTCAGAGAAATCTGCTTTTTTCTACGTCAGAACTTATCATTCTGTTTAAAAATTTTCAATTTACAGGAAAAATCTATATTAAGTGAAGACAGATTGTTACAGTACAGAGATGGATGAATCCTAATAAGCTCTATGTAGAAACAGGAGGTCAATTTTTCCTTTATGAGTCATTAGATACTGCAAAAAATCTTTGGGGGGGGAAGGAAAGAGGAGCTGGGATTTTTGCACTGAAAAGAGACTTGTTTCTACATAGAGCCATGGAGCTGAGAAAAATTAATTAAATAATTATCTGGGTAATAATTATCTCTATAGAAGGGCAAAATGAGCAATTGTAACTGCACAGTGCTATATAATATAGTGACAGCAATATATTAAGAGGGTAAAATTGTTGATGAGAGGACGAGGGCTTCTTTAAGTTTGTGCGGGGATGAGACACTGCTGTTCACAGCTTTTTTCTGTGCCTGTCACTCAGATCCAGGCAGTAGATGTGTGACAGGCTCTGCCTTAACCAATGAGCCCTTGTCTGCAGTGTATTGGGAAGCTCTCACTAGAGCCCAGCACACCCATATAACCAGACATAGAGCTGAGCTGCTGTGGAGGACATGAGTTATTATTCTTAATTTGCACCCCAGCGTCTCAGGTCTAATGGTGCCATAGGCAGATGCCTCGCCCTGCCTACACTCATTTTTTCCCCATATCCCATCTATCTCTATAATAGAGCTATAAAGAGATGCCTATTTGCTACATTATGACATAGAATCAAGGCCTCAAAAAGTCTGCAAGCAATTAAATCATTAGTCATTCTGTACAGGGCAGAAATATTAAGTGCTCTGTGTATGTATTATTCGTTACAGGCAGATTGATGCTGAATAATTTGTGTCTCCGGGGATGTATTCATCCATTTCTCTTCATCAGGAGCACAAGTGAAGCACATTTTCCAGTGATTACGTAAGAATGAATGGAGGTTGATTCTTTTGTGCAATCCAAGATGCAATTGCCATACTATTCTAGTTATAATTTCTTTCCATTTTAAGAATTGCCTTTTAAATATTTAAACATTCAGTTCGCCTTCTATATAATGCAGGCGCACCATGCCGAAAATGTTCTAAGTTCTTAAAAAGCTCACAAATAATAGTTGTGAAGAACTTCCAAGCACACAAAAGAGATTGTCTTACATAATTTACACCGCTCGCTCACAGTTGGAATGGAAAAACAAATTGAAGCAATGTTATTGAAGGGAAAAAGTCTGAGGAAAGATCATTTGTTCATATATTTTGTGAATGTTTTCTGCTACTTGATGATGAGTATTTGTCATGGATAACACCAAAGATATTGTGCAGATCCCACCGCTGTCATCAATTTGTCAGCAGCTGGAGTCGAGCAGATCCCACTGCTGACGCCAGTTTGTCAGGGACACAACTCCGCTGCCTCCAATCATGAGGACAATTACAAAATTGACTGACAAGTGATAGACGAGGCCGAGTCTGTTTCCACTGTTAGGCCGGTTATTGGGGAACTCGCATTGGGCATATGGTAAATACACCTCCGATTCTAAAGCATGGAAAGTGTATATATATATATATATATATATATATATATATATATATATATATATATATATATATATATATATATATATATATATATAGCCCCAGGTATGGTCACTGCCAAACTCCACAATAACATATATATATATATATATATATATATATATATATATATATATATATATATATATATATGTGGGCTGGTTGTGGGATGTGCTAGGTCTTTTAAAAGATTGAGATCTCCAAATTCCAGGATATCTTCGCCCATGGAGGTCCCAGGCAGGAGATATTATCCTGATGCTTTTTGTCACAATTTTACCTTTCTCTAGAGATGAAACATGGCATGGATAGCATCATCCATCTTTCTGGCATTAAATTGGATGTATTAAGTCAATGCGTTATGTTCATTCCTTCGCTACTATGCAAAAAATATATCTACCATAAATATTGGATCGATGCAAATTCCAACATTGATCACTAACCACTGGCTCCAGAAAGTCTAAGACAATTCCTTTGAACAGAGGAAGCTCTTGCCTCGGGAGTGTACTTCTCCGTCTCTGAGTATACAAACCTATTCTTGACGGCTGGTTTTCAAAGCAGATCTCTGCTGTTCATGTCAGGAGGTCCTACTTCAATGCAGGTTGAAGTGTCAGTTCTTCCTCACTTCCCCAGTTATAATTAATCACATATGTTCAATGTGAGGGTGATACGTCCCCTCTCTGGAGATTTCTTTATGGATTTCACAATTTTTCTCTATGACAGTGTTCATTTACAGGAACATAAAATGAAAAATGTATCTAAAAGTGAGGTGTTAACAGGACAAGTCCCACAAAGGTCCACATGTTTAGAGTCAAATTAAAAATAGCCCCAGAATGTGTTTCATTCACATTTTTCTGTTTTGTCTCATCCTACTGAAGTCAGTAGTGAAAAAATTCACAAAAATAGCAAACTTAAAACAGGTAGAAGATTGAAAAGAATGTGTGGTGGTAAGTAAAAATATGCCGGGCTTGAACTGAAAATAATTATTGAGTTATTGGAATCTTAGTGGAATGAAGGCTTATTGACATCAACTAACATCATTAATGGAAATTTTATTCTTCGAAAGTGACAGAAGTAAAAGTGACATAATAGAATTATAAAGAGATAAGTACTAGTGTGGATAAAGCTTTTATGGGTTCTAACTAGCGTTCGAGACAAATTTCCTGAAAATTGTGGGTTCATGGGAATTCAAACACATTGAGATTCTGTTCGTGGTTCCCAAAAAATATAAGCAACAAAAATAAAAACGAAACAGACTTGCCCGACATTATTTCTCTGCTGAAGCTTCAGAGAACGGGCTAATGTATTTCTGCGTTGCCGCTCGGGCCTCCCCATAATGCCCTGCAGCTATGACATCTTACAGATTATTATACCTTGTACAGTCGTGGTCAGTACCATAGATCAGCAGTTTCCAGTGGAGCACAGTTTGTATTGCAGAGTCATTGTGGTCATCTGGGTCCCTCTCTCCTGTACAGTGTAAGTTCTTATGGTAAATGGGGTCCTCTCTCTTCCTCCTGTAGAATGTACGAGAGAGCAGGTTGCAAGATGCAGTAATGGGTCGGAGGCAGAGCAAGGGTTAACGTGGGGTTTACTTTAACAGGTATACTCCTTTGCAGGGAGAAAATGGTAAAAACAGTATAATTGAACAAGAGGTTTGGAACTCAGGGAAAACAGGTGTAAAGGATAAGGTAGAAAGCTCAAGAATAGCAAAACTTACCAGTCTGACAACGTCAGAACGCAGTTTTCGGGATGTGATCATTGGCGCCAAGGCCGTGGTTTGTAAGGGGTTCGGTGTAGTCCTGGAGAAGATGGTGTCCTGGATCCTGGCGGCGGTGGTGATTCCTCGTGGTCCGGTCGCTGATCAGTGGGTTGAGAAATGACGAGCAGGGAAGAACACAGTCTTTTAACTTATGAGTCCAGAGACATTAATCGGTTGAAAGCAGGTATAACGGAAAACCACTCACGGCGGGTGACCCGCTTCCCCGTCGGTGCGTGCGCGTATCTATGTCCTGATTGCAGGGTTTGTCTCTCACGATCAGCGATGTTAGCGGGGACCTGCGTCTTTGTCGGCAGTGTCTGGTCACGGCTCTCAGACCCTTGTGGCTGGGGCCTGCTCTGTCTGGATGATCTACAGTAGAAGCTATGACACTGCCCTACTGCGTACTGCACGTTCCCGCTAAGACTAACTGATTTCCCGTGTGCTGCAGCTCTTTTAACTTAGCCACGCCCTTTACTCCCAAGTGCAAAGGTCGATCCGGGGACTTATGCTTTCCTTCGTGCAACCTGGGTGATAGTTCCGGATCCATCACAGAGTAGGTATGCCTGATCCAGGTCTTCTCCTTACATAAGCTCTTTGGTCAGCGTTGTCCCCTCTCCCTCAATCCTACAGAGTTTTAGCTCTTATGGTCTTTTCTCTCTTTCTCTCTCATGTACAGTGTAAGGTCATATGGTTAGCAGTGTCACCTCTCTGTCTCTTTCTCTTACTCTTTCTCCTGTAAATTGTAAGCTGTTATGGTCAGAAAGGTCCTCTCTCTCACTTCCCCTTCTTCACATGAATTTTCCAAGCAATTACAAGCTTTCTAGCACTGAGAGTTGTGCAAATATATTCATTTCAAATCAAATTTTGGGGGAAAATTCAGCAAAGCTGGCAAATTTGAATTTCAAAAGATCCAGATAATTTTTAGCTCTAACTAAACCCATGATGTGATTTTTTTTATACGGTGTCATTGAGCTGCACTTATGATTTAGCATATTACTGGCCATTTCAACTAGGTAAACTGGACCAGGCCTGCTGCCAATCCTTAGAGATCCGCTATATTTCCTCACACATTTCCTCACCCAACTTTTTCTGTATGGAAGGAAATAAGGCACACTTCCCAGTGACTAGTTCGGGCCATAGGTCCACAACTTTACAGAAATGTCTGCTGGAAATCTGGTACGACATCATGCTGTCAGAAGGATATGTACTCCACATGCCTCCAGCCCACTGCCACCTGAACTTCAACACACAAACATCTCTCTAACTCAGACTGACTAAACCAGGAGAATGCTTTCCTTTTTGCTTAACAAGGCTACTCCCATGCTGGGCTGGTCCCAAACCTTTTACTGTATCCTAATCAACTGTGTAAGGCTACCTTAACACATATTTTTGGGGCAAAAAACAAACAAACAAAATGTCAGTGTTTTTACATGTGTCTTTTTTCCCTGACATTTTACTTTACTTTTTTGGTGCATTTTATAATTATTTTTCATCTTAGTACTTGCACTATTTGGTTTGGGTTTTTTTTAGACATGATTCATAGATCATGTGACTATTAAATTCCTTTTAGAATCACAAGATTGGCAATGTCAAGAATGCACGCAAATTTACACAAAAACAAACAAACAAAAAGACTTTGGTAGAAAAATAATGGAAACTGCTCCAATAATACCTAGAGCAGGCTACAATTAAAAATAAATAAATAAAACAAAAAGAGAATAAACACATAAAATGCCAATCTACAAAATAAAATGCAGCATTTGTACTTAAGATTTTCCCATTGATTCCTGGCAAACATCAGCATACAGTAATTTTGACTGGGAAAAATGGCACTAGACATGCAGCTCTTTTATGAAAGACATGAAGACTCCTGACATAAGAGCACCGCTGATATAAGAACACCTCTGATATAAGAACACCTCTGATATAAGAATACTGCTGATATAAGAACACCTCTGATATAAGAACATCTCTGATATAAGAACACCGCTGATATAAGAACATCGCTGATGTAAGAACACATCTGATATAAGAACACCTCTGATATAAGAACACCTCTGATATAAGAACACCGCTGATATAAGAACATTATTGATATAAAGACACCTCTGATATAAGAACATCGCTGATATAAGAACATCTCTGATATAAGAACACCGCTGATATAAGAACATCGCTGATGTAAGAACACATCTGATATAAGAACATTGCTGATATAAGAACACCTCTGATATAAGAACACCTATGATATAAGAACAGCTCTGATATAAGAACACCGCTGATATAAGAACATTATTGATATAAAGACACCTCTGATATAAGAACATCGCTGATATAAGAACACCGCTGATATAAGAACATCACTGATATAAGAACATCGCTGATATAAGAACATCGCTGATATAAGAACACCTCTGATATAAGAACATCGCTGATATAAGAACACCGCTGATATAAGAACATCGCTGATATAAGAACATCGCTGATATAAGAACACCACTGATATAAGAATATTGCTGATATAAGAACACCTCTGATATAAGAACATCGCTGATATAAGAACACCACTGATATAAGAACATCGCTGATATAAGAACACCTCTGATATAAGAACACCACTGATATAAGAATATTGCTGACATAAGAACACCTCTGATATAAGAACATCGCTGATATAAGAACACCGCTGATATAAGAACATCGCTGATATAAGAACATCGCTGATATAAGAACACCACTGATATAAGAATATTGCTGACATAAGAACACCTCTGATATAAGAACATCGCTGATATAAGAACACCTCTGATATAAGAACATCGCTGATATAAGAACACCGCTGATATAAGAACATCGCTGATATAAGAACACCTTTGATATGAGAACATCGCTGATATAAGAACACCTCTGATATAAGAACACCTCTGATATAAGAACATCGCTGATATAAGAACACCTCTGATATAAGAACATCGCTGATATAAGAACACCGCTGATATAAGAACATTGCTGATATAAGAACATTGCTGATATAAGAACATCGCTGATATAAGAACATTGCTGATATAAGAACACCTCTGATATAAGAACAGCGCTAATATAAGAACATTGCTGATATAAGAACACCTCTGATATAAGAACACCTCTGATATAAGAACACCGCTGATATAAGAACATCGCTGATATAAGAACACATCTGATATAAGAACATCGCTAATCTAAGAACACCTCTGATATATGAATATCGCTGATATAGGAACACAACTAATATAAGAACACCGCTGATATAAGAACATCGCTGATATAAGAATATTGCTGATATAAGAACATCGCTGATATAAGAACACCTCTGATATAAGAACACCTTTGATATAAGAACATCGCTGATATAAGAACACCGCTGATATAAGAACATCGCTGATATAAGAACACCTCTGATATAAGAACCCCGCTGATATAAGAACATTGCTGATATAAGAACATTGCTAATATAAGAACACCTCTGATATAAGAACACCTCTGATATAAGAACACCGCTGATATAAGAACACCTCTGATATAAGAACACCGGTGATATAAGAACATCGCTGATAAAAGAACACATCTGATATAAGAACATCGCTGATCTAAGAACACCTCTGATATAAGAACATCGCTGATATAAGAACACCTCTGATATAAGAACATCGCTGATATAAGAACACCTCTGATATTAGAACACCTCTGATATAAGAACAGCGCTGATAAAAGAACACCTCTGATATAAGAACATCGCTGATATAGGAACACAACTGATATAAGAACATCGCTGATATAAGAACACCTCTGATGTAAGAACATCGCTGATATAAGAACACATCTAATATAAGAACATCGCTGATATAAGAACACCTCTGATATTAGAACACCTCTGATATAAGAACACCGCTGATATAAGAACACATCTAATATAAGAACACCTCTGATATAAGAGCACCTCTGATATAAGAACACATCTGATATAAGAGCACCTCTGATATAAGAACACCACTGATATGAGCACCTCTGATATAAGAACACATCTGATATAAGAACACATCTGATATAAGAGCACCTCTGATAAAAGAACACCTCTGATAAAAGAACACCTCTGATATAAGAACACCACTTGCAACAGACCTTTCAGTTTCAGAACATAAATTTTTGTTCTAGCAGTACAGGAAAGATATATATCTTGGTACCGTGTTAGCCAGTAGATAGAAAAATATTTAGAATTGAGAGTCCTCAGTGGTTGATTGAAAAGATGATAACAAATTGCAAGCTTTCGAGACTACTCAGGTCCCTTCATCAGACATAGACTTCATAGGCATCCACTGGCTAACACGGTACCAAGATACAGTATATGTTCTAGCAGTGAGATTGGTTTACAAAACTAAATTTATAGACATGTGAAAATGACAAAACAAGACAAATTTAGGCTACATTCCCCCTGGGCACAAACATATTGTATTTTTAATCTGCTGAAAATCTGCAACATTTTTCGGTACCAGCATTGTGCATGACATTTTTAGTATTTCCATTTACACTTTGCTGAGGATGGATGCTTTGTAAATTGTCCTGTGCTGAATTTTAATATCCGAGAGTTGACAATTTATGCTGTGTACTGTCACGCTCGCGCCCAGACTGGTTGGCGCGGGCGTGCGGGGGTGTGGCCCCACTGGACCACAGACCAAACTTCCCTGGGAAGGGCGTAACTAAGTAGCTTCCTAGGTGTTCGCTGGAGCCTCTGATGGTGAGGTCAGACTTACATAGTTAGTAAGGCCGAAAAAAGACATTTGTCCATCCAGTTCAGCCTATATTCCATCATAATAAATCCCCAGATCTACGTCCTTCTACAGAACCTAATAATTGTATGATACAATATTGTTCTGCTCCAGGAAGACATCCAGGCCTCTCTTGAACCCCTCGACTGAGTTCGCCATCACCACCTCCTCAGGCAAGCAATTCCAGATTCTCACTGCCCTAACAGTAAAGAATCCTCTTCTATGTTGGTGGAAAAACCTTCTCTCCTCCAGACGCAAAGAATGCCCCCTTGTGCCCGTCACCTTCCTTGGTATAAATAGATCCTCAGCGAGATATTTGTATTGTCCCCTTATATACTTATACATGGTTATTAGATCGCCCCTCTGTCGTCTTTTTTCTAGACTAAATAATCCTAATTTCGCTAATCTATCTGGGTATTGTAGTTCTCCCATCCCCTTTATTAACTTTGTTGCCCTCCTTTGTACTCTCTCTAGTTCCATTATATCCTTCCTGAACACCGGTGCCCAAAACTGGACACAGTACTCCATGTGCGGTCTAACTAGGGATTTGTACAGAGGCAGTATAATGCTCTCATCATGTGTATCCAGACCTCTTTTAATGCACCCCATGATCCTGTTTGCCTTGGCAGCTGCTGCCTGGCACTGGCTGCTCCAGGTAAGTTTATCATTAACTAGGATCCCCAAGTCCTTCTCCCTGTCAGATTTACCCAGTGGTTTCCCGTTCAGTGTGTAATGGTGATATTGATTCCTTCTTCCCATGTGTATAACCTTACATTTATCATTGTTAAACCTCATCTGCCACCTTTCAGCCCAAGTTTCCAACTTATCCAGATCCATCTGTAGCAGAATACTATCTTCTCTTGTATTAACTGCTTTACATAGTTTTGTATCATCTGCAAATATCAATATTTTACTGTGTAAACCTTCTACCAGATCATTAATGAATATGTTGAAGAGAACAGGTCCCAATACCGACCCCTGCGGTACCCCACTGGTCACAGCAACCCAGTTAGAGACTATACCATTTATAACCACCCTCTGCTTTCTGCTGACTTGTGCAATAGGAAGCTACCAGGTACCACTCCAGGGTGGTGTCTGGCTGTGGCTGTTGATCCCACCGGGGAACGGAACATAGACAGGCGAGCGGGCACGGCTGGCACTCAGGCAGACAGGCGGGCACGGCTGGCTCTCTGGTAGGCAGGCAGGTACGGCTGGCTCTCTGGCAGGACAGGTGGACAAGACTGGAACACTGGAAGAACCGGTAGGGACCGGTCTGCAGGCAGGCATGTAAAACAGGTAAGAACCTGTTCAGGCAGGAGGACTTAAGAATAGGTAGATAAAGACCGCAAGAGCGGATGCAGAGCGAAAGCACAGGAGCTAGAACCAAGAACAGAAACGCAGGAGGCGGAGCCAAGTGCAGAAATGCAGGAGGCGGATCCAAGAGCTGGAGGCGGAGCCAAGTGCAGAAATGCAAGAGGCGGAGCCAAGAGCTGGAGGCAGAGCCAAGTGCAGAAATGCAGGAGGCGGAGCCAAGAGCGGGAGAAGTAGAACCGCAAGGAGCGGAGCCAGGTAGAACCGCAAGGAGCAGAGCCAGCTAGAACCGCAAGGAGCAGAGCCAGGTAGAACCGCAAGGAGCGGAGCCGCAGAGCGAGAGCTGAGCGGAGTCACAGGGCAGGGCCACAGAGTGCAGAGCAAAGTTACAGAGAGCAGAGCTGAGAGCAAAGCCACAGAGTGCAGAGCAAGGTCACAGAATGCAGAGCAAGGAGCAAAGCAAGGTTGCAGAGAGCGGAGCCGAAAGCAGAGTAAAGCAAGACCCAGAGGGCAGAGTAGGGCAAAGCAAGACACAGAGTACGCACAGCAGGGAAAGGAAACCAAGGCAGGGATATAAATGGACATAGGAGCAAGACTAGGCTAAGACAAAGTCAGGAACCGGACAAGACACAAAGACATGGACACAAGCCAGGGTACAACGCCCCTCTGGGTGGCAGACATAGGCCAGGGTACAAAGCCCCGCTGGGTGGCAGACATAGGCCAGGGTACAAAGCCCCGCTGGGTGGCTACACAGGACACAGAGTAAGCGAGACAGGGCCTGGCACCTCAGCAGCAAAGAACTGACTGAGGGAGTAAGTTGCACAGGCCCCCACCAATGGGTGGGGATGTCTTAAATACAGGAAGCCTCATGGCGATTGGCCAGGGACACCTTAGCTAGGTGCACAGAGTCTCTATAAGAAACAGGAGTTGCCGGCGCCGCCACCCTATGCACACAGACAGAGCATGCACAGAGCAAACAGCAGACATGAGGCACACAGCATGGAGCTGGCAGAGAGAGAAGTCACAACAAGGCCAAGAGAAGTAAGTGAGTTTGAGAGTAATGCAGGTGGGGGATGGGAGGCCATGCAGTGATGCCAGCAGAGTTGTTACACGTACGCTGCTACAGACAGTGCGGCACTTTTCTTCATTTGCAATGTACCAGAGCAATGTGCAGCATGAGGCCAGGTTCACACTGCATTACTAAACTTGGGCCTTTCCCAGTTACAAATTACAGACTTGATTTGCTCTGTGTGCAGTTCTGGGGGCACCTTTGCATAGCAGATGAGAGCAGGAGGTGCCTTCTATGGGACAGACTAGAGCATGCTGCAATTTTCTCCTCATGGCACACTATTGGATTACTGTACCGTCCGTTGAGCACACATACAGTCAAAAATATGGCATCTGAATCTAGCCTTTCTGTATCATCTTCATAATGATATCCACAGTAGTATTTACAGCTGCTGATTTCACTGCGGCATTTCCACTGTGGACAGTGTGCAGCAGAAATGCCATGTGCGAATATACACTGCATGAGAAATATGTGTGTATAAGCAGTCTAGAGGTCTTCTACTGTCCTTATAATCATGGTAGCAAGATTACTATGATTTGTGTACAGCTACTCAGGGAACTGATTATTGTACTGGATGACCTTGAGCCTGTCATTGTGAAGTAGGCACTGCAGTCTCAATTTTCTCACTTATATCTATGGCCGTCAACCTTTATGCCAGAGGTGTCAAACTGCATTCCTCGAGGGCCGCCAACAGGTCATGTTTTCAGGATTTCCTTAGCATTCCACAAGGTGCTGGAATCATTCTGTGCAGGTGATTAAATTATCACCTGTGCAATACAAGGAAATCCTTAAAACATAACCTGTTGGCGGCCCTCGAGGAATGCAGTTTGACACCTCTGCTTTATACCAAGGCCATGATCATAAGTAGTGAAATATTTTTTAAGCAATATGCAAATGTGAATTTATAAAGGCAGGAAATATATAAAAGAAACCACTTATGCACCTTTTATACCTGATTTTGTGTTTGTTGTAAAAAAAAATTACAAGTCACCAAAAGAAAAGCTTTACACAAGGGCCAGAGTTAAAAAAAACAAAACAAAAAGCAAGAACAAAAACCCTTGACCCTCGGATGAAGCATTTCAGTGTGAAACGCACGTCGGGTGTGATGGGTCCCCGGAGCTCCTGTTGAAGTAACCTCATGTGCTTTTAAACTTGATCTCACACAATCATTGTATGCTGCTCTGCACCGTAAGCCGTTTTTTGCTCTTGCTTTTTCTTGCACTGACATCTTTTTGCACTGGACACCAGGATGCCTACTATATTTAATGCCTACTTTGCCTTCATTCATCAATCAGCCTAGTAACATTGTTATTAACTTTGATAGGGGCTTAGCTTAAAGGGAACCTGTCACCACGTTTTTGGAAGATGGGATACAAATAGCGTTAAATAGGGGCAGAGGTGGGCGTTACATTAGTGTGTTTGTTATGTGTTTATTACCCACCTAAGTTGCCGAAATACCTTTGCAAAGTCTCCGTTTTCGCCTGTCAATCAGGCTGGTCTGGTCAAAAGGGCGTTGTCTTCCCCCAGATTTTGCGTAGTTTTCCGTTGGTGGCGTAGTGGTGTGCGCATGCCCAAGGTCCCGAATCCTCTGCCAGGGGATTTAAAAGAGCGCGCTGTTCGTTATTTCATTGGTGATCGGTGGGCGCGGCCATCTTCCTTTGGCCGCGCGTGCGCAGAAGCGGCGCTCTGCTGGCCGCGGCTTCAGGAAAATGGCCGCCGCGATATCCATCTGCGCACGCGCGGCATCCCGCGGCCATTTTCCTGAAGCCGCGGCCAGCAGAGCGCCGCTTCTGCGCACGCGCGGCCAAAGGAAGATGGCCGCGCCCACCGATCACCAATGAAATAACGAACAGCGCGCTCTTTTAAATCCCCTGGCAGAGGATTCGGGACCTTGGGCATGCGCACACCACTACGCCACCAACGGAAAACTACGCAAAATCTGGGGGAAGACAACGCCCTTTTGACCAGACCAGCCTGATTGACAGGCGAAAACGGAGACTTTGCAAAGGTATTTCGGCAACTTAGGTGGGTAATAAACGCATAACAAACACACTAATGTAACGCCCACCTCTGCCCCTATTTAACGCTATTTTTATCCCATCTTCCAAAAACGTGGTGACAGGTTCCCTTTAATATATGTATTTCTTTGATTCATACATTATGGTCTCCTGTGCAATAAAACCCAGTTATAGTTATTATTTATTTTGCATATTCTGCTCATACACATGGTGTGGAGACATGGGGATCGGTGGACGCCCAGGTCCGCTAGCCGCAACCGTGTGAACCAGGGATCGCCCCGCCTAACACCCGCTCTCCCGATAATGTGAACATAACACTACTTAGACAACACAGGGTGAGAGTAAAACAGTGTGGCAATGCTTTATTGAACCACAAAACAGGCAGATAACACATAGAACAGTCCCAGCAAAACTCCCCAAGAAGGTGCACATTACAGAGTCTCACCCTTACGCTGACCCGCCGGGATAATTGCAGATGTTACATCAGAGCTCCCAGGGCCGGCTACCCCAGCTGTGGTACACACATAGAGAGGAGGTAATGACAAGCGTAAGAAGATGACAGTCCATTGAGTCTATACAAGGTCCAATGCCTGTTGACACAAGAATCACAACATGGCTTATCCAACCATCTCCATGGAGCCAGTTGACCAGCGGGTCTGAATACTGGCTTTTTCCAAATGTATCCATGGTCCAGCGATGGTCAGTGGAGCAGATCTGTATTCTTCCAACCGGAGCCGAAAACCCTATAGAATTCCTGTAGAATGATAGATCAGTGTCCCTCGTGATGGTGCCATGATATTGGTTGCTCTCCTGTCTCTGGTCCTTTGGATGTATATGTCTCTGCAGAATCTCTGGTTGTCTCTCTCTGTTGCTGAGTTTCTTTATACAGAGGCATGTGACCTATTTTTAGATTGTCCCAGTGTCCATCAGTCCAGCATCAAGATAAAGGGAACAATAGTGATGAGATCAAGTAGCATTACTTGATTATTTTATCTATTTGCATAGTTTTTCCCTCTCTGCTTTCGAAGTCACCAAATTTGCTTCATAATGCAATGCATAATTAGCATATCAGCAAACATCACTAGTCATCAAAGATAAGCGCACACTATGTTGTATGAAATATCAGCTTATAAGTCACTAATACAGGCTTACATAAGTATAGATAATAGCATATTCTTCTTGGCTTGCTAAAAAACAGTCGTTTGGGTAATTAAGATATAATCCAGTTTCTTCACACATGGACTTTTTCTGTATAAAATTATAATGCATTTTGTAATGATTAGTAGCAAATAATTTCGCAGCAATTGGCAGGTCTTCAGCGTTCCCATTAAGAAGGAGTGGAGCGGAGGAGCATATGATCGAGCCTCCACTTCATTCACATGTCGCTCTTGGGATTGAGGGGGTCCTAGTGGTCAGATTACCAGTGATCGGGAAGTTTTTACTATCCATAGGAAAGGGGATAGCTTCCAAACCTGGTAGATCCCCTTTAAAATATTATTGATAGTTCTAGTGTTTCCTATATTCTGCTAAAGGCATCTGAGTCAGCCACAGAGAATTGTATCTTACTTATTACTCTCCTTATATTATCTTGTAATGAGCACATTCTAATCCATTTCTATAATTTTAATGCATATGATAAATAATATTTTTTGAAAACTATTTGGGTTTTTTTTGGAAATGTGAAATATAATGTATTTTCATACGACATTGAAATCTTCTTTTCAATGTGTTATCTTCATATCAGAGTCTCTAACGATATTATTTTTGTGTTATTTACAGAAAGCATCACAAAAAACAACATGATTCACAGAATTCTTTTGGCCTATGATGGTGAAACTACAACCCAGAATTGCTGATCTTTGTGTCTATCTGATTTAGCAAGAACAGATCGATCCTTCAGTGATTCGCTGTAAACACTGGCACATTTAATAATAGAACCTAGCACATAATGGATGATGGCTACAAAAATAATTCCAATTTTTACCAAGGAGCACGGGATATAGCACGTGAAGTAAAGAGGCAAACAAGTAACCAAGCCATGGATTATTACCAAAATAACACCTATGGTGGTTATTCATCAAATGATGGTTATTATAACACTGGAGATTCCGTCAATCAGGAGGAAGATGCTCAGAGCGATGCTACAGAGGGACATGATGAAGATGATGAGATATATGAAGGAGAATATCAGGGTATTCCACACCCTGATGATGTCAGGGCTCAACATAAAGACAAAACCATAAAAGATGAATTTAGAGACCATGCAGACATCATGGCAGAGAGGGTGGAGGATGAGGAGCAATTGGCTTACCAATATGAGAACATCATCGAAGAATGTGGCCATGGACGTTTCCAGTGGACCCTTTTTATAGTTTTAGGGCTTGCCTTGATGGCTGATGGAGTAGAAATCTTTGTTGTAGGATTTGTGCTCCCCAGTGCTGAGAAAGACATGTGTTTATCACGCTCAAACAAAGGAATGCTCGGTAAGTAGTTGTCAATATGTCTAGTGGAATATTGCTGGTAATTCCATACATTCAGTCTATTCACAAGTTTTACTAACTATTGGGTATTTCTATAGTGGTAGAATATAACCAGGACATTGGTGGGTGTCTTCTCCCTGGGATCTCCACCAATCCTGAAGGGAAACAATGCCAGTTTAGTGCTGCGTTGTCTTAAGTTTTACCTACAGAGCTGCGCTCCCAGCAAGCTGGCTGTGCTGGGAATTGAATGGGGCTGCTCTTCAGTTCCATACCTGGCCAAAGTGCTCTTTGTAGGGGAAATGTAGTAATGGGAACACATAAATGGATGTTTTCTCTGGACTGGTGGGAGTCCCAGAGGTTAGAACCCCATAATCATCCCATAGAAGGATTTATTCTCAATGTCAGTGAATATGTAAAACTTAAAACTGACTGCACTTCCGCTCAGTCTCCCTCATGTGACACTAACATTGGTCAAGAAAGTTGACATATGTGTTGAGTAGAGGAGCTCTACAGCATTCCTTACATTTCTGATTTAAAGGGGTTGTCTTCAATATTCCTTACATTTCTAATTTAAAGGGGTTGTCTTCAGACACTCACTAGGTGATCGATGCTTATGGCATTAAATCTGAATATGCATCCATAATCAGAAGATATTGTGCACCTGTCATTATCATTATCGCCGCTCATTTACGCACTTGGAAACAAGCAATGCACGACGACCCTAGTAAGTACAAAATTAACAAAGTATGGCCTGAGAGCAGACTAAGATACTGTATATGGCATTACAAGGCATAAATTAATTAACATCCATCCAAGATATAATTCACTTGAATAGAGTTAAAGAGATTTTTGGGGAAACAATAATAATGTCCTCTCCGCAGTGTCAGGCTGGGGTGCCAAGGTTCCGCCAGAAACTAAGGGTACTGTCACACTCTGCAACTTTCCAACGATCACGACCAGCGATACGACCTGGCCGTGATCGTTGGAAAGTCGTTGTGTGGTCGCTGGAGAGCTGTCACACAGACAGCTCTCCAGCGACCAACGATGCCGAAGTCCCCGGGTAACCAGGGTAAACATCGGGTTACTAAGCGCAGGGCCGCGCTTAGTAACCCGATGTTTACCCTGGTTACCATCGTAAATGTAAAAAAAAACAAACAGTACATACTCACATTCTGGTGTCCGTCAGGTCCCTTGCAGTCTGCTTCCCGCTCTGACTGAGTGTCGCCGTAAAGTGAAAGCAGATCACAGCGGTGATGTCACCGCTGTGCTCTGCTCTTACTTTCCGGCCGGGAGTCAGTCAGAGCGGGAAGCAGACTGCGAGGGACCTGACGGACACCAGAATGTGAGTATGTACTGTTTGTTTTTTTTTACTTTTACGATGGTAACCAGGGTAAACATCGGGTTACTAAGCGCGGCCCTGCGCTTAGTAACCCGATGTTTACCCTGGTTACAAGCGAACGCATCGTTGGATCGGTGTCACACACACCGATCCAGCGATGACAGCGGGAGATCCAGCGACGAAAGAAAGTTCCAAACGATCTGCTATGACGTACGATTCTCAGCGGGGTCCCTGATCACTGCTGCGTGTCAGACACAGCGATATCGTATGGATATCGCTGGAACGTCACGGATCGTACCGTCGTAGCGACAAAAGTGCCACTGTGTGACAGTACCCTAACTCCAGGCCCCCACTTTTCAGCTACATGCAAATGTGATCTTATCCACAATAACAAATTTATACAACAATGAACTGAGCAGGTTGCAAATGAATAAGATGCTGTCTTTGTACATAGTGATTCAAGTGTAAAACAAAGGAAAGGATGGTAGGTAAACAGTATGACTGGCGAACTCGAACAGTAAAGTTCGGCGTCTGTACTGAACACATACTGTTTGGACACCGACACTAAGGACTTCACCTGGAAGTCCGTGTTACTGCTCAGGTTCAGCCCCCCCCGAACACCTGATGTTTGTCGCACTGTTATGTGCATGAAAGTGCGTCAAAAACTGCTTCTAATGATTTTACCACCGGTCAGACAGTCACAGTTCCCCCGCTGTCAAATGACGCTGTCAAATGACTACTGCTTCCGTCAGCCTATGTCTGCTGCCGCAAATAACAGTGAGAGCAGGCGCATGCTGATTGGAGTATTCATCTGCACTCTAAATAAATAATAATAAAAAAACAGCTTGGGTTCCCCTTTATTTTTGATAACCAGCCAGGCAAAACTGACAGCAAAGTTGGTTAACAAGAATAGAGGTTTCCCTATGCTATTTTTTTAAATTATTAAAATAAATAATAAAAAAAAATTACGTGGGGTCCCCCACAGTTTTCACAACCAGCATTGCTAAAGCAGACAGCTGGGGTCTGGTATTCTCAGGCTGGTAAGGGGTCCGCCCATCAACAGTGTATAAGTAACTAATACAATGACAGCAGTTACTCTCAATTACATCGACTAAGAGTATATGCAATTACACTTAAACAGAATTAACAGTTATATGTGAGCAAATTACAATGCAATTAACCCTTTCTATGCATAAATCAATAAAATGACAGCATTGTGCCAGTTCTTTAGTAATCGCCTACTCAGAGCAGTTTTTGAATTACCTCTTACAGAAGAGGCGTTTTTTCCTAACTAACTGGACCTCTATTAGGTTATTTATGTATGCGCATATATATTCAGATATAAGATGGTACTGGTATGTCCTGAAACTGAAGTAGAAGGGTGCATGCAGGGCTGAGTCCCGAATAATCAAAAACTATGTTTTGAAGCTCTTAGGGAATGCCAAGCTCAATGCAGGGCTTCCCTAAGTACTTAGTGATAGAAAAGTCATCCTGAAGTTTTTAGGGAATGCCGGTCTCTCCAACCCAGGGCTTTCCTAAGTCCTTAGAGATAAGGCCATCATGCTGTGTATTTGGTTGCAATTTAGAAAACAAGGCACACTACCATGACAAAATCTATCACAGAGGTGCTATATCCAGTAGTAGGTAAATATTGTATAGGCAAGAGAAGAAAAAAGCACTACTGTATGATATGCACACTACAAATTCAATAATAATATAATAAGCAAAAACTTTATTAAGACACAATTACAAACATAAAACATAAGTAAAACCAAGTAGGTCCCAGAAGCCCATAATACGCATACAATAGTATCAATACAATAAATGCATAACTCCAAGCCTTTTATATACTAGTAACCCCACATAATCAACTGACAATATTGCAAATGGAAGCTCCTAAACAAGAACCCTATAGCCAAAAAGGTCAATGTCTGGGGCCACAAATCAGGAGTGCTGAAATAAATAAAATGCGGTGCAATTGGAATGGCACTACACCTAAGTTTGTAGCCTAGGAGAAACCATACAAGTTACCCATTACCCATTACATTACCCATTGCATTTGTAGTGTGCATATTATTCAGGGGTAAGTAATCAATTCTTCCCCTTCATTTTCCTTTTAGTTTTTTTGGATAAGCAGTCTTCCATGGGGGAAGTTTTATTCAATCCCTCCCCTTGTGGTATTTTTAGTGATTGATGTCATTCCTTTTGCATACTCATTACCCTGAAGAAGCCAGCAATGGTGAAACATGTCAGGGAGGGAACTGTTTAACATTTTAGAGAAACTAATCCATATTGGTGAGATATGCCATAGAGTGATCCGCAGTTACCAAAGCTAAAACACCATTGACATTAACAATTTAATATCCGGTTACTGTTGATAGGCCTCATATGGGGAAGTATTGAATAATACTTACCCCTGTAAGGCTAATCAGCCAGACAAATCAATCACTAAAAATACCACAAGGGGAAGGATTGAATAATACCTAACCCCATGTGTGACTGCTTATCCAAAAAACCTAAAAGGAAAATAAGAGGGGTGAACTGAATAATGCTTACCCCTAATAGCCTTTAGACAGCTGAAATTGGAACAGCAATTTCATTGTGAGAGGAGTAATTATATTCACCACTAATGTCTATTACAGTAATTTGGGACATTACTCTTTAACATGGACACTGTATTTTTACACAGTTACTTTTACTTTTTAATCTTAATATCTGTAGTTAGGGTCATTCATCAAGTTATAAATTATTTGGTGAGTTTTTCATGCTGCATATTTTAAAAAAAATGCAATAACCTATTTTACTTAATGGATACAGAAATGCAGCAGAAAATCTGCAACATCAAAAACTCACCAAAATCTCATCGTGGGAACGTAGCCTCATACATAGTACAACTGCAATTTTTTGTTACTATCTCTAGTACAAGATGTAATACATGACATAGATGATGGGCTGAATACTCCATCCTTGGTATTTAATCTGAATGAATTATTCCTATGCATGATGGACTGCATTGTGACCTGCAAGATACTGGATAATAAGATTAACATCAGTCATACATGGCCTTGTCTTGAACCTAGAAAAAAAATAATGTCTAGTTGTCCACCAGTATTTATTTAATTCTGGATTGGAAAAAAACCTATCTACAGTAAGTGAAGCTAGTGACCTGAAGACGTTTTATCATTTCATTTAACAGCTAAAAAAATAACTACATCGATGAAACCTCAGATCAAAACCTTGAACATTTTGGCTATTAATCAAGCTTTATATCTTTGTAAATTGTGCATGAATGTGCTGAGATTTCCAACCAATGTAAGAAACATGAGGATGTATTTTAAATGGAGCTGCTGAAATTTCACAGAAGGCGTTCATTCCCTGTCATTACATGTATAATTAATTGTGACACGGAGTAAAAGAGATTTCATAAGGTGACAGTAAGGTGATTTAAAAGAAGACTATGCAAAGATTTTAATTACTTTGCATTTGGATATTTCATTGCCCAAATGTATAGTCTTGATTAAATACTTCCTACCATTGTGTATATAGACAGTCTGTGTCTTGTAAGGCAGCTGCTTTCATGACAGTGCGGTAATGAGGCAGTGACTCAAGTTAGTTCATCTTAAACATCTTTGTTTTGGCAGCTTACAAACGTAACTCAAACATTATCCTCCGGTTTGCAGCCAGATCTTCCATAACAGTCCGTATCAAATCTGTTGTTGTGGGCGACTGCACCACCGTATCACTCATGGATGAGTCAATAGCTTTGCTTGATCTAGCTCTGGCCTGTGTTTAGTCTCACACAGACCTGTGCTACACAGAGCCTTCTGCTCTGATGCTTGCAAACATAAAAGCTGACACACCCAAACCTTAACTAAAAGCTTAAATGGGAATCGTGGACATGGGCCACTCCTAAAGCCCGGAGTGGAGGGAGAGATCTGCCCCACTACTATCCTACAGATCTCTCCAAAAATAAAAGCCCACATCAGTTTTTTAAAAGTCTTACTTGACCAAATCCACACTCACTTTTATTTTGCACTAGATGGTGGCCCGATTCTAACGCATCAGGTATTCTAGAATATGTATAGTAGTATATAGCACAGCCCATGCAGTATATAACACAGCCCACGCAGTATATAACACAGCCCACGTAGTATATAACACAGCCCACGTAGTATATCACACAGCCCACGCAGTATATAACACAGCCCACGTAGTATATAACACAGCCCACGCAGTATATAACACAGGCCATGCAGTATATAACACAGCCCATGTAGTATCTAACACAGCCCACGTAGTATATAGCAATGTGGGCACCATATCCCTGTTAAAAAAAGAATTAAAATAAAAAATAATTATATACTCACCTTCCGACGGCCCCCGGATCCAGCCCAGGCCTTTAGCGATGCTCGTTGCGATGCTCCGTTCCCAGTAATGCATTGTGGCAATAACACGTGATGATGTAGTGGTCTCGCGAGACTGCTATGTCATCTCCGGTCATTGCTGCAATGGATTCTTGGGACCGGAGCATCACGAGGAGCGGGAAGGTGAGAATATAATGATTTTTTATTATTATTTACATTAGATCTTTTTACTATTGATGCTGCATAGGCAGCATCAATAGTAAAAAGTTGGTCACACATGGTTAATAGCAGCGTTAACGGACTGTGTTACACCGCGTTATGCCGCGGTGTAACGCAGTTCGTTAACGCTATGTGGGCGCTGACTGGAGGGCAGTTGGGAGGGGGCACTGACTGGAGGGGAGTAGGGAAGGGCGAATTCACCGGCTGCGACCAATCAGCGACGCGGGATTTCAGTGACAGACAGACAGACAAACAGACGGAAGTGACCCTTAGACGATTATATAGATAGACTAGATGGTGGCCCGATTCTAGCGCATCAGGTATTCTAGAATATGTATGTATGTATGTATGCACTTAGCACAGCCACGTAGTATATAGCACAGCCACGTAGTATATAACACAGCCACGTAGTAAATAACACAGCCCACGTAATATATAGCACAGCCCACATAATATATAGCACAGCCCACGCAGTATATAACACAGGCCACGTAGTATATAACACAGGCCACACAGTATATAACACAGCCCATGCAGTATATAACACAGCCCACATAGTATATAGCAGTGTGGGCACCATATCCCTGTTAAAAAAATTAAAATAAAAAATAGTTATATACTCACCCTCTGGCGTCCACCGAAGCTGTCCGATGCGCGCGATGCTGCCGCCAGCTTCTGTTCCCAGTGATGCATTGCGAAATTACCCACATGACTTAGTGGTCTCGCGAGACTGCTAAGTCATCTGGATAATTTTGCAATGCATCACTGGGAACAGAAGCTGGCGGCAGCATCGCGCGCATCGGTGGACGGCGGAAGGTGAGAATAGCACAATTTTTTATTTTTTTAATTATTTTTAACATATCTTTTAACTATTGATGCTGCATAGGCAGCATCAATAGTAAAAAGTTGGTCCGGGATGGGGCAACATACTGGCACTGACTGGAGGAGAGTAGGGAGGGGCCAATTCACGGCTGGACTAAGCCCGTCGCTGATTGGTCGCGGCTTGCCGGCCGCGACCAATCAGCGACGCAGGATTTCTGTTACAGACAGACAGACAGACAGACAGAAGTACCCCTTAGACAATTATATAGATAGATTGTAACTACAGCTGTGGCTATAATTACAACACTTTCCAGTGGATTTAATATGCTTTTATGCCCATCCTGGGGTGACACATAATTACCCTCGCATATGATTCCCTTCCCTGCCTCACTGTTTCAATGCAAAATTAATGTAAGTAATTAATTTTTATTATTATATATATCCACAGGCGATATTAAAAAACATATAGAAAAAATAAGAAACCACAGGTAAAAAGTAGAAAATCGGAGACACCTAAAAAAATGGAATTAGTCCATAATAGGAATCATGCTGTCATGTATGCAAGTCTATAGGAGTTGAGTGGATATCTACCACAAGTACTAGCAAGGTGAGAATCAAGGAGGAGGGTCCTTACACCTGCTGTGAGTATCCAACTTATAACAGCTGATACCACCAAGACAGAGAGCTCCAACTAAGCAGTTTGACCCTTGCAGCGCCAGAGCAAAGAAAGCCAGAACTGCTAATAGGACAGTGAAGCTGCTCTAACTACTGGAGGTGTATGTCTCCAGACTCTCCGATCAGCTGAGCCCAATGTGACGCGTTAACCCCATGACAAAACTCTTATCACAGTTTGATCAGACTGTGACCATAGTGAGATCAAATTCTTTCAGATGAGGGGAAGATGGTGAAAAAAGTTCTCCATTTTCTCCATTCTTTTAGTCCGTGGGAATTGGACTTGACTCAGATGTCAACCAAGTGAAGTCTGATGTTTTCCACGGACTCTCTGACTTGCATGGCTGAGTGCGATCCAAATATCAGAACAAACTCGAGCATACTACAATTTTTTCCTTGGACCGCCTTGGTCTGAGGAAAAAATCGGACATGTGCATGGCCCCATAGAATAACACTGGTCCGAGTGCAATCTGATGCTTTATTGGATCGCATTCGGACCGAAGACACAGCCATGTGCACAAGCCCTAATTGTGAAACAAGTTCAACACATGTGTGAGATAAACACTTACTAGAAAGTCAGAGTCTGTGCGTCTTACTCTTTGGGCAGAGACAGACTGCCGTATTTCTCATGTGAGAATCGCATCATAAACCTCGTACTGGCTGTCGGCTCTCCTGACCTGAGATTGACGGCAGCATAAAAATACATTACACTGTCTTGCCCAGGTCGGGAGAGGTCCTGGGCCAGTCCATGCCATACGATGCGATCCTCGCATGAGTTATACGGCAGTCTGACTCAGCCCTTTCTGTCTCTCTCTGTGCAGCAGCCACCTCCTCATTCTCCCTACTGCATAGTCTTTTATGGGAAGCTGCATATAATCTAAACTATCAGGGAGTAAATTCAGAGTAACTAATGATTACAAGAGTCAGGGGAAATAATTACAAGCGGCTTTTAAATGAAAAAATATTCTCCTGAACCAATATATATTAGAAAGAATCTTGCCTTTATTTGTCCTATTGATTTAAGAAAAAATGGAGTTGAGTTAATCTTTCGAGCTTAATCCCTAGAAAATGATGTTATAGTGCTCTTTGCTGCCATCTTAAATGCTGGATCCATCTTATGTAATAAAGGATCATTACATATAAACCTAAGAAGTCGCTTTCATATTGGCTTCAATGAACTGCTGTATTGCAATGTAATAATGAAGCACAATAGGGAATCCGGTAGGTGAGCACGGCTAAGCCATCTCCTCTCTATTCGTGCTTTGCACTTGATAAATGACCTTGACTGTCCCTTACCTCTAAACTATGGCCATTAGCGCAATGATTCACTAAGTAGTACATTTCTTAGTGTAAGAATATATTCATTTTCTGGCAGATAATCCAACTCAACGTCACAAAATCCTTCTGCTGAGGAAAATGCTATCACCTTCCAGATGGTAATCGTGAAAGTTTTTGTGCAGTCAGGTAGGCCCTGTCATAACGCATTGCTGTAATGTAAGCTGCACGCTGGCACAATGCTGCTAACAATGTCAGAGCTGAGATTATTCCACAGTCAGACGCTGTGCGGGCTTAGTCAGAGCTCTCTGGAGACTGCCTTAATGTGCTTTCAGACCACCTGCCTGAGTGTTTGCTTAACAGGGTTACATTCTAATGGAGACAGCTAAAATTAGTCTCAGCCCGCAATTTGGAGGACTCACAGAGCATAGGCCAATATTGTCATATACATTACCTGCAGTGTGCACCTGTGTGTCCTGTGACATAACACCGTGGTGTAGACTTCATCACCAAAGGTCTCAACTCAAACTGTATGATTTTCATTACCACCAATACCAATATTATACAGTAAACCATGTTGAGAAGACCACCACTCTGTGAGTCGAATGCAGCATGTGACCGCTGCAAACTCATGGCAAGTACACGACATAATTGCTGAGCACCGGAACTGGCTGCAACGTTCCCGTGCTGTTCTACTAAAGTCATGGCTGTGCTACGTCAGCAAATGCCAGGGGCAGAAGTAAAGGGGCACTGATGCAGTGGCCGGTGTTATTGTAAGGACTCGTGCACATGGTTGTATTTTCAGGATGATCTGACAAAACGAGGCAGTCCGACGAAAAAAATCGCAGTGTGCTTGAATTGTATCCGATTATTGGATCGCACTCGTCAACGCAAGTCAGTGAGTCAGTGTAAATAATTTTCCCGCTCTCACAGACTGGAGAAGATGGAGAATTTGTTTTTCCATCTTCTGCTCATCTGAGAAAATTTGAGAACATGATGATCACACTCCAATCAAACACTCACTAATCAGAGTTTGATCAGAGTTTGATTAGCATAATCGACCTGATTCTCTCAGATCAGAGAATATATGCTTGTGTGACCCCAGCCTTACTAAGAGGATCCATTTAAAATAAAGGCAAAAAAATACCTGGAAAATGCTTTTAACAAATTTATTTAAAAAAAAAAATGACGGTATGCAAAAAAGTGATCCTGGAAATAAGGAACCTCTACTTAATTGTTAAGTAGAATTGGTGAGTAGGAGGGAATATTTGGTGCTGCTTTTCCTTCTCAGTACAAAATCTTTTTTTTCATGGCCTATCATTCATGGCAAAGGATTCATTACCTCTTTTCTCACCTCTGAAGCCAAGGTGAATGCAATGAGAACCTGGTGAGATTTACAATAGACTAATGTATTCTTGGCAGGTATTGTGATGCAGGTCTGAGCCGAGACATGCTCATAAAGGGAATCTGTCACCCCTTGGGCAAATCTATCCTATTGATATGGGCATAAAGGTTTTAAAATACTTAAAATAATCCTACCTGTATGCCTCATATTTGTGGTCTAGCTGTGAAGAAATCATCTTTTAATCCTTTATGTTAATGCATTCTTCCAGGTTTCAGACCTAAATGAGTCTGTTAAGGTTATGGCTTGTTCACGATTATCGTTAGGAAAGGCCAGGTGATGCAAATTTCCTATCTTTATGAAAACCCAGCCTCCTCTAACCTTGTGCCAAAAAGCAGCAGCCATGGGTTCATCTAAGCAGCAGTTATTAGGTACAGTGGTGATGTAATTGCTAATTTTCTGCTGTGCCCCATAATAAAAAGGCAATAATAATAACATAGACTTTTGTATACCCTAAAAGGCCAACTGAAAAACTACAGCACATCCTGAAAAATAAAACCTCAAACAGTAACATCAACGTAAAAATATAAAAAGAAAATAAACCTGTTATGTGTGGTGAAGTGTGACTAGGCAAAGCTGAAAAAAATCTTCTGTTCTTCTGAATCAGAGAACCTAAATTGCCTTCAGAGTATCCAGTAAATAACAAACTTTGGCAAGATTTTGGGGAGATTCATTAACCTCTGTCATTAGAAAGTTGCAAATGTTTGTGAAACATGTAATTGATTGAACAGGTTGTGACTTTAAGTGTTTCTCTTCGTCATCTGTGCCATCTTTTTGAAAAGTTAGCAGAGTTTAGAAGGAAGGGGTGTTGTCCAGAAGATTAAGGTTGTACATGATGCAGGCCAAGTGTAGTTGTCACTTCCCTCCCCCACTTCTCTTGACCAATAAAATTGTGAGAAATACCAATTATTTTCACGGGTCTTTTGAAAAATCAAAGATTCAATCTTTTGTTTTTCAAAAGTTATGAAAAGTCTTCCCCAATACATACGGTATCTGTCACCCATCGGTTCTCCTGAGCAGTAAATAATCTCAAAAGGGTCTAACAATGTATATATCAAGAAATTCATCCTTAGTAAAGTATGTCAATTTCAGTTATAATTGCAATTACTCTGTTAGGCCACGTTCACACGTTCAGTATTTGGTCAGTATTTTACATCAGTATTTGTAAGCCAAAATCAGGAGAGGAACAGTCAGAGGAAAAGTATAATAGAAACATGCATATAAAATACGGGAGGGCTCTTGGTTGGAAACTAAACAAGGAATGCAGTGCGTACTCTACTCCTGATGAGTGTGCTGTGCATCCTAGTTGTCTGATGTTGGGGCAGTCTCCATAGAGCGAGTGGTAAGCAATGGGAGCGTCAAACTGTTGCTATGCCTCCCTTGGTGCTAGCAGAGACATCGCCCCAACGCAAAAAATAACAGGGGTACACTGTATCCACAGATTATTTGTGGTTCAGGTTGCAGTACTAGGGACATTCTGTAACAACTAGTCATTCCCCACTCGGATCTTATCTTTATTCTAGCCATATATCCAGTCACCACACACTTTACTTTCACTATACATCTAGAGACTATCCTTAGTCATCCCTGCTCTTGAAGCTTCCGTTAACCAATTGTGCTTAGCAGAGGAAGCATGCGTGGGTATATATAGACAGCCCAGATGAATGGACCATACCCTGATGAAGAAGGACTGCGTCCTTCGAAATGTGTCGGTTTTTGGCCCATTCACGAGCCCGTCATTGAGGATTGGTGATGTCACCTCTACCCCGCCCCCGCTTACCTCGCTACTGCACAGCTGTGCTTCTGGCTGGGGCACACCACCATCTTGTCTCTCTGCTAGCAATCAGGGGAGGCATAGCAACAGGAGGATGCTCTCATTACTTACCACTCGCTCTACGGAGACTGCCCCAGCACCGGACAATTAGGATGCACACTACACTTATCGGGTGTAGAGTAAGTGCTGCATTCCTCAATTAGCTTTCGACCAAGAGCCGTCCCATATTTTAAATGCATTTTTCTAGTTTCACACATCAGGTCTGTACCGTGGTAGTTGTTTGCTTTATATAATCTAGTTTATGTGTGGCTGAAACAGGATTGCACACAAAGCCTGTCAAACCACCAGCAGCTTCAGCCTATATAAATCCTGTGAGCACCATATTACCTCCTATAATAGAAAAACGTCACCACTTCTATATTTTTCACCCACTCCTGGTTTTGGCTTATAAATACTGATGTAAAATACTGACCAAATACTGAACGTGTGAACATTGCATAATAGAAAGGGTTTTGGATATTATAATATAATGTTTTTTTTTACGAACACTACTTGGCTGCTTAATTTTCCTCTCAGAGTGAATCCTTCTCATTACCCCAACAGGACTAATAGTGTACCTTGGGATGATGCTTGGTGCATTTGTATGGGGAGGACTGGCCGACAAAATAGGCAGGAAGAAATGTCTCATGTTATCACTGGCCATCAATGCTGCCTTTTCATTCATATCCTCCTTTGTTCAGGGGTATGGCTTCTTCCTCTTCTGCCGCCTTATTTCTGGATTTGGGTAAGTGCATTTCTATCCTAATTTGCTAATGACAAATTACGCTGTACAGAAGGTCCTGCAGGCTAAGGCATATTTTCTTTTAAAAAAAGTGGTCAGCACTCACCAAACCCGATGCTGTAAAATGTCTTTATTTGGACATGGACAGGGAGAACATGGTGTCTAAGGATGACAGCTGTTTCGCGCTACAGATCCCGGGATCTGTGGAAGCGCATGTAGCGCGAAACAGCTGTCATCCTTAGACACCATGTTCTCCCTGTCCATGTCCAAATAAAGACATTTTACAGCATCGGGTTTGGTGAGTGCTGACCACTTTTTTTCTTTTGTTTTTGGATTATAAATATCTTCTTGGTTGAGCACCCCTTATGCCCATGCATTGAGTAGGAGGTATAGGAGCTGGTGCAGCGTATTGTAGCACGCCGATAGGTGATCGCAAAGGACAGCAGTGCGGGTATATATGTTTTCTTTTTTTTGGACTATATTTTCTTTTAAGCTAACACTGCAAAGAATCTCCTGACAATTATCTCCAATGGAAGGCTGCAACATATACCAATGTACAATACAGGCATACAATGGGATGTGTCATTCATTGGCCCCCATTTGAAAAAAATGGAAGTAAAGCCAGGAGATAATATATTTTTTCAATGTCTCTCTCATTAGGAATATTTTAATGAATGAGGAATATGGTGGATCAGAGTCCACGCTGCCCAAGGTTCAAAGATACGAAGGTGAAGCATGAACGCGGTTTATTGTCAAAGTTTCCAAACCTCTTCATCAGGACAAAACCACCGAGATCACCATAGTTTGGTCATGATGAAGAGGCTCAGAAACCATGAAATGCATTGACAATAAACCGCATTTATGCTTCATCTCTGTGTGTGATCGTATCTTCGAACCTTGGGCTGCGCAGACTCTGAACCACCATATTCCTCATCCATTGCAATGTATCTCCTTGGTGGTCCTGCTGCAACCTTTACATGACTCTATAGGAGTTGTGACTGTCACAGCCCCATCAGGTGAGCGTACCTATAATATTCTACACCACTTGGTTATCAGATAAGACCCTATTTGTGCTTTTTTGTACCATTTGATTTTTTTTCCTCTCATTAGGAAAGCATAGCATTCTACTCTTTCCAATATCATGAAGAAATATATGCTGACATATACCTGTGTGGTGTATGGTGAAAGTACACTCCTGGCATATATCTTTGAGGTGTAGAACAAGATGAGAACTAAGCCTTAATTGGCAGCAAAATCTCTCAGTTCTCCTAGCGGCTGTTAGTAGGTAGTATCGCTTGAGTCAGCCTCTACAAATAATATTAAGGCTATGTGCACACGTTAAGTATTTGGTGCGGAAATTTCTGTACCTTTTCTGTTTCTCTTGGGAGGAAAAACACAGTGTAAAATACTTGTGTTTTTGCCACATTTTTGACGAGTTTTTTTACATGTGTTTTTGTTGCTTATTCTTCCCTGCGCTTTAGTGTTGGTAAAATTTGCAGCAAAAACGCTGGAAGGATTGATATGCTGCAGATGTAAATCTGCTCTAAATGTGCAAGTCACACAAAAGCAACGTGTTCATAACATTTCAGGATTCTCATCCTGGCATCATTAAGCCCTTCACATCTGGTGACAAAACTGCCAGAAAAAAGCACGATAAAAACACAACTTATGCACACAGCCTAAGGCCGGCGTCACACTGGCGTGTTTTACGGACGTATGAGAGGCGCAGAAAATACGGATTGCATATGGTACCATGATTCTCTATGGCCTTGCTCCTATCTGCCGTATTTTACTCATCCGTACTACAGTATACGGTCTTGTACGGCCGTAGAAAATCGCAGCATGCTGCGTTTGTCAGCGTATTGTGCAAAAAATCCGCCAATGAAAGTCTATGGGGGCGAGAAAATTACGGATTACACACGGACCATGCATGTGACTTGCGAGAAATATGCAGGGTGTTCTCTAGAAAAGCTGGCAATTCAGTGCGGTGTACAGTAAAATCACACTGACATAATAGAATAGAATAGGTAGAATAAATGTTTACACATAGAATAGGTATATATATATATATATATACATATATATATATATATATATATATATATGTCAGTGAGACACATATATATATATATATATTTATATTTAATTCAGCGCAAGATAGCATAAAAGCCGGTAATTCAATTACCGGCTTTTGCTCTCTCCTTCACAAACCCGACAGGATATGAGACATGGTTTACATACAGTAAACCATCTCATATCCCTTTTTTTATTACATATTCCTCTTTAGTAATGTAACAAGTGTCTGTGTGTAAAATTTTGAAGCTCTAGCTATTAAATTAAAGGGTTAAATCCCGGAAAAAACTGGCGTGGGCTCCCGCACAATTTTCTCCGCCAGAGTGGGAAGCCAGTGACTGAGGGCAGATATTAATAGCCTAGAGAGGGTCCATGGTTATAGGACCCTCCCTGGCTAAAAACATCTGCCCCCAGCCACCCCAGAAAAGGCACATCTGGAAGATGCGCCTATTCTGGCACTTAGCCACTCTCTTCCCACTCCCATGTAGCCGTGGGATATGGGGTAATGAAGGTTTAATGTCACCTTGCTATTGTAAGGTGACAATAAGCTAGGTTAATAATGGAGAGGCGTCAATTATGACACCTATCCATTATTAATCCAATATTATGAAATGGTTAATAAAACACACACACATTATTAAAAAGTATTTTAATGAAATAAAGACACAGGGTGTTTTAATATTTTATTATACTCTCAATCCACCTGAAGACCATTGTCACCTGAAATAAAGTTAAACAAAACAAACAATAATATTCCATACTTTTCTGAAAAGTTCCCAGGCTCGAGTTCATATGAGTTCATCCAGCAAAGGGTGCATCACCGCGGCTCGAGGTAACTATAGGACATTCCCCTGCATTCCATTCATTCACCAAATTTTACAGACAGGAGCACAGCTGCATTAGCAGAGCTCCTGGGTGTAAAATGATTTAACCCCTTCAGATGGATTTACAGCGTGGGACAAGACTGATCGACGGAAGGTATGGAATATTGTTGTTTGTTTTGTTTCACTTTATTTCAGGTGACAAGGGTCTTCAGGTGGATTGAGAGTATAATAAAATATTAAAACACCCTGTGTCTTTATTTCATTAAAATACTTTTTAATAATGTGTGTGTGTTTTATTAACCATTTCATACTATTGGATTAATAATGGATAGGTGTCATAATTGACGCCTCTCCATTATTAACCTGGCTTAATGTCACCTTACAATAGTAAGGTGACATTAACCCTTCATTACCCCATATCCCACCGCTACACGGGAGTGGGAAGAGAGAGGCTAAGTGCCAGAATAGGCGCATCTTCCAGATGTGCCTTTTCTGGGGTGGCTGGGGGCAGATGTTTTTAGCCAGGGGGGTCCTATAACCATGGTACCTCCCTAGGCTATTAATATCTGCCCTCAGTCACTGGCTTTCCCACTCTGGCGGAGAAAATTGCGCGGGAGCCCACGCTAATTTTTTCCGGACACTTGTTACATTACACAGACACTTGTTACATTACTAAAGAGGAACATGTAATAAAAAAAGGGATATGAGATGGTTTACTGTATGTAAACCATGTCTCATATCCTGTTGGGTTTGTGAAGGAGATAGCAAAAGGCGGCAATTGAATTACCGGCTTTTATGCTATCTTGCGCTGAATTAAATATAAATATATATATATATATATATATATATATATATACAGTATATATAAATATGTGTGTGTCTCACTGACATATATATATATATGCATATATATATATATATATATATATATATAGACTGTATATATGTTTTTAGGAATATTTTAGCCGATGGATCCATGATTTGTCCATTTTGCAAGCCTGCGCAAAAAAATCGCCGTACGGAAGCCATACGGATGCCATATGGATGACACACGGATACATTTGTCTGTAAAAATCGCATCCTCGCATTGAATACGGAACAGTGTTTTGTGAAAATTACTGCGTATTACGGCCGTAAAATATGGACCGTATTTCCCTACGCTGAGTGTGACGCCGGCCTAATTGTTTCAGATGCATCATTTTTGGGATTTATTCTCGAATGTAGGATATTTTTAGTGCGAGTAATAAGTCTTTATTTCTTCTCTTGATTTAGTATTGGTGGATCCCTTCCCATTGTGTTTGCCTATTTCTCTGAATTCCTATCTCGTGAGAAGAGAGGGGAGCACTTGAGCTGGCTTTGTATGTTTTGGATGATTGGAGCACTCTATGCATCAGCAATGGCTTGGAGCATCATTCCTCACTATGGTGAGATAGTTTTAGAAAATAGCAAATTGAGTTGAATCGAATTCCATTCATATTTCATGAACAAAATTCAAATTGTCCAGAATACTAATTTTTTTGCAATTTCTGTAGCTCTAGTGAACCAAAATGGACACCAGTTTGCTTGATTCTTTTTAATGGGCCAGGAATGGATTAATGAATAAAAAGACATTATTCTTACTTTGTAATAGTGGTGGGGAAGAGAGAGAGAGAGGTTTGGAAGCTCACCACGTTGTGAATGTGAATCGCTGGATCAATGGTTTAGCTGGAGTTCGTCCTGAGGGTGCCGCACCCTCTGGTGATCACAGACAAATAGTGGAGGTAAAGGAAGTGTGTAGGCTCATCCATCCAGGATATATCTTTCTTTATTGAAAAATAGATTCAAACATGGTAAAATGAAACCTTAGGAACCTGCTGACAGGTTTCCTTTAATTGAAGATTGGCCCATTCATAGTAATAGCTGTCCATTTAATGGTTGTTCATATAATATAAGGATGGCTTGAGTAAGGTGGTCCCTTTTATATGATGCTCATATGACCCAAAAGGGTATCTGAAAAGGAGTTTCCTTCATGAGACTAAGTCCTCACGATTTCTGTGTTATTATTCAGCATGATGGATGAGGCATGCATAGCTTTCCATGTGCGAACAGTAGTGTATAGGTAGATTGAGAGGTCTGCTTTGTAGACCCTTTTATTGCAGGAGACATGTTATACAGCGTTAGTCTTGACAGCAATAAAATCAAGTTCAAATTGAAGCTTTATATACAAGTGATGTTAATATAATTATCGATTACCTTGTTGTCAACAATGGCTTGTTTTCCAGGTTGGGGATTCAGTATGGGGACACACTACCATTTCCACAGCTGGAGAGTATTTGTGGTTGTGTGCGTGCTTCCCTGCCTCGCTTCTATCATTGCCCTGAAGTTCATGCCAGAAAGTCCTCGCTTCTTATTGGAGGTAAATACAGAGCACAAGACTCATTAAATGGGTTATACAACATTCAGAGATAGTGACCAAAGCATTCAGTGGAGTCACGGCTCTGTTTTTTTTCTCCTTCACAACACCACTCTTGTTTATTGGCTGTGTTGGGTATTGTAGCTTATATTCCAAGAAATCCGTGGCACCAGATATGGCGTGTATGAAAAAACTTAAGGTAACAATAAAAAAGGGAGGTACGGTAAGCAAAGAAACGTTCCTGCCATTAGCCTTTATCAAGCCAGAAATTAAATGATAAAAGTACAGCTCTCACTGGTAAAGGCCAGTTGTGGCCGAAATGTTGCTTTTTCTATTTCTGTTTTTTTATTGTTGCTATGTGATTTCAAGGATGGAATAAAAGTTATGTTTTTATCATACAAGCCATCTCTGGTGCCTTGGATTTCTTGCTTTTTTTTAACTAGGAGAAAGGTCACACCGAGTTAGCACAGAACTTCCATGAGTGCATAAGAATTGCTCACTGGGTATTGCAGCTTAGCCCAATTTAGGTTGGAAGAAACAGGTGATGGTGAAGGCTTCATTGTGTGGTCTAAAATAAAGTGCACCATGGAATGATATACCTATAGGTGTAGACCAGGTTTATAGATGGAGAAAAGTATAGAAAGTAAGGGCAAAGATTTGAGAAATACTGCCAAAGATTAAGTGGGAGGTGAAGGTGGTGGGTGTGCGACACACTAAACATTCATATGGAGAGGTGTGAGAAGATTGAATACAGTTCTACTGTATATCTGCGATAACCAGGAGATATTCTATGTTTAAAGTAATAATGATTGACAGTGTCAAAAGACCTAGGAGGAGGAGCATGTTAGAAACATCTTTTGGACTTAGAACATAGGAGATCGTGTGTGACAGACAAACTGTGAGTTGTGGAAAATGAGATTTGAATAAGAAATACCTAACTCCCAGTCACTAAGCAGTTTTGCCTAGGTTTCTACTGCAAGAGTGGAACCTAAAGTAAAAATGTTTATTTTCTTTTAGATACATACTGTTACGAAACTGCAGCACAGAACTAGGAGAGATGGGGGAAAGCTGACCCTGCACTAAGACTAGGCTGAAACCCTACGATGGAGTGGGTGACCCATTCCTTGCGAATAGACCCACCGACGATCCTAGTCTAAACTCAGCAAAGACCTATAGATAAGGGGAAGGAGGTCCCTAAAAGATCTAAGGACTGGGTACAAAAAACAGGTCACCTCCTAATAGGAAACACAGAGAAGGCTGCAGAAACAAACTGAAAACAGAAACAAAAGATAGCAGATCCAGAGGTCCCAGAACTGCAAAATATCAAACACAGAAAGCTGTCTAAGCACCTAGCCAGAACTCTAGCGGATTAACACTGTTGTCCAGCAAGGGATGGGAGGCAGGTGCTGGGTAATAAAGGTGATACAATCACCTGACCAAGACAACCCAGCACCAGGGGAAAAAGACCAGCAGGCATAAACTATCTCTTGAAAATTTTAAGCCCATGTTTCCTTTAAACATGTTGGAGTAGGTTGTGATGCAGAGTGCAGGTTAAAGTGAATCCATCAGTAAGATCAACCCTCCTAAGCCGTCTATACTAGCATGTAGGTCATTAGACGTTGAAGAAAATGATACCTTGATCTCTGCAATCTGATGTTTTAATCCAGAGTAATCCAAAAATTTTTACATGACGTGTAATGACTGACAGTCTGCTCTCTTTATCTACATGTCTCACACTGGTAATGCCCCTTACATTTACAATAAGCTCTGGAGGCAGATTCTCAGGAAGATCAGTGTCCTGCCCATAGATCTTAACACATCATTTTCATGTTAAGAAAAATGTGGATTTATCTGAAATAAAAGGTATTATTTTATTCAACTTTCTATGACCTGCATGTCTACGTAGACGGCTTAGAAGGGTTAATCTCTAAAAATTGCCTCTGAGACAAACATAAGTCTGTTGACATCATACAGTGTGGTCCAAGAATCAAATACAAAAAATAATGTATTTAATTAGAGCAGGTTAAATATTGTCATTGGTAATCAATGTAATTTGGTTTTCTTACAGACTGGTAAACACGATGAAGCTTGGATGATACTAAAGAATGTGCATGACACTAACATGAGAGCCAAGGGAGAGCCAGAAAAAGTTTTTACAGTAAGAATTGATATGTAGACACGTACAGTAGTTGGTTACTCGTGATCTGACATTTTTGTCAGTCTTATTTGTAATCTACTTTCCTGTTTATTTTCTTGCAACAAAATGACTGTATTGTGCATCACTAAATTAACTCATATTTGTAGTCCTCAAATTGGGTAAAAGTCACATTAGGATATTTAGCTTTATGTCAGTTGACAAGTTATATTAGTTCCCAAGTCCAATAATAATGATATTGATAATTCATGTTATAAAAATAACTTGGTCGGTGCCATTTTAAAAGTCACTGAGATCTTCGCTATGAATTGTTCACTTGCTAATTTTTGTCTGCGGAGATAAAATCAGTATATACATTATGGAACTGTTATAAGTAATGGGTGAATGGTTACAATTACTAGGGAAACATCATAATGATTTGTCTAATCATTCACTTACTACGTATATTAATATTGTATACTAAATGTAAATGAGTAAGGGTCCTTTTACACTTGTTGATAACCCATAACAAAGTCCATTTATAAATTGGTTCCCCATTATTTGCGTATATATTTTTCAATACTCATGAGGTTTTAATAAATGGTCAGCTGTTTATCCACCCCATAATGTTTCCTTAAGAAATGACAGGCCTGTTAATACAAAGGGATTATTTGTCGTTTCATCGCTGTGTATGTTCACACCATTCAATGATTCTGAAAAACAGTTTAGACTATTACATAGTAACATAGTAAAATAGTTATAAAGGTTGAAGGAACACTATAAGTCCATCTAGTTCAACCCATAGCCTAATCTAACATGCCCTAACATGTTGATCCAGAGGAAGGCAGAAAAAAACCATGTGGCAAAGAGTAAGCTCCACACTGGGGAAAAAAATTCCTTCCCGACTCCACATACGGCAATCAGACTAGTTCCCTGCATCAACACCCTAACAAGGTCTAATAGTGTTGAGCGAATATCAGTGATATTTGAAAGTATCGGTATCGGATTGGATCGGCCGATATCCAAAAAATATCGGATATCGCCAATACCGATACCCGATACCAATACAAGTCAATGGGACACAAATATCGGAAGTGATCCTGGATGGTTCCCAGGGTCTGAAGGAGAGGAAACTCTCCTTCAGGCCCTGGGATCCATATTCATGTAAAAAATAAAGAATAAAAATAAAAAATATGGATATACTCACCCTCGGACGAGCCCTGGCTGTCACCGCTGCCAGCGTCTGCCTCCGTTCCTAAGAATGCAGAGAGTGAAGGACCTTCGATGACGTCACGGTCAAGTGAGCGGTCAAATAAGCGGTCATGCGACCAATCACAAGACCGCGACGTCATCGCAGGTCCTACACTCACTGCATTCTTAGGAACGGAGGCTGCCGGTTGCACAACTGAGGTCCAGGGTCCGTCGGAGGGGTGAGTATATCCATATTTTTTAATTTTATTCTTTACTTTTTACATGAGTATGGATCCCAGGGCCTGAAGGAGAGTCTCCTCTCCTCCAGACCCTGGGAACCATACGCACCGCACACGCCTGGGAAGTTATAGGAACTTCCGATTCCGTTTTCCGATATCACAAAAATATCGGAACTCGGTATCGGAATTCCGATACAGCGAATATTGGCCGATACCCAATATTTGCCGTATCGGAATGCTCCACACTACCCCTTAGTCTTCGTTTTTCCAAACTAAATAGCCCCAAGTTTAATAACCTATCTTGGTATTGCAGACCCCCCAGTCCTCTAATAACCTTGGTCGCTCTTCTCTGCACCCGCTCTAGTTCAGCTATGTCTTTCTTTTACACCAGAGACCAGAACTGTACACAGTATTCTAAGTGTGGTCGAACTGGTGACTTGTATAGAGGTAAAATTATGTTCTCCTCATGAGCATCTATGCCTCTTTTAATGCATCCCATTATTTTATTTGCCTTTGTAGCAGCTGCCTGACACTGGACACTAAATGTGAGTTTGTCATCCACCTATACACCCAGGTCTTTTTCATTGACGGTTTTGCCCAGAGTTTTAGAATTAAGCACATAGCTATACATCTTATTACTTCTACCCAAGTGCATGACCTTACATTCATCCCCATTAAAGCTCATTTGCCATTTATCAGCCCAAGCTTCTAGTTTACATAAATCATCCTGTAGTGTAAAATTGTCCTCCTCTGTATTGATTACCCTGCAGAGTTTATTGTCATCTGCAAATATTGAAATTCTTGCTCTGCATGCTCCCTACAAGGTCATTAATAAATATGTTAAAAAGAAGAGGGCCCAATACTGACCCCTGTGGTACCCCACTGCTAACCGCGACCCAGTCTGAGTGTGCTCCATTAATAACCACCCTTTGTTTACTATCCCTGAGCCAGCTCTTAACCCACTGACACATATGTTGTGGATTCCGTTGGTGGGCTCCCTCTGGTGGTTACTGCTGGTACTGGGTGACTTTGGTGGGTTGCGGCCTTTGGTTTCCACCTGTCCATCAGAGGCTGGGTGTTTCCTATTTTACCTGGCCTTTCTGTCATTTTCCTTGCCGGCTATCAATGTGTTCAGATGTGCTCTGTTTGGTTCCTGCCTACCTGCTCCCAGATCTTTCAGGATAAGCTAAGTGCTGATTTTCAGTTGTTTGGTTTTTGGTCCAGCTTGCTTAGAATGTCTCTATGCTAGCTGGTTGCTCTAGTGGACTGAGGTTCTCCCCATGTGCCATGAGTTGGCACATGGGTTCTTGTAATCTCAGGATGGTTTTTTTGATTAGGGTTTTTTGCTGACCGCTCAGTCCCCTTTTGTATCATTCTGCTTTCTAGTTTTCAGCGGGCCTCTATTTGCTAAAGCTATATACATCATCTCTATGTGTGTGCCTTCCTCTCATTTCACCGTCAATACATGTGGGGGGCAACTATACCTTTGGAGTTAATTCCTCTGGAGGCAAGTGAGGTCTTGTTTTCTCTGCAGTACTAGTTAGCTCTTAGGCTGGTGCGTGGCGTCTAGAACCAACGTAGGAACGCTCCCTGGCTATCTCTAGTTGCGTTTGTCAGGCGTAGGGCAGCGGTCAGCCCAGGTTCCATCACCCTAGAGCTCGTCCGATATTTGTTATACTTTGCTTGTCCTGTGCTATCCCTAGCCATTGGGGATTCATGACAGTATAGCCGGCCCACAAAGTGTTAATTGTTTGGGCTGAAGCAGGAGGAAAAGAAGTGTTCAAGGAAAATTTTTTTTTTTTTTTCCTTCAGAGTTTTGCTGCCTAGCCCTTAATTGCTGTCTAGCTGCTTCTTACCTCCTCTTAACCCTTGAATGGCTCTGATCTTAGCTGTTTATCATGGATGTCCAGAGTTTGGCTTCCAGCCTGAGTAATCTCGCGGCAAAGGTTCAAAACATACAGGATTTCGTTGTTCACACTCTCATGTCTGAACCTAGAATTCCTATTCCAGAGTTTTTTTCTGGAGATAGATCTACCTTCCTGAATTTCAGGAACAATTGTAAATTGTTTCTCTCTTTGAAATCTCGCTCCTCTGGAGACCCTGCTCAACAGGTCAAGATTGTTATATCGTTCCTACGGGGCGACCCTCACAATTGGGCATTTGCATTGGCACCAGGGGATCCTGCGTTGCTCAGTGTGGATGCGTTTTTTCTGGCATTGGGATTGCTCTATGAGGAACCTAACCTAGAGATTCAGGCTGAAAAGGCTTTATTAGCCCTCTCTCAGGGGCATGATGAAGCGGAAATATATTGTCAGAAATTTCGGAAATGGTCGGTGCTTACTCAGTGGAATGAGTGCGCCCTGGCTGCAAACTTCAGAAATGGTCTTTCTGAGGCCATTAAGGATATTATGGTGGGGTTCCCTGCGCCTACAGGTCTGAATGAGTCTATGGCTATGGCCATTCAGATTGATCGGCGTTTACGGGAGCGCAAACCCGTGCACCAGTTGGCAGTGTCTTCTGAACAGGCACCTGAGACTAGGCAATGTGATAGAATTCAGTCCAGAAGTGAACGGCAAAATTATAGGCGGAAAAATGGTTTGTGTTTTTATTGTGGTGATTCAGCTCATGTTATATCAGCATGCTCTAAACGCACAAAAAGGGTTGATAAATCTTTTGCCATTGATACTCTGCAGTCTAGGTTCATTTTGTCTTTGACTCTGATTTTTTCACTGTCTTCCATTTCCGTCGATGCCTATGTGGATTCAGGCGCTGCCCTGAGTCTTATGGATTGGTCATTTGCTAAACGCTGCGGTTTTAGTCTAGAGCCTCTGGAAGTTCCTATTCCTCTGAAGGGAATTGATTCTACACCATTGGCTATGAATAAACCGCAGTATTGGACACAAGTGACCATGCGCATGACTCCCGTTCATCAGGAGGTGATTCGCTTCCTTGTACTGTATAATTTACATGATGTACTAGTGCTTGGTCTGCCATGGTTACAAACTCATAATCCTGTCCTGGACTGGAAAACAATGTCTGTGCTAAGCTGGGGATGTCAGGGGGTTCATGATGATGCACCTCCGATTTCTATCGCTTCATCGACTCCTTCAGAGATCCCTGCGTTTTTGTCAGATTATAAGGATGTTTTTGAGGAGCCTAAGCTCAATTCGCTCCCTCCTCATAGAGAGTGTGACTGTGCTATAGAATTGATTCCTGGCAGTAAGTTCCCTAAGGGTCGTTTATTTAATCTGTCACTGCCAGAGCATACTGCTATGCGGAATTATATTAAGGAGTCCTTGGAAAAGGGACATATTCGTCCATCTTCGTCCCCTCTGGGAGCAAGTTTTTTTTTCGTGGCAAAAAAAGATGGTTCCCTGAGGCCTTGTATAGATTATCACCTTCTGAATAAGATTACAGTCAAATACCAGTATCCATTGCCATTATTTACTGATTTGTTTGCTCGCATTAAGGGGGCTAGGTGGTTCACTAAAATAGATCTTCGTGGTGCGTATAATCTGGTGCGGATAAAACAGGGTGATGAGTGGAAAACCGCATTTAATACGCCTGAGGGCCATTTTGAGTATTTGGTAATGCCTTTTGGACTCTCCAATGCTCCGTCAGTCTTTCAGTCCTTTATGCACAATATTTTCCGTGAATATCTGGATACGTTTATGATTGTGTATTTGGATGATATTTTGGTGTTTTCTGATGACTGGGAGTCTCATGTTCTACAGGTCAGGAAGGTGTTTCAGGTTTTGCGGGCCAATTCTCTGTTTGTGAAGGGCTCAAAGTGTCTCTTCGGAGTCCAGAAGATTTCTTTTTTGGGGTACATTTTTTCTCCTTCTACTATTGAGATGGATCCCGTTAAGGTTCAGGCTATTTGTGACTGGACACAACCTACATCTGTTAAGAGCCTTCAGAAGTTCTTGGGGTTTGCTAATTTTTATCGTCGGTTCATTGCTAATTTTTCCAGTATTGTTAAACCTTTGACTGATTTGACTAAAAAGGGTGCTGATGTTGCTGATTGGTCTCCTGCGGCCGTGGAGGCCTTTCGGGAACTTAAGCGCCGGTTTTCTTCTGCTCCTGTGTTGTGTCAACCAGATGTTTCACTTCCTTTTCAGGTGGAGGTTGATGCTTCCGAGATTGGAGCGGGGGCGGTTTTGTCACAGAGAAGTTCTAATGGCTCGGTGACGAAGCCATGTGCTTTCTTCTCTAGAAAATTCTCGCCCGCCGAGCGCAATTATGATGTGGGTAATCGGGAGCTTTTGGCCATGAAGTGGGCATTTGAGGAGTGGCGTCATTGGCTTGAGGGTGCTAAACATCGCGTGGTGGTCTTGACTGATCACAAGAATCTCATTTACCTTGAGTCTGCCAGGCGATTGAATCCTAGACAGGCTCGTTGGTCATTATTTTTTTCTCGTTTCAATTTCGTGGTTTCATACCTGCCAGGTTCAAAGAATGTGAAGGCAGATGCTCTTTCCAGGAGTTTTGTGCCTGATTCTCCTGGAGACACTGGGCCTGCTGGTATCCTTAGGGATGGGGTAATATTGTCCGCCATATCCCCAGACTTGCGACGCGCATTGCAGGAGTTTCAGGTGGATAAACCGGATCGATGTCCACCAGAAAGACTGTTTGTTCCGGATGATTGGACCAGTAGAGTCATCTCCGAGGTCCATTCTTCTGTGTTGGCTGGTCATCCTGGAATATTTGGTACAAGAGATTTGGTGGCCAGGTCTTTTTGGTGGCCTTCCTTGTCTAGGGATGTGCGTACCTTTGTGCAGTCTTGTGAAGTGTGTGCTCGAGCTAAGCCTTGCTGTTCACGGGCTAGTGGGTTGTTGTTATCTTTGCCCATCCCGAAGAGGCCTTGGACGCACATTTCCATGGATTTTATTTCTGATCTCCCGGTTTCACAGAAAATGTCCGTTATCTGGGTTGTGTGTGACCGCTTTTCTAAGATGGTTCATTTGGTGCCCTTGCCTAAGTTACCCTCCTCCTCTGAGTTGGTTCCTTTGTTTTTTCAGAACGTGGTTCGTTTGCATGGGATTCCGGAGAATATCGTTTCTGACAGGGGATCCCAGTTTGTGTCTAGATTTTGGCGGACGTTTTGTGCCAAGATGGGCATTGATTTGTCTTTCTCGTCTGCATTCCATCCTCAGACGAATGGCCAGACGGAGCGAACTAATCAGACCTTGGAAACTTATTTGAGGTGTTTTGTTTCTGCTGATCAGGATGACTGGGTTGCTTTTTTGCCACTGGCCGAATTTGCTCTTAATAATCGGGCTAGTTCTGCCACGTTGGTCTCTCCTTTTTTTTGTAATTCGGGGTTTCATCCTCGTTTTTCCTCTGGTCAGGGGGAATCTTCGGATTGTCCTGGAGTGGACGTGGTGGTGGACAGGCTACATCAGATTTGGAATCAGGTGGTGGACAATTTGAAGTTATCTCAGGAGAAGACTCAGCAGTTTGCTAATCGCCGTCGCCGCGTGGGTCCCCGACTTCTTGTTGGGGACTTGGTGTGGTTGTCTTCTCGTTTTGTCCCTATGAAGGTCTCTTCTCCTAAGTTCAAGCCTCGGTTCATCGGTCCTTATAGGATCTCGGAGATTCTTAACCCTGTATCTTTTCGTTTGGATCTCCCAGCATCGTTTGCTATTCATAATGTGTTCCATCGGTCGTTGTTGCGGAGGTATGAGGTGCCCGTTGTTCCTTCGGTTGAGCCTCCTGCTCCGGTGCTGGTGGAGGGAGAATTGGAGTATGTTGTTGAAAAGATCTTGGATTCTCGTGTTTCCAGACGCAAACTCCAGTATTTGGTTAAGTGGAAGGGTTATGGTCAGGAGGATAATTCCTGGGTGGTCGCCTCCGATGTTCACGCGACTGATTTGGTCCGCGCCTTCCATAGAGCTCACCCTGATCGCCCTGGGGGTTCTCGTGAGGGTTCGGTGACCCCTCCTCAAGGGGGGGGTACTGTTGTGGATTCTGTTGGTGGGCTCCCTCTGGTGGTTACTGCTGGTACTGGGTGACTTTGGTGGGTTGCGGCCTTTGGTTTCCACCTGTCCATCAGAGGCTGGGTGTTTCCTATTTTACCTGGCCTTTCTGTCATTTCCCTTGCCGGCTATCAATGTGTTCTGATGTGCTCTGTTTGGTTCCTGCCTACCTGCTCCCAGATCTTTCAGGATAAGCTAAGTGCTGATTTTCAGTTGTTTGGTTTTTGGTCCAGCTTGCTTAGAATGTCTCTATGCTAGCTGGTTGCTCTAGTGGACTGAGGTTCTCCCCATGTGCCATGAGTTGGCACATGGGTTCTTGTAATCTCAGGATGGTTTTTTTGATTAGGGTTTTTTGCTGACCGCTCAGTCCCCTTTTGTATCATTCTGCTTTCTAGTTTTCAGCGGGCCTCTATTTGCTAAAGCTATATACATCATCTCTATGTGTGTGCCTTCCTCTCATTTCACCGTCAATACATGTGGGGGGCAACTATACCTTTGGGGTTAATTCCTCTGGAGGCAAGTGAGGTCTTGTTTTCTCTGCAGTACTAGTTAGCTCTTAGGCTGGTGCGTGGCGTCTAGAACCAACGTAGGAACGCTCCCTGGCTATCTCTAGTTGCGTTTGTCAGGCGTAGGGCAGCGGTCAGCCCAGGTTCCATCACCCTAGAGCTCGTCCGATATTTGTTATACTTTGCTTGTCCTGTGCTATCCCTAGCCATTGGGGATTCATGACACACATATTTGCCACTATCCGCATTATTCTCATTTTATGTATCAACCTTTTGTGTGGCACCATATCAAAAGCTTTTGAAAAGTCCATATACCCTACATCCACTGGGTTCCCTTGGTCCAGTCCGGAACTTATCTCTTCATAGAAATTGATCAGATTAGTCTGACAGGAACGGTCCCTAGTAAACCCATGCTGATATTGGGTCATGAGGTTATTCCTCTTCAGATACTCTAGCATAGCATCTCTAAGAATGCCCTCCAGGATTTTACCCACCGTAGAGGTTAAGCTTACTGGCCTATAATTTCCAAGTTCAGTTTTTGTCCCTTTTCTGAATATTGGCACCACATTTGCTATGCGCCAGTCCTGTGGTCCAGATCGTGTTATTATGGAATCTTTAAAGATTAAAAATAATGGTCTACCAATGACTGTACTTAATTCCTGCAGTACTCGGGGGTGTATCCCATCCGGGCCCAGAGATTTGTCAATTTTAGTGATTAACCTGTGTAAAAGGCACTTGAAGAGGACCTTTCACCAAATTTTTCATGTTGAACTGGACAAAGAATGTTATAGTGGCAGCAGAGTGAAATAAAACTTTTTTTTTTAAAATGTAGCCTCTCTATTTTAGAGATTTTAGCAACCAAAGTATTTGGCTCCTAAGTCCTAATGACTTAATTTTAGATAAATTCAAGTTGGTGTTATCATATAATTTTCACTAAGGGTACTTCTTTCCTTTGAGTGGTGCTGCCTGCTAATGATTGGTCAGCACCATACATGAAAAAGAAGAACAAGCCCCCACCATAGCTTAGAGCAGATTTCTGTATGTCAGATGCAATGATACAGCTGTGGTCTCCTGGTCTAACCTCATGCACGAGTCAACGTGGGGGAAGTGGCAATACAGCAGACATGACAATGCTATCAAAAGATGGGTGCTGATACAAAGGTTTGCAATGTGACAATGCTAATGGAGTACCCACTAGAACCCTGGGGTACTCGGGCCGGGTCCAGTGGTCGTTAAAGGGGTAGTCACGGTGGCAGTGACCCAGTCTGTGTCCCTGGGCATCCAATTTGAAGGAAAGGTCTTTAAAGGGATTGTTAGAATAAAGAATGTTCGTGACGTCACCTGTGGTATTCGGTCAGGGATGACTGACGCTGCTTAAAGGGGTCCACTGGAGATGATGTTATGGCAGCAGAGATGGTATGGTTTCCCACAGGTGAAGCTGGATCCCCAGGGCTCCCAGTGTAGTAGACAAGGAGGACAGACTGTGTAGTGCCGGAAAGAATTAGAGGACACAAGGTTGCAGTCTCTTTACCTTTTAATGGTGTAAGGCAGCCACAGTCCAGGGTACGGATCACAGGTGATGGTGAGGTCCGGCCAGCTTGGAAGCGGAAGCGGATTCGGAAATCCCCCTAGCCAGGTGGGATTGGAAGTCTTCCTCACTGCACTGTGTTGTAGTCTCTTGCTGCCTTAAGGTACCTTCACACTAAACAACTTTACAACGAGAACGACAACGATCCGTGATGTTGCAGCGTCCTGGATAGCGATCTCGTTGTGTTTGACATGAAGCAGCGATCTGGATCCCGCTGTGATATCGCTGGTCGGAGCTGGAAGTCCAGAACTTTATTTGATCGTCAGATCGGCGTTTATCGTCGTGTTTGATAGCAAAAGCAACGATGTCAGCAATGTTAAACATGGAGCTAACGACCTGTGAGAACGATAAGTGAGTCACCGCTACGTCACAGGATCGCTCCTGCATCGTTCTGGAGCTGCTGTGTTTGACATCTCTACAGTGACCTAAACAGCGATGCTGCAGTGATCGGCTCGTTGTCTATATCGCTGCAGCATCGCTGAGTGTGACGGTACCTTTTGGCTTCACACAAGGTCCTCACTTTCTCTCTGTCCCTTTAAGTAGGACACTACCTGCAGGGCAGGCAACTCGAGCCTTTTTACAGGGGTCTCTAGTTATGACTCCGGGCTCTATGTGCTGCTGTGCCTTCGGGTGTTAATGGTGGACAGACAACTTGAAATCTCCTACCCGCCGGTTTCTGCTGTGGTGCATTCAGTTACCCCTACAACCTTGGAATTCCTGCCTCCGGTATTCTGAGCTTCAGCGTGGAGGGAGCTCAGTCGCAGCTCCCCTTCAGCTCTTTCCTCTCCTTCTCCCCTATCAGTCTCCTACAGACTGCTCTGTTTCTCTCTCCTCTTTCCATGAGCTGCAGAACCACTTTTCTGCACGGCCCCTGCCTTCCTCTCTCAGACTGACTTTTCTCTGTCTGACTTCTCTCTCATCTGTCCCTCTGACAGACTGCCCTCTAACTCCTCCTCCAGCTCGAATATATAGGGAAGTTCCCCTGAATCCAGGGCTCCAGCTCCCACTAATGGCCTGGAGTCAGAAAAGTGTTGCATGTACTTGATACCTGTTAATGGCATCTTCCTTGCTTCCAAGCATGGCATCACCCTCCCCGAGAGGAAAGCAATGCCACTGTAACAACCGGTTACCTGGGGTGTAACACTAAACTCAGCTGTGCTGCCACTCCCCACATTAACTCATGCAGGATGCTAAATCATGAGATCAGAGCTGTATCATTACATCCCATGTGAGAAACCTGCTATAAGCAATGGTGGGGGCATGTTCTATTGTCTGAGTGTTGCTGCTTACTTATGATTGGTCAGCATCATACAGGGGGAAGAAGTACACGCCCCCAGTGCAGTGAAAACTATCCGATAACATTCGCTTGGTCTTAACGAAAATTCACTAATTAAAGAACAAATATTTTGATTGCTAATATCTCTGTAATGGAAAAGCGTAATTAAAAAAAAAAGTGTTATTTTTCCTTGCAGCTACTATTAGATATTGTGTCTAGGTCAACATGTATAATTTGGCAAAAGGTCCATAAGATCTATATTAATACTAATTGATTTCCAACTGGTTGCAAATTGCTAGAGATTGGACAATACAAGTTTACTTCTGTTTTGTCTTCCAGGTTTCACATATTAAGACACCAAAACAAGATGATGAGTTTATTGAAATTCAAAGTTCCACTGGGACTTGGTTTCAGCGCTGGTTTGTCAGGGTGATGACGGTTGTCAAGCAGGTATGTTATAAAACGCGCTACTTAATAAATTCAGGTTATTTTGTAGTGTACATTATGAGACTGTAACAGGTTAGGAATTTATATTTATAGTAATTATAACTTAGACAAATTTTTGCTGAGAAAATTGGTATAATTTGTACAAGAGAAGCTCCAAGTTTACAAAAATGTTGAACAGATGTGAACAAAATACATAAATACATACAGATCTAGCAAAGGTAATCGTGATATCACAGATCTGTGATATTATGGCACAAAAAAGTGTCCTTAACTCTGCTGCCCAACTAATTCATCTCTCTCCTCACTTCTCCTCCGCTTCTACGCTCTGCAAATCTCTTCACTGGCTCCCATTCCCTCAGCATATCCAGTTCAAATTACTAATACTAACCTACAAAGCCATCCATAACCTGTCTCCTCCATACGTCTCTGAAGTAATCTCCTGATATCTTTCCTCACGTAATCTCCGGTCCTCCCAAGACCTCCTTCTCTCCTCCACACTTATTCGCTCCTCACGCAACCGCCTCCAAGACTTCTCCCAAATATCCCCCATCCTCTGGAATTCTTTGCCCCAACACGTCCGACTATAAACCACATTCGGATCCTTCAGATTGAACCTGAAAACCCACCTCTTCAGGAAAGCTTACAGCTTGCACTGACCCCGCTGCCTCCTCACCACTACCGGAGCTGCCGCATCACCAACACCGGAGCTCCTGCAACCCTCAACCGATTGTCTCCTTCTCCACCATCCTGTACAATGTAAGCCCGCAAGGGCAGGGTCCTCTTCCCTCTGTATCAGTCTGTCATTGTTAGTTTGTTTACTGTAAGTGATATCTGTAATTTGTATGTAACCCCTTCTCATGTGCAGCACCATGGAATCAATGGTGCTATATAAATTAATAACAATAATAATAATAATAAAATTTGTCAATGGCTTGTTCAATCTTAACGAGAGTCTGTCACCCCCAAAACACAATTTAAAATAAGCATATAGTCATACTTCGGACTTAGCCCCTACTCAAATCATACCTTTACTGTATAAATCTGTCCCTCTGTTGTGCAAAACAATGTTCCTTATTCTATTATATTATGTTAATTAGGGTAATTTGTGTATCCTTGGAGTGTCTGAGCAGTTTTATTGCACTATTCCACCTCCAGAATTTGAATATCCCCAATTCCCTCTCTTGTGGTGGATAGTTCAAAGATTGTGCCTGTCTCTCTGGTGATTGATAGTTTCAGGAGGAAGCTGATGCCTGTGCTTACCGACTGTCCGTGTTTCTAGATTGGGGTGCTGTCATAACTCTCTCCTCCCCGCTGCAGTTGCATGGCACACAGTGTATGGAACAGCTGCAGCAGAGAGGAGAGCGCGGTGTGCACACATGCTCCATTCTAAGAATTTGACAGTGACTGAGTGCAAGCTTCAGATTCCTCCTAAGATGGTGCTTGTTCTGGAAAAGCTGGCACTGTCCATCACCAGTGAGGGAGGTGGGCATATCCAAATCCAGGGGGTGGAATAGTGCACTAAAACTGCTCAGCCACGTCAAGGGAGCATTGAGCACCCCAATTAGCATGTTGGAAGAAAGATCGTTTTTTTGCACAATGGTGAGTCAAATTAGATACTAAAGGTATGATTTTCATAGGGGCTAAGTCCCCCAAATGAGTATGTTTCCTGTTTAAATTGTATTTTGGGGGTGAGTTATGATAACCTTTGCCAGATCTTTAAATCTGTACCTAAATACAGAATATACATAGATAATGCAAGAAATCATATGTCTGATAGTGATGTAAATCAATGAGAACTAAATTATATATATATATATATATATATATATATATATATATATATATATATATATATATATATATATATATATATATATATTATTAACTTGCAAAATGGCAGTTGTAATACTGGCAGTGGAGCATCACTTGGCCAATATTCAGTAGTTTGTCTCTCTGTTGTAGGTATGGGAGAGCATGCTGTACTGCTTTGCTGGCCAGTACAGGAAGAACACAGTATTTCTAGCAGTGGTTTGGTTTACAATGTCCTTAAGGTAATTTTTCTTTTTTATTGTCACTGAAGCCTTTTTTACTTCTCTAATTGTGTGTGTTCAATGTGTGCTTAATATGTCTGATTTATGTCTTGTGCAGCTACTATGGTCTCACGGTCTGGTTCCCCGACACAATCCGCTACTTACAAGAAGAGGAGTATGCAAGCAGAGTGAAAAGATTTGAGGATGAAGATGTCAAAAATTTTGTATTCAATTTTACACTTGAAAATCAAATACACATTGATGGGACCTATTACAATGACAAGTAAGTTATAATACATTATAAGAAATGTATATATTGTTAATAAATTAGTTCTTTCATATAGTAGTCAATGTGTGAGATAACTAGTCCTATGGAAATGTATGCATATATATCGTGCATGTATATATAAAATTAATAGACCATTGCAAAATGTTCAGTTTGTCTGATTTTTCTCTTTATAGGTATTTTTTTGAGTAAAATGTAAATTTGTAATTTATTCTATGGTATATTCTCTAACTGGGTTGCTGTGACCAGTGGGGTACTGCAGGGGTCGGTGTTGGGACCTATTCTCTTCAACATATTTATTAACGATCGGGTAGAAGGTTTACACAGTAAAATATCAATATTTGCAGATGATACAAAACTACGTAAAGCAGTTAATACAAGAGAAGATAGTTTTCTGCTACAGATGGATCTGGATAAGTTGGAAACTTGGGCCGAAAGGTGGCATATGCGGTATAGCAATGATAAATGTAAGGTTATACACATGGGAAGAAGGAATCAATATCACCAATACACACTGAAGGGGAAACCACTGGGTAAATCTGACATGGAGAAGGACTTGGGGATCCTAGTTAATGATAAACTTACCTGCCAGTGCCAGGCAGCGGCTGCCAAAGCAAACAGGATCATGGGTGCATTAAAAGAGGTCTGGATACACATGATGAGGGCATTATACTGCCTCTGTACAAATCCCTGGTTACACCGCACATGGAGTACTGTGTACAGTTTTGGGCACCAGTGCTCAGGAAGGATATAATGGAACTAGAGCGAGTACAAAGGAGGGCAACAAAATTAATAAAGGGGATGGGGAACTGCAATACCCAGAGAGATTAGCAAAATTAGGATTATTTAGTCTAGAAAAAAGACGACTGAGAGGCGATCTAATAACCATGTATAAGTATATAAGAGGACAATACAAATATCTCTCCGAGGATATGCTTATACCAAGGAAGGTGACGGTCATAAGGGGGCATTCTCTGTGTCTGGAGGAGAGAAAGTTTTTCCACCAACATAGAAGAGGATCCTTTACTGTTAGGGCAGTGAGAATCTGAAATTCCTCGCCTGAGGAGGTGGTGATAGCGAACTCAGTCGAGGGGTTCAAGAGAGGCCTGGATGTCTTCCTGGAGCGTAACAATATTGTATCTTACAGTTATTAGGTTCTTTAGAAGGACGTAGATCTGGGGATTTATTCTGACAAAATATAGGCTGAACTGGATGGACAAATGTCTTTATTCGGCTTTGCTAACTATGTTACTATGCTACTATAAACTACTAACAATATGTCTCTGAATTTCCAAGCAATAAATTTAGTATTTTTTTTTCTGAAAAGGAAAAATGGTCAAAATTACAAAAAAAGCCCAGTGCTTTCAGACCTCAAATAATGCAACGAAAACAAGTTCATAAACATTTAGAAACAACAATACTAATGTTTTAACTCAGGAAGAGTCCAGAAATCAATATTTTGTGGAAATGCCATGATTTTTAATCACAGCTTTCATGCATCTTGGCATGCTTTACACCAGTCTTTCACACTGCACCTGGCGCAAAAATTTAAGCAGTTCTTCTTTGTTTGATGCCTTGTGACTATCCATCATCCTCTTGATTACATTCCAGAGGTTTGCAATGGGGTACTGGTCAAGAGATTGGGCTGCCCATGACAGGGTGTTGACGTGGTGTTCTCTCAACTTTTGCCAGAGCTGTGTATATATATATATATATATATATATATATATATATATATATATATATACTGTATATATATATACACACACACACACACACACACACACACGTGGAGTGCGTCACACTTTGTTTCATTGCAGCCATTTAGTAAATTCAAAAAAGTTCATTTTTTTTCTCATTAATGTACACTCTGCACCCCATCTTGACTGAAAATAAAACAGAAATGTAGAAATTTTTTTTAATTTATTAAAAAAGAAAAACTGAACTATCACATGGTCATAAGTATTCAGACCCTTTGCTCAGTATTGAGTAGAAGCATACTTTTGAGCTAATACAGCCATGAGTCTTCTTGGGAATGAAGCAACAAGTTTGTCACACCTGGATTTGAGAAACCTCCGCCATTCTTCCTTGCAGATCCTCTCCAGTTCTGTCAGGTTGGATGGTGAACGTTGGTGGACAGCCACTTTCAAGTCTCTCCAGAGATGCTCAATTGGGTTTAGGTCAGGGCTCTGGCTGGGCCAGTCAAGAATGGTCACAGAGTTGTTGTGACACCACTCCTTTGTTATTTTAGCTGTGTGCTTAGGGTTATTGTCTTGTTGGAAGGTGAACCTTCGGCCAAGTCTGAGGTCCAGGGCACTCTGGAAGAGGTTTTCATCCAGGATATCTCTGTACTTGGCCGCATTCTTGTTTTCTTCAATGGCAACCAGTCGTCCTGTCCCTGCTGCTGAAAAACATCCCCACAGCATGATGCTGCCTCCACCATGTTTCATTGTTGGGATTGTATCGGGCAGGTGATGAGCAGTGCCTGGTTTTCTCCACACATACCTGTTGTGAATTTGCTTTTTGCTCCCTCTAGTGGTTACTAGTTTTTTGACTCTGGTTTTTCTGTCAGTCCTTTTATCCGCACCTGGGTCGTTAGTTAGGGGTGTTGCTATATAAGCTCCCTGGACCTTCAGTTCAATGCCTGGCAACGTAGTTATCAGAGCTAGTCTGCTGTGCTCTTGTCTACTGATCCTGGTTCCAGTTATATCAGCTAAGTCTGCCTTTTGCTTTTTGCTATTTGTTTTGGTTTTGCATTTTTGTCCAGCTTGTTCCAAATCTATATCCTGACCTTTGCTGGAAGCTCTAGGGGGGCTGGTGTTCTCCCCCCGGACCGTTAGACGGTTCGGGGGTTCTTGAATTTCCAGTGTGGATTTTGATAGGGTTTTTGTTGACCATATAAGTTACCTTTCTTTATTCTGCTATCAGTAAGCGGGCCTCTCTGTGCTAAACCTGGTTCATTTCTGTGTTTGTCATTTCCTCTTACCTCACCGTCATTATTTGTGGGGGGCTTCTATCCAGCTTTGGGGTCCCCTTCTCTGGAGGCAAGAAAGGTCTTTGTTTTCCTCTACTAGGGGTAGCTAGATTCTCCGGCTGGCGCGTGTCATCTAGAATCAACGTAGGAATGATCCCCGGCTACTTCTAGTGTTGGCGTTAGGAGTAGATATATGGTCAACCCAGTTACCACTGCCCTATGAGCTGGATTTTTGTATTCTGCAGACTTCCACGTTCCTCTGAGACCCTCGCCATTGGGGTCATAACAGTTTGCCAGGCCTTGATTAAATGTTTAATGCATTGCAGAAGAGGGATTATAAGAAAGAAGATTCTGAGTTTTTTTTTTTTTTCTTCTTCCCCTTTACCTCAGAGTGGCTATGCTTGCTGCAGACATGAATGTCCAGACCTTGATTACAAGTGTGGACCAGCTGGCTACTCGTGTGCAGGGCATACAAGACTATGTTATCAGAAATCCTAGGTCAGAACCTAAAATACCGATTCCTGAACTGTTTTCCGGAGACAGGTTTAAGTTTAGGAATTTCGTGAATAATTGTAAATTGTTTTTGTCCCTGAGACCCTGTTCATCTGGAGATTCTGCTCAGCAAGTAAAAATTGTTATTTCGTTCTTACGGGGCGACCCTCAGGATTGGGCTTTTTCGCTGGCGCCAGGAGATCCGGCATTGGCTGATCTTGATGCGTTTTTTCTGGCGCTCGGTTTACTTTATGAGGAACCCAATCTTGAGATTCAGGCAGAAAAGGCCTTGCTGGCTATGTCTCAGGGGCAGGACGAGGCTGAAGTGTATTGCCAAAAATTTCGGAAATGGTCCGTGCTGACACATTGGAACGAGTGTGCACTGGCCGCTAATTTTAGAAATGGCCTTTCTGAAGCCATTAAGAATGTTATGGTGGGTTTTCCCATTCCCACAGGTCTGAATGATACTATGGCACTGGCTATTCAAATTGACCGGCGGTTGCGGGAGCGCAAAACCGCAAATTCCCTCATGGTGTTGTCTGAACAGACACCTGATTTAATGCAATGTGATAGAATCCTGACTAGAAATGAGCGGAAAATTCATAGACGCCGGAATGGCTTGTGCTACTACTGTGGTGATTCTACACATGTTATCTCAGCATGCTCTAAACGTATAGCTAAGGTTGTTAGTCCTGTCACCGTTGGTAATTTGCAACCTAAATTTATTCTGTCTGTAACTTTGATTTGCTCACTGTCATCTTATCCTGTCATGGCGTTTGTAGATTCAGGTGCTGCCCTGAGTCTCATGGATCTCTCATTTGCTAAGCGCTGTGGTTTTACTCTTGAACCATTAGAAAATCCTATTCCTCTTAGGGGTATTGATGCTACACCATTGGCAGCAAATAAACCGCAGTATTGGACACAGGTTACCATGTGCATGTCTCCTGAACACCGCGAGGTGATACGTTTCCTGGTTTTACATAAAATGCATGATTTGGTTGTTTTAGGGCTGCCATGGTTACAGACCCATAATCCAGTCCTGGACTGGAAGGCTATGTCAGTCTCAAGTTGGGGCTGTCGTGGTATTCATGGGGATTCCCTGCCTGTGTCTATTGCTTCTTCTACGCCTTCGGAAGTTCCGGAGTATTTGTCTGATTATCAGGATGTCTTCAGTGAGTCTGAGTCCAGTGCACTGCCTCCTCATAGGGACTGTGACTGTGCTATAGATTTGATCCCAGGCAGTAAATTTCCTAAGGGAAGACTGTTTAATCTGTCGGTACCTGAACATACCGCTATGCGTTCATATATCAAGGAGTCTCTGGAGAAAGGACATATTCGTCCGTCTTCTTCCCCTCTTGGTGCGGGATTCTTTTTTGTGGCAAAAAAGGACGGATCTTTGAGACCTTGTATTGATTATCGGCTTTTAAATAAGATCACTGTCAAATTTCAGTATCCTTTACCGCTGTTGTCTGACTTGTTTGCCCGGATTAAGGGTGCCAAGTGGTTCACCAAGATAGACCTTCGTGGTGCGTACAACCTTGTGCGCATTAAGCAAGGTGATGAATGGAAAACCGCATTCAATACGCCCGAAGGTCATTTTGAGTACTTGGTGATGCCTTTTGGGCTCTCCAATGCGCCTTCAGTTTTTCAGTCCTTTATGCATGACATTTTCCGGAAGTATCTGGATAAATTTTTGATTGTTTATCTGGATGATATTTTGGTTTTTTCTGATAATTGGGATTCGCATGTGGAGCAGGTCAGGTTGGTCTTTAAAATTTTGCGTGAAAATTCTTTGTTTGTCAAGGGCTCAAAGTGTCTCTTTGGTGTACAGAAGGTTCCCTTTTTGGGGTTCATTTTTTCCCCTTCTGCTGTGGAGATGGACCCAGTCAAGGTCCGAGCTATTCTTGATTGGACTCAGCCCTCGTCAGTTAAGAGTCTTCAGAAGTTCTTGGGCTTCGCTAACTTCTACCGTCGTTTTATCGCTAATTTTTCTAGCATTGTGAAACCTTTGACGGATATGACCAAGAAGGGCTCCGATGTAGCTAACTGGGCTCCTGCTGCCGTGGAGGCTTTCCAGGAGTTGAAACGCCGGTTTACTTCGGTGCCTGTTTTGTGCCAGCCTGACGTCTCACTTCCCTTTCAGGTTGAGGTGGATGCTTCGGAGATTGGGGCAGGGGCCGTTTTGTCGCAGAGAGGCCCTGGTTGCTCTGTTATGAAACCTTGTGCCTTTTTCTCTAGGAAGTTTTCGCCTGCCGAGCGAAATTATGATGTGGGCAATCGGGAGTTGTTGGCCATGAAATGGGCATTTGAGGAGTGGCGTCATTGGCTCGAGGGTGCTAAGCATCGTGTGGTGGTCTTGACTGATCACAAAAATCTGATGTATCTAGAGTCTGCTAAACGCCTTAATCCGAGACAGGCCCGCTGGTCATTGTTTTTCTCCCGCTTTGATTTTGTTGTCTCGTATTTACCAGGTTCAAAGAATGTGAAGGCCGATGCTCTTTCTAGGAGCTTTGTGCCTGATGCTCCTGGAGTCGCTGATCCTGTTGGTATTCTTAAAGATGGAGTTATCTTGTCAGCTATTTCTCCGGATCTGCGACGTGTGTTGCAGAGATTTCAGGCTGATAGGCCTGAGTCTTGTCCACCTGACAGACTGTTTGTCCCGGATAAGTGGACCAGCAGAGTCATTTCCGAGGTTCATTCCTCGGTGTTGGCAGGTCACCCGGGAATTTTTGGCACCAGAGATCTGGTGGCCAGGTCCTTTTGGTGGCCTTCCTTGTCAAGGGATGTGCGGTCATTTGTGCAGTCCTGTGGGACTTGTGCTCGAGCTAAGCCTTGCTGTTCTCGTGCCAGCGGTTTGCTCTTGCCCTTGCCTGTCCCGAAGAGACCTTGGACACATATCTCCATGGATTTCATTTCTGATCTTCCGCTATCTCAGGGCATGTCCGTTATCTGGGTGATATGTGATCGCTTCTCCAAGATGGTCCATTTGGTTCCTTTGCCTAAGCTGCCTTCCTCTTCCGATCTGGTTCCTGTGTTTTTCCAGAACGTGGTTCGTTTGCACGGCATCCCTGAGAATATTGTGTCAGACAGAGGATCCCAGTTCGTTTCCAGGTTCTGGCGATCCTTTTGTAGTAGGATGGGCATTGATTTGTCGTTTTCGTCTGCTTTCCATCCTCAGACTAATGGACAGACGGAGCGAACCAATCAGACTTTGGAGGCTTATTTGAGGTGTTTTGTCTCTGCTGATCAGGACGATTGGGTGACATTCTTGCCGTTGGCTGAGTTTGCCCTTAATAATCGGGCTAGTTCCGCCACCTTGGTTTCGCCTTTTTTCTGCAACTCTGGTTTCCATCCTCGCTTTTCTTCGGGTCATGTGGAGCCTTCTGACTGTCCTGGGGTGGATTCTGTGGTGGATAGGTTGCAGCAGATCTGGAATCATGTGGTGGACAACTTGAAGTTGTCACAGGAGAAGGCTCAGCGCTTTGCCAACCGCCGCCGCGGTGTGGGTCCCCGACTACGCGTTGGGGATTTGGTATGGCTTTCTTCCCGCTTTGTTCCTATGAAGGTCTCCTCTCCCAAATTTAAACCTCGTTTTATTGGGCCTTACAAGATATTGGAAATCCTTAATCCTGTATCTTTTCGTCTGGATCTTCCTGTGTCGTTTGCTATTCACAATGTATTTCATAGGTCCTTGTTGCGGCGGTACATTGTGCCTGTAGTTCCTTCTGCTGAGCCTCCTGCTCCGGTGTTGGTTGAGGGCGAGTTGGAGTACGTGGTGGAGAAGATCTTGGATTCTCGCCTCTCCAGGCGGAGGCTTCAGTACCTGGTCAAGTGGAAGGGCTATGGTCAGGAGGATAATTCCTGGGTGGTCGCCTCTGATGTTCATGCGGCCGATTTGATTCGTGCCTTTTATGCCGCTCATCCTGATCGCCCTGGTGGTCGTGGTGAGGGTTCGGTGACCCCTCACTAAGGGGGGGGGGGTACTGTTGTGAATTTGCTTTTTGCTCCCTCTAGTGGTTACTAGTTTTTTGACTCTGGTTTTTCTGTCAGTCCTTTTATCCGCACCTGGGTCGTTAGTTAGGGGTGTTGCTATATAAGCTCCCTGGACCTTCAGTTCAATGCCTGGCAACGTAGTTATCAGAGCTAGTCTGCTGTGCTCTTGTCTACTGATCCTGGTTCCAGTTATATCAGCTAAGTCTGCCTTTTGCTTTTTGCTATTTGTTTTGGTTTTGCATTTTTGTCCAGCTTGTTCCAAATCTATATCCTGACCTTTGCTGGAAGCTCTAGGGGGGCTGGTGTTCTCCCCCCGGACCGTTAGACGGTTCGGGGGTTCTTGAATTTCCAGTGTGGATTTTGATAGGGTTTTTGTTGACCATATAAGTTACCTTTCTTTATTCTGCTATCAGTAAGCGGGCCTCTCTGTGCTAAACCTGGTTCATTTCTGTGTTTGTCATTTCCTCTTACCTCACCGTCATTATTTGTGGGGGGCTTCTATCCAGCTTTGGGGTCCCCTTCTCTGGAGGCAAGAAAGGTCTTTGTTTTCCTCTACTAGGGGTAGCTAGATTCTCCGGCTGGCGCGTGTCATCTAGAATCAACGTAGGAATGATCCCCGGCTACTTCTAGTGTTGGCGTTAGGAGTAGATATATGGTCAACCCAGTTACCACTGCCCTATGAGCTGGATTTTTGTATTCTGCAGACTTCCACGTTCCTCTGAGACCCTCGCCATTGGGGTCATAACACATACCACATAGAATTATCACCAAAAAGGTCTATCTTCATCTTATCAGACCAAAGAATCTTATTTGTCATAGTCTGGGAGTTCTTCATGTGTTTTTTTGCAAACTTTATGTGGCCTTTCATATGTCTTGCACTGAGGAGAGGCTTCCATTGGGCCACTCTGCCATAAATGCCCAACCTTTGGAGGGCTGCAGTGATAATTGACTTTATGGAACTTTCTCCCATATCCCTACTGCATCTCTGGAGCTCAGCCACAGTGATCTTGGGGTTCTTCTTTACCTCACCAATGTTCTTCTCCCACAATTTCTCAGTTTGGCTGGATGGCCAGGTCTAGGAAGACTTCTGGTGGTCCCAAACTTCTTTCATTTAAGGGTTATGGAGGCCACTGTGCTAGTATGAACCTTGAGTACTGCAGAAATTATTTTGTAGCCTTGACCAGATCTGTGCCTTGCCACAATTCTGTCTTTGAGCTCCATATCCAGTTCCTTTAACCTCATGATTCTCATTTGGTCTGACATGCACTGTGAGCTAACGAGATAAAAAAGTGGCTGACAGCACTCACTCATTTGGGCGCTCGTTCCATATCCAGGGAACCCTCCTGGGTAAAGCTTCAGTATTATCTCAAAAGAACAGCGCTCCACCGGGTGTATCAATCCAAAGCAGTCTTTATTTAGCCATATAGTATCAGCAACGTTTCGACCATGTGCTGGTCTTTTTCATGCACTGTGAGCTGTGATGTCTTATATAGACCGGTGTGTGCCTTTCCAAATTAAGTCCAATCAGTTTAATTAAACACATCTGGACTCCAAAGAAGGAGTAGAACCATCTCAAGTAGGATCACAAGGAAATTGCCAGCATGTGACTTAAATGTGAGTGTCTGAGCAAAGGGTCTGAATACTTATGACCATGTGATATTTCAGTTTTTCTTTTTTACTAAACTTGCAAAAATTTCTACATTTTTGATTTTACCCAGTCAAGATGGGGTGCAGAGTGCACATTAATGAGAAATGAATGAACTTTTTTGAATTTACCAAATGGCTGCAATGAAACAAAGAGTGAAAAAATTAAAGGGGTCTGAATACTTTCCGTACCCACTGTGTATGTGTGTATGCTGTATGTAACTATACGAGGGGGTACACAAAAAGACCTCCAGTTATTTTCTGTAGGCAAGTGGGTTGACAGTGATGCCCTCTACCGCCAGGTACATTTACTAGACACTCTCCCTGCTCAGTTTGAAAAGTAGCATTCATGAGAAACCATTGCAGCAGACAGAGTAATTGTTTTCTTAAGCCCCTCCCAATGCTCTCTTGCGTTTTTATGATGGCAGAGTTTAAGGAACAATGCGCCAACATTAAATACTCTTTCCTGTTAAAGAAAAAAGCTGCAGAAATAGTTTCTTATGGGAAGGAAACTCTAAGCCATGCAAGAAATGACGTGTGAAAACCACAAAAGGAGGAAAAAAGAGGACAAAAACCTCCACTATTCTAGAGAAAACACCAAAAAAACAGGTAAAGATGCTTACTTGTCTAGGCCTCAAATCAAATGCACTGTCATGGTTCAACGGGCCCGAGTAAAGATGGTGACTACACAGGTGCGGTAATACGAAATGAGACAGCCAGCCTTGTCAAGAAATGACAAGTGATTTGCCTGGTTCAGAAATGGTCAAATGTAACTTAAAAGTGAACCCCGTTCAGGTCACCCCTCGAAGTCCAGAACAGATGAAAATGTCCAAAAAGTGCCCGATTTCATCATGATCAATCATTGCAAAACAATCAACGAATTGGAGGAAATAACTGGAATTTCCTGGAGTTTATGTCAAAGAATCCTAACTGAGGATTTGAGCATGAGATGCCTGGCAAAGTATGTTCCAAGACTACTTTCCAATGACCAAAGGGAGCACCATCTGAAAGTGTGTCAGGATTGAAAGAACAGGCAAACCTCACCCTGATTTTTGGCAAATGTCACCACAGGAGATGAATCTTTGTGTTACACCTATGATCCTGAAAGAAAACAGCACTAAAGCCAGTGGAAGACACCTTCACCGCTCAGAGAAAAAACAAGGCAAGTGAACTCAAGTTTGAAGTCTATGATGGTTTGTTTTTTCGACATCAAAGGAGTCTTTCAGGTTGAATTTGTTCCTCAGGGCACCACAGTTAACCAACATTACTATTTGCAAGTGTTGAAGCGATTGCGTGAGGCAGTGAGAAAAAACGACTTAAATTGTGGCGATCGGGGGACTGGCTGCTTCATCATGGCTACATACTTGCCCACAGAGTGTTGAAAGTTAACCGTTTTTTTTATGAAAAATAGCATGACATCGGTTTCTCACCCCCTTACTCGCCCAACCTAGCCCCATGCGACTTCTTCTTGTTCCCTAGAATGAAGAAAAACCTAAAGTGAAAGTGTTTTCATAACGTAGAAGAGGTTATGAAAAAATAGCTGGCACTTACAGTAACAGCATTAGTTCAGAAGAATATAAAAAGTATTTTGAACAGTGGGAAATCCGTTGGGACAAGTGCATATCATCTAATGGACAGTATTTTGAAGGGGATTAATGCTTTCATATAATGGGAAAAATAAGTATTCGATACACTGCCAATTTTGCAGGTTTTCCCACCTACAAAGAATGGAGAGGTATGTAATTTTTATCTTAGGTACACTTCAACTGTGAGTGATATAATCTTAAAAAAACCCCCAGAAAATCATAATAATTAATTTGCATTTTATTACACGAAATACGTGTTTGATACAGTAGAAAAAACCTTAATATTTGGTACAGAAACCTTTATTTGCAATTACAGAGGTCAGATATTTCCTGTAGTTATTGACCAAGTTTGTACACACTGCAGCAGGGATTTTGGCCTGCTCCTCCATACAGATCTTCTCCAGATCTTTCAAGTTCCTGGGTTGTCACTGGGCAACATTGAGTTTCAGCTCCCTCCAAAGATTTTCTATTTGGTTCAGGCCTGGAGACTGGCTAGGACACTCTAAGGGTATGTTTCCACGGTAAGTAAACGCTGCTTGTTTGACGCTGCAGCGTCAAACAAGCAGCGTCCAGATGTTCCAGCATAGTGGAGGGGATTTTATGAAATCCCGTCTCCACTATGCGTGGAAACCCGCACGCGGCGGCCCTGCGACTCCGGACATGCTGCGCGTCTTTTCAGATCGCAGCATGTCCGTACACCTTGCGGGGACGCAGCGTCCCCGCAAGGCATATCACAGGGCCCTATGGCGAGGGGTGCGATGATCCCGGATGTGTACTGTACACATCCGGCACCATCGCGTCCCATTAAGGGGGCGGGGCTTAGCGCCGAGCGGCTTCGCCGCTGCGGCGATACCGCCGCCCATCCGTAACGTGGAAACATACCCTAAGACCTTGAAATGCTTCTTACGGAGCCACTCGTTAGTTGCCCTGGCTGTGTGTTTTGGGTTATTGCATGCTGTTAAACCCAGCCACAACCCGTCTTCAATGCTGTTACTGAGGGAATTATGTTATTGGCCAAAATCTCGCGATACATGACCCCATCCATCCTCCCTTCAATGCGGTGCAGTTGTCATGTACCCATTGCAAAAAGCCCCCCAGAAGTATGATGTTTCCCCCACCATGATTCACAATTAGGACTGTGTTCTTGAGGTTGCACTCATCCTTCAAACACGGCGAGTGAAGTTGCTACCAACAATTTTTATTTTGGTCTCATCTGACCACACAGCCTTCTCCCATGCCTCCTCCAGATGGTCATTGTCAAACTTCAAATGAGCCTGGACATGTGCTGGCATGAGCAGAAGGACTTTGCGTTATATGCATAATTTTAATACATAACTGCGTAGTGCTAATGGTAATATTTGAGACTGTGGTCCCAGCTCCCTTCAGGTCATTGACCAGGTCAACTTGTGTAGGTCTGGGCTGATCCGTGACCTTTCTCAGAATCACCCTTACCCCACAAGGCAAGATCTTGCATGGACCTCCAGATCAAAGAAGATTGACAGTCATCTTGTGTTTCTTCCATTTTCTAATATTTGTCCCAACATGTATTGCCTTCTCACCAAGCTGCTTGTCTATTGTCCTGGAGCAAATCCCAGCCTTGTGCAGGTCTTCAATTTTCTCCCTGGTGACAGCTCCTTGGTCTTGGCCATGGTGGAGAGATTGGAGTTTGATTGAGTGTGTGGACAGGTGTCTTTTTTACAGGTAACAAGTTCAAACAGGTGCAATTAATACAGGTAATGAGTGCAGAGTAGGAGGGGGCTTCTAAAAGAAAAAAAAAGAAAAACATATCTGTGAGAGTCCGAATTCTTATTGTTTTGCAGGTGATCAAATACCGTACTTATTTCATGCAATAAAATGCAACTGAAATATTTGAAAAAAAAAAGTAATTTTTTGTTTTGATAAACATTACAGACCTCTCCATTCTTTGTATGTGGGAAAACTTGCAAAATCAGCAGTGTATCAAATACTTATTTTCCCCACTGTATATATTTGTACATATAAAATTTACATTGTGTGAAGAGCAAATGTAACTACTGCACTGCCATCAGGTTTACCACACATTACATACAAAGGAGATGTCCATGGAGATGGTATGATGGTGTTTTTTTTCATGCATTATGTTTTGACAATCCAGCACAGTGGGTAGCACTTTAAGCACATTTTATAAGTGGTCATAAACTTGTAAATAACTCATGAAAGAATAAAGTTACATTAAAACCAAGCACACCATTGTTTTTCTTGTCAAATTCTCAATAAGTTTGATGTGTCACATGACCCTCTACCCATTGAAAAAAATAAAATTGGATCCAAAGTGGCCGACTTCAAAATGGCCACCATGGTCACCACCCATCTCGAAAAGTATCCCCCCTCCCATATACTAATGTGCCACAAATAGGAAGCTGATATCACCAACCATTCCCATTTTATTTAGGTGTACCAATATAAATGGCCAAAAGGGAGAGACACCGAGCGCACTACTATAGCGTGAAATAAATCCAACTCGGGGTGCAAAAAGTGGCAAACATGATACAGCAATACAAGGGAAAAGATACCACTATAATAATGAACACCACAAAAATATATAACATACAATATACCAAATATAAAGAACAATAGGGCTTCGTCAGGGAAGAGGGCGATATGAGTGGGGCCGCTGTATTGAATTTACCTTTTGGCTCCCTCTAGTGGCTACTAGTGATTTTACTCTGGGTATGTCTATCATCCCTTGTATGCTCACCTGGGTCGTTAGGTCAGGGGTGTTGCTATATAAGCTCCCTGGACCTTCAGTTCAATGCCTGGCAACGTTGATATCAGAGCTAATCTGTAGTGCTCTTGTCTACTGATCCTGGTTCCTGCGTGATTAAGCTAAGTCCGCTTTCTTGCTTTTTGCTATTTGTTTTTGTTTGCATTTTTGTCCAGCTTGTTCATTATCTGTATCCTTTCCTTGCTGGAAGCTCTAGGGAGGCTGGAGTTCTCCCCCCGGGCCGTTAGACGGTTCGGGGGTTCTTGAATCTCCAGTGTGGAATTTTGTTAGGGTTTTTGTTGACCATATAAGATATCTTACTACATTCTGCTATTAGTAAGCGGGCCTCTCTTTGCTAAACCTAGTTCATCTCTGTGTTTGTCATTTCCTCTTACCTCACCGTTATTATTTGTGGGGGGCTTGTATCCTACTTTTGGGGTCTATTCTCTGGAGGCAAGAGAGGTCTTTGTTTTCCTCTTCTATGGGTAGTTAGTCCTCCGGCTGGCGCGAGACATCTAGCGACCAACGTAGGCATGTTCCCCGGCTACTTCTAGTGTTGGCGTTAGGAGTAGATATATGGTCAACCCAGTTACCACTGCCCTATGAGCTGGATTTTTGTACTTCGCAGACTTGCTGATATCTCTGAGACCCTCGCCATTGGGGTCATAACAGTTTGCCAGGCCTGTATTAAATGTTAAATGCATTGCAGAAGCGGGATTATAAGAAAGAAAGTTCTGAGTTTTTTTTTCTCTCTCTCGTTTTTTTTTCTTTTCCCCTTTAACTCTGAGTGGCTTGTGTTTGCTGCAGACATGAATGTCCAGACCTTGATTACAAGTGTGGACCAGCTTGCTGCTCGTGTGCAGGGCATACAAGATTATGTTATCAGAAATCCTATGTCAGAACCTAAGATACCGATTCCTGAACCATTTTCCGGAGACCGATTTAAATTTAGAAATTTCAGGAATAATTGTAAATTGTTTTTGTCCCTGAGACCCTGTTCATCTGGAGACTCCGCTCAGCAAGTAAAAATTGTTATTTCTTTTTTACGGGGCGACCCTCAGGATTGGGCCTTCTCGCTGGCGCCAGGAGATCCGGCATTGGCTGACATTGATGCGTTTTTTCTGGCGCTCGGTTTGCTTTATGAGGAACCCAATCTTGAGATTCAGGCAGAAAAAGCCTTGCTGGCGATGTCTCAGGGACAGGACGAGGCCGAAGTGTATTGCCAAAAATTTCGGAAATGGTCCGTGCTGACCCAGTGGAACGAGTGTGCATTGGCTGCAAATTTTAGAAATGGCCTTTCTGAAGCCATTAAGAATGTGATGGTGGGTTTTCCCATTCCCACAGGTCTGAATGATTCTATGGCCCTGGCTATTCAAATCGACCGGCGGTTGCGGGAGCGCAAAACCGCAAATCCTCTCATGGTGTTGTCTGAACAGGCACCTGATTTAATGCAATGTGATAGAATCCTGACTAGAAATGAGCGGAAAATTCATAGACGCCAGAATGGCTTGTGTTACTACTGTGGTGATTCTACACATGTTATCTCAGCATGCTCTAAACGTCTTACTAAGGTTGTTAGTCCGGTCGCCATTGGTAATTTGCAACCTAAATTTATTCTATCTGTAACTTTGATTTGCTCACTGTCATCGTATCCTGTCATGGCGTTTGTGGACTCAGGTGCTGCCCTGAGCCTTATGGATCTGTCATTTGCCAAGCGCTGCGGATTTGTGCTTGAGCCATTGGAAAATCCTATCCCTCTTAGGGGTATTGACTCTACGCCATTGGCAAAAAATAAACCGCAGTTTTGGACACAGGTTACCATGTGCATGACTCCCGAACATCGGGAGGTAATACGTTTTCTTGTTCTACATAAAATGCATGATTTGGTTGTTTTGGGTTTGCCATGGTTACAGACCCATAATCCAGTCTTGGACTGGAAGGCTATGTCAGTGTCAAGCTGGGGCTGCCATGGAATTCACGGAGATTCCCTGCCCTTGTCTATTGCATCTTCTACGCCTTCGGAAGTTCCGGCGTATTTGTCTGATTATCAGGATGTCTTCAGCGAGTCTAAGTCCAGTGCACTGCCTCCTCATAGGAAATGTGACTGTGCAATAGATTTGATTCCTGGCAGTAAGTTTCCTAAGGGGAGACTGTTTAATCTGTCGGTACCTGAACATACCGCGATGCGTTCATATATCAAGGAGTCTCTTGAGAAGGGGCATATCCGTCCTTCTTCTTCCCCTCTTGGTGCGGGATTCTTTTTTGTGGCCAAAAAGGACGGATCTTTGAGGCCTTGTATTGACTATCGGCTTTTAAATAAGATCACTGTCAAATTTCAGTATCCTTTGCCGCTGTTGTCAGATTTGTTTGCCCGGATTAAAGGTGCCAAGTGGTTCACCAAGATAGACCTTCGTGGTGCGTACAACCTTGTGCGCATTAGGCAGGGCGATGAATGGAAAACCGCATTCAATACGCCCGAAGGTCATTTTGAGTACTTGGTGATGCCATTTGGGCTCTCTAATGCACCTTCAGTTTTTCAGTCCTTCATGCATGACATTTTCCGGAAGTATCTGGATAAATTTTTGATTGTTTATCTGGATGATATTCTGGTTTTTTCTGATGATTGGGACTCGCATGTGGAGCAGGTCAGGATGGTTTTTGAGATTCTGCGTGAAAATTCTTTGTTTGTAAAAGGCTCAAAGTGTCTCTTTGGTGTACAGAAGGTTCCCTTTTTGGGGTTCATTTTTTCCCCTTCTGCTGTGGAGATGGATCCAGTCAAGGTCCGAGCTATTCATGATTGGACTCAACCCTCGTCAGTTAAGAGTCTTCAGAAGTTCTTGGGTTTTGCTAACTTCTACCGTCGTTTTATCGCAAATTTCTCTAGCGTTGTTAAACCGCTGACGGATATGACCAAGAAAGGCTCTGATGTAGCTAACTGGGCTCCTGCTGCCGTGGAGGCTTTCCAGGAGTTGAAACGCCGGTTTACTTCGGCGCCTGTTTTGTGCCAGCCTGACGTCTCACTTCCCTTTCAGGTTGAGGTGGATGCTTCGGAGATTGGGGCAGGGGCCGTTTTGTCGCAGAGAGGCCCTGGTTGCTCTACTATGAGACCTTGTGCCTTTTTCTCTAGGAAGTTTTCGCCGGCAGAGCGAAATTATGATGTGGGCAATCGGGAGTTGTTGGCCATGAAGTGGGCATTTGAGGAGTGGCGTCATTGGCTCGAGGGTGCTAAGCATCGTGTGGTGGTCTTGACTGATCACAAAAATTTGATGTATCTCGAGTCTGCTAAACGCCTGAATCCTAGACAGGCCCGCTGGTCATTGTTTTTCTCCCGTTTTGACTTTGTGGTCTCGTATTTACCAGGTTCTAAGAATGTGAAGGCCGATGCTCTGTCTAGGAGCTTTGTGCCTGATGCTCCTGGAGTCGCTGAACCTGAGGGTATTCTTAAGGAAGGAGTTATCTTGTCAGCTATTTCTCCAGATCTGCGACGTGTGTTGCAGAGATTTCAGGCTGGTAGGCCTGACTCTTGTCCACCTGACAGATTGTTTGTGCCTGCTAAATGGACCAGCAGAGTCATTTCCGAGGTTCATTCCTCAGTGTTGGCAGGGCACCCGGGAATTTTTGGCACCAGAGATCTGGTGGCCAGGTCCTTTTGGTGGCCTTCCTTGTCAAGGGATGTGCGGTCATTTGTTCAGTCCTGTGGTACTTGTGCTCGAGCTAAGCCTTGCTGTTCTCGTGCCAGCGGGTTGCTCTTGCCCTTGCCTGTCCCGAAGAGACCTTGGACACACATCTCTATGGATTTCATTTCGGATCTTCCGGTGTCTAAGGGCATGTCTGTCATCTGGGTGATATGTGATCGTTTCTCCAAGATGGTCCATCTGGTTCCTTTGCCTAAGCTGCCTTCCTCTTCTGATCTGGTTCCTGTGTTCTTCCAGAACGTGGTTCGTTTGCACGGCATTCCTGAGAATATTGTGTCGGACAGAGGATCCCAGTTTGTTTCCAGGTTCTGGCGATCCTTTTGTGGTAGGATGGGCATTCATTTGTCGTTTTCCTCCGCTTTTCATCCACAGACTAACGGACAAACGGAACGAACTAATCAGACTCTGGAGGCGTATTTGAGGTGTTTTGTCTCTTCTGATCAGGATGATTGGGTGACCTTCTTGCCGTTGGCTGAATTTGCCCTTAATAATCGGGCTAGTTCTGCCACCTTGGTTTCGCCATTTTTCTGCAACACCGGTTTCCATCCTCGTTTTTCCTCGGGACATGTGGAGCCTTCTGACTGTCCTGGAGTGGATTCTGTGGTGGATAGGTTGCAGCGAATCTGGAATCATGTGGTGGACAACTTGAAGTTGTCACAGGAGAAGGCTCAGCGTTTTGCCAACCGCCGCCGCGGTGTGGGTCCCCGACTTCGTGTTGGGGATTTGGTATGGCTGTCTTCTCGATTTGTTCCTATGAAGGTCTCCCTCCCAAATTTAAGCCTCGATTCATTGGTCCTTACAGGATATAAATAGTAAGAAACTAAAAAATGACAGTGTTGGCCCCCTTAAAAATAGTCTGGGTGAAATGGTGGATGAGGATGAGGAAAAAGCCAATCTGCTAAATGACTTTTTTTCATCAGTATTTACAAAAGAAAATTCCATGGCAGCCAATATGACTAGTGATAAAAATTCCCCATTAAATGTCACCTGCTTAACCCAGCAGGAAGTACAGCGGCGTCTAAAAATCACTAAAATTGACAAATCTCCGGGCCCGGATGGGATACACCCCCGAGTACTGCAGGAACTAAGTACAGTCATTGATAGACCATTATTTTTAATCTTTAAAGAGTCCATAATAACAGGGTCTGTACCACAGGACTGGCGTATAGCAAATGTGGTGCCAATATTCAAAAAAGGGGCAAAAACTGAACTCGGTAATTATAGGCCAGTAAGTTTAACCTCTACTGTGGGTAAAATCCTGGAGGGCATTCTAAGGGATGCTATACTGGAGTATCTGAAGAGGAATAACCTCATGACCCAGTATCAGCACGGGTTTACTAGGGACCGCTCATGTCAGACTAATTTGATCAGCTTCTATGAAGAGGTAAGTTCCGGACTGGACCAAGGGAACCCAGTGGACGTAGTGTATATGGACTTTTCCAAAGCTTTTGATACGGTGCCACACAAAAGGTTGATACATAAAATGAGAGTAATGGGGATAGGGGAAAATATGTGTAAGTGGGTTGAGAGCTGGCTCAGGGATAGGAAACAAAGGGTGGTTATTAATGGAGCACACTCGGACTGGGTCGCGGTTAGCAGTGGGGTACCACAGGGGTCAGTATTGGGCCCTCTTCTTTTTAACATATTTATTAATGACCTTGTAGGGGGCATTCAGAGTAGAATTTCAATATTTGCAGATGACACTAAACTCTGTAGGGTAATCAATACAGGGGAGGACAATTTTATATTACAGGATGATTTATGTAAACTAGAAGCTTGGGCTGATAAATGGCAAATGAGCTTTAATGGGGATAAATGTAAGGTCATGCACTTGGGTAGAAGTAATAAGATGTATAACTATGTGCTTAATTCTAAAACTCTGGGCAAAACCATCAATGAAAAGGACCTGGGTGTATGGGTGGATGACAGACTCATATTCAGTGGCCAGTGTCAGGCAGCTGCTACAAAGGCAAATAAAATAATGGGATGTATTAAAAGAGGCATAGATGCTCATGAGGAGAACATAATTTTACCTCTATACAAGTCACTAGTTCGACCACACTTAGAATACTGTGCACAGTTCTGGTCTCCGGTGTATAAGAAAGACATAGCTGAACTAGAGCGGGTGCAGAGAAGAGCGACCAAGGTTATTAGAGGACTGGGGGGTCTGCAATACCAAGATAGGTTATTACACTTGGGGCTATTTAGTTTGGAAAAACGAAGACTAAGGGGTGATCTTATTTTAATGTATAAATATATGAGGGGACAGTACAAAGACCTTTCTGATGATCTTTTTGATCATAGACCTGAGACAGGGACAAGGGGGCATCCTCTACGTCTGGAGGAAAGAAGGTTTAAGCATAATAACAGACGCGGATTCTTTACTGTAAGAGCAGTGAGACTATGGAACTCTCTGCCGTATGATGTTGTAATGAGTGATTCATTAATTAAATTTAAGAGGGGACTGGATACCTTTCTGGAAAAGTATAATATTACAGGGTATATACACTAGATTCCTTGATAAGGCGTTGATCCAGGGAACTAGTCTGATTGCCGTATGTGGAGTCGGGAAGGAATTTTTTTCCCCATGGTGGAGTTACTCTTTGCCACATGGGGTTTTTTTGCCTTCCTCTGGATCAACATGTTAGGGCATGTTAGGTTAGGCTATGGGTTGAACTAGATGGACTTAAAGTCTTCCTTCAACCTCAATAACTATGTAACTATATTGGAGATCCTTAATCCTGTGTCCTTTCGCCTGGATCTTCCGGTGTCGTTTGCCATTCACAACGTATTTCATAGGTCCTTGTTGCGGCGGTACGTTGTGCCTGTGGTTCCTTCTGCTGAGCCTCCTGCTCCGGTGTTGGTTGAGGGCGAGTTGGAGTACGTGGTGGAGAAGATCTTAGATTCTTGTCTCTCCAGGCGGAGGCTTCAGTACCTGGTCAAGTGGAAGGGCTATGGTCAGGAGGATAATTCCTGGGTGGTCGCCTCTGATGTGCATGCGGCCGATTTAGTTCGTGCCTTTCACGCCGCTCATCCTGATCGCCCTGGTGGTCTTGGTGAGGGTTCGGTGACCCCTCACTAAGGGGGGGGTACTGTTGTGAATTTACCTTTTGGCTCCCTCTAGTGGCTACTAGTGATTTTACTCTGGGTATGTCTATCATCCCTTGTATGCTCACCTGGGTCGTTAGGTCAGGGGTGTTGCTATATAAGCTCCCTGGACCTTCAGTTCAATGCCTGGCAACGTTGATATCAGAGCTAATCTGTAGTGCTCTTGTCTACTGATCCTGGTTCCTGCGTGATTAAGCTAAGTCCGCTTTCTTGCTTTTGCTATTTGTTTTTGTTTGCATTTTTGTCCAGCTTGTTCATTATCTGTATCCTTTCCTTGCTGGAAGCTCTAGGGAGGCTGGAGTTCTCCCCCCGGGCCGTTAGACGGTTCGGGGGTTCTTGAATCTCCAGTGTGGAATTTTGTTAGGGTTTTTGTTGACCATATAAGATATCTTACTACATTCTGCTATTAGTAAGCGGGCCTCTCTTTGCTAAACCTAGTTCATCTCTGTGTTTGTCATTTCCTCTTACCTCACCGTTATTATTTGTGGGGGGCTTGTATCCTACTTTTGGGGTCTATTCTCTGGAGGCAAGAGAGGTCTTTGTTTTCCTCTTCTATGGGTAGTTAGTCCTCCGGCTGGCGCGAGACATCTAGCGACCAACGTAGGCATGTTCCCCGGCTACTTCTAGTGTTGGCGTTAGGAGTAGATATATGGTCAACCCAGTTACCACTGCCCTATGAGCTGGATTTTTGTACTTCGCAGACTTGCTGATATCTCTGAGACCCTCGCCATTGGGGTCATAACAGGCCGCGTTCCTTGGTCAGTTCTGGCCTGCATATGGGGACTTTGTTCCCCGGCTAATTCTAGGTTTTGGGTAACTTACCTTTGGACCTTGGTGGACTTCTTATGTGCTATTCTATTCTACTGCATACTCATTGCGGTTAGGTTCCTGGGCAGACTTATTTCTAACTGCCAGAAATTTGTTTTGGGTAATGTATATGTGAAAAAATGCATTGTTCTCTCTAGCCCCATGAGCCAATGGGTATATATAGGATATTTTGCAGGCACTGTATTACATATTGAATTGTCATATGTTATCATATTAATGGACCAAGTTTTGATGTGATTCTGTTTTTAATTACAGTATGTTTTATATTTGTGTGGTGTGTTAATAAAAACCTTGTTCTTTATATTTGCTATATTGTATGTTATATATTCTCGTGGTGTGCATTATTATAGTGGTATCTTTTCCCTTTTTTTCCAATATGAATGGCCCAACCTGTTTATGCTAACCTTATTGTGATTCTAAGGGCTCGTGAAGATGACCATATAAATCTCATGAGTGTTATCCATGGTTTTGATGGATAGTACTAGTCCCCATGTTATTCTATGTGGGTGTGCACATGTTCTGATTTTTTCTTCTGACCAAGTGGGCTAAAGCGAAAAGTCACAGCATGCAAAAATTTGCCTCCAAGAAGCGGATAGTACTCGCCCATGCATTCATGTCTATGGGTCAGTGAAAAAAATCGGACAAGACTGGGATGACATGAAAGTGAAGTCCAATTTTCACGGAATGACAAAATGGAGAAGTTGGAGAAACTTTTTTTTTCTCACCACCTCCAAGAAAATTGTGTCACTCTGATCTTACTCTGATCATAGTGTGATTAGCATAGTCAGACCAATTATCTCGGATGGGGACAAAACAGTCATCTGCACCTAAACTAGTAATGATTAGAGACGAGAGGACCCATGGAAGTTCGGGTTTATCGGGTTCAATCGAACCTTACTCATAAGTTCGGTTCCGCTTCAGAACTGTACCTGAACATGAACCTGAACCTGAGCCCCATATAAATCAGTGAAGACCAACTAACTTTGGAGCTGGAATCTCTTTCTCCATCTCTCTCTCATCTCCGAACTCCCAAAATGTTAAATGGACTTCCAAGAGAATTCCATGTTCAGAGTTCAGCACCAGACATTAGGTGTTAGGTATGAACCCTGAACTTTATAGTTTGGGTTCGCTCATCTCAAGAAATTATATTAATAGGTGCGTTAATAGTTGGGTTTTTCCAGCATAGAGAGTGGACATGATGCTAAGACACGATATGGTAAATCACAGAAGTAATTGGAGCTTCTACTTCTAGGACTCTTAGGCCACATTTACACATTGAGTATTTTGTGAGTTTTTTACCTCAGTATTTTTTAGCCAAAACCACGAGTGGGTGATAAATACAGAAGTGGTGATGTGTTTCTATTATACAGGGTGGGCCATTTATATGGATAGACCTGGGTGGGCTATGTATATACACCTAAATAAAATGGGAATGGTTGGTGACATCAACTTCCTGCTTGTGGCACATTAGTATATGGGAGGTGGAAAACTTTTCAAGATGAGTGGTGACCATGGCGGCCATTTTGAAATCAGCCATTTTTGATCCAACTTTATAAATGGCCCACCCAGGTGTATCCATATAAATGGCCCACCCTGTACTTTTCCTCTGTCTGTCCCACTCCTGGTTTTAACTTAAAAATACTGAGGTGAAATACTGACCAAATATTGAATGCGTGAATGTGGCCTTAGGCTAATTTTCATAGTGTGAAAACAGTTTTTCAGCTCCCTATTCGCTTGTGGAAAACCCGATGCACCAGCAAAATGGAGAATTATCCCAACCTGGAGCTCTGTAAGTACTACAACTGAGCTCCACAAACTCTGTTAGGTAAAGGTAACTTCCTGTTGACTCTCCGTACTGTAACTTTCTAAAGAATTGACCTATTCAGGGCTGCGTCTGCTTTTTTTACAGTGCCTGTGTATGATGTCTGTATAAAATTATTTGAAGCATAACATCATTAAATCAACATTCTCCCATCATAAGAACATCGTTAAAAGCAACATAATTTACAGAATTGCATATTTTCAGTCATTATCGTGCAGCAAAAACAAAAACGTCTTCTCTTACTCCTCATGGCGTATAACCATACAAGAGCCCGCTATTTTTATTGCTTGATCTGTGCTGCCATCTAGTGACACTAGGGCAGAACTCCACGCATCCAGGAGTATAGATTGATAACATTGATGTGAGTAAGAGAAAAATTAGTTAAGAAAATGTAACGATATCATGAAGACTGTGTCCTCTGAGAATACAACTCTCTGTATTGTATTCTACATGTGAAATTTGTGTACAGTATATTTTGGCCTTGAGAAAATACTTCTCTCTTTCGTTAACTTATGTAACGTTTGATGGTTTTTAAGGTTCTATAAGATGAAGTTTAAATATGTTACTTTTGAGGACTGCGTCTTTGATGAATGCTACTTTGAGGATGTTACTTCAACAGGCACCATCTTTAAAAACTGCACTATAAAATCGTCATATTTCCATAACACAGGTAAGATAAACTAGCTCATTTAGTTAAAAGAAATCTCGGGTTTGGTTTGGATTTTGTTCCCCTTAATAATAAAGACTTTAATTTAAAAACTGCATTTTGTGTTACTTGTGTTATCTTTGTCTGATATTTAAATGTGTTTGGTGATCTGCATCATTTAAGTGTGACAAACAACTGTGTGTGTGTATATATATATATATATATATATATATATATATATATATATATATATATATATATATATATATATATATATATACTGTGTTCCAAATTATTATGCAAATAATATTTCCTCATATTTTCTCAAAATTACCTATCTGAATTAGCACGAAGGGAGAAATGGGGATTTCCAGCACATCCATCCAGTTTGAGTAAAATAATCAAAATTTATTTAGAACATTTTAAAAAACAACATTAAAAAGAAAGAGAGAGGAACTCTCTTTGCCTGACGCGTTTCTGGCGCACCACGGCGCCCTTAGTCATAGGAACTAATATGACATGAATACACAGGTTTATATATGACAAGGAACCAATCACAGACATAGCAATTAAATTTCATTGGAAAAAGCTGCAGCTAAATTCACATAACAAAACTTTACCTTATTTATCAAATGTCTTAGAAATACACTAACTTCTGTTCTAAATATCTGAATTAGCAGTCATTGTTCTTTTCCAGTCATCTACTATTCTAGTATAATTGCAATGTTTTGGAACAAACTGCCTATGAAAACAGTATCTTTTAAAAAAAATAAAATAAACACTCAAAATGCATGTTCCAAATTATTATGCACAGCAGAGTTTTCAACCTTTTTTTTATTTTGAACAAAAAATGGTCAATTGTGAAGTTATAAGCATTATCAGCTTATAACAAAATGAAATCAAACAGTTTTCAAGTGAAAACTTTATTCTAGGTGATGTTACATTTGCACATAGGACCCCTTGTTCGAAAGAAGCTTCTGAACTGTCTCGTCCATTGAATTTGTCAGTTTTTGGATGGTTTCTGCTTCAATTGTTTTGCATGTGGACAGAATACCCTCCCAGAGCTGTTGCTTAGATGTGAACTGCCTCCCGCCATCATCGACACTCCTTTTGATGATGCTCCAGAGGTTCTCAATGGGGTTGAGGTCAGGTGAAGATGGTGGCCACACCATAAGTTTGTCCTCTTTTATGCCCATAGCAGCCAGAGATGCAGATGTGTTTTTTGCAGCATGAGACGGTGCATTATCATGCATGAAAATGATCTTGCTGCGGAAAGCATGGTTCTTCCTCTTGAACCATGGCAGGAAGTGTTGTTTTAGAAACTCCACATAGATTATGGAGTTCATCTTTACCCCTTCAGGGATCATAAAGGGGCCAACAATCTCTCTCCCCATGATTCCAGCCCAAAACATTACTCCACCTCCTCCTTGTTGGAGCCTTAGCCGTGTTTTCATGGGGTGTCCATCAACCAGCCATCCTCCACTCCATCCATCTGGACCATCGAGCATTGCACGGCACTCATCGGTGAACAAAACAGTTTGGAAGTCAGTCTTCATGTATCGTTTGGCCCACTGGAGCCGTTTCTGCTTGTGTGCAGTGGATAGAGGTGGTCGACAGGATGGCTTACGCACAGCTGCAAACCTCTGAAGGACCCTGCATCTTGTTGTTCTGGGGACGTTGGAGGCACCAGCAGCTTCAAAAACTTGTCTGCTGCTATGACAAGGCATTTTTGCAGCTGCTCTTTTAACCTTACGCAATTGCCTGTTGGAAAGAGTCCTCAATTTTTCCTTATCAGCACGCACACGTGTGTTGTGAATTTACTTTTTGCTCCCTCTAGTGGTTACTAGTTTTTTGACTCTGGTTTTTCTGTCATTCCTTTTATCCGCACCTGGGTCGTTAGTTAAGGGTGTTGCTATTTAAGCTCCCTGGACCTTCAGTTCAATGCCTGGCAACGTAGTTATCAGAGCTAGTCTGCTGTGCTCTTGTCTACTGATCCTGGTTCCAGTTATATCAGCTAAGTCCGCTTTTTGCTTTTTGCTATTTTTGTTTTGGTTTTGTATTTTTGTCCAGCTTGTTCCAAATATATATCCTGACCTTTGCTGGAAGCTCTAGGGGGCTGGTGTTCTCCCCCCGGACCGTTAGACGGTTCGGGGGTTCTTGAATTTCCAGTGTGGATTTTGATAGGGTTTTTGTTGACCATATAAGTTACCTTTCTTTATTCTGCTATCAGTAAGCGGGCCTCTCTGTGCTAAACCTGGTTCATTTCTGTGTTTGTCATTTCCTCTTACCTCACCGTTATTATTTGTGGGGGGCTTCTATCCAGCTTTGGGGTCCCCTTCTCTGGAGGCAAGAAAGGTCTTTTGTTTTCCTCTACTAGGGGTAGCTAGATTCTCCGGCTGGAGCGTGTCATCTAGAATCAACGTAGGAATGATCCCCGGCTACTTCTAGTGTTGGCGTTAGGAGTAGATATATGGTCAACCCAGCTACCACTGCCCTATGAGCTGGATTTTTGTATTCTGCAGACTTCCACGTTCCTCTGAGACCCTCGCCATTGGGGTCATAACAGTTTGCCAGGCCAGTATTAAATGTTTAATGCATTGCAGAAGAGGGATTATAAGAAAGAAGATTCTGAGTTTTTTTTTTTTTTTTTTTTTTCCTTCTTCCCCTTTACCTCAGAGTGGCTATGCTTGCTGCAGACATGAATGTCCAGACCTTGATTACAAGTGTGGACCAGCTGGCTACTCGTGTGCAGGGCATACAAGACTATGTTATCAGTAATCCTAGGTCAGAACCTAAAATACCGATTCCTGAACTGTTTTCCGGAGACAGGTTTAAGTTTAGGAATTTTGTGAATAATTGTAAATTGTTTTTGTCCCTGAGACCCTGTTCATCTGGAGACTCTGCTCAGCAAGTAAAAATTGTTATTTCGTTCTTACGGGGCGACCCTCAGGATTGGGCTTTTTCGCTGGCGCCAGGAGATCCGGCATTGGCTGATATTAATGCGTTTTTTCTGGCGCTCGGTTTACTTTATGAGGAACCCAATCTTGAGATTCAGGCAGAAAAGGCCTTGCTGGCTATGTCTCAGGGGCAGGACGAGGCTGAAGTGTACTGCCAAAAATTTCGGAAATGGTCCGTGCTGACACATTGGAACGAGTGTGCACTGGCCGCTAATTTTAGAAATGGCCTTTCTGAAGCCATTAAGAATGTTATGGTGGGTTTTCCCATTCCCACAGGTCTGAATGATACTATGGCACTGGCTATTCAAATTGACCGGCGGTTGCGGGAGCGCAAAACCGCAAATTCCCTCATGGTGTTGTCTGAACAGACACCTAATTCGGTGCAATGTGATAGAATCCTGACTAGAAATGAGCGGAAAATTCATAGACGCCGGAATGGCTTGTGCTACTACTGTGGTGATTCTACACATATTATCTCAGCATGCTCTAAACGTATAGCTAAGGTTGTTAGTCCTGTCACCGTTGGTAATTTGCAACCTAAATTTATTCTGTCTGTAACTTTGATTTGCTCACTGTCGTCTTTTCCTGTCATGGCGTTTGTAGATTCAGGTGCTGCCCTGAGTCTTATGGATCTGTCATTTGCTAAGCACTGTGGTTTTACTCTTGAACCATTAGAAAATCCTATTCCTCTTAGGGGTATTGATGCTACGCCATTGGCAGCAAATAAACCGCAGTATTGGACACAGGTTACCATGTGCATGACTCCTGAACACCGCGAGGTGATACGTTTCCTGGTTTTACATAAAATGCATGATTTGGTTGTTTTAGGGCTGCCATGGTTACAGACCCATAATCCAGTCCTGGACTGGAAGGCTATGTCAGTCTCAAGTTGGGGCTGTCGTGGTATTCATGGGGATTCCCTGCCTGTGTCTATTGCTTCTTCTACGCCTTCGGAAGTTCCGGAGTATTTGTCTGATTATCAGGATGTCTTCAGTGAGTCTGAGTCCAGTGCACTGCCTCCTCATAGGGACTGTGACTGTGCGATAGATTTGATCCCAGGCAGTAAATTTCCTAAGGGAAGACTGTTTAATCTGTCGGTACCTGAACATACCGCTATGCGTTCATATATCAAGGAGTCTCTAGAGAAAGGACATATTCGTCCGTCTTCTTCCCCTCTTGGTGCGGGATTCTTTTTTGTGGCAAAAAAGGACGGATCTTTGAGACCTTGTATTGATTATCGGCTTTTAAATAAGATCACTGTCAAATTTCAGTATCCTTTACCGCTGTTGTCTGACTTGTTTGCCCGGATTAAAGGTGCCAAGTGGTTCACCAAGATAGATCTTCGTGGTGCGTACAACCTTGTGCGCATTAAGCAAGGTGATGAATGGAAAACCGCATTCAATACGCCCGAAGGTAATTTTGAGTACTTGGTGATGCCTTTTGGGCTCTCCAATGCGCCTTCAGTTTTTCAGTCCTTTATGCATGACATTTTCCGGAAGTATCTGGATAAATTTTTGATTGTTTATCTGGATGATATTTTGGTTTTTTCTGATAATTGGGATTCGCATGTGGAGCAGGTCAGGTTGGTCTTTAAAATTTTGCGTGAAAATTCTTTGTTTGTCAAGGGCTCAAAGTGTCTCTTTGGTGTACAGAAGGTTCCCTTTTTGGGGTTCATTTTTTCCCCTTCTGCTGTGGAGATGGACCCAGTCAAGGTCCGAGCTATTCTTGATTGGACTCAGCCCTCGTCAGTTAAGAGTCTACAGAAGTTCTTGGGTTTCGCTAACTTCTACCGTCGTTTTATCGCTAATTTTTCTAGCATTGTGAAACCTTTGACGGATATGACCAAGAAGGGCTCCGATGTAGCTAACTGGGCTCCTGCTGCCGTGGAGGCTTTCCAGGAGTTGAAACGCCGGTTTACTTCGGCGCCTGTTTTGTGCCAGCCCGATGTCTCACTTCCCTTTCAGGTTGAGGTGGATGCTTCAGAGATTGGAGCAGGGGCCGTTTTGTCGCAGAGAGGCCCTGGTTGCTCTGTTATGAAACCTTGTGCCTTTTTCTCTAGGAAGTTTTCGCCTGCCGAGCGAAATTATGATGTGGGCAATCGGGAGTTGTTGGCCATGAAATGGGCATTTGAGGAGTGGCGTCATTGGCTCGAGGGTGCTAAGCATCGTGTGGTGGTCTTGACTGATCACAAAAATCTGATGTATCTCGAGTCTGCTAAACGCCTTAATCCGAGACAGGCCCGCTGGTCATTGTTTTTCTCCCGCTTTGATTTTGTTGTCTCGTATTTACCAGGTTCAAAGAATGTGAAGGCCGATGCTCTTTCTAGGAGCTTTGTGCCTGATGCTCCTGGAGTCGCTGATCCTGTTGGTATTCTTAAAGATGGAGTTATCTTGTCAGCTATTTCTCCGGATCTGCGACGTGTGTTGCAGAGATTTCAGGCTGATAGGCCTGAGTCTTGTCCACCTGACAGACTGTTTGTCCCGGATAAGTGGACCAGCAGAGTCATTTCCGAGGTTCATTCCTCGGTGTTGGCAGGTCACCCGGGAATTTTTGGCACCAGAGATCTGGTGGCCAGGTCCTTTTGGTGGCCTTCCTTGTCAAGGGATGTGCGGTCATTTGTGCAGTCCTGTGGGACTTGTGCTCGAGCTAAGCCTTGCTGTTCTCGTGCCAGCGGTTTGCTCTTGCCCTTGCCTGTCCCGAAGAGACCTTGGACACATATCTCCATGGATTTCATTTCTGATCTTCCGCTATCCCAGGGCATGTCCGTTATCTGGGTGATATGTGATCGCTTCTCAAAGATGGTCCATTTGGTTCCTTTGCCTAAGCTGCCTTCCTCTTCCGATCTGGTTCCTGTGTTTTTCCAGAACGTGGTTCGTTTGCACGGCATCCCTGAGAATATTGTGTCAGACAGAGGATCCCAGTTCGTTTCCAGATTCTGGCGATCCTTTTGTAGTAGGATGGGCATTGATTTGTCGTTTTCGTCTGCTTTCCATCCTCAGACTAATGGACAGACGGAGCGAACCAATCAGACTTTGGAGGCTTATTTGAGGTGTTTTGTCTCTGCTGATCAGGACGATTGGGTGACATTCTTGCCGTTGGCTGAGTTTGCCCTTAATAATCGGGCTAGTTCCGCCACCTTGGTTTCGCCTTTTTTCTGCAACTCTGGTTTCCATCCTCGCTTTTCTTTGGGTCATGTGGAGCCTTCTGACTGTCCTGGGGTGGATTCTGTGGTGGATAGGTTGCAGCGGATCTGGAATCATGTGGTGGACAACTTGAAGTTGTCACAGGAGAGGGCTCAGCGCTTTGCCAACCGCCGCCGCGGTGTGGGTCCCCGACTACGCGTTGGGGATTTGGTATGGCTTTCTTCCCGCTTTGTTCCTATGAAGGTCTCCTCTCCCAAATTTAAACCTCGTTTTATTGGGCCTTACAAGATATTGGAAATCCTTAATCCTGTATCTTTTCGTCTGGATCTTCCTGTGTCGTTTGCTATTCACAATGTATTTCATAGGTCCTTGTTGCGGCGGTACATTGTGCCTATAGTTCCTTCTGCTGAGCCTCCTGCTCCGGTGTTGGTTGAGGGCGAGTTGGAGTACGTGGTGGAGAAGATCTTGGATTCTCGCCTCTCCAGGCGGAGGCTTCAGTACCTGGTCAAGTGGAAGGGCTATGGTCAGGAGGATAATTCCTGGGTGGTCGCCTCTGATGTTCATGCGGCCGATTTAGTTCGTGCCTTTCATGCCGCTCATCCTGATCGCCCTGGTGGTCGTGGTGAGGGTTCGGTGACCCCTCACTAAGGGGGGGGGTACTGTTGTGAATTTACTTTTTGCTCCCTCTAGTGGTTACTAGTTTTTTGACTCTGGTTTTTCTGTCATTCCTTTTATCCGCACCTGGGTCGTTAGTTAAGGGTGTTGCTATTTAAGCTCCCTGGACCTTCAGTTCAATGCCTGGCAACGTAGTTATCAGAGCTAGTCTGCTGTGCTCTTGTCTACTGATCCTGGTTCCAGTTATATCAGCTAAGTCCGCTTTTTGCTTTTTGCTATTTTTGTTTTGGTTTTGTATTTTTGTCCAGCTTGTTCCAAATATATATCCTGACCTTTGCTGGAAGCTCTAGGGGGCTGGTGTTCTCCCCCCGGACCGTTAGACGGTTCGGGGGTTCTTGAATTTCCAGTGTGGATTTTGATAGGGTTTTTGTTGACCATATAAGTTACCTTTCTTTATTCTGCTATCAGTAAGCGGGCCTCTCTGTGCTAAACCTGGTTCATTTCTGTGTTTGTCATTTCCTCTTACCTCACCGTTATTATTTGTGGGGGGCTTCTATCCAGCTTTGGGGTCCCCTTCTCTGGAGGCAAGAAAGGTCTTTTGTTTTCCTCTACTAGGGGTAGCTAGATTCTCCGGCTGGAGCGTGTCATCTAGAATCAACGTAGGAATGATCCCCGGCTACTTCTAGTGTTGGCGTTAGGAGTAGATATATGGTCAACCCAGCTACCACTGCCCTATGAGCTGGATTTTTGTATTCTGCAGACTTCCACGTTCCTCTGAGACCCTCGCCATTGGGGTCATAACACACGTGTGTGCTGGGAATCAGCTACATACTTCTTGATTGTGCGATGATCACGATGAAGTGTCTTGGCAATGTTGATTGTAGTCATGCCTTGACCTAAATACTCCACAATTTGTTGCTTCTCAGCAGCCGACACATCCTTTTTCTTTCCCATTTTGGCAAAAAATGTAGGCTGCTTAATAATGTGGAACAGCCGTCTTAAGTAGTCTTGCCTTTATTTGGACACACCTGCCAAACTAATTTGCACAGGTATCTGCAAATGCTTTCAGTGATATAAAGAGCCCTGACACACATCACCATCAATGAGTTTAAATAACAAACAAAAAAATTCTAACCTTATCACTCAGAAACTCTTTGTGCATATTAATTTGGAACACAGTGTGTATATATACATATATATATATATATATATATATATATATATATATATATATACTGTATATATAAAGATAACACAAGTAAACACAAAGTATATATTCAGTACAGTACTTGCTCACACTGAACTAAACTAAATATCCATTTTCACAATTATGTTCATACATGTTTTTAGAGAATAATGTCCAAAATCAATCTGTTTCATAACTGATGCAAACAGAAGCAGAGGAGCTATGTGGATTATGTTCCATTATGTGTCTGTTTTCACACCGGAAGTAAGAGCACAGCACGCAGCCATTCTACTTCTGTTCTAAAACCTAAAATTTTACGAAACCCACACAGACCCGATAATAAACGAGATCCCTCTGCTTTCTTGTATGAAAGGAGTTATGTAACAAATCTGTTTTGGACATGATTCTGTTCTCTGATCTTAAAAACGGAACCGACAAATACACTCCCTAACAGAAGTTATGGCGCTTATCCATGTTAAGTAAATAAAAGCTTATAACCTGACGTTAAATTCATCCATTGGTTGTATAAATTATTCTTTTGAAAGCTGAAACCCTCCGAAATGTGGTTTAGGTTAAGAAAATAAATTGGCATCAATGCAGAAATGTTGATCAGTTAATGGACACAGAATGGCCAGATTTTGGCAAGACAAAAGTTTTGTCGCCCACAGAAAGTAATGTGATATTCAAAGAAATAATTAACATAAAATACAAATATATGTTACATAACATTGATGAATGAAGTTTTGGTGCTATTAGAGTCATATTTAATATTTTGTGTGACTTCCATGAGCTTAAAGGACTGCATCCATGCGGTTCAACAATGATTCATACAATTTATTAATGAAGTCATCAGGAATAGCAAAGAATGCAGTCTTTCATGCCTCTCAGAGTTCATCTAGATTCTTTGATTTTGTCTTCCAAGCTTCCTTTCATCCTACCCCAAACATACTCAATGATGTTCATGTCTGTTAACTGGGCTGGCCAGTCCTTGAGCACCTTGATCTTTTTTGCCTGGAGGAACTTTGTTGTAGAGATGTATGAGATGGAGCACCATCCTGCTGCAGAATTTGACCCCTTTTATGATTTGGAATGTGAGAGGTAGCTAATACTTCTTGATATTTTAGACTATTGATATTGCCTTCCACCTTGCAAATGTTTTGCACCCCCCCATACTGAATGTAACCCCAGACCATGATCTTTCCACTACTAAATGTAACTGTTTTCTGGGTGTATTTTGGATCCAAACGGGCTCCAGTAGGTCTCCTGCAGTATTTGCGGTGGCTGTGGTGTAATTATACTGAAGACTCATCAGAGAAATCCACCTTCTGCCACTTTTCCAGCGTCCATCTGTTTAGCAGGCTGTGGGACTTTGCAAATGCTACACGGTTTTTTTATGTGCCTTTTGTTTAGTGCTGGCTTCTGGGCACTGATTCGACCATGGAGGCCATTTTAAGACAGAATCCTACAAACTGTTCTAGTTGACACAGGGACTTGAGGTAATCAGGCTTGTTGGAGCTCTGCTGCAGTGGAAGAGGGGCTTGCTTTGGATTTTCTAACCAACAAATGTTCCTCCTGAGCAGTTGTCTTGCGGGGACTGCCGAACCTGGGCTTGTCAAATACATCTCCAGTCTTTTCAAATCTTTTTTTAATTCTTTGTACTTGACGCTGAGACTCATTAAAGGTGCCAGCCACCTCTGCAGTGGATCTGTGTTGTGGATTCTGTTGGTGGGCTCCCTCTGGTGGTTACTGCTGGTACTGGGTGACTTTGGTGGGTTGCGGCCTTTGGTTTCCACCTGTCCATCAGAGGCTGGGTGTTTCCTATTTTACCTGGCCTGTCATTTCCCTTGCCGGCTATCAATGTGTTCAGATGTGCTCTGTTTGGTTCCTGCCTACCTGCTCCCAGATCTTTCAGGATAAGCTAAGTGCTGATTTTCAGTTGTTTGGTTTTTGGTCCAGCTTGCTTAGAATGTCTCTATGCTAGCTGGTTGCTCTAGTGGACTGAGGTTCTCCCCATGTGCCATGAGTTGGCACATGGGTTCTTGTAATCTCAGGATGGTTTTTTTGATTAGGGTTTTTTGCTGACCGCTCAGTCCCCTTTTGTATCATTCTGCTTTCTAGTTTTCAGCGGGCCTCTATTTGCTAAAGCTATATACATCATCTCTATGTGTGTGCCTTCCTCTCATTTCACCGTCAATACATGTGGGGGGCAACTATACCTTTGGGGTTAATTCCTCTGGAGGCAAGTGAGGTCTTGTTTTCTCTGCAGTACTAGTTAGCTCTTAGGCTGGTGCGTGGCGTCTAGAACCAACGTAGGAACGCTCCCTGGCTATCTCTAGTTGCGTTTGTCAGGCGTAGGGCAGCGGTCAGCCCAGGTTCCATCACCCTAGAGCTCGTCCGATATTTGTTATACTTTGCTTGTCCTGTGCTATCCCTAGCCATTGGGGATTCATGACAGTATAGCCGGCACACAAAGTGTTAATTGTTTGGGCTGAAGCAGGAGGAAAAGAAGTGTTCAAGGAAAATTTTTCTTTTTTTTCTTTTTTTTTTTTCCTTCAGAGTTTTGCTGCCTAGCCCTTAATTGCTGTCTAGCTGCTTCTTACCTCCTCTTAACCCTTGAATGGCTCTGATCTTAGCTGTTTATCATGAATGTCCAGAGTTTGGCTTCCAGCCTGAGTAATCTCGCGGCAAAGGTTCAAAACATACAGGATTTCGTTGTTCACACTCCCATGTCTGAACCTAGAATTCCTATTCCAGAGTTTTTTTCTGGAGATAGATCTACCTTCCTGAATTTCAGGAACAATTGTAAATTGTTTCTCTCTTTGAAATCTCACTCCTCTGGAGACCCTGTTCAACAGGTCAAGATTGTTATATCGTTCCTACGGGGCGACCCTCAGAATTGGGCATTTGCATTGGCACCAGGGGATCCTGCGTTGCTCAGTGTGGATGCGTTTTTTCTGGCATTGGGATTGCTCTATGAGGAACCTAACCTAGAGATTCAGGCTGAAAAGGCTTTATTAGCCCTCTCTCAGGGGCATGATGAAGCGGAAATATATTGTCAGAAATTTCGGAAATGGTCGGTGCTTACTCAGTGGAATGAGTGCGCCCTGGCTGCAAACTTCAGAAATGGTCTTTCTGAGGCCATTAAGGATATTATGGTGGGGTTCCCTGCGCCTACAGGTCTGAATGAGTCTATGGCTATGGCCATTCAGATTGATCGGCGTTTACGGGAGCGCAAACCCGTGCACCAGTTGGCGGTGTCTTCTGAACAGGCACCTGAGACTATGCAATGTGATAGAATTCAGTCCAGAAGTGAACGGCAAAATTATAGGCGGAAAAATGGTTTGTGTTTTTATTGTGGTGATTCAGCTCATGTTATATCAGCATGCTCTAAACGCACAAAAAGGGTTGATAAATCTTTTGCCATTGATACTCTGCAGTCTAAGTTCATTTTGTCTGTGACTCTGATTTTTTCACTGTCTTCCATTTCCGTCGATGCCTATGTGGATTCAGGCGCTGCCCTGAGTCTTATGGATTGGTCATTTGCTAAACGCTGCGGTTTTAGTCTAGAGCCTCTGGAAGTTCCTATTCCTCTGAAGGGAATTGATTCTACACCATTGGCTATGAATAAACCGCAGTATTGGACACAAGTGACCATGCGCATGACTCCCGTTCATCAGGAGGTGATTCGCTTCCTTGTACTGTATAATTTACATGATGTACTAGTGCTTGGTCTGCCATGGTTACAAACTCATAATCCTGTCCTGGACTGGAAAACAATGTCTGTGCTAAGCTGGGGATGTCACGGGGTTCATGATGATGCACCTCCGATTTCTATCGCTTCATCGACTCCTTCGGAGATCCCTGCGTTTTTGTCAGATTATAAGGATGTTTTTGAGGAGCCTAAGCTCAATTCGCTCCCTCCTCATAGAGAGTGTGACTGTGCTATAGAATTGATTCCTGGCAGTAAGTTCCCTAAGGGTCGTTTATTTAATCTGTCACTGCCAGAGCATACTGCTATGCGGAATTATATTAAGGAGTCCTTGGAAAAGGGACATATTCGTCCATCTTCGTCCCCTCTGGGAGCAGGTTTTTTTTTCGTGGCAAAAAAAGATGGTTCCCTGAGGCCTTGTATAGATTATCGCCTTCTGAATAAGATTACAGTCAAATACCAGTATCCATTGCCATTATTTACTGATTTGTTTGCTCGCATTAAGGGGGCTAGGTGGTTCACTAAAATAGATCTTCGTGGTGCGTATAATCTGGTGCGGATAAAACAGGGTGATGAGTGGAAAACCGCATTTAATACGCCTGAGGGCCATTTTGAGTATTTGGTAATGCCTTTTGGACTCTCCAATGCTCCGTCAGTCTTTCAGTCCTTTATGCACAATATTTTCCGTGAATATCTGGATAAGTTTATGATTGTGTATTTGGATGATATTTTGGTGTTTTCTGATGACTGGGAGTCTCATGTTCTACAGGTCAGGAAGGTGTTTCAGGTTTTGCGGGCCAATTCTCTGTTTGTGAAGGGCTCAAAGTGTCTCTTCGGAGTCCAGAAGATTTCTTTTTTGGGGTACATTTTTTCTCCTTCTACTATTGAGATGGATCCCGTTAAGGTTCAGGCTATTTGTGACTGGACACAACCTACATCTGTTAAGAGCCTTCAGAAGTTCTTGGGGTTTGCTAATTTTTATCGTCGGTTCATTGCTAATTTTTCCAGTATTGTTAAACCTTTGACTGATTTGACTAAAAAGGGTGCTGATGTTGCTGATTGGTCTCCTGCGGCCGTGGAGGCCTTTCGGGAACTTAAGCGCTGGTTTTCTTCTGCTCCTGTGTTGTGTCAACCAGATGTTTCACTTCCTTTTCAGGTGGAGGTTGATGCTTCCGAGATTGGAGCGGGGGCGGTTTTGTCACAGAGAAGTTCTAATGGCTCGGTGATGAAGCCATGTGCTTTCTTCTCTAGAAAATTCTCGCCCGCCGAGCGCAATTATGATGTGGGTAATCGGGAGCTTTTGGCCATGAAGTGGGCATTTGAGGAGTGGCGTCATTGGCTTGAGGGTGCTAAACATCGCGTGGTGGTCTTGACTGATCACAAGAATCTCATTTACCTTGAGTCTGCCAGGCGTTTGAATCCTAGACAGGCTCGTTGGTCATTATTTTTTTCTCGTTTCAATTTCGTGGTTTCATACCTGCCAGGTTCAAAGAATGTGAAGGCAGATGCTATTTCCAGTAGTTTTGTGCCTGACTCTCCTGGAGACACTGGGCCTGCTGGTATCCTTAGGGATGGGGTAATATTGTCCGCCGTATCCCCAGACTTGCGACGCGCATTGCAGGAGTTTCAGGTGGATAAACCGGATCGATGTCCACCAGAAAGACTGTTTGTTCCGGATGATTGGACCAGTAGAGTCATCTCCGAGGTCCATTCTTCTGTGTTGGCTGGTCATCCTGGAATATTTGGTACAAGAGATTTGGTGGCCAGGTCTTTTTGGTGGCCTTCCTTGTCTAGGGATGTGCGTACCTTTGTGCAGTCTTGTGAAGTGTGTGCTCGAGCTAAGCCTTGCTGTTCACGGGCTAGTGGGTTGTTGTTATCTTTGCCCATCCCGAAGAGGCCTTGGACGCACATTTCCATGGATTTTATTTCTGATCTCCCGGTTTCACAGAAAATGTCCGTTATCTGGGTTGTGTGTGACCGCTTTTCTAAGATGGTTCATTTGGTGCCCTTGCCTAAGTTACCCTCCTCCTCTGAGTTGGTTCCTTTGTTTTTTCAGAACGTGGTTCATTTGCATGGGATTCCGGAGAATATCGTTTCTGACAGGGGATCCCAGTTTGTGTCTAGATTTTGGCGGACGTTTTGTGCCAAGATGGGCATTGATTTGTCTTTCTCGTCTGCATTCCATCCTCAGATGAATGGCCAGACGGAGCGAACTAATCAGACCTTGGAAACTTATTTGAGGTGTTTTGTTTCTGCTGATCAGGATGACTGGGTTGCTTTTTTGCCACTGGCCGAATTTGCTCTTAATAATCGGGCTAGTTCTGCCACGTTGGTCTCTCCTTTTTTTTGTAATTCGGGGTTTCATCCTCGTTTTTCCTCTGGTCAGGGGGAATCTTCGGATTGTCCTGGAGTGGACGTGGTGGTGGACAGGCTACATCAGATTTGGAATCAGGTGGTGGACAATTTGAAGTTATCTCAGGAGAAGACTCAGCAGTTTGCTAATCGCCGTCGCCGCGTGGGTCCCCGACTTCTTGTTGGGGACTTGGTGTGGTTGTCTTCTCGTTTTGTCCCTATGAAGGTCTCTTCTCCTAAGTTCAAGCCTCGGTTCATTGGTCCTTATAGGATCTCGGAGATTCTTAACCCTGTATCTTTTCGTTTGGATCTCCCAGCATCGTTTGCTATTCATAATGTGTTCCATCGGTCGTTGTTGCGGAGGTATGAGGTACCCGTTGTTCCTTCGGTCGAGCCTCCTGCTCCGGTGCTGGTGGAGGGAGAATTGGAGTATGTTGTTGAAAAGATCTTGGATTCTCGTGTTTCCAGACGCAAACTCCAGTATTTGGTTAAGTGGAAGGGTTATGGTCAGGAGGATAATTCCTGGGTGGTCGCCTCCGATGTTCACGCGACTGATTTGGTCCGCGCCTTCCATAGAGCTCACCCTGATCGCCCTGGGGGTTCTCGTGAGGGTTCGGTGACCCCTCCTCAAGGGGGGGGTACTGTTGTGGATTCTGTTGGTGGGCTCCCTCTGGTGGTTACTGCTGGTACTGGGTGACTTTGGTGGGTTGCGGCCTTTGGTTTCCACCTGTCCATCAGAGGCTGGGTGTTTCCTATTTTACCTGGCCTTTCTGTCATTTCCCTTGCCGGCTATCAATGTGTTCAGATGTGCTCTGTTTGGTTCCTGCCTACCTGCTCCCAGATCTTTCAGGATAAGCTAAGTGCTGATTTTCAGTTGTTTGGTTTTTGGTCCAGCTTGCTTAGAATGTCTCTATGCTAGCTGGTTGCTCTAGTGGACTGAGGTTCTCCCCATGTGCCATGAGTTGGCACATGGGTTCTTGTAATCTCAGGATGGTTTTTTTGATTAGGGTTTTTTGCTGACCGCTCAGTCCCCTTTTGTATCATTCTGCTTTCTAGTTTTCAGCGGGCCTCTATTTGCTAAAGCTATATACATCATCTCTATGTGTGTGCCTTCCTCTCATTTCACCGTCAATACATGTGGGGGGCAACTATACCTTTGGGGTTAATTCCTCTGGAGGCAAGTGAGGTCTTGTTTTCTCTGCAGTACTAGTTAGCTCTTAGGCTGGTGCGTGGCATCTAGAACCAACGTAGGAACGCTCCCTGGCTATCTCTAGTTGCGTTTGTCAGGCGTAGGGCAGCGGTCAGCCCAGGTTCCATCACCCTAGAGCTCGTCCGATATTTGTTATACTTTGCTTGTCCTGTGCTATCCCTAGCCATTGGGGATTCATGACAGATCTGGTCTTCAACCTCTTGATAATCCAGGCTTTGGTCGCAGGGTGGATTTTTGGCATGTTGTCAGAGCTCAATTGCAGTTCAAGTGAAGGTCTGGGGTGCTGGATTTCTTTTTATACACACATACTAATTAACCAATCATTTACTGAGCACAGGTGAGGATGTAAGCTAGGATTGGGTGCATTATATGACCAGACGACAAAACATTGTCTTGCCAAAATCTGACTATTCTGTGTCCATTAACTGATCAATATTTCTGCATTGATGCTAATTTATTTTCTTAAACTAAACCACATTTTGGAGGGTTTCAGCTTCCAAAAGAATAATTGATACAACCAATGGATGAATTTAACGTCAGGTTATAAGCTTTTTTTACATAACATGGATAATCGACATTACTTCTGTCAGGGAGTGTAAAGTTAGTGAACTAAAGTGATACAGGAAAGATGTATATCTTGGTACCGTGTTAGCCAGTGGATAGAAAAATATTTAAAATTGAGAGTCCTCAGTGGTTGATACCTTTTAATGGCTAACTGAAAAGATGGTAACAAACTGCAAGCTTTCGAGACTACTCAGGTCTTTTAATCAGGCTTAGACTAATACAAATTTGTATTAGTCTAAGCCTGATGAAGAGACCTGAGTAGACTCGAAAGCTTGCAGTTTGTTACCATCTTTTCAGTTAGCCATTAAAAGGTAACAACCACTGAGGACTCTCAATTCTGAACTAAAGTGTGAACTTACAGAAGAACTTAGCTTAGCGGTAAAATTGGGAATTGTGTGCAAAACTGTTTTTGGAAATTTCTTAGGCTACATTCAGACATGGTGGAATTATGATGGTTTTGCAGGCAGATCCTGCACAATACAGTACAACGTGTGACATCAAAACATGTTGCGAGAATGTGCAGCTGTTGTAATACATAGTGTGAAATCCATAGTAAATCTGCACACAATCCCTGGCAAAGTGTCTGTGGAGAGAGAAAGTGACCTGCGCCTAATTCGAGAATGGGGGTCCTCTCTTCCGATTGGTGTCGTGCCCGCAGTGACACAAGACATGCCATGCTGCTATGAGAGTTCTGAATACAACCCTGCAAGTACGATAATCTGTAACCTGTACTGAAATGTCAGTGAATGGAGAGAGTCTGCTCATGCATTGCCACTTCTATTGTCACTGTGTTGAGTAACCATCTGGAGATGGATGTCTGGGGAACACTGCTCTATCTAATAGATATTGATGAAATTTAAGGGCTTAAGCAACCTTTAAATAAGCCATAGGAACCTATTAGAGTCAGGCAAATTTATTTGAGAGGAATTTATTTGTATTTAATTGTTAAAAAACCCATATCCTCCAGAATGTCTATTTTTTTGTAATTTGCTGCTCATAAATTCGGAAAGATGGTAGCTGTCCACAATTTGCTAAACCATAGAAGGCTAAAGGTTAAAAAAATAAAATAAAAAAAAATTCTCTTTTCACCACTCACCTCCCTGCTACCTCCAACGTACAATCCACCCTGTAGATCATAAATTGGAGGTGCTCACCCTCTAATCTTGCCGCCACCACACGCTGAAAGCCAGGATAATGTTACGTCAGGAGATGTCCTTTATGACAAGCACTCTAGACCGTGACTTCTGTCATGGCTAGGCACATGTGCAAGGACAACCCAGGCCTAGTGGCAGCTGGAAGCCCCGGCAACAGAGGTGAGGTGTCTATTCGTTGCTTTTTTATTTTATTTTATACATCTTACTTTTATTATGCTCGGAGATCTCTCCAGGCCCGAAAGCACAATAAGAGAAATTCAGTTCACTGAAAATAAATTGGCTGTAAATCGAATTTCCCAGAAAACTCTTCTGGATTCAAACACACCAAGTATTTGAATCTTGTCAGACCTGCTCAACTCTAGAACTTAGGTACTTTCACAGATCTGAGCTTGGCACCGAGGTTCATAAGAGTATTTGGTCTCCTTACGCAGCAGAGCCTGGGTATGACACTTCCCCTTACACCTCTGTGATTGTCAGTGTGGTAAGAGGTCATGTCCTCCAACATTGTTACATAGCATTACCCCTTTAACTATTTACCTGCCATGAGGATTTATTGGTCAAAAAGATTTCAAGATCTCACAATTCACAGTGAAATCAAATCCTTGAGGATTTCCCCCATTACGTATTCACCCATCGTAATCTCACTGGAAAGCTGGCAGATCTCATCAGACTACTATTTTGCATTCAGAATTATCGGAGATGCTGGTGTGAGAGTCCTGTAATAATTAACCGTTTATATCTGACGTCCTTCATGCTCATGACTGTCTTCATGTTTTTTATACAGATCTCCATGAGCACAGATTCATTGATTGCACATTAGTAAACAGCACGTTCTCTAATCATAAAGAAGACTGTGATATTGACTTTGAAGAAGATAATGATTTCCTGATTTACCTGGTCAGTTTTCTGGGAAGCTTGTCTGTACTACCTGGAAATATCATCTCAGCTCTCCTGATGGATAAAATCGGAAGGATAAGAATGATAGGTGAGAGTCCATAATGAAGTTAGTCTGGAGCAAAGATCTAGTTATGTCCAGGAAGAGTAACAAGAGCCGCAGAGAACCGATTGCAGATGACCCCAAATATGGTATCATATCCATTAAAATGCCAATAGGGATTGCCTTACAATTTAACACATCAAGAAGAACATTAACCCACTCGAATGTGTTCTCCTTTATTTCCCATACTTGTGTGTTCTGTCACAGTGTACATGTCACACTAATTCTCAAACGTATGTAAACTGGAAGGGTCAGGATGAGCAGTGTTAATTTGGGTACAGATATGTCTGCTCTTCATCCATGAGCCCAAAAATGGGTTTCATACATGTTAGGCCCCCTTTACATGTCCGTGTTTCCGATATGTGTGGTATCCATTTTCACACATACCAGAGACACGTACACATGCACGCCCATTATAATCTATAGGGCTGTGCACATGTCCGTGTTTTCATACAAGTTTATCGGTCCATGGAAACCTCGTAACGCACGCGGATGACATCTGTGTGACATCCATGTACCTTCTGTGTATCATGTGCCGGAATATAATGCATTCAAGAAATTACAGATTTTTTAAGTGATGTGCAAAGATAATAGATAGATGATAGATAGATAGATTGATTTGCATATCTCCATTTTGTTGTCTTATTTGTGTTAAGGAAAGCATGGTAGATGAGCAATGAACAAACTGTGGTAAATTCCTCTCTTGCCTATAACTCTCCATCTTGTGTTCTGTTCCAGCTGGCTCTATGCTGATATCTGCAGTTTGCTGTTTCTTCCTGTTTTTTGGTAACAGTGAATCTGCAATGATTGGCTGGCAGTGCCTGTTCTGTGGCACCAGTATAGCGGCATGGAATGCCCTGGACGTTATTACTGTGGAGCTTTACCCTACAAATAAAAGGTACTAGAATCTGTTCTCTTTGTTCAGGTGTAAACCGATGTTGTATCCACGAGAATGCAGGTTAAATAACAATTGGGTAGTAAGTATATGCATATCGGGGGTGCTCAAACTTTTTTAGTCCAAGGGACATGTTGTCCTACTGAACCAATCCGGGGGCACACTAAAAATTAAAGAGGTGCAATGTTCTGTGACATTTCTGGCACACTGAAAGTATATACAATAAATAAAATTAGAAAAGAGAAAAGTTGCCAGCTCACCGCATAGGGTCCAGTATGCATGGAAAACCACAATCCAATCGCTTGTGTGATATATGGAAAAAAGGTGGAATTTCCAGCTCCTAATCAGTAGAAAAACTTTATTTCATCCAGAATTCAATAAGAGTGTATCTCCGAGACAGACAGCACGGGAAACAAGCGACGCGATTCAAACGAGACCGTTCTTTGTCAAAGCTTGTTCAAAATGGCTGAACTTGAGACTAAATACACTGGTGATGGTATTATCATAAAACATGTGACAGGGTAAAAACAAAATGCATCAAAAATGAATAAATATACACAAAGCAAGAGAATATGTCAGAATTCGTAATACATAGAATTCAAGGTTTGATTAGTAATGATATGAAATTTCGCTAATCAAATTTAAAACCGTTGAGGAAACGTGTGTCTAAATTAAATATCCAAAAAGCCTCTCTGATTAAAAGGCGTCTTGCCATATCCCCACCTCGAATCGGCTTATTAACCCTTTCAAAACCAAAAAGCTGTAAAGAAGAATGTTTTGCCGCAAAAGAAATATGACGGTTGGTGCAATTAGTGTTGGGAATATCGTTAAGATGTTAATTTACGGGATGTACACCCAACATGCATTTTATTGCAAATGGTGCACTTAATATTGTATTTAACATTTTCAGAGTTACAATTTATAAATTGTTAAATGTTATAGTTTTGATTATTAAGAGAATTTTGAAAAGTTTTACATTGTAGTGCGTATTTGCATGCTTTGCAACGCTGAGCACCAGATTTAAAAAACCCTTTGACATTAAGTCACGTATGGTTAAAATACATTTTTTTTTATTTGTGGAGTTTCTGAACCCAATGAAAGTCTATAGGGAAATTCTGTAGAGAAAACTCGGCGTATCCGCAAGAGAACTGACATGCTGCAAATTTGAAACAGGCACTGTAGGTCTGGTTAAGATACATTAAAAAGAAGCACTGAGGGCATGAGATTTTTATAAAATCTATTCACTTTGCTGGAACTGTAAGACTGTGTGCACACGTTACTGATTTGGTGCGTTTGTAGTGTGTTTTTTCTGTGCAGATTTTGTAGATAAACCTGAAGCAATCCTGATGTCAGCAAAATGAATGAGAAATCTGAAGTGTCATGCACACGTTGTTTATTTTTGACTTGCAAATTTGGTGCAGAAAATAATCTGCTGCATGTCAATTCTCTGTGTGCTTTTGCCATGCATTTTTTCACATTGACATCACTCAAATCAATCAAAAACAAAGGGAAAAAATGCAGGCAAAAACAAACCAAAAACGCGGCAAAAATACATAAAAAACATTTTTGCAGCTGTGTATTTCCTGACCTAGAGATGCATAAATTTTGAGATTGTAAAAATTGGGAAAGTAGCCTTATGCAAAATAGTCGAGGACTGTCAGTGGACCCTGTGCTATAAGATATCACTTGTTGGCCATCTGATTCAATGGTCTCCAAGAGTTTCAGATCAGTTGATAATGAAAATAAGGATTCAAAGTCTCAGTGGGTTTTACTGATGTTGGGTTTAATGCATTTTCTGCCATTCCCATAATTGCTAGGTAACCTAAGTTAATGACCGGTGACCTAAACACTCTAACTTTAAATACTAAACCTAAAGGAAATAGATTGCTTTGTCTTTTAATTAAAGGGAACCTGTCATGTAAAAAAACACTATTAACCTGCAGCTAAGGGATTAATCTACAGGCTAATAGCATTCTGAAGCTGCTCGGTGCCTGCAATAGAGCCGGCTGTCAGTCAGTGCTGAGGGTGCAGTCACAGCCATCACTCACAATGCACTGATCGGTAACTGAGGTTGTGACAGTACCACCTCAATAACTGAAAGCCTGAGGCTCCCAGGATGAATAAAGTTAATTTATTTCCATCAGTGGAGCTCTCAGCGCAGATGTCAGGCAGCTTCAGAACACTATTAATCTATAGATTAAACCCATATCTGCAGGTTAATAGTGTTTTTTTTATATGACAGGCCACCTTAAAGTTCATTGGTTTGACAATATGAAAATCTGGTCATGCAGGTGTTGATTGACCCCTCTCATTTCTCATTAACAGGGCAACTGCTTTTGGGATCCTAAACGGCCTTTGCAAATTGGCTGCCATTTTTGGAAACTCGATTTTTGCATCTTTTGTTGGCATAACAAAGGTGGTCCCAATTCTCATAGCATCCACTGCCCTTGTTTGTGGAGGCCTTATATCTCTCCGACTACCTGAGACCCGAGAACTTGTCCTGATGTGAAATCTTACATAGACATAAACTACTAAGATCCCGTAACAATGGACCCAGAGTGTCTGAAGATGTTCTAGTGATGGTATCCTCTCTAAGACTTGTGTTGACGTGACATCCACCACTCACTGAGCACATAATCCATCACAGTCTTCACAGCTCAAGCAACTTACAAAGATAAGAAGTTAACCAATCCACTTCTGTATTACTTATATTCTAAACGTATTTATCATATGAACGTTGCATTTAGGCTTTTTGTCTCAATGAAAATTCATCTATAGCGGATTTATAATTTGTAGGTTATGGGTAAAAATCTATTTAAAGGTCTCTTAGTAATGCTAGAGTTTCTTAGCACATAGTTCATTTCCCAAATAACCGTGCAGTGGTACAAAAAAGGTTCTGGATGATATTGTAAATAGAAATGCTCACCGCCTAAAATATATAAATCTTGCTTCCTCCATTGCAAGATTTCCATTTTACTTATAAGACAAAACTAAGTTCAGAGCTATAAAACAGAAGAAAAGCAATCACTTTGAACAATTGGTCATGTATCTGTGATTTCCCTGGTTGACATGTAAAAAACGGGATTTAGAAGGAGCAAAATTTTGTACACAGTTCCAGCGAGAAAAAAATAAATTCTTGAAACTGATTAGAGCTGGCGCAAATAGATTTACAGGATGTGACCCTGGGACCGGTTTAGTAACCTTTGGCCCTTGATTTGGAGCCTTGAGATGCCCCTCCTACCACCGGGCATGCACGGGTCTTCATTTGATTAGCCAGCCTAGCCAGCTAACTAAAAAAAGAGCTGCAGATGCCGTCAGGTGGGAGTCGGTTCTCAGGGGTTCCGCCCAGCGGCTACAGTTTACTGATGTGGGAGGTAGACCGGGTCTTGCAAATCCATTGGCACCAACTCTACCACTGATGTATATAGCTCTCAATTTATAGTAAAAAATTTTATGGTGTATAATAACATGGTAAGAATTTAAAAAATAAATCCACCACAAGAAAGAGGTAGGTTCTGCATTAAATTGTGTGGATTCTATTAGTCTACATTTACCATAGATCACATTGCAAATGGTGAAATCTTTGAAGAACACCCTCAGCATAAATTGTTAACATTGATAAATTTACTCTGCAGACTCTTCATCCACAATGTTGTCTGTATAAGTCATTGGAAAAATCTGCAGCATATTTGATCCATTTGGACATACCCTTAAATTTCTTCAGGCCTTTGTTTTTATACTACCATTTTTTTTTTACTCAATCGGTTCTTGGGAAGCTTTCTTCTCTAAATCTAGGCACTGCATCAGAAGTCTCCTAACCAATTATTGATCATTTGTGTTATTATCTGATGTGTTTTTCAACTACACAGTTTTGTATATTTTCACTCGAATATTTGAATAATTCTCATGGTTAGATTTTATGCATGAAATTCTGGTCAAGGAGAGGGACTAGGTCTGAACCAAACTAGTCATTAGCCTGCCATATTGCTGCCATGAAAACCATTGGGTTCATGCAGATAATAGCTTAGAAAGAAGATAATCTGTAAGGTTATAATCACATGGAGTTTTTTGAAGAGGATTTCAAATTGTTTGCGCTTTAAAATTCACAACAAAATCCACTTCCAATATGCTTTTAATTCTCTTCCTATTCATATCATAGAAAAACCATGTTGCAGTTCTATTCTTTGAACAATGTTTTTGGAGACAAAGAAGTGACATGTCAAGTCAAAAGGCTACAAAATACCACGTGGAAAAAAAAACTTTAAAACCCAAAAAACATATTCTTCCTAAAAACTTGTGTGATTATTCTGTCTCTAAAAACTCTGTGTGAAAATACTGCCATGGTCACTGCATATGTTCTTATATCTATTAGTTTTAAATTAACAGGTCAGTATAATTTGATGTCAGGTAAATAATTCAGTTATAATTTTTATGTCCCGTAATTCCATTTCTTAGCAGGAAATTGCTCAAAACAAAGTACATAGTATTGGTAACAAAATAAAAAAAAATAATGGCACAAATAAATAAGCACAATAAAGTCATTTTTCGGCACTGCCAATTAATATCTCTGTTTTGCAAAGGACCAAATTTTAGTGGCAAAATATGTTGATCTGGAAGATGTACATTTTCTTTCTTTACTTTGTTTTTAAAATTTGTATATGTGTAATTTCACGAGGACAAAATTTATATTTGATTCTATTGGAAATCATGTGATATTCTTATGCCACCTTTGCCCCTGGATCTGATCAGTGGCCACCATTAGGCCACTGTGCTCTCACTTCTTCCACACATCCAAAGTTCTTCTGAAGGACATGAGAGTTCTGCAGCCCCACCCAAAATGGCCACTGTTTTCCTGGAGGGTTCATGTAGTATAACAATGTGAAGACAAAAGAAAAAATCCAGCTCACCATAGTTGTAGTCCCTGGAGGCTCGGAGCACAGAAACACTGTGTCAAGGCGTGAGGAATGCAGGAAATAGAAAAAAAAACCAGCTCAACAAGGTGGTGAAAAAGCAAAGTCTTGGTACTTTATTCACTTCATATCAAAAAATAGAGGATAAAACAACAGCACAATATAATTAAAAACACTATCTACGTGTTTCTGGTGACATAGCACCCTTAGTCATTTCTATTTCCAGTATAACAATGTCCATCGCTGACATTGCCTGAACAACACCAATGTGGGAGGTGAGTATAAGTGATTTTTATATAACAAAGGGAACTGCTTCATTTTAAAAGGTGTTCTCCAGATAATAGACAACCGCTTTTAAAATTTATGCTTAATATAGTGTTGGCAACCTGCTACTCTCTGTATGCCAGTCTTCTCAATCTTCTTTTTGTAGCCTTTATGTAAATGACAGGCCCTCTTTAATGACATCTGTCTAAATAAGCTACGTTATACTCTATGTTTGGTAAAGGTTTTTCTTAGGCTTCTTTCACACTAGCGTAGTGCACTGTACGTCGCTATGCGTCGTTTTGTAGAAAAAACGCATCCTGCAAAAGTGCTTGCAGGATGCGTTTTTTCTCCATTGACTTGCATTAGCGATGCATTGCCACACGTCGCAACCATTGTGCGACGGTTGCATCATGTTGCGTCGGACCGTCGCCACCAAAAAACGTTGGTTGTAACGTTTTTTGGTGCGTCGTTCCTGTCTTTTCCGACCGCGCATGCGCGGACAGAACTCCGCCCTCGCCTCCCCGCACCTCACAATGGGGCAGCGGATGTGTTGAAAAACAGCATCCGCTGCCCCCGTTGTGCTGTGCTTCCACAGTATGCGTCGGTGCGCCGCAACGTCGCATTGCAATGTGCAGTGCACGACGCTAATGTGAAAGTAGCCTTAATTGGATATTTTATTCTTTTATCAGCGCAGGTTCTGGATTTCTTCCATCTTGACAAACTGCACATTAACTAATTAGAAAAAAAAGGCTATACAAGTGTTATTCCCGGTATTGTGTCTACAAGTGACCGGCTCACAGACATCGCCAGGCATTAGCTGTGATGGATGAGGTCCGTAGGTGTTTGTTAGCCGTGTCACAATGAATTTTACATGGATCAAGCACCAGACAGGGAAATTGGACCTTTGCCTGATCTGGCACTGCAGGGCTCCCATCTAAGTGACGGAGCACAGGGAGAAGTGTTTCCCCGCAGATACAAGACAAATCTTGAAAGCTCCATTCAGCAAATGTTTTTGCCTTCTCTGCTCATACTTAATACAAGATTATGTAATTCATTATACAGTATCCAATATTATCCAAAAACGTAAAAAGCACTGAATCTCCAGACTGAACACAATAGTGAATAGGTCGAGATTGACATTTATATTTTATAAACTTTTACTAAATTCCTTTGTGAATCGAAGGTCTTTATCTATGATAAGGGAAGCGTTACAACAAGCTAACATTTGTCTGAAATAGTTCCACATGCATCTATTAATAATTGCTATACTATGGAACAATTATAGGACACCCATAGAAATTCATTCACATATGCAGTCTTAGGCTACGTTCCCAAAATGCGCTTTTAGTGAGTTTTTGATGTTGCAGATTCTCTGTACCCGTAAAGTAAAATATGGTACTTGCATGTTTTTGAAAATATGCAGCATAAAAACTCACTAAAAATTAGACTCTCCAGAGTCACCATAGGTACAACCTTCACAGGTGCACAAGGGGCGCAAAACACAACCAAAGTTCAAAATGACTGATAGATTTATATAAAAGAGTGACTAGATAGTCATAGTCAGGGGTGGGGAGTTTTATTATGATCCACTCATTTTTGATACATTAGCTGTTAAAGAGAAAGGGGATTATTTTCGCACAGTGTCGCCTACTGTATGTGTCCTGGAGGTAACACAAGGAAAGCCCACAGCTCAGCAATGGGGAAGAGTATGGATATAATAATATGGATATTAAAGGGAGTCTGTGGCCAGATTTTTGCTATATAATCTGAGAGCACCATATTGTAGGAGCAGAGTCCCTAATTGCAGGGATGTGTCACTTATTGGGCTGTGCTTTTCTTTTTTAATATCATCAGTGTTTTAGCAGGAGAATATCACTGCAGGACATCTGGCCTGGTGCCTGCTAGTCCAACCCCACACCCACAGCACTGATTATCAGCTCTCTGCCACTATACAATGTACACAGAAAGCTGTGATGTGAGCGGGTTATACACAGAATCACAACTGAGCTCTGCTAGATCTGCAGCAGACAAAACTGTGACTCTATCATAACTGCTGCACCCAGTAAACTAAGTGATACATCATTGGAATCAGGCACTGTGACTCTGTGATTTCTCAAACTTACAATTTGCCCAAAACGGAGATAATTTATCAATATTACCTACAATGTATGTTACTAGAGATGTATATAATTCCGTACATCTCACGGCATACTGTAAATGTACCTCCATGTAGTGCTGGGCAGGCAGCGTATTGCAGAGCGGTATATTACCTGCTTGTGGCGCACACACAGCTGGATATAGTTCTACCTATCTTCTGCTGTATTTAATTTGGACCATACTGCTTGGGTGAGGATTGATGTATTTCTAGTTGTCTTTTATTTATTGTATCATTAATTTATTTGTGAAATAGATTATTCCATTTTTAATTGTTTAACTTATTGTTCTGTCATTGCGAATTCAGCTTTTAATATGGATTCATGTTCATGTATGGACCGTGCTCATTAAAACTGAACATTACACTTGCTGTCTTGTGTTTGTCGTTTTGAGTATGATGTATGAAATGTACTTCTTCTTGGGCAGACCTCCACTGGAATACTGTGTCCAGTTCTGGGCACCACATTTAAAAAAATAGATTGAAAAACTGGAGAAAGTTCAAAGAAGAGCAACCAGGATGGTGAGCGGGCTGCAAAGTATGTCCCACGAGGAACGGTTACAGGATCTGGGAATGTTTAGCTTGCAAAAAAGAAGACTAAGAGGAGACCTAACAACTGTCTACAAATATCTGAAGGGCTGTCACATTGTAGAAGGATCATCTTTATTCTCATTTGCACATGGAAACACAAGAAGAAATGGAATGAAACTGAAAAAGAGAAGAAGAAATGGAATGAAACTGAAAAAGAGAAGATGCAGATTAGATATTAGAAAAAACTTTTTGATCGTGAGGGTGATCAATGAGTGGATCAGGCTGCCACGAGAGGTGGTGAGTTCTCCTTCAATGGAAGTTTTCAAACAGAGTCTGGACAGACATTGTTCTGAGATGGTTTAGTGAATGCTGCATTGAGCAGGGGGTTGGACACAATGACCCTGGAGGTCCCTTCCAACTCTAACATATTATGATTCTATGAATGGTAATGCTGTCAATTGCAACCTGAAAATACCAGTATTTTGGTGTTTTAATTTATTTATATGACAATTACCTTTAAAGGAGTTGTCCGGGACTTTAACATTGACGGTCTGTTCACCAATATCTGACACAACACATGGCACCCCCGCCGATCAGCTGTTCCTGATGTCATAGGCAGCCAGAACCTCTCAGTTACAGAGCTGCACAGCATAGATCCGTTGACTGTATAGTGGCAACAGCCGGGTACTGCACATTCTCCCCCTATTTAAATCATTAAGGGGCAGATGTGCAGTACCTGGTCGTGGCCAGTATTCCGACAACAAAGCTGTGCTGGGCATCTCCGTAACTGAGCAGTTCCGTCCACTGTTGACACTGGCCAACCCTATCCCAAGGATAGGATAGCAATGCAGTAACATTTTTATTGATTCAAGGTTGGGAGCAGAGTAACTTTTAGAATTGTTTTTAAGGGCAGGTGTTAGGAGGTGAATAAATAGCAGAATCAAAAGTTATCCCAAGGTAGAGGACTTACAAGAAAAAGTGTGGCATCATTACCTGTGTGATGGTAAATGGCATTGTATTAGTGCCATAGCATGTTCAGCCCACAAAAATAGCTTGTCTAAATACAGCCCAAGGAAATTTGTCAGGATGACAGACTGAAACCTGGTTATATTAAGAAAAATGAATATATTAGTAGCTTGCAATTTACATTTAAGTTGGAAAGCTGTTTCAAAGCAGCAGTTTTAGATTGCATTAAATAGTTAAACGTAATTAAATGATCTAGATACACTTGAGTAGATAATGTAACATATTTATATTTCTTATTAATAAAGTTTAGTAATGTTCAGATTGTAATATTCATTATTTTTACCATAATTATCATTAAAATGACATTTCCATCCTTGTTTCTGGCTGAATGTCATAACACTCACTAGACAGTATAAAGTAGCTGGCTATAATTATTTTCCATCTGACATTTCTTTCTTATACAACAATCCAACAGAAAATAGAATAACAATGACAGCTAAATTGGACCATGATGACAGATATATACAGGTATACAGGTCCTTCTCAAAAAATTAGCATATAGTGTTAAATTTCATTATTTACCATAATGTAATGATTACAATTAAACTTTCATATACTATAGATTCATTATCCACCAACTGAAATTTGTCAGGTCTTTTATTGTTTTAAAACTGATGATTTTGGCATACAACTCCTGATAACCCAAAAAACCTGTCTCAATAAATTAGCATATCAAGAAAAGGTTCTCTAAATGACCTATTACCCTAATCTTCTGAATCAACTAATTAACTCTAAACACATGCAAAAGATACCTGAGGCTTTTAAAAACTCCCTGCCTGGTTCATTACTCAAAACCCCCATCATGGGTAAGACTAGTGACCTGACAGATGTCAAGAAGGCCATCATTGACACCCTCAAGCAAGAGGGTAAGACCCAGAAAGAAATTTCTCAACAAATAGGCTGTTCCCAGAGTGCTGTATCAAGGCACCTCAATGGTAAGTCTGTTGGAAGGAAACAATGTGGCAGAAAATGCTGTACAACGAGAAGAGGTGACCGGACCCTGAGGAAGATTGTGGAGAAGGACCGATTCCAGACCTTGGGGAACCTGAGGAAGCAGTGGACTGAGTCTGGTGTGGAAACATCCAGAGCCACCGTGCACAGGCGTGTGCAGGAAATGGGCTACAGGTGCCGCATTCCCCAGGTAAAGCCACTTTTGAACCATAAACAGCGGCAGAAGCGCCTGACCTGGGCTACAGAGAAGCAGCACTGGACTGTTGCTAAGTGGTCCCAAGTACTTTTTTCTGATGAAAGCAAATTTTGCATGTCATTCGGAAATCAAGGTGCCAGAGTCTGGAGGAAGACTGGGGAGAAGGAAATGCCAAAATGCCTGAAGGCCAGTGTCAAGTACCCACAGTCAGTGATGGTGTGGGGTGCCATGTCAGCTGCTGGTGTTGGTCCACTGTGTTTCATCAAGGGCAGGGTCAATGCAGCTAGCTATCAGGAGATTTTGGAGCACTTCATGCTTCCATCGGCTGAAATGCTTTATGGAGATGAAGATTTCATTTTTCAGCACGACCTGGCACCTGCTCACAGTGCCAAAACCACTGGTAAATGGTTTACTGACCATGGTATTACTGTGCTCAATTGGCCTGCCAACTCTCCTGACCTGAACCCCATAGAGAATCTGTGGGATATTGTGAAGAGAAAGTTGAGAGACGCAAGACCCAACACTCTGGATGAGCTTAAGGCCGCTATTGAAGCATCCTGGGCCTCCATAACATCTCAGCAGTGTCACAGGCTGATTGCCTCCATGCCACGCCGCATTGAAGCAGTCATTTCTGCCAAAGGATTCCCGACCAAGTATTGAGTGCATAACTGAACATTATTATATGATGGTTTTTTTGTTTGGTATTAAAAAACACTTTTATTTGATTGGTCGGGTGAAATATGCTAATTTATTGAGACAGGTTTTTTGGGTTATCCTATCAGGAGTTGTATGCCAAAATCATCAGTATTAAAACAATAAAAGACCTGACAAATTTCAGTTGGTGGATAATGAATCTATAGTATATGAAAGTTTAATTGTAATCATTACATTATGGTAAATAATGAAATTTAACACTATATGCTAATTTTTTGAGAAGGACCTGTATAATGCCTAATGTCTCAATGTTGCTGTCACTAAAAAAAGTACATTGCCTGGAATATTTATGAGAAAAGCAAAAACAAAACAATGACATAAAGTAATGCAACTTGAAAGTGTGGTGCTTGGCATTAACATTGTACTACACTATTGATCCCTCATACAGGGACAGCAAAAGGCATTACAACCCAGAAATATAGGTTATGTCTAACAAATTGCCACCATTATGCAGCCAGAAAATGATACCACAGTAAGACAAAAGCGCTATGCATCATGAACGTTGGACCCCTGAGTATACTGTATACGGAACTTACAATGGGACCATTAAATGCCATTTTGAATATATCCCTTTTCAGGCAGCTGTTTCTTTGTCAGATTAATCCTTTACAAGCAGCTGTTTACCCTTCTTTCAGATTAACCTTTTACAATCAGCCATATTTTCTTCTTTTATCTGGGCTGCATGATACATGCTGTATGAATATTTTTTTTCCTGATATATGACAATATTCATTAATAACTAATTCCAGACTTCCCATAGACTGTAAATGTCTGGGTGTTTCTAAGGCTACGTTCACATTTGCGTTGTTGGGCGCAGCATCGTCGACGCATACCGACGCATGCGTCATGCGCCCCTATCTTTAACCCCTTCACCCCCAAGGGTGGTTTGCACGTTAATGACCGGGCCAATTTTTACAATTCTGACCACTGTCCCTTTATGAGGCTATAACTCTGGAACGCTTTGACGGATCTTGGCGATTCTGACACTGTTTTCTCGTGACATATTGTACTTCATGTTAGTGGTAAAATTTATTCAATATAACTTGCGTTTATTTGTGAAAAAAATGGAAATTTGGCGAAAATTTTGAAAATTTCGCAATTTTCCAACTTTGAATTTTTATGCCCTTAAATCACAGACATATGTCACGCAAAATACTTAATAAGTAACATTTCCCACATGTCTACTTTACATCAGTACAATTTTGGAACCAAAATTTTTTTTTGTGACGGAGTTATAAGGGTTAAAAGTTGACCAGCAATTTCTCATTTTTACAACACCATTTTTTTTTAAGGACCACATCTCATTTGAAGTCATTTTGAGGGGTCTATATGATAGAAAATACCCAAGTGTGACACCATTCTAAAAACTGCACCCCTCAAGATGCTCAAAACCACATTCAAGAAGTTTATTAACCCTTCAGGTGTTTCACAGGAATTTTTGGAATGTTTAAATAAAAATGAACATTTAACTTTTTTTCACACAAAATTTATTTCAGCTCCAATTTGTTTTATTTTACCAAGGGTAACAGGAGAAAATGGACCCCGAAAGTTGTTGTACAATTTGTCCTGAGTACGCTGATACCCCATATGTGGGGGTAAACCACTGTTTGGGCGCATGGCAGAGCTCGGAAGGAAAGGAGCGCCATTTTACTTTTCAATGCAAAATTGACTGGAATTGAGATGGGACGCCATGTTGCGTTTGGAGAGCCCCTGATGTGCCTAAACACTGAAACCCCCTACAAGTGACACCATTTTGGAAAGTAGACCCCCTAAGGAACTTATCTAGATGTGTGGTGAGCACTTTGACCCACCAAGTGCTTCACAGAAGTTTATAATGCAGAGCCGTAAAAATAAAAAATCATATTTTTTCACAAAAATGATCTTTTCACCCCCAATTTTTTATTTTCCCAAGGGTAAGAGAAGAAATTGGACCCCAAAAATTGTTGTGCAATTTGTCCTGAGTACGCTGATACCCCATATGTGGGTGTAAACCATTGTTTGGGCGCATGGCAGAGCTTGGAAGGGAAGGAGCGCCATTTGACTTTTCAATGCAAAATTGACTGGAATTGAGATGGGACGCCATGTTGCGTTTGGAGAGCCCCTGATATGCCTAAACATTGAAACTCCCTACAAGTGACACCATTTTGGAAAGTAGACCCCCTAAGGAACTTATCTAGATGTGTGGTGAACACTTTGACCCACCAAGTGCTTCACAGAAGTTTATAATGCAGAGCCGTAAAAATAAAAAATCATATTTTTTCACAAAAATGATCTTTTCGCCCCCAATTTTTTATTTTCCCAAGGGTAAGAGAAGAAATTGGACCCCAAAAAATGTTGTGCAATTTGTCCTGAGTACGCCGATACCCCATATGTGGGTGTAAACCATTGTTTGGGCGCATGGCAGAGCTTGGAAGGGAAGGAGCGCCATTTGACTTTTCAATGCAAAATTGACTGGAATTGAGATGGGACGCCATGTTGCGTTTGGAGAGCCCCTGATATGCCTAAACATTGAAACTCCCTACAAGTGACACCATTTTGGAAAGTAGACCCCCTAAGGAACTTATCTAGATGTGTGGTGAACACTTTGACCCACCAAGTGCTTCACAGAAGTTTATAATGCAGAGCCGTAAAAATAAAAAATCATATTTTTTCACAAAAATGATCTTTTCACCCCCAATTTTTTATTTTCCCAAGGGTAAGAGAAGAAATTGGACCCCAAAAAATGTTGTGCAATTTGTCCTGAGTACGCTGATACCCCATATGTGGGTGTAAACCATTGTTTGGGCGCATGGCAGAGCTTGGAAGGGAAGGAGCGCCATTTGACTTTTCAATGCAAAATTGACTGGAATTGAGATGGGACGCCATGTTGCGTTTGGAGAGCCCCTGATGTGCCTAAATATTGAAACCCCCCACAAGTGACACCATTTTGGAAAGTAGACCCCCTAAGGAACTTATCTAGATGTGTTTTGAGAGCTTTGAACCCCCCCAAGTGTTTCACTACAGATTATTACGCAGAGCCGTGAAAATATATATATATTTTTTCTCAAAAATGATTTTTTAGCCCCCAGCTTTGTATTTTTACAACGGTAACAGAATAAATTGGACCCCAAAATTTGTTTTCCAATTTGTCCTGAGTACGCTGATACCCCATATGTGGGGGGGAACCACTGTTTGGGCGCATGACAGAGCTCGGAAGGGAAGGAGCGCCATTTGGAATGCAGACTTAAATGGATTGGTCAGCAGCCGTCACGTTGCATTTGCAGAGCCCCTGATGTACCCAAACAGTACAAACCCCCCACAAGTGACCCCATATTGGAAACTAGACCTCCCAAGGAACTTATCTAGATGTGTTTTGAGAACTTTGAACCCCCAAGTGTTTCACTAAAGTTTATAGCGCAAAGCCGTGAAAATAAAAATTCTTTTTTTTTTTCACAAAAATGATTTTTTAGCCCCCAGTTTTGTATTTTCACAAGGGTAACAGGATAAATTAGACCACAAAAGTTGTTGTCCAATTTGTCCTGAGTACGCTGATACCCCATATGTGGGGGGGAACCACTGTTTGGGTGCATGACAGAGCTCGGAAGGGAAGGAGCGCCATTTGGAATGCAGCCTTAAATGGATTGGTCTGCAGGCGTCACGTTGCATTTGCAGAGCCCCTGATGTACCCAAACAGTACAAACCCCCCACAAGTGACCCCATATTGGAAACTAGACCTCCCAAGGTACTTATCTAGATGTGTTGTGAGAACTTTGAACCCCCAAGTGTTTCACTACAGTTTATAACGCAGAGCCGTGAAAATAAAACATCTTTTTTTTCCCACAAAAATGATTTTTAGCCCCCCAAATTTTTATTTTCCTAAGGATAACAAGAGAACTTGGACCCCAGAAGTTGTTCAATTTGTCCCGAGTACGCTGATAACACATATGTTGGGGTAAACCCCTTTTTGGGCGCACGGGAGAGCTCGGAAGGGAAGGAGCACTGTTTTACTTTTTCAACGCAGAATTGGCTGGAATTGAGATTGGACGCCATGTCGCGCTTGGAGGGCCCCTGATGTGCCTGGACAGTGGAAACTCCCCAATTCTACCTGAAACCCTAACCCAAACACACCCCTAACCCTAATCCCAACGGTAACCCTAACCACACCCCTAGCCCTGACACACCCATAATTCTAATCCCAACCCTAATCCAAACCGTAAATGTAATCCAAACCCTAACTTTAGCCCCAACCATAACTTTAGCCCCAACCCTAACCCTAACTTTACCTCCAACCCTAGCCCTAACCCTAACCCTACCCCTACCCCTAACCCTAAACGTGACTGAAATACGTGGCACTGAAATACGTGGCACTGAAATACGTGGCACTGAAATACGTGGCACTGAAATACGTGATACGTGGCACTGAAATACGTGGCACTGAAATACGTGCAACTGAAATACGTGCAACTGAAATACGTGCAACTGAAATACGTGCAACTGAAATACGTGGCACTTAAATACGTGGCACTGAAATACGTAATACGTGGCACTGAAATACGTGATACGTGGCACTTAAATACGTGGCACTGAAACACGTGGCACTGAAATACGTGATACGTGGCACTGAAATACGTGGCACTGAAATACGTGATACGTGGCACTGAAATACGTGATACATGGCACTTAAATACGTGGCACTGAAACACGTGGCACTGAAATACGTGATACGTGGCACTTAAATACGTGGCACTTAAATACGTGGCACTTAAATATGTGGCACTGAAATACGTGATACGTGGCACTTAAATACGTGGCACTTAAATACGTGGCACTTAAATACGTGGCACTGAAATACGTGGCACTGAAATACGTGGCACTGAAATACGTGCCACTGAAATACGTGCCACTGAAATACGTGCAACTGAAATATGTGGTACTTAAATACGTGGCACTAAAATATGTGGCACTGAAATACGTGATACGTGGCACTTAAATACGTGGCACTGAAACACGTGGCACTGAAATACGTGATACGTGGCAATGAAATACGTGGCACTGAAATACGTGGCACTGAAATACGTGGCACTGAAATACGTGGCACTATGACTGTCAGAAAATGTTCATTAAACGGTTAGGGGTGAGGTTAGGGGTAGAGTTAGGGTTAGGGTTTGGATCTCTTTATCACCTTGATGGTGGTGGGTGGCTTTTCAGTGTGTTTTCTGTTTTTTTTTCGATAAAAACGCATGCGTTTTTAACGAAAACGCATGTGCTTAAAAACGCAAGAAAATACTACAGGTTGTATTTCTGAAAATGAACGCATGCAGAAAAAAAACGCATGCGTTTGAAAACGCGACCAAACCCGTACAAAAAAATGCATGCGTTTTCAATGTTAAATATAGGGAAAAAACGCATGCTTTTTTTGTGCAAAAAACGCTGCAGACAAAAACGCAAGTGTGAAACCAGCGACGCTTTTTATAGCAAAAAAGTTTTTGCGTCTCCACATTTTGAGATCTAGAATTTTTCCACATTTTGGTCTACAGAGTCATGTGAGGTCTTGTTTTTTGCGGGACGAGTTGACGTTTTTATTGGTAACATTTTCGGACACGTGACCGTTTTTGATCACTTTTTATTCCGATTTTTGTGAGGCAGAATGACCAAAAACCTGCTATTCATGAATTTCTTTTGGGAGAGGCGTTTATACCGTTCCGCGTTTGGTAAAATTGATAAAGCAGTTTTATTCGACGGGTCAGTACGATTACAGCGATATCTCATTTATATCATTTTTTTATGTTTTGGCGCTTTTATACGATAAAAACTATTTTATAGAAAAAATAATTATTTTGGTATCGCTTTATTCTCAGGACTATAACTTTTTTATTTTTTGCTGATGATGCTGTGTGGCGGCTTGTTTTTTGCGGGACAAGATGACGTTTTCAGCGGTACCATGGATATTTATATCAGTCTTTTTGATCGCGTGTTATTCCACTTTTTGTTCGGCGGTATGGTAATAAAGCGTTGTTTTTTGCCTCGTTTTTTTTTCTTACGGTGTTTACTGAAGGGGTTAACTAGTGGGACAGTTTTATAGGTTGGGTCGTTACGGACGCGGCGATACTAAATATGTGTACTTTTATTGTTTTGTTTTTTTTTATTTAGATAAAGAAATGTATTTATGGGAATAATATATATATTTTTTTTTATTATTTATTTAGGAATTTTTTTAATTTTTTTTTACACATGTGGAAAAAATTTTTTTTAACTTTGTCCCAGGGGGGGACATCACAGATCGATGATCTGATAGTGTGCACAGCACTCTGTCAGATCACCGATCTCACTGACAGGGCTGCAGGCTTACCAGCGTCTGCTCTGAGCAGACACTCGGTAAGCCACCTCCTTCCCTGCAGGACCCGGATGCCGCGGCCATCTTGGATCCGGGACCTGCAGCCAGGAAGGAGGTAGGAGACCCTCGCAGCAACGCGATCACATCGCGTTGCTCCGGGGGTCTCAGGGAAGCCCGCAGGGAGCCCCCTCCCTGCGCGATGCTTCCCTATACCGCCGGTACACTGCGATCATGTTTGATCGCGGTGTACCGGGGGTTAATGTGCCGGGGGCGGTCCGTGACCGCTCCTGGCACATAGTGCCGGATGTCAGCTGCGATATGCAGCTGACACCCGGCCGCGATCGGCCGTGCTCCCCCCGTGAGCGCCGCTGATCGGTGATGACGTACTATCCCGTCGGTGGTCATACGGGCCCACCCCACCTCGACGGGATAGTACGTCCGATGTCAGGAAGGGGTTAACATGGGGGGTGCATGGACATGCGCCAGTATGCGTTGTACTGCGTTTTATGATGCATGCGTCATATAGACGCACAAGACAGGGCGCAGGGGACTCTACTTGTAGCGTTTTCCCTGCACCGAAAGTCCCGATCTGTAGGATCTTATGACAACGCATGCGTCGCAAAATGCTGCGTTGTGTTCATGCGTTGTTGGTTGCGTCGCGTCGCGTCACCGACACTGCGCCCAACAACGCAAATGTGAACGTAGCCTAAAATGTCACTGCACAGTTTAGAAGCGGCATAAGATCGTGTAGCTACTGGAGCAGGGAGCAGGCTGTCAGACACAGTCAGACTCCCCATTGTGAAGGCAGAGAGGGTTTGTTACCGTCTCTGCCTGCCTTCCTAATCACTGTATACACAGCAATGAACAAGCATTGTGGCTACAGTAAGAGCGATTTTGTTATCGCTGGGTGTAGGGAGGGATCAGGAGCGGCTGGATCTCAAAAGACAGAGTGAGCTCTGCTATGCACCCAGGAGACTGAATATCTCCGGTAACTGTGGTTAATATTCCCACCACAGTTACAGGGGAAACCAGATAAAAAAAATATTTAAATTTTGACATGCCTCCCAAAGGTATTTTATGACCTTATGTGAGTCACAATGTGTGAAATAAATAAAAAATACATAAATAAATAAATAAAAAGCAAGAAGGAAAAATAATAACATAAGCTTCTTTCATTCCAAATCCCTGTTACTAGTCTCATAAAAAAAATAAAAAACCTGTGTACAATATAAGAAACAATTTGAGAGGGAAAAGATTAGAATGAAAATTTGACAAACAGACACATACTACGTTAAATTTCCCTTCGACATAGCCTGATATAGGCAAAAACAATAAAAAAGAGAATATGAAAATAACAACATTTTAAGCCTCATATCATGAAATATCATGAAAAAGAGGCAAACATTATTTCAATGATTGAACAAAAAAAGTTTTACAGCTCCTTAAACAGCATGTATGAAAATAACTGAAAATCAACATATTTATACATTATTTTTATTGCTGATTTCCTAGTATAATAGCACTAGTGAGCATCAGCACTGAAATGCTCATGTGCTCTTTACTCGAACCGAGCAATTCCTAATGCTCGAATGCTAGTTTCGAGTAACAAGTATAATGAGAGTCAATGGAAAATCTGAGCATTTTTCCAGCAGACCATGCAAGTAAGTGTGTGTGTGTGTGTGTGTGTGTGTGTGTGTGTGTGTGTGTGTGTGTGTGGTGGGGGGATGGGTGGGGGGGATAGTGAAAATATTAAAATAGATGGAAAATGTGCTGATTGGAAGGAGAACATATCTGACTCCCAGATTGCTGCTGAGAACAGTGGCGTCACACTTTTACTCCACTTTAAGGACTTACAATAAGACATTCAAAATCAAAGCGAAATTGGAGTTTACGGTAAAAATAATGTTAAGGAAAATTCTTTCCCGTACAATGAATTGTACATAAGGCAGATTTTAAAAAGGATTAAAAAAATGATTTAAGTGAATCAAAATAAAGTTTTATTAAAAAATTGGAAATTTCAGTATAATTCATGAAAGAAGCAAGAACTGCCAAAAATTAAATGGAAGAGGGACTCAGATACACCCTGTATTATACAAAAAAGATGGCCTCATATACATTCTGTTCATATTATCATGTAGTGCTAATCCTAAACTCATAAAGGCTTTGCACTAAGAGCAAAGTCTGCCAAAAATTACAAGCAGGGTCATCCAAACATTCTTGAAAGCACCAACTGTAGTACCTCCTTCAAATATTGTGAACAAAGTATAGTTGAGGCACTCTTTCACTCATAAAAGCTCTGCATACAGTGCAAAGTCTGCCAAAAATCCCATACACCTTCGAAGGCACCAACTTGACTGCCTCATTCAAATGTTAAGGAAGTGTGTGATACTTCTACATTCACAAAGGCTCTGCACACAGTGCAAAGCCAGAAAAAAATATAAGGAGTGTCATCTATACACCCTTGAAGGCACCAACTGGAGTGCCTCATTCAAATATTATGAAAATGTAGATGTGGAACTTCTACATTCATAAGGCTCTGCACACAGCGCAAAGCAAGAAATATATTATAAGAAGGGTCATCTATACACCTTTGAAGGCACCAACTGGAGTTACTCATTCAAATATTAAAACAATATAGTTGTGGTACTTCTAGACTCATAAAGGCTCTGTAAACAGTCCAGAGCCAGAAAAAAATATAACAAAGGACATCCATACACTCTTGAAGGCAACAACTGGAGGGCCTCTTTCAAATATTGAATATTACAAACACTTTCTGTGCTGCTGTAATCCGGTTATGTGGAAAAGTCGGGGCTAATCTAGGCTTTGTTTATTTTTATCAGAGTGAGCCTGTCAGCATTTTCTTTTGACAGGCGAAAGCATCTTTTTATTGTGACCCCCCTGGCAGCACTAAGAATCTGTCAGACAAGACACTAGGGGCAGGGCAGCATGACACCTCCAAGGCATAGAGGGACACCTCATGCCAGGTGTCCAGCTTTGAGACACAATAGTAGAAGGTTGTAGAGGAAGTAGAGAGTATGCTGGTTCTGTTGGTTGCTTGACCATCTTAAAAAACTATTCCCTCCTTATCAAAATACCCAGTCATCACGGCCTAGATATTGAGAGGCTGTCATGAAATTGGCCCAGGCCTTTGACAGTGTACCACTGCTGTTATGGACCTGGTGGTTAGGTGCACCCGGAATGACCTGATGGTTAAACTAGGAATCGGGACAAGCTCTGGGGAAGTGGGAACTCTGCTGACCGCAAACCCTACTCCTATCACACACACTAGAAATAGCCGTGGAGCGTACCTAACTCTCCCTAGACGCCTCTTCACAGCCTAAGAGCTAACTACCCCTAAAGATAGAAATAGAAGCCTTACCTTGCCTCAGAGAAATTCCCCAAAGGAAAAGGCAGCCCCCACATATATTGACGGTGAGTTTAGAGGAAAGTCACAAGCACAGGAATTAAACAGGTTTTAGCAAAGGAGGCCAGTCTTCACTAAATAGTCAGAGGATAGAAAAGGGAACTATGCGGTCAGCACAAAAAAAACTACAAAAACCACGCAGAGTATGCAAAAAGACCTCCACACCGACTCACGGTGTGAAGGTGCAACTCTGCACCCCCAGAGCTTCCAGCTAGCAAGGAAATATCATGATAGCAAGCTGGACTAGAATTAGCAGTACTAAGAAATATATTCAGGAAGCAGTAACAACAAATGAACTAGCAGGAACTTAGCTTCTGCTGGAGTAGACAGGTCATCTGAGAAGTCCAAGAGAGATCTGAACCAATACTGAGACATTGACAGCTGGCATGAAGTAACGATCTGAGTGGAGTTAAATAGAGAAGCCAGCCTAGCAATAAACGAGGGCAGCTGAGAAAGCCAACCTCAAGGACCAGCAGTTCCACTCAAAGCTACTAGAGGGAGTCCAAGGACAGAACTCACCGAAGTACCATTCATGACCACAGGAGGGAGTCCGAGAACGGAATTCACAACACACTGCCTCTGCTGTACCCGGTGTATATCTTCCTTGCCTTTCCTCCTTGGGTGGGCAAGGAATCTTGTCCCCTGATGCTAGTATTGTCTGATGGGAATTTTTTCAACATATTTTCCAGAATGGCCGTCTGATATAGCACCATTTTAGTAGACCTCTCCGCCCCAGGAAGGAGAAATGCAAGGTTCTCATTGTAGTATTGGTCTAGCAGGGTAAACAACTAGTACTCTTTTTTTGGCCAAGATAAATATAACACGAGGGTCAAGGTACAGGCAACCATACATAAAGTCGGCCATGTGTGCCAAGCTCCCTACAGCCAAAATTTGCCTGTCTCCACAATGATGACTAATTATGTAACTGATGACCAGCGGTGGATGCCCCGTCAGGGCCAAACATTCCCTATAGGATCCAAGATCCGCATTTATACCACTCAAGGAGTTGGAACACTACAACTAACTACTAACTATAATCTGATCCTGTAGTGCAACTTGCCACAGGCTACTTTTGTCCACAGGACATTACCTATGCAAGTGAACGGTTGCTGACAAAGGTCAAAAAGTGACCAAAATGTTTTTTGTTTAATACATTGTGGACAACATTAAAATTTTTCCTTGATCACATTAAGTTGAGTGCCGAGTTTTCTGATACAATCCACCATGATGACGACTTTCCATCTCCTCCTCCCTCTCTTCCTCTTTAGCCCATCCACGTCTTCCTCCATCTCCACCTGGTCCTCATGCAAAGCAATATTTAATTGTGAGCAGCACTGTTTAAGTAGGCACAGGAGTGGGATCACTATGGCATCATCATCGCTCACCATCTTTGTGGAGTCGTCAAAGTCTTGGAGAATGGCACAAATGTCAGACATGCATGCCCACTCTTCAGTTGTTATGTGCATAGGCTGACAAGAATACCAATGGGAGTGTTGGAACTGATATTCACAAGCCTTGTCAGCATATGCAGTGTGGAGTTTCAGCACGTGGTCATGTTGCACACCAGTTGGTGAGCTGGTACTTGCATACGCTGCTACAGCAATGCCAGTGCAATAGCAACTGTAGCTGACTTGTGGAAATGGGAGCTGAAGTGACGTACCTTGACCAGAAGCACTGCCAAATCTGGCTAGGTTTTCAGAAACTGTGTAACTACCAAGTTGAGCACATGGACCAATCATGGTATGTGTTTGAGCTTGTCAAACTTCACAGCTGCCACCAGGTTACGGCAATCATCATACACAACAATGCCTGGTTGTAGGTTCAGCGGCGTGAGCCACAGTTCTGTCTGGTATGTTATTCCTTTCAATAACTCTGCCACAGTGGGTGGTTTGTCTCCTAGACAAATTAGCTTCATCAGAGCCTTTTACAGCTTTCCTGAGGCAGTGCTGCAGAGCTTCCAGTTTTCAGTTGATATGGACAACATGTTCTGAGATAACAAATCAGAGACAGAGAATGAAGAGAAGGTGGAAGAAACCCTGATAAAAGTAGCAACAGCAATCCTCTGTATTGCTAGCACATGGGCAGTGCCAGGGTGTGACTCGGCCCATCAGGAAGGCAAACATGATAATAAATCATGTCTGTATGTCTCTGTGGCAAGTCAGCTATGTCTAACAGCTGGCATCCTGCCCCTGCAGCTGCACAATCTCCTGCAAGTTTCTTAGGCTACTTTCACACTAGCGTCGTTTGGTGTACGTCGCAATGTGTCGTTTAGGAGAAAAAACGCATCCTGCAAAGTTGTCTGCAGGATGCGTTTTTTTCCCCATAGCCTAACATTAGCGACTCATTGCGACGTATGGCCACACATCGCAACCGTCGTGCAACGGTTGCGTCGTGTTTTGGCAGACCATCGGCACAAAAAAAGTTACATGTAACTTTTTTTGCGCGTCGCGTCTGCCATTTTCGACCGCGCATGCACGGCCGAAGCTCCGCCCCCTCCTCCCCGGACCTTACAATGGGGCAGCAGAAGCGTCAAACGTCGGGCATTATTTTCACAACGCGCGTCGGCACGTCGGGCCGACGCATAGCGACGGCCTCGTGCCGACGCTAGTGTGAAAGCAGCCTTACTCTGCTTTGACATTATAGAACATCCTTGCAGAGTTAAACTCAGGCTACGCGGTGACATGTGTTGCTCAACACTGAAATCATGACACTTTGCAATATTGCCTACAATGATTTCCTATGGTATTGCATTGCGACCTGTGACATGCTGCGACTACTACACAGAGTTCAAATATTTTCAAACGTGTCGGATTTTCCGCAAATAGTTGCAAGTCGCAAGCGACACATTTTCCATGGGCTTCAATACAAGTTGCATGAAATATGCATTTTGCATGCAACTTGTCTGTTTTATTTACAGAAAAATAAGAGCATGAAAATAGTCACTTGCAAGCAATTCACAGACAAGGTGCACAGATGTTTTTCTAATGCTACTTTTTAGAGAATTGCTGTTGCGTGACACATTTCGCTGCGTAGCCCCTAAACTAAAGTGAATTTGGCTTTAAAGACACAAAACTCCAGATGTCATTTAGTGAAGCTTACATAAAAATGAGAAAATTCTGGCTGCTACAACTATGAATGAATGAACGAAAAATAAATTCATAGGTCCAGTCTAGAATTGAGAATGACGAACAAATGATGTTGTGCCAGCCCTGACTAATCAAAAGCCATGCTGGGGATTCTGGAAAGTAAGAGCAGGGGCGGATTATAAGAGGACCAAAAAAGAAAAAACCCTTTAAAAAATACCTTTATTTCACTTTTTTCAAAATTTAGTCAATTTTAAAAAAATAAATATGTGAAATTAACACCAAAAGAGATAAGGGCTGGGTGTAGGTGGGCCGATAATAGGGACCATAAGGACCAAGGGGGAAAAAATGGCAAATACCTAGAGGACCCTGTTGAGATCCTAAATTACCTGTGCCCTACCTAACAGTGGAGGTTGGCACCCTAACACACGATGTGGCGCCCCCACCCCACGTCCACTGTCCCTTATGTCCCTATACCGCCCTATCCACTACCCAACACCCAAAACCCTCCACACCACACACACAGAAAAAACGGGTCTAGCTGAGTAATCTAAACCTTAATAGGTTTTCTGCCTAAACAATGGGCCAGAAAACAAAAGTTTTGCCAATTGAGTACGGCTCTAGTAAAACTTTTGAAAATGTGTCAGCCACATGTAAACACAATCTGCATCTAATTATGCTCAAGAAGGGTAGATATTCTATAGATTAATAGTGTCTGTTGATGATGATATAAAAACCAACAGGTTATTCAACACTAATCTGTTCCTTATAATTCAGATCTACACATGTAATGAATTGACACAGAGTAATATATCTCAGCGACCAGTAACTTGACCTATCATGCTAGACAAAAGTTAGTTAACACCTTATTGCTTTCACAATGCAACATACTATAGCCAGGTGCTTTTTGTCATAATTGTGCCAACATTTCAGCAGCAGCATGCTAGGAACACCATAATGGGTAAACTTATCTGGGTAAAAAGCGGCATTCTTTGTCCCAGTATCCTTGTCCCAGTATCCTTGTCCCAACGCGTTTCACCCCCTCCTAGTATAGGGGCTCATCAGGGGACCATAAGTTGGAGTAAGCCATAATGGCGAAAATGGCAATAGTATGTGCGGATTATAAGAGGGTCAATCTGGGCGGTAGCCCAGGGCCCAGTGGTGTGGGGGGGCCCTGGGCTACCGCACAGATTGCCCGCCGGCCGCCGCCATCAGGGCATTACTGCATGTGCCCCTGTCAGACTGGCGTATCATTTATGGGCCCGGACCTGGTGGGCAGAGAGAGGGGGCCTGCATCGGGCCCCGTCTCATCTGCTCACTGGGCCCCTACCGGCGCTGCGGCGGTTCCCTATTGACATGCGGGCGCACGCCCGCACGTCAATAGTTAACAACAGCCGCCAGCCAATTGGAGGCTGGCAGCTGAAGTCGGCCGCAGGCGCAGCGCACACGTCGCCGGCGTCTGACATCATTGTCAGTCGCCGGCGAGCCCACGCTGCTGGAGGGAGCTCGCCGCCTGGAGCGCTGGTCAGGTGAGGAGAACTTGTTTTTTTTTGTGAATGGCAATCCGGGGGGCCCGGGGCAATATGCTGGAGACACTGGGGGCAATGCTGGAGACACTGGGGCAGATTGCTGGACACACTGGGGCAGATGATTGCTGGACACACTGGGGCAATGCTGGAGACACTGGGGGCAATGCTGGAGACACTGGGGGCAATGCTGGAGACACTGGGGCAGATTGCTGGACACACTGGGGCAATGCTAGAGACACTGGGGCAATGCTGGAGACACTGGGGCAGATTGCTGGACACACTGGGGGCAATGCTGGAGGACACACTGGGGCAGATGATTGCTGGAGACACTGGGGGCAATGCTGGAGACACTGGGGGCAATGCTGGAGACACTGGGTACAATGCTGGAGACACTGGGGCAATGCTGGAGACACTGGGGAAGATTGCTGGACACATTGGGGGCAATTCTGGAGGACACACTGGGGCAGATGATTGCTGGACATACTGGGGGCAATGCTGGAGACACTGGGGGCAATGCTGGAGACACTGGGGCAGATTGCTGGACACACTGGGGGCAATGCTGGAGGACACACTGGGGCAGATGATTGCTGGAGACACTGGGGGCAATGCTTGAGACACTGGGGCAATGCTGGAGACACTGGGGCAGATTGCTGGACACACTGGGGCAATGCTGGAGACACTGGGGCAGATTGCTGGACACTGGGGGCAATGCAGGAGACACTGGGGCAATGCTGGAGACACTGGGGCAGATTACTGGACACACTGGGGGTAATATGCTGGACACACTGGGGGTAATATGCTGGACACAATAGGGTAGATTGCTGGACACACTGGGGGCAATGCTGGACACTCTGGGGCAATATGCTGGACATACTGGGGCAGATTGTTGAACACACTGTCTGGGGGCAATGCTGGACATAGGGGCTAATTAAGGGATATTATTACTGCAGTGATGTGTTTATTTTATTTTTTGAGTATACTGTTTTAAATGGGGGGGCGGTCCTGTTACTGTGAAGAGTGACACTACTTTTTTTCTTCATGTGGTGTAATGTAGAAGTTAGGAAAAATTAAGTCATGTGTTCTGCAAGCGGAGCTCGAGATAACTGTGTTATTTCCTGCAGAAACGAGACCTGGGTGGAAGAAATGATGGCGGTCTGTGCTGGATGAAAGATGGATGAAAGATGAAGGACTTCACCTAGAGACGTCACTGGTGAGTCAGTGTTACCTATACACTGTATACTATATACAGAGGTCCTGTGTACAATGTCACCAGTGATCACTGTATTACCTACACATTATATACAGAGCTCCTGTGTATAATACCACCAGTGATCACTGTCAGGGCCGCCATCAGGGCATTACAGGCATTACTGCTGTATGGGGCCCGGTCAGCAGCAGTACACAGAGGGGCCCGCAGATTCGGGGGCCCCACTGTTGTGCTTCTACTGATCGGGCCCCATACAGCAGTAAAATACAGTGCACTGCGGCTCACACGTCGGCGCTGGGGCCCGGGAGCCGTCTTGGAGCTGTGCACGGCCGTCTTACCTAGTCGGCTGCACAGCTCCTGCTCGGCTGTAGCTAGAATGTATGGGCCCCCTGCAGGTCCTGACTGCAGCCCATCCATTCTAGCCAGTAACGTGGGGGGGGGGGGGGCAGAGGGGGCCATCGCCCCGGGCCCTGTCACATGAAGGGGCCCACGGGGAGCCAGGGCAGGGCCACTTCTGTGACGAGGCAGAACACCACATAGGAGCAGAGCAGTATAATGTCTGCTCTCGTCTGACAAGCTGCACGCTGGCTACTAGCACAGTGACGGCTGCAGTCTCCCCCCTGCAGTGAATGGTTTCGCCCGTCTGACCTGATCATGAAGCTTTTCCTGGCTGCAGTTTTCCTCACTCTGTGCACGCTGGGATTGGCTCAGGCACGCTGGGTCCTAGTGCACACATCTTGCATTTCACTGACACTTCCTGGTCCTGCCTGCAGTGCAAACGTTATCAGTAAGTGCTGGGGATGGGACATGTTAGGTTTATTAAATTCAGGTATGTCACTGTGAGACCCTTGGGGTATTGTGGGGGCTGAAAGTGAGTGAGGGGGGGACAGGGTACTGGGGGGTGAATGTGAGCCCATGGGGGTATTGTGGGGGAGGGGAGACAGGGCACTGGGGGGTGAATGTGAGACCATGGGGGTGTTGTGGGGGAGGGGAGACAGGGCACTGGGGGGTGAATGTGAGACCATGGGGGTGTTGTGGGGGCTGAAGGTGGGTGAGGTGGGACAGGGCACTGAGGGGTGGATGTGAGACGATGGGGGTATTGTGGGGGAGGGGGACAGGTCACTGGGGGCTGAATATTATAATGTTATGTTATGATAGTATATGTACGGGGAGGTTGGAGATGGAGGGGGGTAGGGGGCCTTTGATACGTACCACCTGGGTATTTTATGAGTGTTAGTATAAGGAGCCCCCATACAGTAACCAAGAGCTGCATCACATTTACAGCACCACTTCCAGGTGCTGAAAATCCTCGTCCCCTGCCCCCTGTCTGATACTCACCTTCTGGCGTCTTCATCTGTTTTAGGCTACGTTCACATTTGCGTTGTGCGCCGCAGCGTCGGCGACGCAACGCACAACGCAAATGTGAACGCATGCACAACGCAGCGTTTTGTGACGCATGCGTTTACTTTTGTATGGTTTTGGGCGCAGAAAAAACTGCAACTTGCTGCGTCCTCTGCGCCCTGACGCATGCACCACAGCGACGCATGCGTCAAAAAACGCAAGTGCAACGCATGTCCATGCGCCCCCATGTTAAATATAGGGGCACATGACGCATGCGGGGACGCTGCAGCGCCCGACGCTGCGGCGCCGAACGCAAATGTGAACGTAGCCTTAGTCTCTGCTTGGCTCCGTCTCCTGCAGTTTGTGGCCTGTCCGAGGCTCCAGTGTTTCATGGAGCAGCACAGAGGTCACTAATCAGTGTGAGTCTGTGTGAGCCTCGTTCTGGCCTCGTTCTCACTCTCAGGCTATGTGCACACGGTGCGGATTGGCCGCTGCGGATCTGCAGCAGTTTTCCATCTGGTTTACAGTACCATTTAAACCTATGGAAAACCAAATCCACAGTGCACATGGTGCGGAAACGCTGCATTGTATTTTCCGTAGCATGTCAATTCTTTTTGCGGATTCCGCAGCGTTTTACACCTGCTCCTGTATAGGATTCCGCAGGTGGTAAAACGCAGGTGAAATCTGCACAAAAAACACAGGAAATCCGCAGTAAATCCGCAACAAAGTGCACATAGCCTCATAGTCTTACATTGAGCGCTTTTGACATAGCTTCTAACTTCTGGCCTGTCAGAAGCTGCGCTCACAAGTTTAAGCAGCGGCACTGCAGCAGTGCCCCAAAATACTGAATACGCCGGAGGATGAGTAAATGTCCATCATACTGTGTATATGGGAGCTGCGGGTCCATCATACTGTGTATAAGGTCGCTGTGCACACATCATACTGTGTATAAGGGAGCTGCGGGTCCATCATACTGTGTATACGGGAGCTGTGGGTCCATCATACTGTGTATACGGGAGCTGTGGGTCCATCATACTGTGTATACGGGAGCTGCGGGTCCATCATACTGTGTATAAGGAAGCTGTGGGCACATCATACTGTGTATAAGGGAGCTGGGGGTCCATCATACTGTGTATACGGGAGCTGCAGGCCCATCATACTGTGTATACAGGAGCTGCGGGCCCATCATACTGTGTATAAGGGAGCTGGGGGTCCATCATACTGTGTATACGGGAGCTGTGAATCCATCATACTGTGTATACGGGAGCTGCGGGCCCATCATACTGTGTATAAGGAAGCTGTGGGCACATCATACTGTGTATAAGGGAGCTGGGGGTCCATCATACTGTGTATACGGGAGCTGCGGGCCCATCATACTCTGTATAAAGGAGCTGGGGTCCATCATACTGTGTATACGGGAGCTGCGGGCCCATCATACTGTGTATAAGGGAGCTGTGGGCCCATCTTACTTTGTATATGGGAGCTGCGGGTCCATCATACTGTGTATAAGGGAGCTGCGGGCCCATCATACTATGTATACGGGAGCTGCGGGCCCATCATACTGTGTATACGGGAGCTGTGGGCCCATCACACTGTGTATAAGGGAGCTGCGGGCCAATCATACTGTGTATACGGGAGCTGCGGGCCCATCATACTGTGTATAAGGGAGCTGCGGGCCAATCATACTATGTATAAGGGAGCTATGGGCCCATCACACTGTGTATAAGGGAGCTGCGGGCCCATCATACTGTATATATGGGAGCTGCGGGCCCATCATACTGTATATAAGGGAGCTGCGGGCCCATCATACTGTGTATACGGGAGCTGCGGGCCCATCATACTGTGTATAAGGGAGCTGCGGGTCCATCATACTGTGTATACGGGAGCTGCGGGCCCATCATACTGTGTATAAGGAAGCTGCGGGCCCATCATACTGTGTATAAGGAAGCTGTGGGCCCATCATACTGTGTGTAAGGGAGCTGCGGGCCCATTATACTGTGTATAAGGAAGCTGTGGGCCCATCATACTGTGTACAGGGGAACTGTGAGGGACATCATACTGTTTGACGGGATCTGCCGGCCCATCATACTATGTATAGGGAACTGTGAAGGCATATTGTGCATATGGGAGCTGTTGGCCCATTACACTGTATATAGGGGAGCTCTGGGGGGCATTATACTTTCTATAGTGGAGTTCTGTCAGCATTATACTGTGTATAGGGGAGCATTGGGCTCATTATAGGGGAGCAGTGGGAACATCATACTGTGTAAATAGGGGAGAAGTGGGAACATCATACTGTGTAGAGGGGAGCAGTGAGAACATCATACAGTGTATCGGGGAGTTATAGAATCATCATACTGTGTATAGGGGAGCTGTGGGGGCCTTAGACTGTGTATAGGGAAGCTTTAAGCTCACCATACTGTGTATAATGGAGCAGTACATGAGGGAACTTAGGGGACATTATTAAATGTTAAGTGGGCACTTAAGCATTATTGCTATAGGGGCACTCGGAGTATTGTGACCATCAAAGTTGCATATGGTCACAATATGGCGGTAAAATCAATGTTCGTTTTTGTATAGAGATTTATTTTCAATAACAGTAGGGTCATATTCCGAGGTTCCCCTATATTCACAATTAGAGTGGGCAACCGTAGCTGTAATCAGGGTTAGCTGGTTAGGGGCCCATTCAGATGATTCGCCTCCCCCCCAAGTTGAAACCCTAGCTACACCTCTGATTCTAGCAGTCTCAGTAGTGAATGTGCTAGAATGTAGTGGCTCCTGTCAGGTCCTCTCAGCAGCCCATACATTCTAGCTGCTGCTTCACTGCTGGAAACACTAGACGGCCCGGGAACGACTGAGGTAAGTATAAAAAACATTTTTATTTTTGTTTTTTTAAATGGGTGAGGTGGGTGGGAGTGAGACTGCAGATGATGAAGTGTGTTTAAGGGGGCACTACGCATGATGAAATGATAGGGGGCTGCAGATGATGAAGTGTGGTTGAGGGGGCACTGTGCATGATGAAATGATAGGGGGCTGCAGATGATGAAGTGTGCTTGAGGGGGCACTGCGCATGATGAAATGATAGGGGGCTGCAGATGATGAAGTGTGCTTGAGGGGGCACTGCGCATGATGAAATGATAGTGGGCTGCAGATGAAGTGTGTTTAACCCCTTCCCGACATGTGACGGTATAGTACGTCACATGTCGGGACCCCCGCTTTGATGTGCGCTCCGGCGGTGAGCGCACATCAAAGTCGCGACATGTCAGCTGTTTTTTACAGCTGACATGTGCGCGCAATAGCGGCGGGTGAAATCGCGATCACCCGCCGCTATTAACTAGTTAAATGCCGCTGTCAAACGCAGACAGCGGCATTTAACTACCGCATCCGGCCGTGCGGCCGGATATGAGCGCATCGCCGACCCCCGTCACATGATCGGGGGTCAGCGATGCTCCTCCATTGTAACCATAGAGGTCCTTGAGACCTCTATGGTTACTGATTGCCGGTGGCTGTGAGCGCCCCCCTGTGGTCGGCGCTCACAGCACACCTGCAAATCTGCTGTGTAGCAGCGATCTTATGATCACTGCTGCATAGCAGAGCCGATCGGGCTGTGCCTGCTTCTAGCCTCCCATGGAGGCTATAGAAGCATGGCAAAAGTAAAAAAAAAAAGTTTTTAAAAATGTGAAAAAAATAAAAAAAATATAAAAGTTTAAATCACCCCCCTTTTGCCCCAATCAAAATAAATCAATAAAAAAAAAACCCAACCTACACATATTTGGTATCGCCGCGTTCAGAATCGCCCGATCTATCAATAAAAAAAAAAGTATTAACCTGATCGCTAAATGGCGTAATGAGAAAAAAATTCGAAACGCCAGATTTACGTTTTTTTGGTCGCCACGACATTGCATTAAAATGCAATAACGGGCGATCAAAAGAACGTATCTACACCAAAATGCTATCATTAAAAACGCCAGCTCGGCACGCAAAAAATAAGCCCTCACCTGACCCCAGATCACGAAAAATGGAGACGCTACGAGTATCGGAAAATGGCGCAATTTTGTTTTGTTTTGTTTTTTGCAAAGTTTGGAATTTTTTTTCACCACTTAGGTGAAAAATAACCTAGTCATGTTAGGTGTCTATGAACTCGTAGTGACCTGGAGAATCATAATGGCAGGTCAATTTTAGCATTTAGTGAACCTAGCAAAATAGGCAAGCATAAAACAAGTGTGGGATTGCACTTTTTTTGCAATTTCACTGCACTTGGAATTTTTTTCCCGTTTTCTAGTACACGACATGCTAAAACCAATGATGTCGTTCAAAAGTACAACTCGTCCCGCAAAAAATAAGCCCTCACATGGCCAAATTGACGGAAAAATAAAAAAGTTATGGCTCTGGGAAGGAGGGGAGCGAAAAACGAAAACGGAAAAACGGAAAAAGCTCCGGGGGTGAAGGGGTTAAGGGAGCACTGCGCATGATGAAATGATAGGGGGCTGCAGATGATGAATTGTGTTTGAGGGGGTACTGCACATGATGAAATGATAGGGGGCTGCAGATGATGAAGTGTGCTTGAGGGGGCACTGCGCATGATGAAATGATAGGGGGCTGCAGATGATGAATTGTGTTTGAGGGGGTACTGCACATGATGAAATGATAGGGGGCTGCAAATGATAAAATAAGGGGGACTGCAGATGAAGTGAAGGGGGATAGGGGACTAAATGATGAAGTAAGGTGGACTGCAAACGATGAAGTGGGGGTGATGGGGACTGCATGCACATCAAGTGAGTGTGAGGGACGGTGAACAGCAATTGAATTGTAGGTGGGGGTGGGGAGAGCCAATGGTATATTGAAGGTAGGGAGAGCAAATAATGAATTTTGAGGGTGGGGAAGAGCAGTTGATAATGAATAGAGGGTGGGAGAGAGAGAAGACATGACAATGAATTGAGGCAGAAGGGGCATGTAACTATAATGAATCGGAGTTAGGGTTAGTGCGGGAGGTACATAGTGGGATCGTTGAGGATAAAGTGACTGGAAATAAATTGGGGAAAGAGTACAGGTGCTAATTAATTTATATATTAAATGGGGAAAGTGGCTATGTATAGCTAGAAGGGGCTCAGTGGCGTATTATAATTTATATTTGGAATGGTGGGTTGCATAATAACCAATTACAGTATATATTAATGGTGGGTGAATGTCTGTATTCAGATGTGTAGTGTAGAAGAAAGGAAAAAAGTGGGGAATGTGCTCTGGAAGCGGTGCTCTAGATAACTGTGTTATTTTATGCAGAGACGAGTCCTGGCTGAAAGAAGTGATGGCGGTCTGCGCTGGATTAAAAAGAAACGCAAAGATGAAGGACTTCAGCTAGAGACATCACTGGTGAGTCAGTATGTTACCTGTACACTGACACCATACACTATATACTGTATACAGAGCTCCTGTGTATAATGTCACTGGTGATCACTATATTATCTGTACACTAAACACTATATACAGAGCGCCTGTGTATAATGTCACTAGTGATCACTGTATTACATGTACACTGACACTATATATAGAGCTCCTGTGTATAATGTCACTGGTGATCCCTGTATTACCTGTACACTGACACTATATATAGAGCTCCTGTGTATAATGGCATCGGTGACCACTGTATTACCTGTACACAGACACTGCATACTAAGTACAGATCTCCTATGTATAATAGCACTTATGGTGATAGGAATTTATTTTTTTATTAATGATCAGTATTGTACTATTCAGTCACAATGTGGTGGTAATATGTTGTCCGGCCATGGTGTGGCAGTATTTGTTCCTTGTATGTGCTATTATTTGGTCACTATGTGGTGGTAATATGTGGTCTGGTCATGGTGTGGTGGCATTTGTTCCTTGTACGTGCTATTATTCGGTCACCGTGTAGTGGTAATATGTGGTCTGGTCATGTTGTGTTGGTATTTGTTCCTTGTATGTAGTTGGTCACCATGTGGTGGTAATATGTGGTCTGTACATGCTGCTGTGGTATTTGTCCCTTGTATGCGATATTGTTCGGTCACTGTGGTGGTAATATGTGGTCTGCACATGGTGTGGCAGTATTTATTCCTTGCAGATAGTATTATAGGTCACTATGTGGTGATAATGTGGTGTCTGGTCATGGTGTTGTGTTATTTGTCCCTTGTATGTGGAATTATTGGTCATTTGAAAAATTGAAAAATAAATAAAAATATACCTAAATTGTATTGCATATTTTAACAAATGTTTAATAAGTTAGAGTAGAGTAGGGCCCGGCCAAAAGAGTCTACCTTGTCATCGTGGCAGATTAAAAAAACCTTTTGGCCAAAACAAAATCTGCTGGCTATGTGTGTGATCTGGTGATGGGAACTGTTAATGTGTGATTGGTGAGAAGTGTAGTTTTTCCAAGAGTCAGCGGTGGTGCTGTAGACAGTTCGAGGTTTGGAGGTGGGGCTGGGGTGGAGCCTGGGCGGAGTCTTAAGGGGGCCCCGAAAATGTTGCCAGTATGGGGCCCCGAAATTTCTAGTGGCAGCCCTGATCACTGTATTACCTCTACACAGACACTGCATACTAAGTACAGATCTCCTGTGAATACTGGCACTTATGGTGATAGTATTGTGTTGTTTTTTTTATTACTGATCAGTATTGTAGTATTCATTCACTATGTGGTGGTAATATGTGGTCTGGAAATGGTGTTGCGGTATTTGTCCCTTGTATGTGCTATTTGGTCACCAAGTGGTGGAAATATGTGGTCTTGACATGGTGCGGTGGTATTTGTTCCTTGTATGTGATATTATTCGATCACTGTGGTTGTAATTTGTGGTCTGGTCATGGTGCGGTGGTATTTCTTCCTTGTATGTGATATTGGTCATTTTAAAAATTGTACAATAAATCCAAATATACCTAAATAGTATTGGATATTTTAACAAATATTTAATAGGTTACAGTAGAGTAGGACCCGGCCATTTTTCTGGAATAATCTTGTTCAGGTATCACATGACCCCCGTAACATGACCCCCGTCACATGACCCCCGTCACATGACCGGGGGGACACAGTGTCTGAACAGCCCGGGGCCCTGGCTACGCTTAATCCACCAAGTACTGTACCTAGAAGTTAGACCAAAGTCCTGTGAAACGATCCACTCATCTCTAGTCCTAACATTGCCAGATACTGTTTCAGGCATCTCCTTAAAGGCTATCTGTCACCTACTTTTTCGTATATAAGCTTCGGACACCGCCATCAGGGGCTTATTTACAGCATTCTGTAATTCTGTAGATAAGCCCTAGATGTATCCTGAAAGATAAGAAAAACAAGTTAGATTATACTCACCTGGGGGGCGGTCCAGTGCAGTCCGGTCTGATGGGCGTCGCGGACCGGGTCTTCATGCGATGATGTCCTCTTCCTTGCTTCCTATTGCGGCTCATGCGCAGGCGTACTTTATCTGCCCTATTGAGGGCAGAGCAAAGTACTGCAGTGCGCAGGCGCCGGGAAAGGTCAGAGAAGCCCAGCCCCTGCGCACTGCATTACTTTGCTCTGCCCTCAATAGGGCAGATAAAGTACGCCTGCGCATGAGCCGCAATAGGAAGCAAGGAAGAGGACATCATTGCATGAAGATGGGAGGCGCCGGACCCAGACCGTGACGCCCATCGGACCCGGACCGCACCGAACCACCCCCAGGTGAGTATAATCTAATTTGTTTCTCTTTTCTTTCAGGTTATGGATCGCTCCTATGGGACCGTGGGGTACTCGGTATCAGGTCCTTCGGTTCACAGGGGGATGTCACGGTGGCTGACCTGGTCCATGGCCCTGGGACGTCTGTGTAAAAGGGACTTTAAGGGGAATGTTCGTGACGCCACTTGTGGTATTCGGTCAGGGTGACCGACGCTGCTTTAAGGGGTCCGCTGGGGTGATGTTATGGCAGCTAGATAGCATACCTTCTCACAGGTGAATTGTATCCCCAGGGCTTCCCAGTGTGTAGATGGTGAATGATGAATGGCGCAGTGAAGAACGAGGACACAAGGTTGCAGTCTCTTTACCTTTACTGAAGACTTCGGCATCCACAGTCCAGGGCACCAGACCACAGGGCAGGCAGAGTCCGGCCAGTTTGGAGGCAAGTCCAGAGTCTCCTTGTCCAGGTGGAAATCAGTAGCCTTCCTCTAGCGCCGTGGTAGATTATTTTGGGTATTTTACAGACTTGCATGCAAATTTTATTGTTTTGTTTATTGCTTTATGTAGCTGCAAAAGCGCTAATATATGCATTACATAAGCCATTGAATAATTGAAGGCTGAACCTTCCGTAGTGTATCATAGACCCTGAATGACCACTGCTGAAGGGGGAAATGAGTGTTCACACTGAGGGTGGATGGGCAAAGCAGGTAGAAAGCCCACTTATGGGTACTAGACCCATGAGACAGTAACTCCTTTGTGGACATCAGCTGACCTTGTGACAAGAATTATACCATTTACAAAAGGGGGAAATTGATATAGAAGGGTTAATGTTTTGCCTTTAATTTGCCTTTTGCCTTTAATTGCTAGAATTTGTTTGAAATGTGTTGAGTCGTGCAAACGGTCTGGTAGTCTCCTCTTCAAGGATACTATACTTCTTATCATATATGTTTTCAATAGTCAACAAAGGAAGACTTTACAATTAGGGGGCATTGACATTAAGGGAGTGGAGTGTTACACGGTCCCGATACACACCTAACACTGACACATATCTGTCATAATTTCATAAAATGCAACAGGCACTCAGGGATGAAATCCAGCTGTAAATTCTTTTACTAGAACTTGTATATATCTTTGTCTGTCTTATCACCCAGCAAGTGTGTCCCAACTTCATGTTTCCTTTCCCATGTTCTCTCTCCTAAAACAGCAGGGATGCTTTCAATATGTCACAGTACCCAATGCAGAAAATATGAAATCTCATGTGAGCATAACCTTAAAGGGTACAACTGTAAAACTATGTATGGATAGGTTATATAGAATCCATGGGGTGTCTCCTGGGGGTAGCTTCTCTAAGGACACTTTCAGGCAGCCAGAGACCACATATTAGCATCTGTTCTGTTGTGGTTAGTTCTGGACCTCCTGTATGGGTTTCTGAACCTAAGTCAGATAAGCATTTCTTAAATGTAGCTATGATGCATCCCCTCTTGACTTCCTATGGACTACTATGCAGTATAAAAGGGATATGCTGTATTCCTGTGCACAACTGCTCTGTCTCCCCGTTAACCTATTATTTTAGAGGCAGTGAGCGCTTAGGACCACACAGATGAGGCGTTACGGGGTACACTGAAACACGAGCAACCACAAGTCCACAAGTTGTGACAAAGTGTCTCGATTTCCTGCATTTAATATATTGGCTTAGTGGCATTTGCCGCAGCTGCTTACCTTATTGTGGCCTCATAATATATACTGTCCTCTTCCCACACAGTCTGAACCTGTAAAATTGTTGAAGATCATTTATGGTACCATAACCAGTAGAGGGCATATAGAGCTTACACATACAGCTTTGGAGAAACTGAAACGGTGAACAATCTGGCTGGCTTAAGTAAATGCAGGACATCCATGAAATCCAATTGTCCTATAAGTATAGGGGCTTTAAATAAAATCTTGGCATATCATTAAAATGCTTAAAATGTGTAATGAGAGCAAAAATAAAGTTAAAAATAAATGAAAAGGGAAATATACTGAAATCTGACTCTGCCACGAATTGCCTGTTAGTAGTATACGGTGTTTCTCAATTTCTTTTCTGTTAACTTATAAAACAGAACTATTATTAAAACAAAACATTCATCAATTTCATATAACGACTATTTCTGCTCTTTGCAACCTATTTACCAAAGCAGTGCTATTACTTATAATACTCTGCCTTATCCATTAACATGAATAAATATAATAAACCGAGAAATAGTCACCTTTTTCTTTTGTGTACTCTTTTATGTTAAGGTACCTTCACACTAAGCGACTTTACAACGATATCGCTAGCGATCCGTGACGTTGCAGTGTCCTGGATAGCGATATCGTTGTGTTTGACAGGCAGCAGCGATCAGGATCCCGCTGTGAGATCGCTGGTCGTTGCTGAAAGTCCAGAACTTTATTTCGTCGCTGGATCTCCCGCTGACATCGCTGAATCGGTGTGCGTGACACCGATCCAGCGATGTCTTCACTGGTAACCAGGGTAAACATCGGGTTACTAAGCGTAGGGCCGCGCTTCGTAACCCAATGTTTACCCTGGTTACCATTGTAAATGTAAAAAAAAAAAAACACATACTCACATTCCGGTGCCTGTCGTCCGCTTCCCTGCACTCCTCCTGCATCCTGTGTAAGTGCCGGCCATAAAGCAGAGCGGTGACGTCACCGCTCTGCTCTGTGGGAGATGCCGGAGATGATCGGCGCTGACAGGATGCAGGAGTGCAGGGAAGCGGACGCCGGGCACCGGAATGTGAGTATGTGTTTTTTTTTTTTTACATTTACGCTGGTAACCAGGGTAAACATCGGGTTACTAAGCGCGGCCCTGCGCTTAGTAACCCGATGTTTACCCTGGTTACCAGGGGACTCCGGCATCATTGCTCGCTGGAGAGCCGTCTCTGTGACAGCTCTCCAGCGACCACACAGCGACTAAACAGCGACGCTGCAGCGATCGGCATCGTTGTCTATATCGCTGCAGCGCCGCTTAGTGTGAAGGTACCTTTATTAGTCCATAGGCTTTCTTACCTCCTGCCGTTCTAGGTCTTTTTCTGCATTCTATCTTTGCTGCCGTAGCTATTGCGGTGACATCCCACAGACCACGTCAGCCAAACACTGGGCTCAGTGGTCAAATGCTGTCTCTCTCGGCATTACCAGAGAGCCCAATAATTAACTGCAGAGGTTTCATGCTGTAGATAAGGCAGCAGCATAGAAGCAGTGCTGGAGCGCTAAGGGGAAAGACTGATCTAAAGCAATATTATGGTATAATAAAAAGTGGAAAAAAACTTTAACATCCTGGATTTAAAAAATATGTTATTCACATTTTATTATATTGTATGTATTATCAAAGGGGTTGTCGAGCCTTTGGGGTGCAAGTCTGCAGTCACTGTCCACATGCACTGCATGCTGTGAGGATTCTCCTGTGCTAGTGCCAAGAGCAGGCAGTTATGTGCCCACATGAATGCGATTTGCATACTTCCGGCCACATTATGACTAGACGTGTAGGGCCTCACTCATTTCCCTTGCATGAGGACATGTCTGGTCAGACTGTGTCCAGAAGGATGTTAATCGCATACTTGCAGTCAAGCACCTGCTGCACCCAGAGCCAGGAACAGAGAAGAAAAAAAAATCCTCCTCCAAGATGGCGACGCCCGCGCTTGTGCAGTAGCAGGTCTCGGAGATCGCAGGCATGGTTGGCGTCATTCTCAAATTATTTTTTTTTGTACTTGCTTAGTAACATCAAGAACAGTTATTAAATGGACACCAAACATGCAATTATGCTGCAGCGCAGGTGCCACGGCTGGCACCTGCCTGCAAAAGGGTTTTTTGTTTTTTCTTCAGTATGTACAGATATTCATTATGTAAACTAGGGGGCAGGTCAGTGAGGGATCAGTGACCTGTCAGCAGTCTGCATTATGAATACTTAATCAGAGTATCACATGAAGATCTCCCCCTCCAGGCCCGCCCTGCAGCACGGAAATATCATTAGCACAAAACTGAAAATACAGATTAAAAATCAACCACAAGACGGATTTCAGCAGCGAGGTATCATTGTAATCAGTATAATGGCGCCGACCTGACACTGTCTGTAGGTTACTGGGCACAATCCTGCTGACAGGTTCCCTTTAACAAACTTTCTCCAAATGCACTGAGACAATAGATCAACCTCGAACATACAGCACACACATAACACATGAAAATATCCAAAAGTGTTGATTCAATCAAATCATCATGACCCACCATTACTGTGAACCCTATTGAGGGTGTTTCACCATCAACCAGGAAGTGGAACACATACATGAAGAACCTTGGGCAAGACATAAATTAAAAATATTTACCAATCCATAATCTACATTATGTAGTTCCCTACCACCATACAAGACAGAAAAAATAAAAAACACCTATAATGTGATACTTTTTGTAAAGGAGAAGCTTCTTGGTATCTTCTCCTCCTCAAGCCTTCCGATTGTTTTGTGGTTTGCTGCATTGATTCTATCTTCACATCTGAGCAGCGTCCAGTTTCTCCTTTCTACTCTTCTTTTTTGAGTAATATTTGCTCTTAGTATTTCAGAGCTATATACAAAGCTTAGCTTGGCTTGGATTGGCAGAGGAGGCAGGAAAGCATCCATGTGCAAAATGTGTTTTGTTAAAATCGGCTGACAAGAATGACTTGATGTCTAAATGACCTTGCAGACATGTCCTCCTTGCATTTCCATCACATCTATTATTTGAAAAAACACAACAAAGACCAAGAAGATAATTTTGAGTGTTTTCATTCTACCTTTTCTGCAACCTAAACTATTTTAGGCTCCTAATAATGGCTAACGAAATGCAATTTCAGATTTAAAATTTGCAAATGTAAATATTAATATATTATTATGATATTGTTTGTCCATCAGCTTCCATTACCGTGTTATTATTATTATTATTATTATTATTATTATTAATGTATTATCCATTAGAATTTGTGTCAAAATGGGTTGTGTTCACCAATATATCTAATTTAGCTGTTATCTTTTTTAATAGGTCCTTCCTATCCAAACATCCTTGGAGTCCTTGTTTTCATTTGTGTAAGGTTATCTCATAGTGTACACTTGGAAAATTTCTCTTTTTCTCCTGTCTTTAGTTTTTTCAAGGTCAAAAACTCAGACACCTGAATCTGTAATGATGAATTCTTGGACTTTTTTTTACACTGAATTCTTACAGAGTGGTGGGGAGGAAACAAATATCACAGCTATTGATGATGATTAAACAGCTCTGGTCAAAAAATGTCACACATAAAGAATATGCTCACAAAGAGTGCATTTCAAGCAAATTGTGACTATTATATAACAGCAAAATCAGCATGAATCTGTGTGTGTTTTACACCTCCCTTTCAATTGGGCTTATTGTATGCACTTCAAACTGCAAAAACGGAAATTATTTTGAGAAATATAGGAAAATATGATACTTTGCTGTGAGCAGGCAAAGATGGTATTGGTTCTAGCTGGTCATGTGATGCTGTGTTGAGGTATCACAGGATTTAGGGGATAGCATACAGAATTAAAGTAAAATGAAATCTGAAATTCAAGATGGGGTCTGATCAGAAGCAATGAAAAGGCTTCATTTCAGGGAAAGGAGCACACTATACATAATGGAAGTCCAGAATGTGATCGAAAATCAGGTGGGGAATGCAGAGATCGAATGATGCGTTTACATAGGAATGTTCTTAAACTGTACATTGCTACAGTGTAATTATGGTGACCTACAGTACATCGATTTAGTACCACTTTTAGAGAATAGGTGTTTCAGAATCTAAAAATTATCCCTATTTCTCTGCATTAAATTGCTGTAAAGGAGTTTTCTAGCTGTTATGAATTATCACCTATGTATTTGGTTAGCTGTAGTCGGTCAGTGGGGTTAGAAAGCTAGTACACCAATTGATCAATAACATTTTACCTCCATAAATACAGAACATACAGCTACACTATGGTACTACCAGTCCTTGCACAGTCAAGAATAGTATTTCCCAAAACCTTGTCCTCACAGCCCAGAACAGATCATTTTTTCAGTATTTCCTTAGTATTGCACAGGTGACAGAACCTGTGGCAGTTTCTGATACCTTAATAATAATTCCATCATTTGTGCAATACTAAGGAAGTCCTGAAAACATGTTGTGTTGGGGGCCTTAAGGACTGGAGTTTGGGAAACACTGGTCTAGAAAGTATTACTATAACACTGAGTTACTACATGTCCCATATAGCCTATAGGATGATAAAAGCTCACTGTAACACTGAGATACTACAAGTCCATGGTACATGGTCCTAAAAGGAATACTTGCATTGCAACACAAAGGTAGGACAAGTCCCAGCAAGGCCTAGAGTTGGATAGAATCAGAGTGGAAACAAGGCTCCCCTCTCCTTGGGTGCATATAATGGCTGATCACGGGAACAGGCTGTACAGGGGGGGAGCATCCAGAAGCTTGGCGGCACTATGCTGGCTCTTCTGCGGTTTAGCAGGTATAGCTATAGCTCATGCCTCTTGTGTGCTGATGCTTCTGGGTGAAACACTTCTAGATTATTTCCATTATAGTCATTCATCATAGGAGAGAGAAAATTGAGCTGATTACAGCGTTCACGATTTAGAGATATGGTTCTGGCACTATTGAACAGTGGGGCACTATTTTTAATTATTATAGAGCATGCATAATAGTATCAATAAAAGTGAAGTTTTATTATGCACATTTTAGGATGTGAAAGCTTGGCTCGTATTGCTGGCCTATGGCCTTTTTGCTACTGATGCTACTTGCTGGGCACAGAGAGAAGAAAAGCTATAAAATAGAGCTGCCTGCAGGGGAGGGAGAAGGAACACAACTGAGCCTGACCAGATAGAAGGCTGCTATCACAGATACCCTGGAGGAGGAGGGACAGGAGTGCAAGCCACATGAATAACTAGACTTCTGCCCAGATTCGGGGATCTTTTCTTGTGTGCCCCTCACCGCTGCCTCTGCTTTTCATCTAAGCTGGCGCTGCCACATGCTGAGGCTAAGCTCTGTGTAGTTGGCACACTATTACGTGAAGTTCCTGCTCGCTTTCATGCCTGGCACATTTCTCCAGTGTGGGTACAACACAGGTAATTTTTTTTAATACAAATGGGAAGATAATAGGTGTGATTGTAGTCTTGATTTCCTAAAAGATGTTTTGGTAGATAACCTTTTCACAATGTAATTAATAGCATAGTAGGTAATGCACGTAATACACAGCATGTAATGATGGCAAATAGGAAATGTGTAGAACGAAAAATCTGCACCATGCACCGTGTGCGCAAGGCACCAAAATAATGAGAAGGGTGAATTAATTAAAATATCAATGTTGTTTAGATCTAAGCGGGAAAATATCATGATTGAAATCTAAAGCAAATGAACATTTCTTTAATTGCTGCTTAGATGAATAAATATAAAACAAACAGGGTTTTTCTGCCCTGCTCAGATTACCAGTATTCAGACCGGAGATCTTAGGTCCTGAGGAAGGAGTTAACTTTGAAACGCGTTGCCAATAAAACTGCACTTAAATTTCTCCTGGTTTCCTGGCTCCATCCACCAACGATCTCAGATCTCAGTACTGGTAATCTTGGCAGAGCAAAAAAAAACCAAAACAATTTCTTGACATTTATTCATCTTGGATTACCCTAAGGATAAGTAATTAATATTAAAATTCCAGAAACTCCTTTAATTATGAGGTGGTTCTCACTCTATAGGTGATAAAACTCATTTTTTTCAACTGAAAATTAGTGAAAAGTCTGTAAATAAACCCTTAGCTTGATTCTGGTATTGAATACATATACAAGAGTTTCCTGTCTATACATGAAAATCAGATGGATGTCCCACATACATCCATAAGACTGTTCAACAAAACCAAAAGTGGAATTATCACCGGGATTAAATCAAGGAAGGCAGGTAATACATAATGATAGATTCTAGATCTCAATGCATGCAAAATGTGATCCAGGAAGAGGCCTAAATGGAAAGAGTAATGCAAAGATAAATGATAATATATAGAAGGGCATGGGAGTTCTGAGGTTAGATGTAACAGGAAAAGGTTGGCGACTATTCCCATGTACAGATAAATTGGATTCTCAGGAAAATGAAAAGGACAAGGTTATAAGGACAAAATTAGCAGTAGATGAGGAATACAAATCAGTAACAAAGCCCAATTCATTCGTAAAAAGACTGATTGGTTTAAGCAGCAATAAAGCTGTGAGATTTTTTCTTTACCTCATTACCTACCAAAATACAGAAATATCATGGTAATTTAACGACTGCATAAAAATCAACTTCTGTTTATAAGTAATGTGAAAGACATTTTTTGGGCGTAGAATTATTTGCTGTACTATAAATTTACATGACAATTAATGTTACAATACATAAATATGGCAAATATTTGTTATTTAGTGTAAATGTCATAAGCAGGATAAAATATACTTAAATGAGCTTAAAAGAGTAACTTCCAATTCTTACTATAGTTCAATATATCCATTAGGACTCACTCATATACAGTATGGATGTGCAATACAGATTTTTTTTTTAACAAAGAATTCCAATTTCTTTCCTATTATATTTATTTTTATCCTATATTTTAATATAACTAAATTTATAAAATTGATGTGGGATGCCTTCAGAGGTGTGTGTGTTTGTAGCGGTGTGGTGTAAGTGTGCTTATGAACTCTGTGTGTGCAGCAGTGCTGTGTGTATTGTAAGGCTTTCCTGTCCCTGCAGTAATTAAGCAGTGACCCAAGAAAGTTCAATATAAACATCTTTATTTTCAAACTCATAAAATAAATCCAGAACTTTTATACTCAGGATATCCGTATTAGTCCTTTGCTGTGGGTGACTGCACCATTGTATCATAGGTGGGTGCGTCACTGGCTTTGCTTTCTCTGGCCCTGCCTGTGTTCAATCTCTCACAGACCTGTCCTACTCCAGCTCTGATCCTTGAGAACCAAAAACTGGCACATCCAAACCTTAACTAAAAGGGAATCTTGGACATGGGCTACTCCTAAGACCCGAAGTGGAGGGAGAGATCCACCCCACTACTATCCTACGGATCTCTCCAAAAATAAAAGCCCATGTCAGGAATTTTTAAATCTGACTTGGTCAAATAGTTTGACCAAATCCACACTCACTTTTATTTTTCATTGTAATCACAGCTGCGCCTGCGACTGTAATTACAATGCACTCCGGCGGGTTTAGTATGCTTCTATGAACATCCTGGGGACACATAATGATGATCCTTATATATGACTAGATGGTGGCCCGATTCTAATGCATCGGGTATTCTAGAATATGCATGTCCAAGTAGTATATTGCCCAGTGACGTAGTATATTGCCCAGTTACGTAGTATATTGCCCAGTTATGTAGTATATTGCCCAGTGATGTAGTATATTGCCCAGTTACGTAGTATATTGCACAGCCACGTAGTATATTGCCCAGTTACGTAGTATATTGCCCAGTGACGTAGTATATTGCCCAGTGACGTAGTATATTGCCCAGTTACGTAGTATATTGCCCAGTTACGTAGTATATTGCCCAGTTACATAGTATATTGCACAGCCACGTAGTATATTGCCCAGTTACGTAGTATATTGCCCAGTGACGTAGTATATTGCCCAGTTACGTAGTAAACAGCACAGAGCCACGTAGTATATTGCACAACAACGTAGTATACAGCACAGAGCCGCGTAGTATATTGCCCAGTTACGTAGTATATTGCCCAGTTACGTAGTATATTGCCCAGTGACATATTATATTGCCCAGCCACGTAGTATATTGCCCAGTGATGTAGTATATTGCCCAGTTACGTAGTATATTGCACAGCCACGTAGTATATTGCCCAGTTACGTAGTATATTGCCCAGTGACGTAGTATATTGCCCAGTTACGTAGTATACAGCACAGAGCCACGTAGTATATTGCACAACAACGTAGTATACAGCACAGAGCCACGTAGTATATTGCCCAGTTACGTAGTATATTGCCCAGTGACGTATTATATTGCCCAGCCACGTAGTATATTGCCCAGTGACGTAGTATATTGCCTAGTGATGTAGTATATTGCCCAGTGACGTAGTATATTGCCCAGTGATGTAGTATACAGCACAGAGCCACGTAGTATATTGCCCAGTGACGTAGTAAACAGCACAGAGCCACGTAGTATATTGCCCAGTGGTGTAGTATACAGCACAGAGCCATGTAGTATATAGCACAGAGCCACGTAGTATATTGCCCAGTGACGTAGTATACAGCACAGAGCCACGTAGTATATAGCACAGAGCCACGTAGTATATTGCCCAGCCACATAGTATATTGTCCAGCCACGTATGTCACAGGTTAAAAAATAAAAAATAAACATATACTCACCTTCCGAGGGGCTCCTTGTAGTTCTGTCGCCTGTTTTCGGTTCAGGCGGCGGCTTCCGGTCCGAGGGTGTGATGACGTCGCGGTCACATGACTGTGACGTCATGATAGGTCCTTCTCGCGTAGGCATGCAGGGCCTGCGATGACGTCGCGGTCACATGACTGTGAGGTCATGGCAGGTACTTCTCGTGCAGGCGCGCAGAGCCTGTGATGATGTCGCGGTCACATGACCGTGACGTCATGGCAGGTCCTTGTCGCACACTAACCTTAGCACCGGAACCTGCCGCTTGCATGGACCGGTCACCGGAGCGTCGGAAAGGCGGCGGAAGGTGAGTATATAATGATTTGTTATTTTTTTTAATTATTTTTAACATTAGATGTTTTTACTATTGAGGCTGCATAGGCAGCCTCAATAGTAAAAACTTGGTCACACAGGGTTAATAGCAGCAGTAACGGAGTGAATTACCCGTGGCATAATGCGGTCCGTTACCGCTGGCATTAACCCTGTGTGAGCCTTGACTGCGGGGAGTATGGAGCGGGCACTGACTGCAGGGGAGTAGGGAGGGACTAATCGGACTGTGCCCATCACTGATTGGTTGTGGCAGCCATGACAGGCAGCTGGCGAGACCAATCGGCGAATGAATATCCGTGACGGAAGTTGCCTACAAAAAGACGGAAGTACCCCTTAGACAATTATATATATAGATTCCCCTCACAGTATGTATGCAGCAGAACTGTGTGAACTTGTGTATGTACACAGCAGAGATCTAGGGGTCTGCGCACCACAGAGCTGCCATTGATAAGTTTGCTATGAGGGTCCTGGATCTTACAGTTACATGCCTGTTTAGAAATTCCATTCAAATGCTGTTCTGCAAAGATATATTACACATAAACAATCTATACAGTATACAGGACTCTCTCCATATAAACTTCTCTGCTTCCAGACCCTGTTCTCAGACAGGAGAATTCCTGTACAAAGACGGTTTGAATGCAGTGAATTGATATTTGCTAAATGGCGGAGTAGGAGCAAGAACTGAGCAGTGAAAGAGAGCTACTACATAGTGTTTGGGAGAGAAGTAGGCAAAATAAGCTAATGAAGTACACGTAAATTCATAACTTTGGAATAACTGGATTATAACTAGATTAAAAAAGTATAGTTACTTCTTAAAGGAAATCTGTCAGTAGGATCTACCTTCCTAAGCGTAGCATGTTGGTCATATAAAGTTGAATAAAATGATATCTTGATATCTGCGATCTGATGTTTTATTCCAGAGTAATCCACATTTTACTTAATATGTAAATGAGTTATAAAGATCTATGAGCCAGTGTAACTCTAATGCCGGTGTCCCTGTATGTTCCCTCTGTCTCCTCCTAGCAGGGACGCCAACATACTTACTGCCCAGGATGCTCGGAGGTGTCTTTGTTCCCTGGACAGCTTCTTGGTCTCCTGGGCTCGCTCCAGCAGTACCTGAACCTGAAACTGCTCTTGAGCTTGAAACCTGAGCCTTAAATCGCCCAGGTGGTATGTGAGCCTGAAACCGCTCTGGCAGTTCATGAACCGGTAGCCATTACAGCGGAACCTGAACTAGCACCAGTGTCCATTCTGTCAAATGTTCCAAGATCTGCACTATCTGAACCAGCACCAGTGTCCGTCCTGTCAAGTGTCTCAAGATTTGCACTGTCTGAATCTGCACTAACGTTCATCCTGTCAAGTGTTCCAAGATACGTACTGTCTGAACCTGCATCAGAATCCTGTCCTGCCTTAGTCTCAGAGTCCATGCATGCGATCCTGAACCTTGGTGTCACCAATTGCAGTGTCGGGGGCTGCCCTTGGAGTGTTACCTGGTGGCCCCCTGCGGCTCAAGCCTAACTTCACTATCAGGCGCTCTCGTGAAAACCAGGTGGCCGCTTCGTCATGCCAAAGGTGGAACAGTCAGTCCATGATCCACGTACGTGACAGCAAGATATAGATCTCCATATAAAATAAGCCCTGGAGGCAGATTTTCGGGGAGATCAGTGTCTGCCCATAGATCTTAACAGCTCACTTACATATTAAGTAAAATCTGGATTACTCTGTAATAACACATAAGATTGCAAGTACCAAGGTATAATTTTATTAAACTTGTTATGATCAATATGTCCACATAAACAGCTTAGGAGGCAAGGTCGTAGGGCGTTCGTGATTTTTTTTGAAGTGAAATTAACTTATACAGATTATTTTGATTATAATTATCTCCATTTAACAGTTTACAGTGAATTCTGCTAATTTCTTTATATCAATGAAAAAATATAGCAGACATGATAAATGTGGATCAGAAACTCTTGTACCCTTATGCTGTGCTGTACCTTATGTACAACTAATAATTTTATCTGCAGTTTCAAATATTACATGTTTTTAATTTTTTTATGGTTTTGTTTGTTTTTTACTTAATGTATTTATTTTACAATAAACATTTCTTATCATATTGTATGAGGATACTATGGATTTCACATCTGACAATCAATAAAATTCAATTAAATTTTTTTAGAAGAATTGTTCTTATATTCAGTGTTCTATTGGTGTTATTATGGGGCTCACATTGTCCATTTCTCTGTCCGCTTGCATTTATAAACATGTTCTAATATTTCATAGTTTTGGCTAATATCCAGAAAAGAAATATAAATAAATTGCTAGCAATAAATCTTTTTAATAGTCTCTATCCCCACGCAAGATATGACATTAGGAATGAGTGGGTTAAATGCAGCACATGTTAAACGCAGCACATATTATTCTTGGCTGCAGGTGGCTCAGCACTTATTAATTATAAAAAAAGCAAATCACTGCCGAGTTACCAAGGGGGTAGTGGGCTATGTATGCTTTCTATATTAATGATGCTTTGTAACGGACTTTAAATTGAGCATATGCACTGTCCTTGGTGACTGATTATTATATAATTGATTCTTATGTGGGGTCTTATTCAGTCATTTACAGCTGACATTACTTTTTGATTAACACACTTCTGTATTATATTATAGCAAAAGGTATAATATGTCTGTGCCAAGCTTGCTATCTATGATATATTTTATTGCTCTGTACTAAGCATTTTATAACACCTGGGATATTTTGGGGTAAAATTATTAGTAGTTGAATTTCCATTATTGAACATATTTTATTATCTGAATAGGCACAGAATTTTGTGTGTAGGACATTTTTTAATAAATCTTTATAGCGCCACTTTTTTAAAACAAAGCTCCAGACTCCAGATCCAAGACATAACATTATGGCAGCTTGCAGTCACCATTAGGTTAGGCTCACACGACCATATTTTCTCTCATTTGAGAGAATTGGTCCAATTGTAGAAATCACACTCTGATCAAACTGTGATCAGAGTTTGATCAGAGAATAATACGATTTTCTCGGATGAGAAGAAAGTTGAAATTTTTTTTTTTAGAATTCTTAAAATGACGCCAATGTTTTGCATAACTTGAAGTTGGTCAAAAATTTTGCAGCATTTGGTGTTTTTACGCCAGACTCAGCCATATCCCCCTAAGTGGGTGGAGCTGGGGTGGGCCAGCGGGTGTCAACAAATACATCATAATTGACACCACAAAAGTGACAAAAGTGGAGTCAATTACAACAGAAATGTATACTAGCCCATGACTGGAGTAAAATTTCTGGCATAAACTCACAGTTGTAAGATGAGCCAGATTCATGGATGCACCCATTTTAATGAATTTGGCACATTTTACTCCAAAGCAATTCTACAAGGTCGTTTAAAAAAATGTGTCAGTTACTCTAGTAACTTACTGGTCAGGGAATACATGAGAGCCTAGTGGAACATTCTGAATGAATGGGAATTTCTCATGGACCCTCATTAACTAGCTAAAACAGCAGCTACAAAGAAGGTCTCTCTCTGGAAGACCCGGAACATGATTACATTAACATTTCACTAGGCAACATGTTGTACTGAAAATAAACTCTTGATCCACACTGCGGATCAATGAAGTGGGAAACACTGAGAACAGCTAATTTTTGGAAGACCCTTCAACAAAAAGGATTATAAAATACACACTTTTTTAAAGGCATTGTCTCACTGAAATAACACCTGTTCCTATAACCTACCCTACTTGTTTGTGCAAGAAATGAAAATGAGCTCCTGATCTGGTGGACCTGTTATTTATTTGCATTACAAGGACAGTGCCATGCTCCTGAATTCAATCCCTTGAGCTTGTGTTTTGTGGTCGACTTCTCTTTCTGCTGAGCCACAGGAGACACACCTTTTCTCTGGGTGTTTGGGTTCTGCTATTCTGGCTACAGTCTGTCTAGCTTAACAAAGGTGTTTTTATTTGTCTACCTATCACCTTTTGGGTACAGCTTTATATTCTGTCCCCCTGCTTGATGTTTGGAGACAGTATGTGAAACTCCAGCTAAGGGTTTTAATTTTGCTGTTTCTTTGCTATACTTTGCTCCTATCTTCTGTTTATCTTTAGGAGGTAGTCTGTATATGTGTTAACTATAATTGCTTTATTCTTTGTTTGGTATTTCATTATCTACTTTACTAACTCTGGGATCTTTCCTTTGTTCAGCACACTTCTCCTCTTGTAGGTAATTCACACTCTGCTCCACCCTACAGTTCTTTAGGAGGAACGTGAAGCAATTTAATGGCTATTTAAGCAGTTAAGGCCAAGTTGCCACCTCCTAGCCTTGGTTAAGTCTATCTCTTCACTCGCAGGAACCACTAGGGATTGCAAAGCAAGTATATCTTGTTTGCACAGGAACCAGAAGGGTCAGTTACAGTTTTTCGTGTAAACCTATTTTCCCAAGTGAGTTGCTACACAGGCATAACATACAGCCATTCTTGTGGTTAGCTATGGCTTCTTCCAGGAATAACATCTGAAAACTGGAAGAGAAGCCAGATAACCCATTATGAGGCCACATTCCCATGTTCATTATTTCGTCAGTATTTTACATTAGTATCTGTAAACCAAAACCAGGAGTGGAACGATCAGTGAAAAAGTATAATAGAAACATGTGCACCACTTCTGCATTTTCAGACGCTCCTGGTTTTGGCTTACCAATACTGATGTAAAATATTGACCAAATACTGAATGTGTGAACATGGCCTTACAAAACAAATAAGAATAATCCTGCATCTGAGGCCAGATCTTTTCAAGATGTATATGGGAAGTGTTTAAAAGGCTTTTTAGGATACAATAAAACTTCCCATACTTGATGAACACTCCTATGAGGGTTCGCTCACACTGGCTTACATTCTCTCACGTGAGAGACTCTAGCCAGTTATGCTAATGACACTTGCTCAAACTCTGTCAGAGTGTGATCCAAGTGTAATCTGAGTGTGATCTGATTCTCTTGTATGAGAGAATTGCATCACAGGTACGGAGAAGATTGACAACTTAATTTCTCTATCTTCTCCATTGTCTCTCTGCTCATACATCGGACTGGACTCGTATGACATCCTAGTGCAGCCTGATGTTTTACAAGCTTGTATGGGTGAGTACAATCCAAATTCCAGAGTCAATTGGACCATGCAGCTTTTTTTTTTCATGCTGAATCGGCATGAGAAATAAATGGCAGGTCTGCACCAGGGCCGGTGTTGGGCAAAGTGGGGCCCTAGGCAAAAGTTTAAAGTGGGCACCCAAATGCTAACATAGTGCATATCACACAGAAGCACTTCAATTGTATTTATAAGCGCTGAGTTTAGGCTGCTAAACGAGTATGATCGACAATACTGAAGTCGTTCGGCACTTGTTTCCCGGCCTCTTTCCACCGACTGAGGAAAAATGATGGGACAGAACAATCACTAATAGATCAATCTGTCCCCATACAGTATCATGTTATCAGCAGCACATCTACAGTTTTCACCGGGCGATGTGCTGCTGAGAACAATGATTTTTGTTCCGGCATAAACAATACAATCACTTGATGAATATGCAGCATTTTGCTTTTTTAGTATAATACACCCCATAGTCCTCCATATAGTATAATGCACACCACAGTCTTCCATATTGTATAATGCACACTTCATAGTCCTCCATATAATATAATGTGCCCCATAGTCCTCCATATAATATAACGTACCCCATAGTCCTTCATATAGTATAATACACTCCCCATAGTCCTCCATATAGTATAATACACTCCCCATAGTCCTCCATATCGTATAATATACTCCCTATATTCCTCCTTATAGTATAATACACTCCCCATAGTCCTCTACATAGTTATAATACACCCCCACGTAGTCCTCCACATAGTATAATACACTCCCTATAGTCCTCTTTATAGTAAAATATACTCCTCAGTTCTCCATATAGTATAATACACTCCTCAGTCCTCCATATAGTATAATACACTCCTCAGTCCTCCATATAGCATTATACACTCCCCATATTCCTCCATATAGTATAATACACTCCTCATAGTCCTCCATATAGAATAATACACTCCTCTGTCCTCCATATAGTATAATACACTCCTCATAGTCCTTCATATATTAAAATACACTCCTCAGTCTTCCATATAGTATAACACACTTCCATAGTCCACCATGTAGTACAATTCACTTCCCATAGTATAATGCACCTCATAGTTCTTCATATAATATAAGGTATACCCTGTAGTCCTCGATATTGTATAATGCAGCCCCCATATAGTATAATGCAGCCACCCTATAGAGCATAATACAGCCACTCCACAGAGTATAATGCAGCCCCTCCATAGAATATAATGTAGCCCCCTCATAGAGTATAATGCAGTCCCCCATAGAATATAATGTATCCCAATCATAAGGTATAATGCAGCCCCCCCTAGAATACAATGTAGCCCCCTCATATAGTATAATGTAGCCCCCTCATAGAGTATCATGCAAAACTCTCAAAATATAATACAGCCCCCATAGAATATAATGTAGCCCCCCATAGAATATAATGTAGCTCCCCCAGAGAATATAATTCAGACCCACAGTCCAGTACTCACTCACTGATATATTTTTAAAAAAAACACAAAATCCTCACCTCTCCTCCTCGTTCCCGGTGCTGCTCCCGGGTCGGCTCCAGTCTCATCGGCTGCACTGCCCGACACACAGTGAGTGTGCGATCAAGTGACGTAATTGAGCACCCACAGTGTCAGAGGCAGAGGGGAATGATGGGGGAGGAAGCATCATCTGATGCTCTCTCCTTCATCATTGCTTTCAACTGTATCAGCGTAATGACACCGATATAGTTGAATGTGACATGCGGGGGAGGGGAATCAGCGCTGGCACCCGGTGGGCCCCCCTGACTCTCGGACCCCATAGCAGCTGCGTGGTTTGCCACTATTAGTGGCACACCACCGGCTGGGGACCCCTGGGGGAGCTGGGGCCCTAGGCAGCTGCCTAGTCTGCCTGCTGCTAATGCTGGTCCTTGTCTGCACTACCCCACAGCATAACATTAGTGATATCCAATAAAACATCAGACAGCACGATAGCACTCGGCCATGTTATACACTCATGTGGGCGAGGCCTAAATGTGACCATTTTTTACTAGCTTGATCCAAGTCTGTGATATTCCTTCTGCCATTAATTAAAAAGGGTAATTTACTAATGGGCATTTATTAAGATTGCCACATTAAGAATGTGCTCTTAGGTGGGAAATGATAAGCACTAGGTGCTTAATCTAAAAAGAACATTTGCTCTTCAGTTTTTATGATGTACATTATTCATATCTTTTCGTTTTACATGCACATAGTGAATGGCTGATCTTCTGTTTTTCTCTCTGCTAGTGTGCTGTGAACTTGATCACGGACATTGTACTGCTAGCACAACAGGTGCAGTATTTCTCTTACGTATGTGACATTTTAGAAGAACTATGATAAATGTGCCTGGAATGCCAGCAATGGTAAGCTCGGCTTATCCTTTTATGCCAGGTAGTGACAATTATTTCTGCCACTTGTGAAGGGCTCTCCACTTATAAATTATCATCAAATATATTCAGTATGTGAAAATGTCACATCATCTGCTAATCCACATTACTGAAGAAAGAATTGGATAATGTCTTCAGTCGTATTAAATCTTTTTTTTTTACTTCCAGCCATAAAAATGCAAGAAATAAATATAAAGCTATTCGCTGGGTAATGAAAAGTAAAATGTTCCAATAAAGTTTATGTCCGAATTCCTCACAGATTTCAAGATTTCTGCCTGCTGATGTTCAATAGAAGTCTTTATTGTTTACTCCAAGGGTGGACACAAACAGAAGAAGCCTCCTGTGCAAAAATAGTATGTGGACCCTATGCAGTCCAAAGTGTCTGTGACCCAAGCTGCTTTAGAGCTGGAAGAGACACTTTACCTCTTGGGCTCCTGTGTATCTGCTCATTTTTCACCAATCGTATGTCCACCTCTGGTTTATTAGGCACTCTAATTTTAAGAAGCAGTCCTCCCATCAAAATTTTTATCCTTTAAATATATTGCAGTCATCATATTATATAGCACTGTGTACTTACAATTGCTAATTTTCCCTTCTACCCAGTTAATTTTTCTCTTTTCCATTAGGTCTTTCACATCACGTGATTAAAAACTGACAAGCTGAATTCATCTAAGCTCTATGTAGAAATAGTAAGTCCCTTTTCCCTGCATGAGTCATCATTAGAACTACAATTCTAAATCACTGCATAGTCAGTACATAGCCATTAGCAGTATGCCACTGCTTGATCTCTGAACAGTTGATGTACTGGTATGTCCTATTCTGCTGTGAGGTCCCACAAATGGATCATAGAATCATAGAATGGTAGTTGGAAGGGACCTCCTGGGTCATCTGGTCCAACCCCCTGCTCAAAGCAGGATTCACTAAATCATCCCAGACAGATGTCTGTCCAGCCTCTATTTGAAGACTTCCATTGAAGGAGAACTCACCACCTCTTGTGGCATCCTGTTCCACTCATTGATCACCCTAACTGTCAAAAAGTTTTTTCTAATATCTAATCTGTGTCTCCTCCCATTCAGTTTCATCCCATTGCTTCTAGTGTTTCCTTGTGCAAATGAGAATAAAGATGATCCATCTACAATATGACAGCCCTTAAGATATTTGTAGACAGCTATTAAGTCTCCACTCAGTCTTCTTTTTTGCAAGCTAAACATTCCCAAATCCTGTAAACGTTGCTCATAGGACATGGTTTGCAGACCAGTCACCATTCTGGTCGCTCTTCTCTGAACTTGCTCCAGTTTGTTGATGTCTTTTTTAAAATGTGGTGCCCAAAACTGGACACAGTATTCCAGATGAGGTCTGACCAAAGAGGAGTAGAGGGCAATAATGATTTCATGTGATCTAGACTGTATGCTTCTGTTAATACATCCCAGAATTGTATTTGAATTTTTTGCTGCTGCATCACACTGTTGACTCATCTTCAGTCTGTGATCTATTAGTATACCCAAATCTTTTTCACATGTGCTGTTGCTTAGCCCTATTCCTCCCATTCTGTACATGCTTTTTTCATTTTTATTGCCCAGATGTAGTACTTTGCATTTTTCCCAGTTAAAAACCATTCTGTTAGTAGCTGCCCACTTTGCCAGTTTATTAATATCTTTTAGAATCCTCTCTCAGTCTTCTCTAGTTTTAGCTATCCCTCCTGGCTTTGTGTCATCAGCAAATTTAATCAGTTTACCCTCAATTCCTTCATCTAAATCATTGATAAAAATGTTGAACAATACAGTATTATCATCCAATTGATTATGTGTGCACTGGAGCTGTGCCAAGTACGATCACAGCAGGAACCTGGCTTAGCTTCAATATGAAAAAGCACAAAATAAAGAGTAAAAAAACACGAAAAAATATTGCTAAAAAGATATGCATTTTTATGCATATGAGGGGGACCCTCCCAAAAATGAGAGTTACTTATTTAATTTTTTATAACACCTTGAAAACATTAATCCCTTTCAAAATCCTGTCCATTACATGATATGTACCTATCCCCACGGTTTTTCCACTCTCCAAAACATTTTTCATATTTTTCTGGACTAATGCTGTTAACTGCTATATTTTCTTAACCTCTTCTGTGTCCTGAAAACGCTTTCTCTTTAGATTTTTCTTCATTCTTGGGAATAAGAAATTGAAAGGGGCTAGGTCCGATGATTAAGGGGGGTGACTGAATTTTTGTCAAAAGTCATCACAGGGGGTGAATCTTGGTGTTACGTGTATGATCTTGAAAGAAAACAGCAGTCCAGCAAGTGGAAGACAGTGTCATCACCCAGACCAAATAAAGCACGGCAAGTGAAATCAAATTTGAACTCCATGATGGTTTGTTTTTTTCAACATCAAAGGAGTCGCTCATATTAAATGTATTACTCGGGGCACCACAGTGAACCAACATTACTATCTGCAAGTGCTGAAGCGATTGCATGATGCACTGAGAAAAAAAACAACCTAAATTATGGCAATCGGGGGACAGGCTTATTCATCATGACAACACACCTGCCCACACAGTGTTGGCAAAAAAACAGCATGACAACAGCTTCTCACCCCCCTTACTTGCCTGACCTAGTCCCCTGTAACTTCTTTTTGTTCCCAAGAATTAAGAAAAACCTTAAAGGGAACCTGTCAGCAGGATTGTGCTCAGTAATCTACAGACAGTGTCAGGTTGGTGCTGTTATACTGATTACAATGATACCTTGGTTGATGAAATCGTCTTGTGGTTTTGTTTAATCTTTATTTGTACATTTCAGTTAATGATATGCTCATGCTCTGGGGCGGCCTGTGGGCGGGGATTCTTTATGTAGTGCTCTTCTTACATATTCATCTGTATAGGCTTATCATAGGTCACTGATTGTTCATGAATTCATTTTCCTTTATTGGATGCTGCCCTTCCCATGGTTGTTCCTTCCCGGTGAAAGACCTGGCTATTCATTGCTTGCGTTGAGAAACACGTGATGGTGTCTCCGCGGCTTTTCCACATGCATTTGCATATTTCCCTTAAGGGATGGGGGCAGTGTTCTGGATCATTGCATTGAGAAACACGTGATGGTGTCTCCGCGGTGTTTGATGTTTTGATCTCCCCGAGGTCATTCATCCTTATGTTCATAGCCTTTTCACTAGGCACTGCTCCTAATAGCCAGTTTCCTACTCCACACTGATGAGGGGCAAATACCCCGAAACAGCTGTCTGTGGATGGATACCATGTTTTGGCATAGGTGGTTTTCCTTTATTGGATGCTGCCCTTCCCGTGGTTGTTCCTTCCCGGTGAAAGACCTGGCTATTCATTGCTTGCATTGAGAAACACGTGATGGTGTCTCCGTGGCTTTTCTACATACTGATCGTTCAGTGACCTACCCGTCTATTTTACATACTGCATGGAATAAAGAAAACCTCACATTCACCAGACAAGCGGTGGCGCGGTGCCTGCTTTCTAGCATGATACGGTGGAAAATATGCATGTATTCATTTTATTTAGACAATACATTTTGTTGAAAAAAAAATTACTTTAAAGAGGCGCAATCCAATAGATGTCACTGCGCAGGTGCCGTCATTTTGCTAGAGAATTAAACTGAGCATCATCAAGTTGGTATGCGAACAATGCTACGGCGCAGGCACCGGTCGCACCATCTTGATGGAGCCTAATTTTTTTCCCTCTACCAAAATAGCACTGGCGGCAGCACCTGCCCAGTAGCATGTATCGTGCTCCGATGCTACTGTGCAGGCACTGCAGGTGCCATATTGATGGAGGCAGCATCATGCTGTTGGGATATTTTTCAGCTGCAGGGACAGGATGACTGGTTGCCATTGAAGGAAACATGAATGCGGCCAAGTACAGAGATATCCTGGATGAAAACCTCTTCCAGAGTGCTCTGGACCTCAGACTTGGCCGAAGGTTCACCTTCCAACAAGACAATGACCCTAAGCACATAGCTAAAATAACAAAGGAGTGGCTTCAGAACGACTCTGTGACCTGTCTTGACTGGCCCAGCCAGAGCCCTGACCTAAACCCAATTGAGCATCTCTGGAGAGAACTGAAAATGGCTGTCCACCAACGTTCACCATCCAACCTGATGGAACTGGAGAGGACCTGCAAGGAAGAATGGCAGAGGATTCCCAAATCCAGGTGTGAAAAACTTATTGCATCATTCCCAAGAAGACTCATGGCTGTACTAGCTCAAAAGGTGCTTCTACTCAATACTAAGCAAAGGGTCTGAATACTTATGACCATGTGATATTTCAGTTTTTCTTTTTTAATACATTTTCAAAAATTTCTATATTTCTGTTTTTTTCAGTCAAGATGGGGTGCAGAGTGCACATTAATGAGAACAAAAATTAACTTTTTTGAATTTACCAAATGGCTGCAATGAAATAAAAAGTGAAAAATTTAAAGGGGTGTGAATACTTTCTGTCTCCACTGTATATACTATATATGTATATATTCTATGTGTATGTAGTCTCCCTGAGTCTCCCTGCCAAGAGTTGCAGGAGTGTCCTGCGAGTACGATCCGATTTTTCACACCTAGCATCCGATTTACATCCAAATGCTATTGCAATGCGATTTTAACATGAACTTTTACATAGAGCAATTCTCTGTAATTTACACATTGTTTTAAAAGGAAATATTCTTCAAAACACACACATACTGTTAACATCCATGTTAAAAATCCACAGTGGCAAAAAAACGCACAAAATCCGCAGCAATTCTGCATAAAAACCGCACAAAATCTGCAAAAAAAACACGGCAAATCCGCGGCTGAGGATTCTGCCAGGAGATGCGGATTTTGTGTAGAAAATTCTGCACCTCTTTTCTAACGTGTGCACATAGCCTAAGGCCGTGGTCATACGTGTGAGAAACTCGCACGGGTCTCGCGTCTCAATACCCGGCACTGCTGCCGGCACTCGGACCGGAGCATTCAGCTGCAGAGAAATACATGCAGCCGCACACTCCTGTCTCGAGTGCCGGCGGCAGTGCCGGGTATTGAGACGCGAGACTCGTGCGAGTTTCTCACACGTATGACCACGGCCTTAGGCTATGTGCACACGTTAGAAAAGAGGTGCAGAATTTTCTACACAAAATCCGCATCTCCTGGCAGAATCCGCAGCCGCGGATTTGCCGAGTTTCTCGCACGTGTGACCCCGACTTTAGGGAAAACATTTTCAGGACATAGAAGAGGTTAAGAAAAAAATAATAGCTGGAGACACTCAACAGCAATAGTTCAGAAGAATATAAAAAATGTTTCAAACAGTAAAAAAAATAGAGATTATTGTTTTCATGATGTTATCTTGAATGAAAAAAATTGAAATAAGGAAAGTAATTCCCGTTTCATTGGGGTACCCCCTTGTTTTTAAATAAAATAAGTGACTAAAAACAAAAATAAACAAATAAAATGTGTAACATCAAAGATAAACAAAAAAGTACACAAAGTATACAAAAAGTAATCCCTCATTTGGCTCGGTCAACTGAAAAATAGAAAAAATACTGCTCTCAAAATAAGGTGATGCAAAGGTTTTTTTTTCTCAAAAAGCATTTTTTTAGTGTGTGATAGTACAAAATATATAAGAATCAGTATAACTATGGTTAGACTGTAATTGAACAGACCTGGAGAATAAAGCTGGCTTATAACTTGTACCCCAAAGTGAATGGAGTTAAAAAAAATATATATAAGCAATTTTTTAACTGCTGTTGATTTCTTCATTCTGCCTCCCAAAACCTGCAATAAAGCACAGTTCACATTTATTCTGAGCTTTATGATAAGCACTGGGCAGACATCTGGATCTTTTTATTTACAAAGGGGCGTTGCTCATGGTATTCTCAGGGGGCGGAGTTTAGTCTGCTCTGCATTATTACCCTATGAGCCGCACCCCCTTGATAATGATTATTAACAATAGCACAAAATAATTAGGCCAATATCAATGGAACTGTGTTGTAGATTTAAAAAATATATATAAAAATAATTACTTAGAGAACTAGTGAGGATAAAATGAGAGCAGATACAGGCCACGTTTGACCTGTGACAGTTCCTCTTTAAGTCTGCACAGACAGGGATACTACAAGAGTATTTAGCTGCTGCAGTTAAACAACCTTTGCAATTTGCTCATCTCCATCAGCAATCCCAGTAATAAAACTGTCATTCATCAGATAAGATTGTTCACTTTCCTAGTAAAATCGACATTTGCACTGCAGATAGATGACAGTTGAAGGTGCTTTGTAAATTCCAGAAGGCAAATGAAAAACAGATTTTAGTCTGGAGAACATGACATCCTAAAGCAAAAAACTCTGTCAGTTGTCAGAAGGCGTAAACATAAAGGGAATTGATGGACTTTGCACACTTGAGGGAGCATGTGTATTCAAGACTGATGTGCAAGCAGAAAATCAAGGAGACCATAGCTGCCTCAGTCTTATGTTTCAATAGGTTCAGGCTGGGGGACATAGTGTTTATAGTAATGATCAATTTTCTGCTCAATAATAGTTGAAATTAGTATGGCGACAAAAATCTGTTGAAGTACAAGCTTCAAAAGTGATATCTTAAAATTAGGATTTATGTAGAGTATGCTGGTCCTCTTTTGTGGGATTATCACATTGTAATGCAGAACCTGCCGTAACAATTACATCCATACCTGTGATAATTCAGTTGGTTTGGGCAAACTGTGCGTCTCTTATTTTGGCCTGATAAGGTATTATTTATGCACCATAATGTAATGTATTTTTGACCTCTAAGGAGAGAACTTCAAACTACATTTCAGTCACACTGGATATTACAATGCCACTTTTCCACCCAGATTTCAAAACTGATCAAAATGAAAGACAAAAATGTAACTTACAGGTCCAAACTGCCATCTCCCTAGTCCCACTGCTATGGTGGTCTCCACCGGGACTGGAAGTGATGTCTCGTTCATACTATCATCCCATTGTGACTTCTGATTGGCTGTTGAATAAGGTGATTTATGGGATGATATCATTTATTGTGGGATGATGTTCCATATATTAGTCACTTGACTCTGAGGCCAATCAATAGCTTTAGTGGTCAGATGCTTAGTATGGATTTAGTGGTCAGGGGATGAGATATCCTCAAGTCAGATCCTGGGTGAGACTCCTGTACATCAGTCTTAAGCAACCGTCAGCCACATGAGGTCCTGGTTGTCACTGATAAGTGGCCAGTGTGCTAATGATGAGGTCAGAAAAAAAGCTGGAAGATAATACAGATGTATAAATCACAATACAGGTGAAGGAAAGTATAAGGAAGGTGGTGAAAAAAGCAAAACAGGTACACCAGACAGAATCCAATACAAAACTAGGAGAGAGGCAATATACATAACTGGAGGCTATACAGTGTAGGGAAATAAATGAGCATAAGCTAGAAAGAATTAGACAAGAAGAATGATCATGATACCCAAATTAGATATTAGGTATAGAATTCTACAAAAAACTCAACAAGAACGGCCAGCATCTAAAACCAACCTGATGTTCAGACAAGAACGAGAGTGCCGGTGAAGGCTTAAATATGATGACTATGGTGAACTCAATAATCTACGGTAATTGCTATAATAGCTTAGTTTTCTCAATAGATTATAGATTTTATCAGAGGGTACTTTACGTTTCTCCAATATGTGTTAAATGCTGGATTCTAAAAACAGTAATTTATTTAAAGGTCTGCCCAAATGATAACTTAATGGTTTCAAGTTCAACACTCGTAAAACACATTGTCAGCCTCTTCCCACTTTGTGGCTTCTTTGGTGCTCCCAGATTTGCTCAACCTCCATTACTAAGCCACTCTCTGTCCCAGCTGTCTCACACTCCAAGTTTAAGTAAGTCCCACGCTTACACCCATTTTTCTTACTCTGGCGGTCTCTTCTGATCCTGGCCCTCTTACAACATTGGTATATCCCAACAAGTTTTCCCAAGGCCTTTATCTGCCTGTAGCAGGACTGTCCCCTCCTGGGCTCCTGTCTCCATTCAGTCTTGGGCATTCTTCTCACCCCCAACACCCATCGGGTGCCTTGTGTTGCCAGTCACCAGCAGCTGGACCTCAGCTCTCATTAAAGCTATCCCTGATCATAAGCTGCACCAATCCTGCTTGTGAGGATCTGATTTGCTTCTTTGCGTCATTCACCCATACTGGAATCAAACCCTTCTCCTTCACCCAGGGATAAAATCAGTTACATGATCAGTACTATTTAAATTATTAGTGCAATTTTGGATGCATAACAATTTTTTTTTCAGATGTTTTTCTTGTCATGGAGTAATACACTGGTATTTCTTTTCAATATGAAGCACACAATTGTGATTTTGCTGTTTTTCCTATTTGTATAATCCAGTCACAATGCTCAGTCCGTCAGTGCTATGATATTGCTGCAGCGTAATAGAACTGCATACAATATATACGGCTATTCTCTCTCTGCTCTCTTTCCAAAAACTGTACAACAGTTAATATAGTAATAGAGCTTAACTTACTGCGGTAAGGAACCTGAAGGCATAATCATAGTGCCAGGAAACATAGAACCGCCATAATTACACTTAATCCTGGTTTATTTCAAGTAGTTGAGCTTGCAACCACGCTAAATCTCTTTGATGATTAATTCATTTCTCTGAGACTTGGAAGTCTTCATAGGGTAGAGAAGGAGTCCGCTATTTTATAGGCAACAAATCAAGAAGTCAGCTCGTTAGCAGTTTAATAGGACAGCATGTTTTTCTGTTTGATGAATTTTAGGATGTCTTTTCTAAAGCTATGACAAGTATAGAGAAAAAGGGTTGTATGACTCAGTTTAAAAAGGACTTGACAGTACTCTCGAAAGCTCAACGTGTCTATTTTAGTAAATACTTGCATCGACCATGGAATAACAATTCTGGACCAGCTTTTCTCATAATTGTATGTTGTACGGTTCCTCTGTTATTAGTCCTAGAAATGATGAATACATTGACATTGATGGTGCATTGTGCATTGTCAGATTTTGTAGGGGCTCCCCGTCCCCAAATGGACTCACACCTAAATGTCAGTCCATTCAAATAGTTTAGTAAGAATAACAGAGGAACAGGCACAATGGACAATTTTAAGAGAAGATGCTCCTGAATTGTCATGTTATTAAGAATATAAGTATTTATTGAAAAAGACATACCTGACAGATAATAATATGGATGTAGATGCATGCATTTTTGGCTACAAATCATTTTTTTTTTAAATTTGGTTTTGCTAAAATTTTGTATCATTTGTTTTCTAAATCCTATATGTTGCACTATTTATTGTGAATCCAGCTGTGATGGATCACGGCCATTGCTCCTCAATTCATTCTTAACCGCTTCATGGCCAGGGGTATTTTCGTTTTTTCGTTTTTCGCTCCCATCCTTCCCAGAGCCATGACATTTTTATTTTTCTGTCAATATGGCCAGGTGAGGGCTTATTTTTTTGTGGGACGAGTTGCACTTTTGAACGACATCATTGGTTTTAGCATGTCATGTACTAGAAAACGGGAAAAAAATTCCAAGTGCTGTGAAATTGCAAAAAAAGTGCAATCCCACACTTGTTTTTTGTTTGGCTTTTTTGCTAGCTTCACTAAATGATAAAACTGACCTGCCACTATGATTCTCCAGGTCATTACAAGTTCATAGACAGCAAACATGTCTAAATTATTTTTTATCTAAGTAGCAAAAAAAAATTCCAAACTTTGCTAAAAGAAAAAAAATAAATTGCGCCATTTTCCGACACCTGTAGAGTCTCCATTTTTCATGATCTGGGGTCGGATGAGGGCTTATTTTTTGTGTGCCAAGCTGACATTTTTAATGATACTATTTTGGTGCAGATACGTTCTTTTGATCGCCCATTATTGCATTTTAATTCTGGTATTTCAGATGTTTTGGTCGCTACGCCGTTTAACGATCAGGTTAATCCTTTTTTTTAATTGATTGATCGGGCAATTCTGAATGTGGCAAAACCAAATATGTGTATATTTGATTTTTTTGCATTGTTTTATTTTGAATAGGGCGAAAGGGGGGTGATTTAAACTTTTATTTTTTTTATTTTTTTCATATTTTTAAAACATTTTTTTTTACTTTTGCCATGCTTCAATAGCCTCCATGGGCTAGAAGCTGGCACAACTTTATTACCTCTGCTACATAGCAGCGAAGCTCAGATTGCTCCTATGTAGTAGAATTGTTGCATTTCTGAGTGCCGACCACAGGGTGGCGCTCATAGCAATCCGGCATCAACAACCATAGAGGTCTCAAGGAGACCTCTGGTTGTTATGCTGACTCATCGCTGACCCCCAAACATGTGATGGGGTCAGCAATGTGCTCATTTCCGGCCCGATGCCGGTAGCGCTAGTTAAATGCCACTGTGAGCGTTTAACAGAGGCATTTAACTAGTTAATAACGGCGAGTGAATCGCGATTCCACCCACCGCTATTGTAGGCACATGTCAGCTGTTCAAAACAGCTGAAATGTCCTGGCTTTGATGCGGGCTCCCGTCCGAGGTCAGAAAGAGGTTACAGCCCATGTGCTTCAGACTGATCTTTGACACTCCAGTAAGAATCCTAGTTTTCGGGATCGGTGGAAACGCCAGCAGTCAGAAACTCAGCAATTGAGAAGTTACCCCATGGATAGGGGATAACTTCCAAACTTGAGACTACTCCTCCCTTTCATTTTGATGACTGACTTCATTAGCTGTGTCCACAACTTTAGGTCAGTTGTGACCTGTTAAAGTGCCCCCGTCTTCACATTAAGGGCTCGCTCACACTGGTGCATAACAAGGTCAAGTGCTCTCTGATGTTTTATTGGATATCACTCAGCCCAATGTTATACTATGGGGTAGTGCAGATCTACAATTATTTTCTAATGCCAAGTCAGCATGAGAAAACAACAGCAGCATGCTGCAAGTCGCCCCAGTATTCGGATCATGCTCACCCATGGACCCATCATGCTAGTCCATGGATGTATGTGAAACATCGGATGTCATCCAAGTGCAGTCTGTTGTATGCGCACAGAGACAATGGAGAAGATTGATAAATTAAGTTCTCTGTCTTCTCCGCACCTGTGCTGCAATTCTCTCATGTGAGAGAAACGGATCCCACTCAGATAACACTCGTCTCAAACTGATACAGAATTTATCATTAGCATAATCTGCCCCTAATCTCTTGCATGAGAGAATATAAACCAGTGTGAGCGAACCCTAAATCAGCAGCATAATACACCGTGTCCAAATAATTATTATTGGGACCTCTTTGAAATGCCCCAGATTTTTCAAGCCCTGAGCACAGAGTTTTTGCATTCTGAAATCGTAAATATAAATGTTCCATCTTTTCCTCCCTCATTTGGCATTAATCCTTGTATGTATGCCTTTCATGTTTTTTATGTTCAAAAACATTGTTTATCATTATATCACGTAATTTTGGTGAGTGCATCCTTTACATACTGTACAAGCTGCTTGTTCTTAAGGGGAATCTGTCAGTACGATGAACCCTCCTAAGGCTACTTTCACACTAGCTTCGTACAACGCAATGCGACGTGCCGACGTACCGACGCATGCAGTGAAAAAAAATCACAACGGGGGCAGCGGATGCAGTTTTACAACACATCCGCTACCCCATTGTGATGTCCGGGGAGGCGGGGGCAGAGTTCCGTCCGCGCATGCGCGGTCGAAAATGGCGGACACGACGGTCAGCCACAACACGACGCATCCATCGCACGCGTCGCTAATGCAAGTGTATGGAGAAAAAACGCATCCTGCAGGCAATTTTGCAGTATGCATTTTTTCTCCAAAACGACGCATTGCGAAGTGCGTCGTACGACGCTAGTGTGAAAGCACCCTAAGCCGTCTATATGGACATGCAGGTTATAGAAAGCTGATTAAAATAAGATCTTGGTATCTACAATCAGATGTCTTATTCCAGATAAATCCACATTTATCTTAATATGCAAATGAGCTGTTAAAGAAGCACTCCCATTTTTATTCATTAAATGTGTGTCTATATGCATGTAGTATAGTGTGATTTTATTAATATACTCACACGCCTTTCCTTTCTCTGGGATACAGCGCCGTTCTCCTCTTCTCAGTGACGTCACCACAATTGTCACTAGTCAGCTCCTGCTATTCTCTATGCAGGAGCTGAAAGTCTCCTTTATAATGAAAGCCTGTGGCTCATTCTGATGCTCAATAGTCTCACATTGTGAAAATTAGATGGCAATGATGGCGCTAATATTGCTTGTTGCTTTCATGGTAAAGAGTTGTAGTACTTTGAGGGTAGGCAGTGGGGCAGTATCCGTGGTACACCAAGCAGTCAGGAAATATATAAATATATATAAAGATTATGTTGGTGCGCTGCCAAAAATGTTAGTGAGGATGCTGTAATTAAAACAAGGACCCTTTATTTAGGATTAAAATCACAAACCGGCTTTCGGCTCTGGACCAGAGCTTTCAATAGGTGTTGTGGCACACCTGCTTAAGGCTCCGGTCTGAAGCCAAAAAGAGGTTTGTGATTTTGATCCTAAATAAAAGGTCCTTGTTTTAATTACCGCATCCTCAATAACGTCATTTTCAACACACCAACATAACCTTTATATACAGTTGGGAAAAAAAGTATTTAGTCAGCCACCAATTGTGCAAGTTTTCGCACTTAAAAAGATGGGAGAGGCCTGTAATTGACATCATAGGTAGACCACAACTATGAGAGTCAAAATGAGAAAACAAATACAGAAAATCACCTTGTCTGATTTGGTAAGATTTATTTTCCAAATTATGGTGAAAAATAAATATTTGGTCACCTAAAAACATTACATGGCTCTCACAGACCTGTAACTTCTTTAAGAGGCTCCTCTGTCCTCCACTCATTGCCAATAGTAATGGAACCTGTTTGAACTTGTTATCAGTATAAAAGACACCTGTCCACAACCTCAAACAGTCACACTCCAAAATCCACTATGGTGAAGACCAAAGAGCTGTCGATGGACACCAGAAACAAAATTGCAGCCGTGCACCAGGCTGGGAAGACTAAATCTGCAATGGGCAAGCAGCTTGGTGTGATGAAATCAACTGTGGGAGCAATAATAAGAAAATGGAAGACATACAAGACCACTGATAATCTCCCTCGATCTGGGGCTCCACACAAGATCTCACTACGTTGGGTCAAAATAATCACAAGAACGGTGAGCAAAAATACCAGAACCACATGGGGGACCTAGTGAATGGCCTCCATAGAGCTGGGACCACTGTAACAAAGGCTGCCATCAGTAACATACTAGACCGCCAGTGACTCAGATTCTGCAGTGCCAGAGGTATCCCTCTGCTTAAGTCTGTACATGTCTGGCCCATCTGAAGTTTGTTAGAGAGTATTTGGATTATTCAGAAGAGCTTTGGGAGAATGTCCTATGGTCTGATGAAACCAAAGTAGAACTGTTTGGTTGAAACAAAACTCGTCGTATTTGGAGGAGAAAGAATGCTGAGTTGCATCCAAAGAACACCATACATACTGTGAAGCATTGTGGGTGGCAACATCATGCTTTGGGGCTGTTTCTCTGCAAAGGGACCAGGACGACTGATCCGTGTACATGAAAGAATCAATGGGGCCATGTATGGTGAGATTTTGAGTGCAAACCTCCTTCCTTCAGCAAGGGTATTGAAGATGAAATGTGGATGGTCTTTCAGCATGATAATGATCTCAAGCACACCGCTAGGACAACGAAGGAGTGGCTTTGTAAGAAGCATATGAAGGTCCTAGAGTGGCCTAGCCAGTCTACAGTTCTCAACTCCATAGAAAACCTTTGGAGGGAGTTGAAAGTCTGTGTTGCCCAGCGACAGGCCCCAAACATCACTGCTCTAGAGGAGATCTGCATGGAGCAAAGGGCCAACATACCACCATCAGTGTGTGCCAACCTTGTGAAGACTTACAGAAAGTTTTGACCTCTGTCATTGCCAACAAAGGCTATATAACAAAATATTGAGATAAACTTTTGTTAATAACCAAATACTTATTTTCCACCATAATTTGCAAAATAAATCTTGCCAAATCAGACAAGGTGATTTTCTGGATTTGCTTTCTCATTTTGACTCTTAGGGTATGTGCACACGTCAGGATTTCTTGCAGAAATTTCCTGAAGAAAACTGGAAATTTTCTGCAAGAAATCCGCATTTTTTTTTGCGTTTTTTTTCCCCTTTTTTCACGTTTTTTTTAGCATTTTGCAAGTGTAATTAGCTTGCAGAATGCTAAAGTTTTCCAAGCTATCTGTAGCGTCGCTTGGAAAACTGACTGACAGGTTGGTCACACTTGTCAAACAGAGTGTTTGACAAGTGTGACCAACTTTTTACTATAGATGCTGCTTATGCAGCATCAATAGTAAAAAGATATCATGTTAAAAATAATAAAAAAAATAAAAAAATGGTTATACTCACCCTCTGCAGACAGCCGATCTCCTCAGCGGCGTCCGTTCCTATAGATGGTGTGTGCAGGACCTTCGATGACGTCGCGGTCACGTGAGCGGTCACATGAGCGGTCACGCGACCAATCACAAGACAGCGACGTCATCGCAGGTCCTTCACACAGAGCATCTATAGGAACGGAAGAGAGAGCATGCAGCGCTGAGAGGCGGGAACACTCCGGGGGCCATTGAAGGTGAGTATATCACTATTTTTTATTTTAATTCTTTTTTTTTTACCAATTATATGGTGCCCAGTCCGTGGAGGAGAGTCTCCTCTCCTCCACCCTGGGTACCAACCGCACATAATCTGCTTACTTCCCGCATGGTGTGCACAGCCCCATGCGGGAAGTAAGCAGATCAATGCATTCCTAAGTGTGCGGAATCCCCGCAATTCCGCAATTTTAATTAACATGTTGCTTTTTTTTCCGCAATGCGATTTTTTCGTGGAAAAAAATGCAACATTTGCATAAAAAATGCGGAATACCCTGAAAATAATGGGAGGCATATGTTAGCGGGTTTTTTTCGCGTTTTTATCACGTTTTTATAGCGAAAAAACGCAAAAAATACTGAACGTGTGCACATGGCCTTATAGTTGTAGTCTGCCTATGATGTCAATTACAGGCCTCTCTCATCTTTTTAAGTGGGAGAACTTGCACAATTGGTGGCTGACTAAATACTTTTTTTCCCCACTGTATATGTTTACATTGTAAAAGTCACATCCAGGTCATGCAGAGTGCAGTGTGACCCAGATAGTCTGCCTAGCGGTGCTGTTTACTGGAGAGAGCAGCAGTAGGTGAGTATATTAATACACTCACACTACATTACATGCATGTATATACACATTTAAAGAATAAAAACTGTAATGGGAGTGCTTCTTTAAGATCAATGGGCTAGACATAGATCTTCCTGAGAATCTGCCCCCAGAGATTATTTTAAATGTGAGGAGGCATTACCAGTATGAGACATATAATGACTGTCAGTCTTCCCTCCAGATCTACATATCTTATTCTGATAATGCCACCTTTCATTTAAAATAAGCTCTGGAGGCAGATTATTAGGGAGATCTATTTCTAGCACATAGATCTTAACAGCTCATTTACATATTAAGAAAAGTGTGAATTTCTTGGGGATAAAACATAGGATTTCAGATATCAAGGTATCATTTTATTCAACTTTCTATGATCTATGTGCCAATAGATGGCTTAGGAGTGTTGATCCTACTGACATATTCCCTTTACTTAGGCTACAAACTATCATCCATATTATTATCAGCTCTGCTGCCAATGCCCAGACAGCAACACATTATCAAATGACCATCTTTGTCATGACTCGGTAATAAGGACATGTGCACAGCAAAATTCAACTAATATCAAAACACATCTTTCTACGCGTCTTAATCTCACATGTTACAAATACATTTACACTTGTGTAGAAGCATATTGAACCTAATATATCAGCTTTTTTAATACATCAGCTCTTACAATCACTATATTTTTATTTAGAGTTCTAGTGTCTATAAAATGTATCCTATTTAGGAAAATATGTGATTTTAACCATTTATACACGCGTGGTCAAAATTGTTGGTACCCCTCGTTTAATGACAGAAAAACCCACAATGGTCACAGAAATAACTTGAATCTGACAAAAGTAATAATAAATAAAAAAATCTATGAAAATGAACAAATGAAAGTCAGACATTGCCTTTCAACCATGCTTTCACAGATTTTTAAAATAAATAAAACTCATGAAATTGGCCTAGACAGAAATGATGGTACCCCTAAAGATAATGTGACAAAAGGGACATGTTAAATCAAGGTGTGTCCACTAACTAGCATCACAGGTGTCTACAATCTTGGAATCAGTGAGTCAGCCTGTATATAGGGCTACAGATACTCACTGTGCTGTTTGGTCACATGGTGTGTATCACACTCAACATGGACCAGAGGAAGCGAAGGAAAGAGTTGTCTCAGGAGATTAGAAAGAAAACTATAGACAAACATGTTAAAGATAAAAGTTATAAGACCATATCCAAGCAGCCTGATGTTTCTGTGACTACAGTTGCACATATTATTCAGAAATTTAAGATCCATGGGACTGTAGCCAACCTCCCTGGACGTGGCCGCAGGAGGAAAATTGATGACAAATCAAAGAGACGTATAATATGAATGGTAATAAAACTTCTAAACAGATTAAAGGTGAACTTCAAGCTCAAGGAACATCAGTGTCAGATCGCACCATCCATTGCTGTATGAGCCAAAGTGGACTTCATGGGAGACGACCAAGGAAGACACCATTGTTGAAAAAAAATCATAAAAAAGCCAAACTGGAATTTGTCTAACTACATGTTGACAAGCCACAAAGCTTCTGGGAGAATATCCTATGGACAGATGAGATAAAAATTGAACTTTTTGGCAAGGCACATCAGCTCTGGGTTCACAGATGGAAAAATTAAGCTTATCAAGAAAAGAACACTGTCCCTACTGTGAAACATGGAGGAGACTCTGTTATGTTCTGGGGCTGCTTTGCTGCATCTGGCACAGGGTGTCTAGAATCTGTGCAGGGGACAATGAAATCTCAAGACTATCAAAGGATACTAGAGAGAAATGTGCTGCCCAGTGTCAGAAACCTTGGTCTCAGTCGCAGGTAAAGGGTCTTGCAACAGTATAATGACCCAAAACACACAGTTAAAAACACCCAAGAATGGCTAAGAGTAAAGCATTGGACTATTCTGAAGTGGCCTTCTATGAGCCCTGACCTTCTGAAGTGGCCTTCTATGAGCCCTGACCTAAATCCTATTGAGCATCTTTGGAAAGAGCTGAAATATGTAGTCTGGAAAAGACAACCTTCAAACACGAGACAACTGGAGCTGTGTGCCCTTGAGGAGTGGGCCAAAATACTTGTCGAGAGGTGCAGAAGTCTCATTGACATTTACAGGAATCGTTTGATTGCAGTGATTGCCTCAAAAGGTTGTGAAACAAAATATTAAGTTAAGTGTGTCATCATTTCTGTCCAGGCCTATTTCATGACTTTTTTTTTTTTTTTTTTTATTCTGTGGAAGCATGGCTGAAAAGCAATGTCTGACTTTCATTTGTTCATTTTCATAGATTTTTTATTTATTATTACTTTTTTCAGATTCAAGTTATTTCTGTGACCATCGTGGGTTTTTCTGTCATTAAAGGAGTGGTACCAACAATTTTGACCATGTGTGTATCTCTGTAAGTTGTTTTTGATGTTAGGAAATATTAGGAAAGCAGATCTATATACAACCCCTGGCAAAAATTATGGAATCACCGGCCTTGGAGGATGTTCATTCAGTTGTTTAGTTTTGTAGAAAAAAAGCAGATCACAGACATGGCACAAAACTAAAGTAATTTCAAATGGCAACTTACTGGCTTTAAGAAACACTAAAAGAAATCAAGAACAAAAAATGTGGCAGTCAGTAATGGTTACTTTTTTAACCAAGCATAGGGAAAAATTATGGAGTCACTCAATTCTGAGGAAAAAAATTATGGAATAATGAAAAATAAACAAACAAAAAAACACTCCAAAACATCACTAGTATTTTGTTGCACCACCTCTGGCTTTTATAACAACTTGCAGTCTCTGAGGCATGGAATTAATGAGTGCCAAACAGTACTCTTCATCAAGCTGGCTCCAACTTTCTCTGATTGCTGTTGCCAGATCAGCTTTGCAGGTTGGAGCCTTGTCATGGACCATTTTCTTCAACTTCCACCAAAGATTTTCAATTAGATTGAGATCTGGACTATTTGCAGGCCATGACATTGACCTTATGTGTCTTTTTTCAAGGAATGTTTTCACAGTTTTAGCTCTATGGCAGGATGCGTTATCATCTTGAAAAATGATTTAATCATCCCCAAACATCCTTTCAATTGATGGGATAAGAAAAGTGTCCAAAATATCAACATAAACTTATGCATTTATTGAAGATGTAATGACAGCCATCTCCCCAGTGCCTTTACCTGACATACAGCCCCATATAATCACTGACTGTGGAAATCTGCATGTTCTCTTCAGGCAGTCATCTTCATAAATCTCATTAGAACGGCACCAAACAAAAGTTCTGTCATCATCACCTTGCCCAATGCAGATTCGAGATTCATCACTGAATATGACTTTCATCCAGTCAACCACAGTCCACGATTGCTTTTCCTTAGCCCATTGTAACCTTGTTTTTTTTTCTGTTTAGGTATTAATGATGGCTTTCGTTTAGCTTTTCTGTATGTAAATCCCATTTCCTTTAGGCGGTTTCTTACAGTTCGGTCAGAGACGTTGACTCCAGTTTCCACCCATTCGTTCCTCATTTGTTTTGTTGTGCATTTCCTGGTTTGGAGACATATTGCTTTAAGTTTCCGGTCTTGATGCTTTAATGTCTTTCTTGGTCTACCAGTATGTTTGCCTTTAACAACCTTCCCATATTGTTTGTATTTGGTCCAGATTTTAGACACAGCTGACTATGAACAACCAACATCTTTTGCAACATTGTGTGATGATTTATCCTCTTTTAAGAGTTTGATAATCCTCTCCTTTACTTCAAATGACATCTCTCGTGTTGGAGCCATGTTTCATGTCAGTCCACTTGATGCAACAGCCCTCCAAGGTGTGATCACTCCTTTTTAGATGCAGACTAACGAGCAGATCTAATTTGATTGTTTGTTCAGAATTGAGTGACTCCATAATTTTTCCAATATGCTTGGTTTAAAAAAAGTAAAAATTACTGACTACCACATTTTTTGTTCTTGATTTCTTTTAGTGTTTCTCAAAGCCAGAAAGTTGCCATTTGAAATGACTTTAGTTTTGTGCCATGTCTGTGATCTGCTTTTTGTCTATAAAATTAAAGAACTGAATGAATATCCTGCAAGGCCAGTGATTCCATAATTTTTGCCAGGGGTTGTAGAATAATGGCTCTCTAACAGTGATGTTCTGCCATTATGGGGGAAAGTAGTGTATAAATAATTATTTCTGCATCAGGCAAAAATGAAATGTACAGATGAATGGCTGACCGTGTAATACATGATCATAATAGGACAGCAAGAATTGGAGCTAGAGTTGAGCGAATCTCCCAAAATTCAATTCAAGCTGGTTTGCTTAATTAAGGGGACTTTAATTTGATTTGTATCTAATGAATCACATGGGGGTGATTCAGATCACAGACATTAATGTTTGTTGTACATCACTGACCATGTAGGGCTTTTTCAATGGCAGCGCTAGATGAGAAAAAGACCTAGAAGTGCCCACATGAAGCAAATCGATTTGCTTATCTCTTGGTGGAGCCATTCTTTAGGAGGTGATCTCTATTCTGGCTCACAGATGGTGATCCCAAGCTACGTCATTCCTAGTGTTAGGCTGTCACTCAATATAGTTCAAAGGATCCACGTAGCGTTAGTCAATATAATGCAATAAGTGTTAAAGGGGTTGTCCAGTCTAAAATTACATGTCAGTAGTCACATTCTGACTGAAAGCATGTGAATCCTCACATTATGCATATTGCGTGCTGTGAGGATTCTCTGGTGACTTTGCTATGTACAGTATATGCGCTTTGTGATATGCATACCCCAGGCCATATTCTGACTAGATCGGTAAGTCTATTGAGCGAGGCCAGAAACTGACTTAAGGTCACATGACCGCACCAGCACTGGAGAGTCCTCACAGCGTGCAGTGGACATGATGTGAGGATTCACAAACTCTGCAGTCACATAGAGTTTTAGACCTGACAACCCCTTTAAGCTCTTCTGTGTTGTGATTTTGCTTTTTGCTCCCTCTAGTGGTCATTAGTGATTTGACTCTGGAGCGTCTGTCTTTTCCTATATCCTCACCTGGGCCGTTAGTTCAGGGGCGTTGCTATATAAGCTCCCTGGACCTTCAGTTCAATGCCTGGCATCGTTGAAATCAGAGCTAATCTGTTGTGCTCTTGTCCTATGATCCTGGTTCCTGTATTTCAAGCTAAGTCTGCTTCCTTGCTTTTTGCTTTTGTTTTGTTTGGTATTTTTGTCCAGTTTGTTCCAATCTGTATCCTGACCTTTGCTGGAAGCTCTAGGGGGCTGGTGTTCTCCCCCCGGACCGTTAGACGGTTCGGGGGTTCTTGAATCTCCAGCGTGGATTTTTATAGGGTTTTTGTTGACCAGATAAGTTATCTTGCTATATTCTGCTATTAGTAAGCTAGCCTCTCTTTGCTGAACCTGGTTCATTTCTGTGTTTGTCATTTCCTCTTACCTCACCGTTATTATTTGTGGGGGGCTTGTATCTTGCTTTGGGGTCCCTTTCTCTGGAGGCAAGAGAGGTCTTTGTTTTCTTCTCCTAGGGGTAGTTAGATTCTCCGGCTGGCGCGAGTCATCTAGCGATCACCGTAGGCATGATCCCCGGCTACTTCTAGTGTTGGCGTTAGGAGTAGCTGTTATGGTTCTCAATGGCAAGAGAACATAGCCCAGCAAACATAAGTACTAGCTCTTGGAAGGATGGAAACTAAACTGACCATGAACTAAACCTGCCGCACAACTAACAGTAGCCGGGTAGCGTTGCCTACGTTTTTTATCCCTAGACGCCCAGCGCCGGCCGGAGGACTAACTAATCCTGGCAGAGGAAAATATAGTCCTGGCTCACCTCTAGAGAAATTTCCCCGATAGGCAGACAGAGGCCCCCACATATATTGGCGGTGATTCTAGATGAAATGACAAACGTAGTATGAAAATAGGTTTAGCAAAATTGAGGTCCGCTTACTAGATAGCAGGAAGACAGAAAGGGCACTTTCATGGTCAGCTGAAAACCCTATCAAAATACCATCCTGAAATTACTTTAAGACTCTAGTATTAACTCATAACATCAGAGTGGCAATTTCAGATCACAAGAGCTTTCCAGACACAGAAACGAAACTACAGCTGTGAACTGGAACAAAATGCAAAAACAAACGAGGACTAAAGTCCAACTTAGCTGGGAGTTGTCTAGCAGCAGGAACATGCACAGAAAGGCTTCTGATTACAATGTTGACCGGCATGGAAGTGACAGAGGAGCAAGGTTAAATAGCGACTCCCACATCCTGATGGAAACAGGTGAACAGAGGGGATGATGCACACCAGTTCAATTCCACCAGTGGCCACCGGGGGAGCCCAAAATCCAATTTCACAACAGTACCCCCCCCTCAAGGAGGGGGCACCGAACCCTCACCAGAACCACCAGGGCGATCAGGATGAGCCCTATGAAAGGCACGGACCAGATCGGAGGCATGAACATCAGAGGCAGTCACCCAAGAATTATCCTCCTGACCGTATCCCTTCCATTTGACCAGATACTGGAGTTTCCGTCTGGAAACACGGGAGTCCAAGATTTTTTCCACAACGTACTCCAACTCGCCCTCAACCAACACCGGAGCAGGAGGCTCAACGGAAGGCACAACCGGTACCTCATACCTGCGCAACAATGACCGATGAAAAACATTATGAATAGAAAAAGATGCAGGGAGGTCCAAACGGAAGGACACAGGGTTAAGAATCTCCAATATCTTGTACGGGCCGATGAACCGAGGCTTAAACTTAGGAGAAGAAACCCTCATAGGGACAAAACGAGAAGACAACCACACCAAGTCCCCAACACAAAGCCGAGGACCAACCCGACGCCGGCGGTTGGCAAAAAGCTGAGTCTTCTCCTGGGACAACTTCAAATTGTCCACTACCTGCCCCCAAATCTGATGCAACCTCTCCACCACAGCATCCACTCCAGGACAATCCGAAGATTCCACCTGACCAGAAGAAAATCGAGGATGAAACCCCGAATTACAGAAAAAAGGAGACACCAAGGTGGCAGAGCTGGCTCGATTATTGAGGGCAAACTCCGCTAAAGGCAAAAAAGCAACCCAATCATCCTGATCTGCAGACACAAAACACCTCAAATATGTCTCCAAGGTCTGATTCGTCCGCTCGGTCTGGCCATTAGTCTGAGAATGGAAAGCAGACGAGAAAGACAAATCTATGCCCATCCTAGCACAGAATGCTCGCCAAAATCTAGACACGAACTGGGTTCCTCTGTCAGAAACGATATTCTCCGGAATACCATGCAAACGGACCACATTTTGAAAAAACAGAGGAACCAACTCGGAAGAAGAAGGCAACTTAGGCAGGGGAACCAAATGGACCATCTTAGAGAAACGGTCACACACCACCCAGATGACAGACATCTTCTGAGAAACAGGAAGATCCGAAATAAAATCCATCGAGATGTGCGTCCAGGGCCTCTTCGGGATAGGCAAGGGCAACAACAATCCACTAGCCCGAGAACAACAAGGCTTGGCCCGAGCACAAACGTCACAAGACTGCACAAAGCCTCGCACATCTCGAGACAGGGAAGGCCACCAGAAGGACCTTGCCACCAAATCCCTGGTACCAAAGATTCCAGGATGACCTGTCAACGCAGAAGAATGAACCTCAGAAATGACTTTACTGGTCCAATCATCAGGAACAAACAGTCTACCAGGTGGGCAACGATCAGGTCTATCCGCCTGAAACTCCTGCAAGGCCCGCCGCAGGTCTGGAGAAACGGCAGACAATATCACTCCATCCTTAAGGATGCCTGTAGGTTCAGAGTTACCAGGGGAGTCAGGCTCAAAACTCCTAGAAAGGGCATCCGCCTTAACATTCTTAGAACCCGGCAGGTAGGACACCACAAAATTAAACCGAGAGAAAAACAACGACCAGCGCGCCTGTCTAGGATTCAGGCGTCTGGCGGACTCAAGATAAATTAGATTTTTGTGGTCAGTCAATACCACCACCTGATGTCTAGCCCCCTCAAGCCAATGACGCCACTCCTCAAAAGCCCACTTCATGGCCAAAAGCTCCCGATTCCCAACATCATAATTCCGCTCGGCGGGCGAAAATTTACGCGAGAAAAAGGCACAAGGTCTCATCACGGAACAATCGGAACTTCTCTGCGACAAAACTGCCCCAGCTCCGATTTCAGAAGCGTCGACCTCAACCTGAAAAGGAAGAGCAACATCAGGCTGACGCAACACAGGGGCGGAAGAAAAGCGGCGCTTAAGCTCCCGAAAGGCCTCCACAGCAGCAGGGGACCAATCAGCAACATCAGCACCCTTCTTAGTCAAATCAGTCAATGGTTTAACAACATCAGAAAAACCAGCAATAAATCGACGATAAAAGTTAGCAAAGCCCAAAAATTTCTGAAGACTCTTAAGAGAAGAGGGTTGCGTCCAATCACAAATAGCCTGAACCTTGACAGGATCCATCTCGATGGAAGAGGGGGAAAAAATATATCCCAAAAAGGAAGTCTTTTGAACCCCAAAAACGCACTTAGAACCCTTCACACACAAGGAATTAGACCGCAAAACCTGAAAAACCCTCCTGACCTGCTGGACATGAGAGTCCCAGTCATCCGAAAAAATCAAAATATCATCCAGATACACAATCATAAATTTATCCAAATAATCACGGAAAATGTCATGCATAAAGGACTGAAAGACTGAAGGGGCATTTGAAAGACCAAAAGGCATCACCAAATACTCAAAGTGGCCCTCAGGCGTATTAAATGCGGTCTTCCACTCATCCCCCTGCTTAATTCGCACCAAATTATACGCCCCACGGAGATCTATCTTAGAGAACCACTTGGCCCCCTTTATGCGAGCAAACAAATCAGTCAGCAGTGGCAACGGATATTGATATTTAACCGTGATTTTATTCAAAAGCCGATAATCAATACACGGTCTCAAAGAGCCATCTTTCTTAGCCACAAAGAAAAAACCGGCTCCTAAGGGAGATGACGAAGGACGAATATGTCCCTTTTCCAAGGACTCCTTTATATATTCTCGCATAGCAGCATGTTCAGGCACAGACAGATTAAATAAACGACCCTTAGGGTATTTACTACCCGGAATCAAATCTATGGCACAATCGCACTCCCGGTGCGGAGGTAATGAACCAAGCTTAGGTTCTTCAAAAACGTCACGAAATTCAGTCAAGAATTCAGGAATCTCAGAGGGAATAGATGATGAAATGGAAACCACAGGTACGTCCCCATGCGTCCCCTTACATCCCCAGCTTAACACAGACATAGCTTTCCAGTCAAGGACTGGGTTATGAGATTGCAGCCATGGCAATCCAAGCACCAACACATCATGTAGGTTATACAGCACAAGAAAGCGAATAATCTCCTGATGATCCGGATTAATCCGCATAGTTACTTGTGTCCAGTATTGTGGTTTATTACTAGCCAATGGGGTGGAGTCAATCCCCTTCAGGGGTATAGGAGTTTCAAGAGGCTCCAAATCATACCCACAGCGTTTGGCAAAGGACCAATCCATAAGACTCAAAGCGGCGCCAGAGTCGACATAGGCATCCGCGGTAATAGATGATAAAGAACAAATCAGGGTCACAGATAGAATAAACTTAGACTGTAAAGTGCCAATTGAAACAGACTTATCAAGCTTCTTAGTACGCTTAGAGCATGCTGATATAACATGAGTTGAATCACCGCAATAGAAGCACAACCCATTTTTTCGTCTTAAATTCTGCCGTTCACTTCTGGACAGAATTCTATCACATTGCATATTCTCTGGCGTCTTCTCAGTAGACACCGCCAAATGGTGCACAGGTTTGCGCTCCCGCAGACGCCTATCGATCTGGATAGCCATTGTCATGGACTCATTCAGACCCGCAGGCACAGGGAACCCCACCATAACATCCTTAATGGCATCAGAGAGACCCTCTCTGAAATTCGCCGCCAGGGCGCACTCATTCCACTGAGTAAGCACAGCCCATTTACGGAATTTCTGGCAGTATATTTCAGCTTCGTCTTGCCCCTGAGATAGGGACATCAAGGCCTTTTCCGCCTGAAGCTCTAACTGAGGTTCCTCATAAAGCAACCCCAAGGCCAGAAAAAACGCATCCACATTGAGCAACGCAGGATCCCCTGGAGCCAATGCAAAAGCCCAATCCTGAGGGTCGCCCCGGAGCAAGGAAATCACAATCCTGACCTGCTGAGCAGGATCTCCAGCAGAGCGAGATTTCAGGGACAAAAACAACTTGCAATTATTTTTAAAATTTTGAAAGCAAGATCTATTCCCCGAGAAAAATTCAGGCAAAGGAATTCTAGGTTCAGATATAGGAACATGAACAACAAAATCTTGTAAATTTTGAACTTTCGTGGTGAGATTATTCAAACCTGCAGCTAAACTCTGAATATCCATTTTAAACAGGTGAACACAGAGCCATTCCAGGATTAGAAGGAGAGAGAGAGAGAGAAAGGCTGCAATATAGGCAGACTTGCAAGAGATTCAATTACAAGCACACTCAGAACTGAAGGGAAGGGGAGAAAAAAAAAAAAAAAAAATCTTCAGCAGACTTCTCTATTCTCTCCTTTCTCTGTCAATTAATTTAACCCTTTTTGGCCGGTCAAACTGTTATGGTTCTCAATGGCAAGAGAACATAGCCCAGCAAACATAAGTACTAGCTCTTGGAAGGATGGAAACTAAACTGACCATGAACTAAACCTGCCGCACAACTAACAGTAGCCGGGTAGCGTTGCCTACGTTTTTTATCCCTAGACGCCCAGCGCCGGCCGGAGGACTAACTAATCCTGGCAGAGGAAAATATAGTCCTGGCTCACCTCTAGAGAAATTTCCCCGATAGGCAGACAGAGGCCCCCACATATATTGGCGGTGATTCTAGATGAAATGACAAACGTAGTATGAAAATAGGTTTAGCAAAATTGAGGTCCGCTTACTAGATAGCAGGAAGACAGAAAGGGCACTTTCATGGTCAGCTGAAAACCCTATCAAAATACCATCCTGAAATTACTTTAAGACTCTAGTATTAACTCATAACATCAGAGTGGCAATTTCAGATCACAAGAGCTTTCCAGACACAGAAACGAAACTACAGCTGTGAACTGGAACAAAATGCAAAAACAAACGAGGACTAAAGTCCAACTTAGCTGGGAGTTGTCTAGCAGCAGGAACATGCACAGAAAGGCTTCTGATTACAATGTTGACCGGCATGGAAGTGACAGAGGAGCAAGGTTAAATAGCGACTCCCACATCCTGATGGAAACAGGTGAACAGAGGGGATGATGCACACCAGTTCAATTCCACCAGTGGCCACCGGGGGAGCCCAAAATCCAATTTCACAACAAGTAGCTATTTGGTCAACCCAGTTACCACAGCCCTATGAGCTGGATTTTTGTATCTCGCAGACTTACACGTTCCTCTGAGACCCTGTCCACTGGGGTCATAACACTTCTGCTGATACATGCAGCTGAATTTTCAGCATCTGCATAAGAGCCAGGCGCCTTTGGTGCCTGTCCACTGGGGTCATAACAGTATGCCAGGCCAGTATTAAATGTTTAATGCATTGCAGAAGTGGGATTATAAGAAAGAAAATTTTGAGTTTTTTTTTTTCCTCTCTCATTTTTTTTTTTTCTTTTCCCCTTTACCTCAGAGTGGCTTAAGCTTGCTGCAGACATGAATGTCCAGACCTTGATTACAAGTGTGGACCAGCTTGCCGCTCGTGTGCAGGGTATACAAGATTATGTTATCAGAAATCCTAGGTCTGAACCCAAGATTCCGATTCCTGAACTGTTTTCAGGAGACCGATTTAAGTTTAGGAATTTCAGGAATAATTGTAAATTGTTTTTGTCCCTGAAACCTTGTTCGTCTGGAGACTCTGCTCAACAAGTAAGAATTGTTATTTCATTCTTACGGGGTGACCCTCAAGATTGGGCTTTTTCGTTGGCGCCAGGAGATCCGGCATTGGCTGATATTGATGCGTTTTTTCTGGCGCTCGGTTTACTTTATGAGGAACCCAATCTTGAGATTCAGGCAGAGAAAGCCTTGCTGGCTATGTCTCAGGGCCAGGACGAGGCTGAGGTGTATTGCCAAAAATTTCGGAAATGGTCCGTGCTGACACATTGGAACGAGTGTGCACTGGCCGCTAATTTTAGAAATGGCCTTTCTGAGGCCATTAAGAATGTTATGGTGGGTTTTCCCATTCCCACAGGTCTGAATGATACCATGTCCCTGGCTATTCAAATTGACCGGCGGTTGCGGGAGCGCAAAACCGCAAATTCCCTCATGTTGTTGTCTGAACAGACACCTGATGTGATGCAATGTGATAGAAAAACCGCAAATTCCCTCATGGTGTTGTCTGAACGGACACCTGATTTGATGCAATGTGATAGAATCCTGACTAGAAATGAGAGGAAAATTCATAGACGCCGGAATGGCTTGTGCTACTACTGTGGTGATTCTACACATGTTATCTCAGCATGCTCTAAACGTATATCTAAGGTTGTTAGTCCTGTCACCGTTGGTAATTTGCATCCTAAGTTTATTCTGTCTGTAACTTTGATTTGCTCACTGTCATCTTATCCTGTCATGGCGTTTGTAGATTCAGGTGCTGCCCTGAGTCTTATGGATCTCTCATTTGCTAAGCGCTGTGGTTTTATTCTTGAACCATTAGAAAATCCTATCCCTCTTAGGGGTATTGATGCTACGCCATTGGCAGAAAATAAGCCGCAGTATTGGACACAGGTTACCATGTGCATGACTCCTGAACACCGCGAGGTGATACGTTTTCTCGTTCTACATAAAATGCATGATTTGGTTGTTTTGGGGCTGCCATGGTTACAGACCCATAATCCAGTCCTTGACTGGAAGGCTATGTCAGTGTCTAGTTGGGGCTGTCGTGGTATTCATGAGGATTCCCTGCCTGTGTCTATTGCTTCTTCTACGCCTTCGGAAGTTCCGGAGTATTTGTCTGATTATCAGGATGTCTTTAGCGAGTCCAGGTCCAGTGCATTGCCTCCTCATAGGGAATGTGACTGTGCAATAGATTTGATTCCAGGCAGTAAATTTCCTAAGGGAAGACTGTTTAATCTGTCGATACCTGAACATACCGCTATGCGTTCATATATCAAGGAGTCTCTGGAGAAAGGACACATCCGTCCGTCTTCTTCCCCTCTTGGTGCGGGATTCTTTTTTGTGGCTAAAAAGGACGGATCTTTGAGGCCTTGTATTGACTATCGGCTTTTAAATAAGATCACTGTCAAATTTCAGTATCCTTTGCCGCTGTTGTCTGACTTGTTTGCCCGGATTAAAGGTGCCAAGTGGTTTACCAAGATAGACCTTCGTGGTGCGTACAACCTTGTGCGCATTAAGCAAGGGGATGAATGGAAAACCGCATTCAATACGCCCGAAGGTCATTTTGAGTACTTGGTGATGCCTTTTGGGCTCTCTAATGCCCCTTCAGTTTTTCAGTCCTTTATGCATGACATTTTCCGGAACTATCTGGATAAATTTTTGATCGTTTATCTGGATGATATTCTGGTTTTTTCTGATAATTGGGACTCGCATGTGGAGCAGGTCAGGATGGTCTTTAAAATTTTGCGTGAAAATTCTTTGTTTGTCAAGGGCTCAAAGTGTCTTTTTGGTGTACAGAAGGTTCCCTTTTTGGGGTTCATTTTTTCCCCTTCTGCTGTGGAGATGGACCCAGTCAAGGTCCGAGCTATTCTTGATTGGACTCAGCCCTCGTCAGTTAAGAGTCTTCAGAAGTTCTTGGGTTTCGCTAACTTCTACCGTCGTTTTATCGCTAACTTTTCTAGCATTGTGAAACCTTTGACGGATATGACCAAGAAGGGCTCCGATGTGGTTAATTGGGCTCCTGCTGCCGTGGAGGCTTTCCAGGAGTTGAAACGTCGGTTTACTTCGGCGCCTGTTTTGTGCCAGCCTGATGTCTCGCTTCCCTTTCAAGTTGAGGTGGATGCTTCAGAGATTGGAGTGGGGGCCGTTTTGTCGCAGAGAGGCCCTGGTTGCTCTGCTATGAGACCTTGCGCCTTTTTCTCTAGGAAGTTTTCGCCTGCGGAGCGAAATTATGATGTGGGCAATCGGGAGTTGTTGGCCATGAAATGGGCATTTGAGGAGTGGCGTCATTGGCTCGAGGGTGCTAAGCATCGTGTGGTGGTCTTGACTGATCACAAAAATCTGATGTACCTCGAGTCTGCTAAACGCCTGAATCCTAGACAGGCCCGCTGGTCATTGTTTTTCTCCCGTTTTGACTTTGTTGTCTCGTATTTACCAGGTTCAAAGAATGTGAAGGCCGATGCTCTTTCCAGGAGCTTTGTGCCTGATGCTCCTGGAGTCGCTGAACCTGTTGGTATTCTTAAGGATGGAATTATCTTGTCAGCTATTTCTCCAGATCTGCGACGTGTGTTGCAGAGATTTCAGGCTGATAGGCCTGATTCTTGTCCACCTGACAGACTGTTTGTGCCTGATAAGTGGACCAGCAGAGTCATTTCCGAGGTTCATTCCTCGGTGTTGGCAGGTCACCCAGGAATTTTTGGCACCAGAGATCTGGTGGCCAGATCCTTTTGGTGGCCTTCCTTGTCTAGGGATGTGCGGTCATTTGTACAGTCCTGTGGGACTTGTGCTCGAGCTAAGCCTTGCTGTTCTCGTGCCAGCGGGTTGCTCTTGCCCTTGCCTGTCCCTAAGAGACCTTGGACACATATCTCCATGGATTTCATTTCTGATCTTCCGGTGTCTCAAGGCATGTCTGTTATCTGGGTGATATGTGATCGCTTCTCCAAGATGGTCCATTTGGTTCCTTTGCCTAAGCTGCCTTCCTCTTCCGATCTGGTTCCTGTGTTTTTCCAGAACGTGGTTCGTTTGCACGGCATCCCTGAGAATATTGTGTCAGACAGAGGATCCCAGTTCGTTTCCAGATTCTGGCGATCCTTTTGTAGTAGGATGGGCATTGACTTGTCGTTTTCGTCTGCTTTCCATCCTCAGACTAATGGACAGACGGAGCGAACTAATCAGACTTTGGAGGCTTATTTGAGGTGTTTTGTCTCTGCTGATCAGGACGATTGGGTGACCTTCTTGCCGTTAGCTGAGTTTGCCCTTAATAATCGGGCTAGTTCCGCCACCTTGGTTTCGCCGTTTTTCTGCAACTCTGGTTTCCACCCTCGTTTTTCTTCGGGTCATGTGGAACCTTCTGACTGCCCTGGGGTGGATTCTGTGGTGGATAGGTTGCAGCGGATCTGGAATCTTGTGGTGGACAACTTGAAGTTGTCACAGGAGAGGGCTCAGCGCTTTGCCAACCGCCGCCGTGGTGTGGGTCCCCGACTACGTGTTGGGGATTTGGTGTGGCTTTCTTCCCGCTTTGTTCCTATGAAGGTTTCCTCTCCCAAATTTAAACCTCGTTTTATTGGTCCTTACAAGATATTGGAAATTCTTAATCCTGTATCCTTTCGCCTGGATCTTCCTGTGTCGTTTGCTATCCACAACGTGTTTCATAGGTCCTTGTTGCGGCGGTACGTTGTGCCTGTGGTTCCTTCTGCTGAGCCTCCTGCTCCGGTGTTGGTTGAGGGCGAGTTGGAGTACGTGGTGGAGAAGATCTTGGATTCTCGTCTCTCCAGGCGGAGGCTTCAGTACCTGGTCAAGTGGAAGGGCTATGGTCAGGAAGATAATTCCTGGGTGGTCGCCTCTGATGTTCATGCGGCCGATTTAGTTCGTGCCTTTCACGCCGCTCATCCTGATCGCCCTGGTGGTCGTGGTGAGGGTTCGGTGACCCCTCACTAAGGGGGGGGTACTGTTGTGATTTTGCTTTTTGCTCCCTCTAGTGGTCATTAGTGATTTGACTCTGGAGCGTCTGTCTTTTCCTATATCCTCACCTGGGCCGTTAGTTCAGGGGCGTTGCTATATAAGCTCCCTGGACCTTCAGTTCAATGCCTGGCATCGTTGAAATCAGAGCTAATCTGTTGTGCTCTTGTCCTATGATCCTGGTTCCTGTATTTCAAGCTAAGTCTGCTTCCTTGCTTTTTGCTTTTGTTTTGTTTGGTATTTTTGTCCAGCTTGTTCCAATCTGTATCCTGACCTTTGCTGGAAGCTCTAGGGGGCTGGTGTTCTCCCCCCGGACTGTTAGACGGTTCGGGGGTTCTTGAATCTCCAGCATGGATTTTTATAGGGTTTTTGTTGACCAGATAAGTTATCTTGCTATATTCTGCTATTAGTAAGCTGGCCTCTCTTTGCTGAACCTGGTTCATTTCTGTGTTTGTCATTTCCTCTTACCTCACCGTTATTATTTGTGGGGGGCTTGTATCTTGCTTTGGGGTCCCTTTCTCTGGAGGCAAGAGAGGTCTTTGTTTTCTTCTCCTAGGGGTAGTTAGATTCTCCGGCTGGCGCGAGTCATCTAGCGATCACCGTAGGCATGATCCCTGGCTACTTCTAGTGTTGGCGTTAGGAGTAGCTATTTGGTCAACCCAGTTACCACAGCCCTATGAGCTGGATTTTTGTATCTCGCAGACTTACACGTTCCTCTGAGACCCTGTCCACTGGGGTCATAACACTTCTGCTGATACATGCAGCTGAATTTTCAGCATCTGCATAAGAGCCAGGCGCCTTTGGTGCCTGCGCAGAGCTATGACCAGCCTTGTAGTGGGTCACATGGCATAATCCTGTAATCAACACCATCTTCATCATATGAGTGAACCGATTATTACCGCATCCAATGTTGTAGTGGAACGCCCGCCAGGGCTGTGGGGTACTCGGTACCAGGTCCATTACTTAAAGGGACATGTCACGGCTGCAGCGACCCTGTCCGTGGCCCTGGGCGCCCATGTTAAAGGGATAGTCTTTAAAGAGATTTGTAAAATAATAAATGTTTATGATGCCACCTGTGGTAATCGTTAAGAGGTGACCAACGCTGCTTAAAGGGGTCCTCTGGGGTGAGGTTATGGCAGACAGATGGTATAACTTCCCTCAGGTGAAGTAGATCCCAAGGGCTCCTGGTGAATAGGTGGAAGATGGTGAGTGGTGTAGTAAAGAACGAAGGACGCAGTTGTGCAGTCTTTTTACCTGGTTTACTGATGGTAGCAGGCAGCCACAGTCCAGGGCACCAGATCACAGGTACAGGAAGGGTCTGGCCGGCTTGCAAGCAAGTTCAGAGTCCCCTTTAACAAGGTGGAGTTAAAAGCCTTCCTTTTAGCGCAGTGATATTGTAGTCCCTTACTGCCTAAGGCTTCTGGCAAGGTCCTCTCAGTTCTCTTTGTCCCCCTTTAGGTAGGACTCAAACCCGAATGACAGGTGACTCAAGCCTTTTTACAGGGCTCTATTTTTCACTGTGTCTCCTGGGTGTCAGGGAGGTAGCCCAGTCGCTGCTATTCTCCCTTGTTGTCACTCTCCTGTGCGTCGCTCTCTGGCATGTTAGCTAAAGGCTGTTCTTCCTTCTGTATCTCGCTATTTAGGAGCTACAGCACCTCAGGCTGTATGGCCCTTCACCCGTTCTTCTGCCTTAGACTGCTCCAATCTACTGTCCGGCACCAACTGTCTAAATCTTCCTAACTGACTAGCAACTGCCTAGCAACAAACTCCTCCTCCCGACCAGAGAGAGCAGCTCCCCTGAAGTCGGGTGTAGAGCTCCCCCTTCTGACCTTGACTCAGAATGGTGTTGTATGTGCTAATTACCTGTTAAGAGGAATCTTCCATCACTTCCAAGCGTGACATCACTCTCCGTGTGAGGAATGCCACTGTGACAACCAGGACCCTGGGGTGTTACACTCCCCCCGTTAAATCCAGTACTCCCGGACTTGGAAAAGAAAGCAACAACTCAGGTTAGATAAAAGACATACAAAACTTTTTTAAATGCATGTAACAGGTTAAACGTTGGTTTCCTTTATGGGAGGTAATTAGGCTTGGACGTTGCAAAACTTTATATAACAAGTGCAAACATTTTTCAAGTGCACAATATTACATTATTAACATTTTTACTTCTTGTTCTAGGGCAGGTCCTCAGGTCTGCATCCTCTTGGACTGGAGGCCAGCTGGATCTTCGCCTTTGGGGGCACTTGCATGGACTGCACAATTTTGGTTAAGGGCATAGTCCTCTATACTGTCCTGCACCGTTATTTTTACATCCAAAGAATCTCATTTTTACTATTGCTGCAGAGCAAGTGTCAAAAGTGTCTTTCAGTGTGGCTAATATTTGCTCAATATTTCCTGGTGGCTGGGGCTGGTGAGGACCCAGCGGTCATGGTGCACATTGGCACAAATGACAAAGTTAGAGGTAGGTGGAAGGTCCTTAAAGATGATTTCAGGGAATTAGGCTGCAAGCTGAAAGCAAGGACCTCCAACGTGGTATTTTCCCAAATACTGCCTGTACCACGTGCCACGCCAGAGAGGCAACGGGAGATTAGGGAGGTTAATAAGTGGCTCAAGAATTGGTGTAGGAAGGAGGGGTTTGGGTTCCTGCAGAACTGGGCCGACTTCTCAGTTGGCTACAGGCTCTACGCTAGGGACGGGCTGCACCTCAATGGGGAAGGTGCAGCTATGCTGGGGGAGAAAATGGTTAGAAGGTTGGAGGAGTGTTTAAACTAGGGATTGGGGGGGAGGGTATTCATTTTATAGGAGGGGAAGATAGTGCAGATAGAGACCTGGGCACAAATAAGGAAGTTGGGGGTGGCGGTGGCATGGGGGGTGGGGTTAGAACAGTTAGTAATTTAAGAAAGAATAGAGGTACAGAGAGTAACATCAAGTGCATGTATACTAATGCCAGAAGCCTCGCCAACAAAATGGATGAATTAGAACTAATGTTGTTGGAGCATAATTATGACATGGTGGGGATATCTGAGACGTGGCTGGATGAGAGCCATGACTGGGCTGTTAACTTGCAGGGCTATAGCCTGTTCAGAAATGACCGTACAGATAAGCGAGGGGGTGGGGTGTGTCTGTATGTAAAATCTTCCTTAAAACCCATCCTGCGTGATAATATAGGTGAATTTAATGAAAATGTAGAGTCCCTGTGGGTGGAGATAAGGGGAGGGGGAAAAAATAATAAATTACTGATAGGGGTTTGTTATAAATCTCCAAAACTAATGGAAGCAATGGAGAATATCCTCGTAAAGCAAATAGATGAAGCTGCGACTCAAGGAGAAGTCATTATTATGGGGCACTTCAACTACCCTGAAATAGATTGGGGAACAGAAACCTGCAGTTCCAGCAAAGGTAATCGGTTTTTGACAACTATGAGAGACAATTACCTTTCACAACTGGTTCAGGACCCAACAAGGAGGGGGGCACTGCTAGACCTAATATTAACCAACAGGCCAGACCGCATATCAAATATAAGGGTTGGGGGTCACTTGGGGAATAGTGATCACAAAATAATAAGTTTTCATGTAACCTTTAATAAGATGGGTAGTAGGGGGGTGACAAGGACACTAAACTTCAGGAGGGCAAATTTCCAACGGATGAGAGAGGATCTTGGTGCAATTAACTGGGACGATATCCTGAGACACAAAAATACACAAAGAAAATGGGAGACATTTATTAGCATCCTGGATAGGACCTGTGCACAGTATATACCGTATGGGAATAAACATACTAGAAATAGGAGGAAACCAATATGGCTAAATAGAGCTGTAAGGGGTGCAATAAGGGACAAAAAGAAAGCATTTAGAGAATTAAAGGAAGTAGGTAGTGAGGAGGCATTAAATAAATACAGAAAATTAAATAAATTCTGTAAAAAGCAAATCAAGGCAGCAAAGATTGAGACAGAGAGACTCATTGCCAGAGAGAGTAAAAATAATCCCAAAATATTCTTTAACTATATAAATAGTAAGAAACTAAAAAATGACAGTGTTGGCCCCCTTAAAAATAGTCTGGGTGAAATGGTGGATGAGGATGAGGAAAAAGCCAATATGCTAAATGACTTTTTTTCATCAGTATTTACAAAAGAAAATCCCATGGCAGACAAAATGACTAGTGATAAAAATTCCCCATTAAATGTCACCTGCTTAACCCAGCAGGAAGTACAGCGGCGTCTAAAAATAACTAAAATTGACAAATCTCCGGGCCCGGATGGGATACACCCCCGAGTACTGCAGGAACTAAGTACAGTCATTGATAGACCATTATTTTTAATCTTTAAAGAGTCCATAATAACAGGGTCTGTACCACAGGACTGGCGTATAGCAAATGTGGTGCCAATATTCAAAAAAGGGGCAAAAACTGAACTCGGTAATTATAGGCCAGTAAGCTTAACCTCTACTGTGGGTAAAATCCTGGAGGGCATTCTAAGGGATGCTATGCTGGAGTATCTGAAGAGGAATAACCTCATGACCCAGTATCAGCACGGATTTACTAGGGACCGTTCATGTCAGACTAATTTGATCAGCTTCTATGAAGAGGTAAGTTCCGGACTGGACCAAGGGAACCCAGTGGATGTAGTATATATGGACTTTTCCAAAGCTTTTGATACGGTGCCACACAAAAGGTTGTTACATAAAATGAGAGTAATGGGGATAGGGGAAAATATGTGTAAGTGGGTTGAGAGCTGGCTCAGGGATAGGAAACAAAGGGTGGTTATTAATGGAGCACACTCGGACTGGGTCACGGTTAGCAGTGGGGTACCACAGGGGTCAGTATTGGGCCCTCTTCTTTTTAACATATTTATTAATGACCTTGTAGGGGGCATTCAGAGTAGAATTTCAATATTTGCAGATGACACTAAACTCTGCAGGGTAATCAATACAGGGGAGGACAATTTTATATTACAGGATGATTTATGTAAACTAGAAGCTTGGGCTGATAAATGGCAAATGAGCTTTAATGGGGATAAATGTAAGGTCATGCACTTGGGTAGAAGTAATAAGATGTATAACTATGTGCTTAATTCTAAAACTCTGGGCAAAACCGTCAATGAAAAAGACCTGGGTGTATGGGTGGATGACAAACTCATATTCAGTGGCCAGTGTCAGGCAGCTGCTACAAAGGCAAATAAAATAATGGGATGTATTAAAAGAGGCATAGATGCTCATGAGGAGAACATAATTTTACCTCTATACAAGTCACTAGTTCGACCACACTTAGAATACTGTGTACAGTTCTGGTCTCCGGTGTATAAGAAAGACATAGCTGAACTAGAGCGGGTGCAGAGAAGAGCAACCAAGGTTATTAGAGGACAGGGGGGTCTGCAATACCAAGATAGGTTATTACACTTGGGGCTATTTAGTTTGGAAAAACGAAGACTAAGGGGTGATCTTATGTTAATGTATAAATATATGAGGGGACAGTACAAAGACCTTTCTGATGATCTTTTTAATCATAGACCTGAGACAGGGACAAGGGGGCATCCTCTACGTCTGGAGGAAAGAAGGTTTAAGCATAATAACAGACGCAGATTCTTTACTGTAAGAGCAGTGAGACTATGGAACTCTCTGCCGTATGATGTTGTAATGAGTGATTCATTAATTAAATTTAAGAGGGGACTGGATACCTTTCTGGAAAAGTATAATGTTACAGGGTATATACACTAGATTCCTTGATAAGGCGTTGATCTAGGGAACTAGTCTGATTGCCGTATGTGGAGTCGGGAAGGAATTTTTTTCCCCATGGTGGAGTTACTCTTTGCCACATGGGTTTTTTTTGCCTTCCTCTGGATCAACATGTTAGGGCATGTTAGGTTAGGCTATGGGTTGAACTAGATGGACTTACAGTCTTCCTTCAACCTTAATAACTATGTAACTATGTAAATATCTGGCCAGGATTTTACTTCTCTTTGTGGTGCACCAATTAATTGGCCAGTTAGGATGCTGACTTTTTATTGTTCCAACAGGGGGTACACCTGAAATAAGCAGCAGAGTCTTTCTTTAAAGTCACTGAAGGTGTGGGACTCCCCTGAATATTGTGGCAGCCAGGCCGCTCCTGGTATATAGGGCATAGGTAGCAGCATTATTGGAGCTGTTACTGTGGTGGGGTCTGGCCTATTTGCAGGAGCTACTGTCACTGCGGGGACCGGTGGCATTATGGGACCTGCAGCTGCGACCGCCGCTAGTTCTCCTCCCAGGTCCGACATTTCTATTCCCCTGTGCTAACCTTCAGTTTGGCTGACGTCTCTCCTTCAGAGTCTGCAGCTGTTCCTCCTGTGCACGGTTAGTCACTCTTTCCGCTCCTCCATCCAGGACTTTGCAGCGTCTTCACTTGCAGTTCTCCTGCACGGCGTCCTCACTTGAGGCTCTCACTTCAGGCTCCGCCCACAATGGCACGCCTCTCTTTTCCTGCACTCTTTGTGGCACTCTTTCTGGCGGCTGTTGGCGGCTATTTTGAAAACACAGTGCGCGCATCGTGTGACACAGTTATGGCAATGTTTTGATGGCGATGTTTTAGAAACCCATTAAAGTCTCTGGCATACAATTTATAAAGTCTCTCTTTTAAGCATAGTCTTTTAGGCGCACAAGACTCGTTTTCTGGGTCGGTCAATCTAGTTTGTGACGCCAAAATGAAACGCCCGCCAGGGCCGTTGGGTACTCGGTACTGGGTCCGGTACTTAAAGGGATGTGTCACAGCGGTGGCAACCCAGTCCGTGGCCCTGGGCACCCATGTAAAAGGGAAGGTCTTTAAAGGGGTTTTTGAAATAAAGAAAGTTTGTGATGCCACCTGTGGTATTCGGTCAGGGATGACCAACACTGCTTAAAGGGGTCCTCTGGGGTGATGTTATGGCAGCCAGATGGTATAACTTCCCACAGGTGAAGTAGGTCCCCAGGGCTCCTGGTGAATATATGGAAGATGGTGAGTGGTGCAGTAAAGAACAAAGGACACAGTTGTGCAGTCTTTTTACCTGGTTTACTGATGGTAGCAGGTAGCCACAGTCCAGGGCACCAGAACATAGGTACAGGCAGGGTCCAGCCAGCTTGGAAGCGAGTTCAGAGTCCAGCTTTACCAGGTGGAGTTAAAAGCCTTCCTCTTAGCGCGGTGGTATTATAGTCCCTTACTGCCTATGGCTTCTTAGCAAGGTCCTCTCAGTTATCTCTGTCCTTTATTGAAGTGGGACACAAACCCGTATGACAGGTGACTCGAGCCTTTTTACAGGGTCTCTATCATGACCCTGGCTCTATATGTCACTGTGTCTCCTTGGTATTAGGGCGGACAGGTTACGTCCCGTGTAGTCTAGCTGTCCTATCGGTTTCTGCTGTGCCTCCTACAGTATGACACAACCTTGGTCTTCCGGTTACCAGTATCTGCACTCCCTTGTTGTCACTCTCCTGTGCTTCGCCCTCCAGCACGTTAGCTAAAGGCTGTTCTGCCTTCTGTATCTCACTATCTAGGAGCTACAGCACCTCAGGCTCTATGACCCCTCACCCGTCCTCCTGCCTCAGACTGCTCCAATCTGCTGTCTGGCACCAACTGTCTAAATCTACCTAACTGCCTAGCAACTAACTCCTCCTCCCAACCAGAGAGAGCAGCTCCCCTGAAGTCGGGTGTAGACCTCCCCCTTCAGGCCTGGAGTCAGAATGGTGTTGTATGTGCTAATTGCCTGTTAAGAGGAATCTTCCATCGCTTCCAAGCGTGACATCACTCTTCCCGTGAGGAAAGCAATGCCACTGTAGCAACCAGGACCCTGGGGCATCACAGTTGACTTGTCCTCCAGGGCCGTGGGGTAATCAGTACCGGGTCCAGTACTTAAAGGGGAATGTCACAGTGGTGGCAACCCGCTCCATGGCCCTGGGCGCCCAAGTAGTGGGAAAGTCTTTAATAGTGTTTTGTGAATAAAGTTTGTTTGTGACGCCACCTATGGTATTCTGTTAGTGGGGACTGACGCTGCTTAAAGGGGTCCTCTGGGGTGATATTATGGCAGCTAAGATGGTATATTTTCCCACAGGTGAACTTGGGTCCCCAGGGCTCTCGGTGTGTAGATGAAGATGATGAGTGGTGCATTAAGAAAGGGAGGACACAGGTTTGCAGTCTCTTTACCTGGTTTACTGAAGACTTCAGGCAACCACAGTCCAGGGTATCAGATCACAGGTACAGGCAGGGTCTGGCCGGCTTGAAAGCGAGTTCAGAGTCGCCTTTACCAGGTGGAGTTGAAAGCATTCTTACTAGCACTTTGGTGTAGTCCCTTGCTGCCTGTGGCTCCTATCAAGGTCCTCTCAGTTCTTTCTGTCCTCCTTAAAGGTGGGACACTAACCCATATGACAGGTGGCTTGAGCCTTTTTACAGGGTCTCTATTATGACCCAGGCTCTATGTGCCACTGTGTCTCCTGGGTATTAGGGCAGACAGGTGATGTGAAGTCCAGCTGTCCTGCCAGTTTCTGCTGTCAGACTCGGAGTCCCTCAAAACCTCGGTCTTCTGGCTACCGGAATCTGCGCTCTGCAGGGAGGTAGCCCAATCGACGCTGTCCTCCCCAGTTGTCACTCTCTTGTGCTTCGCCCTCCTGCACGCCCACTACAAGCTGTTCTTCCTTCTGTGTTATCTCTGTCCAGGAGCTGCAGCACCCTCGTGGCTGCATTGCCCCTCAGTCCTTTATCTGCTGCAGACTCCCACGTCCACTCAGCTGCACTCCTCTCGTACTAACTCCGCCTAAGCTGATGTTCCTCAACAAGCTCCCTTCTGTTATTCCTTGACAGGAACTGACTAACTTTCCCTCCAGACTAGAATATATATACGAGGAGCCACCCACAAGCTGGATCAGAGCTCCCCCTTCTGGCCTGGGGTGTGAGCATGTTGCATGGAATGTATGTAAGTTGTGAGGAAAGAAATGCCACTGTAACAACCAGGACCCAGGGGTATTACATTTACACACCACAAAGATGAGAAACCAGACTCTTTATTAGGTACCTATGATATTCCCAGTGCGATCTCCCAGTTTAATGCATTTTATCACATGTATCCTTAAATTGTACAGCATTTAGCAAAAAACTATTTGGCTTTGATCGCTATATAAAAAAAAATTGAATAGTTAAAGTTTCTAAAGTTTATTGTGCTCTATGCACTAAATACAGTATAAATGTAGCAAGTAATGGTAAACTGACTGAACAAAGAACTAGTCTGAACTGGTGCATAACCAAAAAACAACTTACATAGCAAATAGATAAATGGCTGCACTCAATTTTTGTACTAAAGCAAGGGAATGTGTAATACATGAAATGTGAATAGCATAGTGGCTTCTGAAATCTATGAAAAAACACATGAGATGCTTAGCACAAAATTTGGCCAAAAAATGTGAGCCCATCCACCAACGTCGAGGTAATCTCATATAAATGCAGGCTTTACCAAGATATTAGCCAGAGGTAAGTGTTCACACTAGGCAGTCAGGTCAGGGACTCATCTAATCCATGAGATTACCTTGACGTTGGTGGATGGACGCACCCTGTTCTTTCCACGGTACAGTATAGACAACATTATATAGCAATTCACAGTGCATTGTTTTCTCATCTCTCATACAATCACCAGCCGGCACCCCTACGTTACATGCACAATTTACCCCACATATGGTTCGTCACAGTTATCAGGCATAACCATACTCCTCCCCTTCCTGCCTTTACAGATATACTGTATATCACATATCAGATTCCAGGACACACATTGCTGGCATAATAGATTTATTCTGGTGTCCACATTTACTGCTCCCTATACAAAATAACTATCAAGGGCAGGTTGACAGGACTTTCAATGTCTGTTCAAGATGCCGGATCTGTGGCGCACACTCCCCTACACACGTGACCGCTATGACTCTCGGCATCACGTGACACTGACTCCCGGGCACTTAAACCCGGAAGTACTAACCCAGTACACAGCGCGCTTCCCCAGGCGACATAGAACACCACCAGCGCTGGAGCTCCACAACGGTAAGAAGGCACCCTTTGTCCTCTACCATTCTGTCCATATCGCAGGCCCTTCATTCATGCATTATCCCCTAATATAGTGCTGACCACTAGTGTTGAGGAATACCGTCCGATACTTGAAAGTATCGGTATCGGAAAGTATCGGCCGATACCGGCAAAGTATCGGATCTAATCCGATACCGATACCCGATACCAATACAAGTCAATGGGACTCAAGTATCGGACGGTATCCCTGATGGTTCCCAGGGTCTGAAGGAGAGAAAACTCTCCTTCAGGCCCTGGGATCCAAATTACTGTGTAAAATAAAGAATTAAAATAAAAAATATTGCTATACTCACCTCTCCGACGCAGCCTGCACCTTACCGAGGGAACCGGCAGCCTTCTTTGCTTAAAATGCGCGCGTTTACTGCCTTCCGTGACTAGTGTTGAGCATTCCGATACCGCAAGTATCGGGTATCGGCCGATACTTGCGGTATCGGAATTCCGATACCGGGATTCCGATACTTGCCGCGTATCGGATACCGGAATCGGAAGTTCCCAGATTCAAACTGCACAAATTCAGCCAATGAGAATGATTCCAAGTGTGGGCACATCCTGTTCAGCATGAAGGGCATGAAACTACTGGCATGGCTGTGATTGGCTGCTGAAATGATGTCATGATGCAGTTTAAAAGTCGCTGGCGCCATTTTGCGCTCACTCTGCTGTGAATTCAGTTAGTGACAGGACGCTGTTTGCTGACTGAGGGCCAGTTTAGAGATAGCGATTTGCTTCTTTGTGCTTTTCAAAGGCTAATTTAGCAACCGCTGTGTTCACCTACTATTCACCTTGCTTTTGCCTTGTAGCGCTGTTTTCACAGCGATCTGCAAGGTCTGTGTGTGTGTGTGTGTGAGTGCAGCCCACTCTCTAGTCTGAGTGCAGCCACATAGGCCATCCATAGCTGGTTGTATTCAGTTCAGGGAGGGTGGTTCATTGCCTCATACTGTTCTTTTTTTTTTTTTTTTTCCAAGTAGTGTAGTCTGCTGCTAATTTTTTCAAAAAATTCCTATTAGTGTCTTTCCACCCGTCTCCAGCTAATTTGTGGAAAAACACTACATAGGATAACGTAGAGGAGGGTTTTTGGGCCTTGCAGCGCCGTTTACGGCTGTCTGCACGGTCTCCGTGTGACTGCAGCTTGCCCTGTAGTCTGTGAGCAGCCATAGCCTGGTTGTCTCCAGCTCAGGGTTCTCCACTGCGTCATACCGCAAAATCAATTTTCCTTTTATTTTAAGTAGTGCAGGCTGCTGCACATTTTTTCAAAAAATTCCTTTTAGTGTCTTTCCACCCGTCTCCAGCTAATTTGTGGAAAAACACTACATAGGATAACGTAGAGGAGGGTTTTTGGGCCTTGCAGCGCCGTTTACGGCTATCTGCACGGTCTCCGTGTGACTGCAGCTCGCCCTGTAGTCTGTGAGCAGCCATAGCCTGGTTGTCTCCAGCTCAGGGTTCTCCACTGGGTCATACCGCAAAATCAATTTTCCTTTTATTTTAAGTAGGGCAGGCTGCTGCACATTTTTTCAAAAAATTCCTATTAGTGTCTTTCCACCCGTCTCCAGATAATTTGTGGAAAAACACTACATAGGATAACGTAGAGGAGGGTTTTTGGGCCTTGCAGCGCCGTTTACGGCTGTCTGCACGGTCTCCGTGTGACTGCAGCTCTATCTGTTGTCAGTTCAGCCCCCAAGAAACAAATAAACAAAAAAGTTCACCAAACACACCAGTGACACCACTTTACATTTGTGTAGGCCACATTAGCTCATATTAAAGTCTAGTCCACACTTTAGAAAATTAGTGTTTCTTATACCTGTTAGGAGTTGTTCAGGAATAAGCACACAAAGCCGTTAGTACTTTTCTGCTTATCTTTATCAGTCAACCAAGATGAAGAAGGCAGTGAGTAAGGCACGTGGGCGTGGGCGTGGGCGCGGAGCAGGGAGGGGACGTGGGGATTCTGTGCCTGCTGCGGGCACCGGTGACTCATCAGCACCCACTTTCAGCAGGGAACAGTCATTCATGCGCAGCTTTGTCACAGAGCGCCGTACACCGCTGCTGCGTGAAGAACAAATTGAAGCCGTTGTCGGATGGATGGCAGCTAATGCATCAACTTCAATTAGTGTCACATCCTCTCAGACACAGAGCACTGGAGAGCAGCCATCTGTCTCTTCACCACCTGCCAAATTGCCCAGGCAGACAGAGAGCCCAGGACAGGAGCCGTCTCTACTTCTGTTCTCTGAATCTCTTGGCTTGGAAACAGGGGGCCAGCCAAGCAGCATTGGAGAAATGGAAGAAGAGGCAGGGTGCAGTGATGCCCAACAGCTTTTTCTCTCTTCCTCTGAAGAGGCGGGTGGGCCAGTGGCTCCGGTCACCACATCGCAGGCCGCATCAGCTGATGATGACACTCAGGTGCCACTTACTGGTGCGTGCTCTGCTGCTGAGACTACCCAGGAGGAGCAGTTGGGGGCAGAGGGTAGTGTAGATGATGAGGTCCTTGACCCATCTTGGCGTGAGGGACAGGAAGGTGGTGGGAGCAGCTCTGAGGAAGAGATTCCCCGTACGGCCCAAAGAGGGAGAGGGAGGGGGAAGACTGTGGATCCTGCAGCCTCCGCTTTGGCACCCGTTAGGAGCATGTCTCTTCCAAAAGCCAAAAAGGGCGCTCCCAAGACTTGCAGTGCCTGGTCCTTTTTTGACACATTGCAGATGACATTTGCTATGTCAAATGCAAGGTGTGTCATCACAAAGTCAAAAGAGGGAAAAATGTCAGCAACCTCAATACCTCCAACATGTGGAAACATGTGCGCACCAGGCACCCGGCAGAGTTAGAAAAACACACTGAAGAGCTAGGCCAACCAACAGCGGCAGCTACCACCCCTTCAGCTTGTGTTGCCTCTTCCTCCAGCTCACACGCAGCTGGTTCGGCTTCCTCCCAGGAACGCCGTGGAAGAACCTCTGGCCTTGTTGTCCAGAGACCCGCTGTAATTCCACCCGCAGCACCACTTTCCCAGTCATCCACACACTCCCAGCCCAGTCTACAGCCATCGGTAGTACAGGCATGGGAGAAAAGGCGGCCTTTCTCGTCAAACCACCCACGAGCACAGGCTCTGACTGCAGGCATTGCCAAACTTCTGTCACTGGAAATGCTGTCATTCAGGCTGGTGGAGACTGACAGCTTCCGTGACTTGATGTCATTGGCAGTCCCACAGTACAATGTGCCCAGCCGCTTTTACTTCAGCAGGCAAGCCGTCCCTGCCCTGCACAAGCATGTGGAGGGACACATAAAACACGCGCTACTGAACGCCGTCAGTAGCAAGGTCCACCTCACAACCGATGCGTGGACCAGTCAACATGGACAGGGGCGATACCTTTCCCTCACTGCCCATTGGGTTAATGTCGTTGAGCCGGGTACAGATCGTGCGAGTGGCGCAGGACGTGTCCTGCCCACTCCAAGGATTGCAGGAATCCATTCTGTACGCATTGACTCCTCCTCTTACACCAGTTCCTCAGAATCATCGCTGCAGGAGCCGTCACAGTCCACCTCCACATGGACCCGTGATGAACGTTTACCTGTTACGACCGACATGAGCACAGCCGTGGCCAAACGTCAACAGGCCGTCTTGAAATTAATTTATTTGGGGAATCGAAGCCACACAGCGCAGGAGCTCTGGAATGCCATCAAGCAGGAGAGCGATGTGTGGTTTGTGCCAGAGAATCTCCAGCCAGGCATGGTAGTGTGTGATAATGGCCGAAATCTGGTGGCAGCTCTGGGCCTCGGCAACCTCACTAACATCCCATGTCTGGCACATGTGCTCAATTTGGTCGTGCAGAGTTTTTTGAGGGACTATCCGGATCTTGATGCACTGCTGCACAAGGTCCACCTAGAGTGTGCTCACTTACGGCGTTCCAGCACGGCAAAAGCGCGCATTGCGGCTCTGCAGCGCCAACACCGCCTGCCGGAACATCGCATCATATGTGACCTACCTACCAGGTGGAATTCCACGTTACATATGTTGGAGCGGTTGTGTGAGCAGCAGCAAGCTGTAATGGAGTACCAGCTGCATCAGGCGCAAAGAAGTCGCACTCCGCGCCGTACAGACTTCACAACCACAGAGTGGGCCACTATGAATGACGTCTGCCAGGTTTTGCGTCCCTTTGATTATTCCACGCGGATGGCGAGTGCAGATGATGCACTAGTCAGCATGACTGTCCCCCTTATCTGCCTGCTTGAAAAATGACTGCAAGCGCTAAGGGATGATGTTGTGGAAGAGGTGGAGGATGAGGATTCAGCATTTCCATCATCTTCTGGACAGTCAGCGCCACGTGGTTCCTCACAAACGCGTAGGCAGGGGACAGTTTGTGAGGAGGATGAGGAGGAGTCAATGGAGGAGGAAGACATCCGTCCAGAGGAGGGAGTTACACAATTGTCCAGTACTCAGTGTGTACAGCGAGGGTGGGGTGATGACGAGCGGGCAGAGATCACGCCTCCAGCAGGGGACAGCGTTTCTTGGGCAGTTGGCAGTCTGCAGCACATGGTGGATTACATGCTGCAGTGCCTGAGAAACGACCGCCGCATCGCCCACATTCTCAACATGTCTGATTATTGGGTGTTCACCCTCCTCGATCCTCGCTACCGGGACAACGTAGAAAGCCTCATCACACCGTTGAACCGGGAGCGAAAAATGCGGGAGTACCTAGACACACTGGTGAATTCCATCATCTTCTCCATTCCAACTGAGAGAAGTGCTGCTAGTGCATTCCAAAGCAGCTCAGTGCGTCCAGGCAGTGGTGGAGGCTCTGCACAAAGAGGGAGCAGAAGCAGTGCCTCTGCCCAAGGCGAGACCAGTATGGCCCAACTGTGGCACAGTTTTCTGTGCCCGCCACAAAAGTCTACACCATCACAGACGGCTCCAGTCAGCAGGAGGCAACGGTTCCGTCAGATGGTGACAGACTACATGTCTTGCCCTCTTGCTGTACTCCCAGACGGCTCTTCACCTTTCAAGTTTTGGGTCTCAAAGCTGGATACATGGCCAGAGCTAAGCCAGTATGCATTGGAGGTGCTGTCTTGCCCTGCGGCCAGTGTATTATCGGAACGTGTCTTTAGTGCTGCAGGTGGTGTACTAACTGACGGTCGCATGCGACTATCCTCCGATAACGTTGACCGGCTTACTTTCCTGAAAATGAACAAGGCCTGGATCTCGCAGGAATTTGCCACTCCTCTTCCTGATTAAATAATTAGGTGACTGTCTACAGTATCCAGGTCTCCTGTTGTGTTCATCTTTCAACCACCTGAACTTTAATTCCTGGGCTTCAACACCGCCAGTTGAGGCTCAGAAGTGCCGTCTGCACAGTCAAAACATACGACCCAGTGTTATTGGGTTTCAGTAACGTCAGCTGATCCCCAGCTGTGTAGCCGGTAGTGTTGAGCATTCCGATACCGCAAGTATCGAGTATCGGCCGATATTTGCTGTATCGGAATTCCGATACCGAGATCCGATACTTTTGTGGTATCGGGTATCGGTATCGAAACAACATTAATGTGTAAAATAAAGAATTAAAATAAAAAATATTGCTATACTCACCTCTCCGACGCAGCCTGCACCTTACCGAGGGAACCGGCAGCGTTCTTTGCTTAAAATTCGCGCTTTAACATCCTTACGCGAAGTCCTGGCTTGTGATTGGTCGCGCGCCGCCCATGTGGCCGGGACGCAACCAATCACAGCAAGCCGTGACGTAATTTCAGGTCCTTCAGGATTTTAAAATTACGTTCCGGCATTGTGATTGGTTGCGTCGCGGTCACATGGGCGACGCAGCCAATCACAAGCCGTGACGTCACGGGAGGCAGGAGACACGCGCATTTTAAAACAACGCCGGAACGTAATTTTAAAATCCTGAAGGACCTGAAATTACGTCACGGCTTGCTGTGATTGGTTGCGTCCCGGCCACATGGGCGGCGCGCGACCAATCACAAGCCGGGACTTCGCGTAAGGATGTTAAAACGCGAATTTTAAGCAAAGAAGGCTGCCGGTTCCCTCGGTAAGGTGCAGGCTGCGTCGGAGAGGTGAGTATAGCAATATTTTTTATTTTAATTCTTTATTTTACACATTAATATGGTTCCCAGGGCCTGAAGGAGAGTTTCCTCTCCTTCAGACCCTGGGAACCATCAGGGATACCGTCCGATACATGAGTCCCATTGACTTGTATTGGTATCGGGTATCGGTATCGGATTAGATCCGATACTTTGTCGGTATCGGCCGATACTTTCCGATACCGATACTTTCAAGTATCGGACGGTATCGCTCAACACTAGTAGCCGGCAATGTGTCCTGCGACCGCCACGCTGACACAACAACTGAAATGTAAGGGAACCTGTCCCCCCCCCCAAGGCGTTTGTTACTGAAAGAGCCACCTTGTGCAGCAGTAATGCTGCACAAGGAAAAGGTAGCTATTTTTGTTTAGCTCCTTGCACACGCAGAACTTAATACTTATAAAATGTGTCCACTGATACCGTAAAACCGTCCCGGAGGTGGGACTTTCCTTCGTAATATGACGCAGCACAGCCGTCATTCCTACCCCCTTGGCGCCGTGCCCCGGCTCCTCAGTGTTGTTTGATTCCGTCCCGGAGCCTGCGCTGTTATGTTATCCCTTGGCCAGGCACACTTAACGCTGCCCATCTTCTGACATCATTTGGTGTCAGGCTGGCTGCGCCTGTGCGTCCGCGCTGGCCAAGAGCCCGCCTCGCAGTGTCTTCTGATTTAATCCCACTGGGGGCCTGAGATCCATGGACATGCGCAGTGCATATCTGAACCTCCACCTCTCACTCATCTCCCTACGCCTTCTTCAGACTGTGCGCCGTCAGCTGATCCCTAATAGCATGCCACGGCCGTGACGCCGCACAGTCTGAAGAAGCCGTAGGGAGGGTAGTGAGAGGCGAGGATATGCACTGCGCATGGCCACGGATCCCAGGCCCGCGGTGGGATTACATTAGACGACACTGCGAGGCGGGCTGTCGGCCAGCGCGGCCGCACAGGCGCAGCCAGCCTGACACCAAATGATGTCAGAAGATGGGCAGCGCTAAGTGTGCCTGGCCAAGGGATAACATAACAGCGCATGCTCCGGGACGGAATCAAACAACGCTGAGGAGCCGGGGCACGGCGCCAAGGGGGTAGGAATGACGGCTGTGCTGCGTCATATTACGAAGGAAAGTCCCACCTCCGGGACGGTCTCACGGTTTCAGGGGACACATTTTTTAAGTGTTTAGTTCTGTGTTTGCAAGGAGCATCATGAAAAGAGCCACCTTTTCCTTTTGCATCTTTTGTGCTGCACAAGCTGGCTCTTTCAGCTACAAACGCCTTTGGGGGGGTTAAAGGTTCCCTTTCGACTTTCTCCAATCAGGCTTCGGCCTACATTGTGTTCCTCTGCTTCTCCTGCTGTCCCTGGGCTCCAACACCGCTAGTTGTTGCCTGGTAGTGCTGTCCGCACAGTCCCAACAGTCCCTCCTCTGTTATTGGGGTTGAGTAACGTCAGCTGTTCCCCTGCTGTGTGTGTGGCAATCCCTCCTATCTCCTCCACCTCCACCTCCCCCTCCTGTCCCTGGGCTCCAACACTGCTAGTTGCCGTCCAGAAGTTCTGTCCGCACAGTCCCAACAGTCCCTCCTCTGTTATTGGGGTTCAGTAACGTCAGCTGTTCCCCTGCTGTGTGTGTGGCAATCCCTCCTATCTCCTCCACCTCCTCCTCCCCCTCCTGTCCCTGGGCTCCAACACCGCTAGTTGCCGTCCAGAAGTGCTGTCCGCACAGTCCCAACAGTCTCTCCTCTGTTATTGGGGTTCAGTAACGTCAGCTGTTCCCCTGCTGTGTGTGTGGCAATCCATCCTATCTCCTCCACCTCCTCCCCCTCCTGTCCCTGGGCTCCAACACCGCTAGTTGCCGTCCAGAAGTGCTGTCCGCACAGTCCCAACAGTCCCTCCTCTGTTATTGGGGTTCAGTAACGTCAGCTGTTCCTCTGCTGTGTGTGTGGCAATCCCTCCTATCTCCTCCACCTCCTCCTCCCCCTCCTGTCCCTGGGCTCCAACACCGCTAGTTGCCGTCCAGAAGTGCTGTCCGCACAGTCCCAACAGTCCCTCCTCTGTTATTGGGGTTCAGTAACGTCAGCTGTTTCCCTGCTGTGTGTGTGGCAATCCCTCCTATCTCCTCCACCTCCTCCCCCTCCTGTCCCTGGGCTCCAACACCGCTAGTTGCCGTCCAGAAGTGCTGTCCGCACAGTCCCAACAGTCCCTCCTCTGTTATTGGGGTTCAGTAACGTCAGCTGTCCCCCTGCTGTGTGTGTGGCAATCCCTCCTATCTCCTCCACCTCCACCTCCCCCTCCTGTCCCTTGGCTCCAACACCGCTAGTTGCCATCCAGAAGTGCTGTCCGCACAGTCCCAACAGTCCCTCCTCTGTTATTGGGGTTCAGTAACGTCAGCTGTTCCCCTGCTGTGTGTGTGGCAATCCCTCCTATCTCCTCCACCTCCTCCTCCCCCTCCTGTCCCTGGGCTCCAACACCGCTATTTGCCGTCCAGAAGTGCTGTCCGCACAGTCCCAACAGTCCCTCCTCTGTTATTGGGGTTCAGTAACGTCAGCTGTTCCCCTGCTGTGTGTGTGGCAATCCCTCCTATCTCCTCCACCTCCACCTCCCCCTCCTGTCCCTGGGCTCCAACACCGCTAGTTGCCGTCCAGAAGTGCTGTCCGCACAGTCCCAACAGTCCCTCCTCTGTTATTGGGGTTCAGTAACGTCAGCTGTCCCCCTGCTGTGTGTGTGGCAATCCCTCCTATCTCCTCCACCTCCACCTCCCCCTCCTGTCCCTTGGCTCCAACACCGCTAGTTGCCATCGAGAAGTGCTGTCCGCACAGTCCCAACAGTCCCTCCTCTGTTATTGGGGTTCAGTAACGTCAGCTGTTCCCCTGCTGTGTGTGTGGCAATCCCTCCTATCTCCTCCACCTCCTCCTCCCCCTCCTGTCCCTGGGCTCCAACACCGCTATTTGCCGTCCAGAAGTGCTGTCCGCACAGTCCCAACAGTCCCTCCTCTGTTATTGGGGTTCAGTAACGTCAGCTGTTCCCCTGCTGTGTGTGTGGCAATCCCTCCTATCTCCTCCACCTCCACCTCCCCCTCCTGTCCCTGGGCTCCAACACCGCTAGTTGCCGTCCAGAAGTGCTGTCCGCACAGTCCCAACAGTCCCTCCTCTGTTATTGGGGTTCAGTAACGTCAGCTGTTCCCCTGCTGTGTGTGTGGCAATCCCTCCTATCTCCTCCACCTCCACCTCCCCCTCCTGTCCCTGGGCTCCAACACCGCTAGTTGCCATCCAGAAGTGCTGTCCGCACAGTCCCAACAGTCCCTCCTCTGTTATTGGGGTTCAGTAACGTCAGCTGTTCCCCTGCTGTGTATACGGCAACGTGTACTGCGACCGCCACGCAGGCACAACAAGTTAAATTTAAGGGAACCTGTTCCCCCCCCCCCCAGGCGTTTGTTACTGAAGGAGCCACCTTGTGCAGCAGTAATGATGCAAAGGGAAAAAGTGCCTCTTTTCGTGGTGCTCCTTGCACATGCTGAACCTAACACTTATGAAAAGTGTCCCCTCCTACCGTGATACCGTCCGGTTGGTGGAACTTTCCTTTGTGATGTGACGCAGCACAGCCGTCATTCTTACCCCCTTGGCGCCGTGCGCCGCCTCCTCAGCGTTGTTTGAATCAGTCCCGGAGCCTGCGCTGTTAGGTTAGCCCTTGGCCATGCACACATTTTGCGCTGCCCGTCTTCTGACATCATTTGGTGTCAGGCTGGCTGCGCCTGTGGGGCCGTGCTGGCCGAGAGCCCGCCTCGTACTGTCTTCTGATTTAATCCCACTAGGGGCCTGAGATCCATGGACATGCGCAGTGCATATCTGAACCTCCACCTCTCACTCATCTCCCTACGGCTTTTTCAGACTGTGCGGTGTCAGCTGGTCCCTAATAGCATGCCACGGCCGTGACACCGCACAGTCTGAAGAAGCCGTAGGGAGGGGAGTGAGAGGTGAGGATATGCACTGCGCCAGGCCATGAATCCCAGCCCCGCAGTGTTTTAACTATGTAAAGACACTGCGGGGCTGGGATTCATGGTCATCGCGAACCGCACCGGCCGACATTAAATGATGCCAGAAGATGGGCAGCGCTAACAGCGCAAGGCCAAGGGATAAAACGACAGCGCAGACTCCTGTACAGCAAATAACAACGCTCAGGAGGCTGCGCCCAGCACCAAGGTGGGATTCTTGACATCTGTGCTGCGTCTCATTACGAAGGGAACTCCCGCCTCCAACACAGTTTGACTGTATAAAGGGCTAAATGTTATACGTGTTTCATTCAGCGTGTGCAAGGAGCAAAATTAAAAGAGCAACCTTTGACTTGTGCAGCACTACTGCTGCATAAGCTGTGGCTCTTCTACTTTGTAACCCCTGAGGGGGGGTTAAAGGTTACCTTTAAAATTGGTTCAATTAGGCTTCGGCCTACACTCTGCTCCCCCTGCAGAGCCTGGGCTCTAACACCACCAGTTGGGGCCCGGTACTGCTAGCTGCACAGAGAAAAACACCAGCCAATGTGTCAGTGGGGTTCAGCACCGCCAGCTGTTCCCCTGCTGTGTAGCCGGCATCGTGTCCTGCAACAGCCACGCAGGCACAACAGACCCAAAGCTGCCGCCAGTGCAGGCTTCGGCCTACACTCTGCTCCCTCTCCTCCTCCTGCTGACTCTGGGCTCTAACACCGCCAGTTGGGGCCCGGTACTGCTAGCTGCACAGAGCAAAACACCAGCCAATGTGTCAGTGGGGTTCAGCACCGCCAGCTGTTCCCCTGCTGTGTAGCCGGCAACGTGTCCTGCAAAAGCCACGCAGACACAAGAACTGAAATTGAAGGGAACCTGTCCCCCCTCCCCCAGGCGTTTGTATGTTTTACAGCCACCTTGTACAGCGGTAATGCTGCATGTGTGCAAGGTGGCTCATAAACTTATTCTCCTCGCACATGTGGAACTGAAAACACGTCTAAAATGTGTCCTGTCATGATCTCCATGGCCAGAGAACTAGCATAAGCCTCTATAGGAACAAGCTCTTGGAAGATGTAACTATACTGACCATGAACTAAACCTACCGCATCATCTAGAAGTAGCCAGGTAGCATGTCCTACTTTTTATCCCTATATGCCCAGCGCCGGCCGGAGAACTAAATAATGCTAGCAGAGGGAAATATAAGACCTGACTCACCTCTAGAGAAATGCCCAAAAAAAAGGAGACAGAAGCCCCCCACATATATTGGCGGTGATATGAGATGAAACAACAAACGCAGCAGGAAAATAGTTTTAGCAAATTTGAGGTCCGCTTTCTAGATAGCAGAAGACAGAAAGCATACTTTCATGGTCAGTAGAAAACCCTAACAAAACACATCCAGAAATTACTTTAGGACTCTGGCATTAACTCATAATACCAGAGTGGCAATTCCTGATCAACAAGAGCTTTCCAGACACAGTAACGAAACTGCAGCTGTGAACTGGAACCAAAATACAAAAACAAAACATGGACGAATGTCCAACTTATCTAGTAGATGTCTGGGAGCAGGAACAAGTACAGAGAGGCTTCTGATAACATTGTTGACCGGCAAGCATCTAACAGAGAAGCCAGGTTATATAGCGACACCCAGATCTAATCAGAACAGGTGAACAGGGAAGATGATGTCACAAGTTCAATTCCACCAGTAGCCACCGGGGGAGCCCAGAATCCAAATTCACAACAGTACCCCCCCCTCAAGGAGGGGGCACCGAACCCTCACCAGAACCACCAGGGCGATCAGGATGGGCCCTATGAAAGGCACGAACCAGATCAGAGGCATGAACATCAGATGCAGTGACCCAAGAATTATCCTCCTGGCCATATCCCTTCCACTTGACCAGATACTGGAGTCTCCGTCTGGAAACACGGGAGTCTAGGATTTTTTCCACAACGTACTCCAACTCACCCTCAACCAACACCGGAGCAGGAGGCTCAACGGAAGGCACAACCGGTGCCTCATACCTGCGCAATAACGACCGATGAAAAACGTTATGAATAGAAAAGGATGCAGGGAGGTCCAAACGGAAGGAAACAGGGTTAAGAATCTCCAATATTTTATACGGACCGATGAACCGAGGCTTAAACTTAGGAGATGAGACCCTCATAGGGACAAAACGAGAAGACAACCACACCAAATCTCCAACACAAAGCCGAGGACCAACACGACGGTGACGGTTGGCAAAAAGCTGAGTCTTCTCCTGGGACAACTTTAAATTGTCCATCACCTGCCCCCAGATATGATGCAATCTCTCCACCACCGCATCCACTCCAGGACAATCCGAGGATTCCATCTGACCGGAGGAAAATCGAGGATGGAACCCCGAATTACAGAAAAACGGGGAAACCAAGGTGGCAGAGCTGGCCCGATTATTGAGGGCGAACTCCGCCAATGGCAAAAAAGCAACCCAATCATCCTGGTCAGCAGACACAAAACACCTCAGATATGTCTCCAGGGTCTGATTAGTCCGCTCGGTCTGGCCATTAGTCTGAGGGTGAAAAGCAGACGAAAAAGACAAATCTATGCCCATCCTAGCACAAAATGCCCGCCAAAATCTAGACACAAATTGGGTTCCTCTGTCAGAAACGATATTCTCAGGAATACCATGCAAACGAACAACATTTTGAAAAAACAGGGGCACCAACTCGGAAGAAGAAGGCAATTTGGGCAGGGGAACCAAATGAACCATCTTAGAAAAACGGTCACACACCACCCAGATGACAGACATCTTCTGAGAAACAGGCAGATCTGAAATAAAATCCATCGAGATGTGTGTCCAAGGCCTCTTAGGAATAGGCAAGGGCAACAATAATCCACTAGCCCGAGAACAACAAGGCTTGGCCCGAGCACAAACGTCACAAGACTGCACAAAGCCTCGCACATCTCGTGACAGGGAAGGCCACCAGAAGGATCTTGCCACCAAATCCCTGGTACCAAAAATTCCAGGATGACCTGCCAACGCAGAAGAATGCACCTCAGAGATGACTTTACTGGTCCAATCATCAGGAACAAACAGCCTATCAGGCGGACAACGATCCGGTCTATCCGCCTGAAACTCCTGCAAGGCCCGCCGCAGGTCTGGAGAAACGGCTGACAAGATAACTCCCTCCTTAAGAATACCTGTGGGGTCAGAGTTGCCAGGTGAATCAGGCTCAAAACTCCTAGAAAGGGCATCCGCCTTAACATTCTTAGAACCTGGTAGGTACGATACCACAAAATTAAACCGAGAAAAAAATAATGACCAGCGCGCCTGTCTAGGATTCAGGCGCCTGGCGGTCTCAAGATAAATCAAATTTTTGTGGTCAGTCAATACCACCACCTGATGTCTGGCCCCCTCGAGCCAATGGCGCCACTCCTCAAACGCCCACTTCATGGCCAAAAGCTCCCGATTCCCAACATCATAATTCCGCTCAGCGGGCGAAAATTTACGGGAAAAGAAGGCACAAGGCCTCATCACGGCGCAGTCAGAACTTTTCTGCGACAACACTGCCCCAGCTCCGATCTCAGAAGCGTCGACCTCAACCTGAAAAGGAAGAGTCACATCAGGCTGACGCAACACAGGGGCAGAAGAAAAACAGCGCTTAAGCTCCTGAAAGGCCTCCACAGCATCAGGGGACCAATTAGCAACATCAGCACCCTGTCTAGTCAAATCGGTCAATGGCTTAACGACATCCGAAAAACCAGAAATAAATCGACGATAAAAGTTGGCAAAGCCCAAAAATTTCTGAAGACTTTTAAGAGAAGAGGGCTGCGTCCAATCACAAATAGCTTGAACCTTGACAGGATCCATCTCAATGGAAGAGGGAGAAAAAATATATCCCAAAAAGGAAATTCTCTGAACCCCAAAAACGCACTTAGAACCCTTGACACACAGAGAATTAGACCGCAAAACCTGAAAAACCCTCTTAACTTGCCGGATATGAGAGTCCCAGTCATCCGAAAAAATCAGAATATCATCCAGATACACTATCATAAATTTATCCAAAAAATCGCGGAAAATATCATGCATAAAGGACTGGAAGACTGAAGGGGCATTAGAAAGACCAAAAGGCATCACCAAATACTCAAAGTGGCCCTCGGGCGTATTAAATGCGGTTTTCCACTCATCCCCCTGCCTGATCCGCACCAAATTATACGCCCCACGGAGATCAATCTTAGAGAACCACTTGGCCCCCTTTATGCGAGCAAACAAATCAGTCAGCAACGGCAATGGGTATTGATATTTAACCGTGATTTTATTCAAAAGCCGATAATCAATACATGGTCTCAAAGAGCCGTCTTTTTTTGACACAAAGAAAAAACCGGCTCCTAAGGGAGATGACGATGGACGAATATGTCCCTTTTCCAAGGACTCCTTTATATATTCTCGCATAGCAGTATGTTCAGGCACAGACAGATTAAATAAACGACCCTTTGGGTATTTACTACCCGGAATTAAATCTATAGCACAATCGCACTCACGGTGCGGAGGTAGTGAACCAAGCTTGGGTTCTTCAAAGACGTCACGATAGTCAGACAGGAACTCAGGGATTTCAGAGGGGATAGATGATGAAATGGACACCAAAGGTACGTCCCCATGAGTCCCCTTACATCCCCAGCTCAACACAGACATAGCTCTCCAGTCAAGGACTGGGTTGTGAGACTGCAGCCATGGCAATCCCAGCACCAAATCCTCATGTAGATTATACAGCACTAGAAAACGAATAGTCTCCTGGTGATCCGGATTAATACACATAGTCACTTGTGTCCAGTATTGTGGTTTATTATTAGCCAATGGGGTGGAGTCAATCCCCTTCAGAGGAATAAGAGTTTCCAAAGGCTCTAAATCATACCCACAACGATTGGCAAAGGACCAATCCATAAGACTCAAAGCGGCGCCAGAGTCGATATAGGCGTCAGTAGTAATAGATGACAAAGAGCAAATCAGGGTCACAGACAAAATAAATTTAGACTGTAAAGTGCCAATGGAAACAGATTTATCAAGCTTTTTAGTACGTTTAAAGCATGCTGATATAACATGAGTAGAATCCCCACAATAGAAACACAACCCATTTTTCCGTCTAAAATTCTGCCGCTCGCTTCTGGACAGAATTCTATCACACTGCATGCTTTCTGGCGTCTTCTCAGTGGACACCGCCAGATGGTGCACTGGTTTGCGCTCCCGCAGACGCCTATCGATCTGAATGGCCATTGTCATGGACTCATTCAGACCCGCAGGCACAGGGAACCCCACCATAACATCCTTAATGGCATCAGAGAGACCCTCTCTGAAAGTAGCCGCCAAGGCACACTCATTCCACTGAGTAAGCACAGACCATTTACGGAATCTTTGGCAGTAAATTTCAGCTTCATCTTGCCCCTGCGATAGGGACATCAAAGTTTTTTCTGCCTGAAGTTCCAAATGAGGTTCCTCATACAGCAAGCCCAAGGCCAAAAAAAACGCATCCACATTGCGCAACGCAGGATCCCCTGGTGCCAATGCAAAAGCCCAGTCTTGAGGGTCGCCGCGGAGCAAGGAAATCACAATCCCAACCTGCTGTGCAGGGTCTCCAGCAGAACGAGATTTCAGGGACAAAAATAGCTTACAATTATTTCTAAAATTCTGAAAGCTAGATCTATTCCCTGAGAAGAATTCTGGCAAAGGAATTCTCGGCTCAGATACCGGAGCATGAATAATAAAATCTTGCAAATTTTGTACTTTCGTGGTGAGATTATTCAAACCTGCAGTTACACTCTGAAGATCCATTATTAACAGGTGAACACAAAGCCATTCAAAGATTATAAGGAGAGAGAAAAAAAAAGAAAGACTGCAGCATAGACAGACTGGCAAGTGATCCAATTAAGAGCACAGAAAAAAAAAAAAAAAAAAAAACTCTCAGCAGACTTCTTATTTCTCTCCTTTCTCAGCCAAGGATTTTAACCCTTTAGTGGGCCGGTCAAACTGTCATGATCTCCATGGCCAGAGAACTAGCATAAGCCTCTATAGGAACAAGCTCTTGGAAGATGTAACTATACTGACCATGAACTAAACCTACCGCATCATCTAGAAGTAGCCAGGTAGCATGTCCTACTTTTTATCCCTATATGCCCAGCGCCGGCCGGAGAACTAAATAATGCTAGCAGAGGGAAATATAAGACCTGACTCACCTCTAGAGAAATGCCCAAAAAAAAGGAGACAGAAGCCCCCCACATATATTGGCGGTGATATGAGATGAAACAACAAACGCAGCAGGAAAATAGTTTTAGCAAATTTGAGGTCCGCTTTCTAGATAGCAGAAGACAGAAAGCATACTTTCATGGTCAGTAGAAAACCCTAACAAAACACATCCAGAAATTACTTTAGGACTCTGGCATTAACTCATAATACCAGAGTGGCAATTCCTGATCAACAAGAGCTTTCCAGACACAGTAACGAAACTGCAGCTGTGAACTGGAACCAAAATACAAAAACAAAACATGGACGAATGTCCAACTTATCTAGTAGATGTCTGGGAGCAGGAACAAGTACAGAGAGGCTTCTGATAACATTGTTGACCGGCAAGCATCTAACAGAGAAGCCAGGTTATATAGCGACACCCAGATCTAATCAGAACAGGTGAACAGGGAAGATGATGTCACAAGTTCAATTCCACCAGTAGCCACCGGGGGAGCCCAGAATCCAAATTCACAACAGTGTCCTCTGTGTCACCATTAAAACGTCCCTGAGGTGTGACTTTCCTTTGTAATGACACGCAGCAACCCCCTTGGTAGCGCTGCCCGTCTTCTGACATCATTGTTTGGCTGGCTGCGCCTCTGCGGCAGCCCTGCCCGACACAACGCCCCTCGGTGTCTTATTTATTTTGACTGCGAGGGTGTGATTGATGGGCATGAGCAGTGCATCAGTTCGCCTGTCCCTCATCTCCTTCCGCCTTCCTCAGACTGTGCGGCTTCATGGCCGCGGCATGCGATAAGGGATCAGCTGACGCCGCACAGTCTGAAGCGGGTGTAAGGACCCGAGTGTGAGAAGTCAACATATGTACTGCGCCAGGCCATGAATCCCAGCCCCGCAGTGTTTTAACTATGTAAAGACACTGCGGGGCTGGGATTCATGGTCATCGCGAACCGCACCGGCCGACATTAAATGATGCCAGAAGATGGGCAGCGCTAACAGCGCAAGGCCAAGGGATAAAACGACAGCGCAGACTCCTGTACAGCAAATAACAACGCTCAGGAGGCTGCGCCCAGCACCAAGGTGGGATTCTTGACATCTGTGCTGCATCTCATTACGAAGGGAACTCCCGCCTCCAACACAGTTTGACTGTATAAAGGGCTAAATGTTATACGTGTTTCATTCAGCGTGTGCAAGGAGCAAAATTAAAAGAGCAACCTTTGACTTGTGCAGCACTACTGCTGCATAAGCTGTGGCTCTTCTACTTTGTAACCCCTGAGGGGGGGTTAAAGGTTACCTTTAAAATTGGTTCAATTAGGCTTCGGCCTACACTCTGCTCCCCCTGCAGAGCCTGGGCTCTAACACCGCCAGTTGGGGCCCGGTACTGCTAGCTGCACAGAGAAAAACACCAGCCAATGTGTCAGTGGGGTTCAGCACCGCCAGCTGTTCCCCTGCTGTGTAGCCGGCATCGTGTCCTGCAACAGCCACGCAGGCACAACAGACCCAAAGCTGCCGCCTGAGCTTGAATAGGTCCCCATCCTGGTTCCAGCACCGTCAGCTGGTTCCGGGCAGAGCCTTTGGCTTAGGTGCCTCCTTCTGGGTATCCGAGTTCCACCAACGTCAGGTGGTCCTTGGTAGTGCTTTCAGCACGGGTACCTCCTGCTTAGTAACCGGGTTCCAGTAACGTCAGCTGGTCCTCGGTAGTTCCATTGGCTCTTGGACCTTTGGCTACCCATCCGGGTTCCAGTACCGTCAGCTGGTTCTCGGCAGTGTCTTTTGCTCTTGTACCTTCTGCTCCCCATCCTGGTTCCAGTACCGTCAGCTGGTTCCGGGCAGAGCCTTTGGCTTAGGTGCCTCCCTCTGGGTATCCGAGTTCCACCAACGTCAGGTGGTCCTTGGTAGTGCTTTCAGGCACGGGTACCTCCTGCTTAGTAACCGGGTTCCAGTAACGTCAGCTGGTCCTCGGTAGTTCCATTGGCTCTTGGACCTTCGGCTACCCATCCGGGTTCCAGTACCGTCAGCTGGTTCTCGGCAGTGTCTTTTGCTCTTGTACCTTCTGCTCCCCATCCTGGTTCCAGTACCATCAGCTGGTTCCGGGCAGAGCCTTTGGCTTAGGTGCCTCCCTCTGGGTATCCGAGTTCCACCAATGTCAGGTGGTCCTTGGTAGTGCTTTCAGGTACGGGTACCTCCTGCTTAGTAACCGGGTTCCAGTAACGTCAGCTGGTCCTCGGTAGTTCCATTGGCTCTTGGACCTTCGGGTAGCCATCCGAGTTCCAGTTCCATCAGCTGTTTCTCGGCATTTTCTCAGCCTTCTTGTACCTTCTGCTACATTTCCAAGTTCAAGACCCTAAAGACGACGACCCGGAAGACCACCCCTAAGATGACGACGACACCAGAGACGACGACCACTGAGATGACGACGACCCTGGAGACGATGACCCTGAAAACCACCCCGATGACGACGACCCCGGAGACAACGACCCTGGAGACGACGACCCTGGAGACGACGACGACATGGGAGACCGAGAAGCAGAAGAACAAGAGGCTGCAGAACAAAGAGCAGAAGAACATTAAGCATAAGACTAAATATCAGAGCAAAAGATATTATCTAAATTATAAGCAGAAGAAGACTAAGCAGTGTATGGGGGTGAGTCCGTTCCTCCTCGTGGTGCCCCTGGATAAAGCCTGATGCTGCAGGCCAAACTGAACGCGGACAAATGTAACTCTTTTGTGACAGGCAGAACGTAAGGTGTAATCTTCAAACTTTTATAGATAACAACTACGGGAATGCCTGTCACAAATAAGAATATGATGAAGAAGTTGAATATGAAAAAGATAATAGTTAAATAAAAAGAATATGAACAATGTAAAAAAAAAAATATATAGGTAGAAGAAGAAGAAGATGAATAAGGTGAAGATAGTTGATGTCAAAGAAGCTGATGATGAGGATAATGAAGAAGAAAGTGGGAGAAGTAAAAAAGAAGGTGAAGGACGTGGAAGTAGTGAAACATCAATATCTGAAAAAAAAAAAAAACATAGTCAAAATCTTTCTAACGCCGAACGTCATAAAAAAAAAACAAAAAAAAATGCTATTCTATTTGTTTGGGCTAAACCTCTGTGCCTTTAATGTCTCCGCCACCTCCCCCAATACATCCTACATTATTCTTAGTTGTTTTCCTTCATGTAGAATTAACCTACAAGGAAAGAAAGGGTTTATTTTAATTCCGATATTTTCGTCCCATTGACTTGCATTGGGATCGGGTATCGGTATCGGATTAGATCCGATACTTTGACGGTATCGGCCGATACTTTCCGATACCGATACTTTCCGATATCGGAAGGTATCGCTCAACACTAGCCGTGACGTAATTTCAGGTCCTGAATGCCTAATTCTAGGCATTCAGGATTTGAAAATTACGTCACGGCTTGTGATTGGTCGCGTGCCGCCCATGTGACCGCGACGTGACCAATCACAACAAGCCGTGACGTAATTTTCAGGTCCTGAATGCCTAATTCTAGGCATTCAGGATTTGAAAATTACATAACGGCTTGTGATTGGTCGCGTCGCGGTCACATGGGCGGCACGCGACCAATCACAAGCCGTGACGTAATTTTCAAATCCTGAATGCCTAGAATTAGGCATTCAGGACCTGAAATTACGTCACGGCTTGTTGTGATTGGTCGCGTCGCGGTCACATGGGCGGCACGTGACCAATCAGAAGCCGTGACGTCACGGAAGGCAGTAAACGCGCGCATTTTAAACAAAGAAGGCTGCCGGTTCCCTCGGTGAGGTGCAGGCTGCGTCGGAGAGGTGAGTATAGCAATATTTTTTATTTTAATTCTTTATTTTACACATTGCTATTAATCCCGATACCGATTCCCGATATCACAAAAGTATCGGATCTCGGTATCGGAATTCCGATACCCGCAAGTGTCGGCCGATACCCGATACTTGCTTTATCGGAATGCTCAACACTACTGACCATCGGATCACCAAGAGACATAGTACGCTACCTGCCCCGGGTCAATATACTGGTAAGGAGATCTACATAAGTGAGTGGTAACTTTCTAACCACTTTATTAATGTCTTGCTTCCTCTATTCATTAAACCACTGAAACGAAACATAGTGCCATAGTCCAAAGTATATAGAAATCCATAGAAAACTTTATTAAATACATATAGAACAAAAATAGTGACAGAAATTGGGGGATATGTGGCAACATACAGCATGAAAGGATATTACTGAAACGCGCGTTGGGGTGGGTTTGGAGCCTGGTTCGATCACCTGAGTATCACTGGTATGTCTCTATTTGATCTGCACACAGTTTGTTCCTAACTTTATAATGTGATATCGCTATACTATTGTTGATGTGGAACTCGCTGGGCATTATGCCTTATGTGCTTTACTTGTTATTTTACACCGTGTTTCTTTATGGGGATTGTTGCTGTACTCATTACTTTCATGCTGTATGTTGCCACATATCCCCCAATTTCTGTCACTATTTTTGTTCTATATGTATTTAATAAAGTTTTCAATGGATTTCTATATACAGTACTTTGGACTATGGCACTATGTTTCGTTTCAGTGGTTTAGTTTCTTGTCAGTATTAGTGTGTCCCATTATTTTCCAGTGGCAGGCTGATTATATGGTACATTTTCCGATGTTAGTATGATTATATATTTGCATCATCGCCTGTTGTGTTTTCCTTGTTTTCAACAATTTCCTCTATTCATTGCAGCACATAGTGTTGAGGACAATTTATAATATCAGAGGGACTTCCCGTCTGGCCATACATGTTATCCTAATATTCCAGGTGAATGTCATTTCTCGTAACCCAATTCACCTTTTTTGCACATACAATTTGTGGAGCAATATCCAATAAGCCTAGACACAGACGTTATATACTGGCTATTCCATCACCTTCTGTCCATCACTGCATTGCCTCTCATACTGTATATCCTTTTCTTTTACTATAGGGGTTTGATAAAGCACATTCTAAACACCGTTGTTATATTTGTTCCCTTAGGCACGTTACACTTTGACTCCATGCTACATGGAAGAAATCCGTCCATATTACGGAACTAGATCCACAAGGAAATTGCACTTTTTTTTACTGAGGAGCGCATATATCCTTTTCAGTATGTCTTCTTTCCTATTGTGTTCCCATTACAATTGCCTCTTTTTGAACCCTCTTTTCTGGGTTATTATACCTATGTAAACATTACCTGTTTCTTGGTTACGCCTTATGTTGCGACTAGGGTTGAGCGAAACGGGTCGATCATTTTCAAAAGTCGCCGACTTTTGGCTAAGTCGGCGTCTCATGAAACCCGATCCGACCCCTGTGCTTGTCGGGCCATGCGGTACGCGACTTTCGCGCCAAAGTCGCGTTTCAATGACGCGAAAAGCGCCATTTCTCAGCCAATGAAGGTGAACGCAGAGTGTGGGCAGCGTGATGACATAGGTCCTGGTCCCCACCATCTTAGAGAAGGGCATTGCAGTGATTGGCTTGCTGTCTGCGGCGTCACAGGGGCTATAAAGGGGCGTTCCCGCCGACCGCCATCTCACTGCTGCTGATCTGAGCTTAGGGAGAGGTTGCTGCCGCTTCGTTCCCGCTAACCACCAAACCGCTTGTGCTGTAGCGATTTCCACTGTCCAACACCACCTTCGGTGTGCAGGAACAGTGGAAGCTATTTTTTTTTTTTTTTCCTCAGCGCTGTAGCTCATTGGGCTGCCCTAGAAGGCTCCGTGATAGCTGTATTGCTGTGTGTACGCCACTGTGGAAACCAACTGCTTTTTTCAAAGCACATATCCTCTTGTTCCTTTCTGCACAGCTATCTTTTTTGTTTGTCCACACTTTTTATTTAATTTGTGCATCAGTCCACTCCTATTGCTGCCTGCCATACCTGGCTTAGATTACTGCAGGGAGATAGTAATTGTAGGACAGTCCCTGTTTTTTTTTTTTTTTTTTTTTTTTTGTGGGAGATTAAGATTGGCATTTTTGCTACAGTGCCATCCCTGTGTGTGCCATCTCTCACTGAGTGGGCCATAGAAAGCCTATTTATTTTTTCCGTGATTTGTGTTCTAAATTCTACCTCAACACAAAAACACTACATCAATCAGTGGTAGAAAAATATTGGCCTCAGTCAGGGCTTGTGTGCCACTGCTGTGTGTGCTATCTCTCATTCAGTGGGCTATAGAAAGCCTATTTATTTATTTATTTTTTTTTCTTATTATTTGGTTTCTAAAGTCTCCCTGAAAAAAAAAAAAAAAAAAAAAAAACAGTGGGAGAGTAATATTGCCCTTTCAGCTTGTGTGCCAGTCTTGACTCCTGGGTGTGCCACCTCTCTCTCATTCAGTGGGCCATAGAAAGGCTATTTATTTTTTTGGTTTTTTTAATATTATTTGGTTTCTAAAGTCTCCCTGAAAATAAAAGAAAAAAAACTTAAGAAAACAGTGGGAGAGTAATATTGCCCTTTCAGCTTGTGCGCCAGTCTTGACTCCTGGGTGTGCCACCTCTCTCTCTCTAATTGTGGGCCATAGAAAGCCTTTTTTTTTTTGTTTTTTTTTTAATATTATTTGGTTTCTAAAGTCTCCCTTAAAAAACAAAAAATACATAAAAAAACAGTGGGAGAGTAATATTGCCCTTTCAGCTTGTGTGCCAGTCTTGACTCCTGGGTGTGCCACCTCTCTCTCTCATTCAGTGGGCCATAGAAAGCCTATTTATTTTTTTGGTTTTTTTAATATTATTTGGTTTCTAAAGTCTCCCTGAAAAAAAAAAAACATAAAAAAACAGTGGGAGAGTAATATTGCCCTTTCAGCTTGTGTGCCAGTCTTGACTCCTGGGTGTGCCACCTCTCTCATTCAGTGGGCCATAGAAAGCATTTTTTTTTTCCTTGATTTGTGTTCTAAAATCTACCTCAACACAAAAACACTACATCAATCAGTGGGAGAAAAATATTGGCCTCAGTCAGGGCTTGTGTGCCACTGCTGTGTGTGCTATCTCTCATTCAGTGGGCTATAGAAAGCCTATTTATTTATTTATTTTTTTTCTTATTATTTGGTTTCTAAAGTCTCCCTGAAAAAAAAAAAAAAAAACAGTGGGAGAGTAATATTGCCCTTTCAGCTTGTGTGCCAGTCTTGACTCCTGGGTGTGCCACCTCTCTCTCTCATTCAGTGGGCCATAGAAAGCCTATTTATTTTTTTGGTTTTTTTAATATTATTTGGTTTCTAAAGTCTCCCTGAAAAAAAAAAAAACATAAAAAAAACAGTGGGAGAGTAATATTGCCCTTTCAGCTTGTGTGCCAGTCTTGACTCCTGGGTGTGCCACCTCTCTCATTCAGTGGGCCATAGAAAGCCTATTTATTTATTTTTTTAAATATTATTGGGTTTCTAAAGTCTCCCTTAAAAAACAAAAAATACATAAAAAAACAGTGGGAGAGTAATATTGCCCTTTCAGCTTGTGTGCCAGTCTTGACTCCTGGGTGTGCCACCTCTCTCATTCAGTGGGCCATAGAAAGCCTATTTATTTTTTTAAAAAAATATTATTGGGTTTCTAAAGTCTCCCTTAAAAAACAAAAAAAACATAAAAAAACAGTGGGAGAGTAATATTGCCCTTTCAGCTTGTGTGCCAGTCTTGACTCCTGGGTGTGCCACCTCTCTTATTCAGTGGGCCATAGAAAGCCTATTTATTTATTTTTTAAATATTATTTGGTTTCTAAAGTCTCCCTGAAAAAAAAAAAAACATAAAAAAACAGTGGGAGAGTAATATTGCCCTTTCAGCTTGTGTGCCAGTCTTGACTCCTGGGTGTGCCACCTCTCTCTCTCATTCAGTGGGCCATAGAAAGGCTATTTATTTTTTTGGTTTTTTTAATATTATTTGGTTTCTAAAGTCTCCCTGAAAACAAAAAAAACATAAAAAAACAGTGGGAGAGTAATATTGCCCTTTCAGCTTGTGTGCCAGTCTTGACTCCTGGGTGTGCCACCTCTCTCATTCAGTGGGCCATAGAAAGCCTATTTATTTATTTTTTTAAATATTATTTGGTTTCTAAAGTCTCCCTGAAAAAAAAAACAACATAAAAAAACAGTGGGAGAGTAATATTGCCCTTTCAGCTTGTGTGCCAGTCTTGACTCCTGGGTGTGCCACCTCTCTCTCTCATTCAGTGGGCCATAGAAAGGCTATTTATTTTTTTGGTTTTTTTAATATTATTTGGTTTCTAAAGTCTCCCTGAAAACAAAAAAAACATAAAAAAACAGTGGGAGAGTAATATTGCCCTTTCAGCTTGTGTGCCAGTCTTGACTCCTGGGTGTGCCACCTCTCTCTCTCATTCAGTGGGCCATAGAAAGCATTTTTTTTTTTTCCTTGATTTGTGTTCTAAAATCTACCTCAACACAAAAACACTACATCAATCAGTGGGAGAAAAATATTGGCCTCAGTCAGGGCTTGTGTGCCACTGCTGTGTGTGCTATCTCTCATTCAGTGGGCTATAGAAAGCCTATTTATTTATTTTTTTTTTTTCTTATTATTTGGTTTCTAAAGTCTCCCTGAAAAAAAAAAAAACATAAAAAAACAGTGGGAGAGTAATATTGCCCTTTCAGCTTGTGTGCCAGTCTTGACTCCTGGGTGTGCCACCTCTCTCTCTCATTCAGTGGGCCATAGAAAGGCTATTTATTTTTTTGTTTTTTTTAATATTATTTGGTTTCTAAAGTCTCCCTTAAAAAACAAAAAATACATAAAAAAACAGTGGGAGAGTAATATTGCCCTTTCAGCTTGTGTGCCAGTCTTGACTCCTGGGTGTGCCACCTCTCTCTCTCATTCAGTGGGCCATAGAAAGCCTATTTATTTTTTTGGTTTTTTTAATATTATTTGGTTTCTAAAGTCTCCCTGAAAAAAAAAAAAACATAAAAAAACAGTGGGAGAGTAATATTGCCCTTTCAGCTTGTGTGCCAGTCTTGACTCCTGGGTGTGCCACCTCTCTCATTCAGTGGGCCATAGAAAGCCTATTTATTTTTTTTTTTAAATATTATTGGGTTTCTAAAGTCTCCCTTAAAAAACAAAAAATACATAAAAAAACAGTGGGAGAGTAATATTGCCCTTTCAGCTTGTGTGCCAGTCTTGACTCCTGGGTGTGCCACCTCTCTCATTCAGTGGGCCATAGAAAGCCTATTTATTTATTTTTTTTAAATATTATTGGGTTTCTAAAGTCTCCCTTAAAAAACAAAAAATACATAAAAAAACAGTGGGAGAGTAATATTGCCCTTTCAGCTTGTGTGCCAGTCTTGACTCCTGGGTGTGCCACCTCTCTCTCTCATTCAGTGGGCCATAGATAGCCTATTTATTTTTTTGGTTTTTTTAATATTATTTGGTTTCTAAAGTCTCCCTTAAAAAACAAAAAAAACATAAAAAAACAGTGGGAGAGTAATATTGCCCTTTCAGCTTGTGTGCCAGTCTTGACTCCTGGGTGTGCCACCTCTCTCCCTCTCATTCAGTGGGCCATAGAAAGCCTATTTATTTTTTTCTTTTAAATATTATTGGGTTTCTAAAGTCTCCCTTAAAAAACAAAAAATACATAAAAAAACAGTGGGAGAGTAATATTGCCCTTTCAGCTTGTGTGCCAGTCTTGACTCCTGGGTGTGCCACCTCTCTCATTCAGTGGGCCATAGAAAGCCTATTTATTTTTTTTTTTAAATATTATTGGGTTTCTAAAGTCTCCCTTAAAAAACAAAAAATACATAAAAAAACAGTGGGAGAGTAATATTGCCCTTTCAGCTTGTGTGCCAGTCTTGACTCCTGGGTGTGCCACCTCTCTCATTCAGTGGGCCATAGAAAGCCTATTTATTTATTTTTTTAAATATTATTGGGTTTCTAAAGTCTCCCTTAAAAAACAAAAAATACATAAAAAAACAGTGGGAGAGTAATATTGCCCTTTCAGCTTGTGTGCCAGTCTTGACTCCTGGGTGTGCCACCTCTCTCTCTCATTCAGTGGGCCATAGAAAGCCTATTTATTTTTTTGGTTTTTTTAATATTATTTGGTTTCTAAAGTCTCCCTTAAAAAACAAAAAAAACATAAAAAAACAGTGGGAGAGTAATATTGCCCTTTCAGCTTGTGTGCCAGTCTTGACTCCTGGGTGTGCCACCTCTCTCATTCAGTGGGCCATAGAAAGCCTATTTATTTTTTTTTTTAAATATTATTTGGTTTCTAAAGTCCCCCTGAAAAAAAAAAAACATAAAAAAACAGTGGGAGAGTAATATTGCCCTTTCAGCTTGTGTGCCAGTCTTGACTCCTGGGTGTGCCACCTCTCTCTCTCATTCAGTGGGCCATAGAAAGGCTATTTATTTTTTTGGTTTTTTTAATATTATTTGGTTTCTAAAGTCTCCCTGAAAACAAAAAAAACATAAAAAAACAGTGGGAGAGTAATATTGCCCTTTCAGCTTGTGTGCCAGTCTTGACTCCTGGGTGTGCCACCTCTCTCTCTCATTCAGTGGGCCATAGAAAGCATTTTTTTTTTTTCCTTGATTTGTGTTCTAAAATCTACCTCAACACAAAAACACTACATCAATCAGTGGGAGAAAAATATTGGCCTCAGTCAGGGCTTGTGTGCCACTGCTGTGTGTGCTATCTCTCATTCAGTGGGCTATAGAAAGCCTATTTATTTATTTATTTATTTTTTTTCTTATTATTTGGTTTCTAAAGTCTCCCTGAAAAAAAAAAAACATAAAAAAACAGTGGGAGAGTAATATTGCCCTTTCAGCTTGTGTGCCAGTCTTGACTCCTGGGTGTGCCACCTCTCTCTCTCATTCAGTGGGCCATAGAAAGGCTATTTATTTTTTTGGTTTTTTTAATATTATTTGGTTTCTAAAGTCTCCCTTAAAAAACAAAAAATACATAAAAAAACAGTGGGAGAGTAATATTGCCCTTTCAGCTTGTGTGCCAGTCTTGACTCCTGGGTGTGCCACCTCTCTCTCTCATTCAGTGGGCCATAGAAAGCCTATTTATTTTTTTGGTTTTTTTAATATTATTTGGTTTCTAAAGTCTCCCTGAGAAAAAAAAATAAATAAATTAGGTGGGAGATTAATATTGACATTAGTGCTTGAGTGACAGTCCTGCGTGTGTGTCATCTCTGTGATTTTGTGCCACAGAAAACAGAGTGTGTAACATTGTGCCTGATTTTCCTTGTGGTCTCACCAACCTGTTAAGGGATATTGAAATCATACTGAAGTTATAGCTCACCGTGTAAGTTGTTTGACAGCAACAAATAAAGTTACTTTGGTTAAGATTTTAAAACAATGAGGAAGTCTGGTGCAAGAGGTCGTCGTGGGCGTTCATTGTCAGCTGGTAATGATGGTAGTGGTAGTGGAGCATCAGGTGGTCGTGGGGATAAAAATATTCCACCTAAGTCTGGAGCTGTGGAGCCAGTTTCGTCGTCAGGCTACACAAGGCCTCGAACGCTCTCTTTTCTGGGAGTAGGAAAACCGCTTTTAAAGGCGGAGCAGCAACAGCAAGTTTTAGCTTACATTGCAGACTCAGCCTCTAGCTCTTTTGCCTCCTCTTCCGAAACTGGTAAATGTAAAAGCAGCGCGTCGCTTGTGGATGTTCACGGTCAGGGACAAGTCGCTTCCTTGTCCTCCTCAGCAAAAACTACAACAAGAGAGAAGGATGCAGCAGGCGACACAACGGGTCACTCCATGGAGCTCTTTACACATACCGTCCCTGGCTTAGAAAGTGAAACATTTAACAGGCCATGCCCATTACAAGTAGATTCTGACATGGAGTGCACTGATGCACAGCCACAGCCAGAGTACTATGCTGCTCCTTTGACTCAGACCACCACATTGCCCTCTCAGGGTACAGATCCACAATCAGACCCTGATGAGACTATGTTGCCCCGCCACGAACGCTATACCACCGTCCGACACAGTGACACAGACGAAGTTGCACACGAGCTCGAAGAGGAGGTAATAGATGACCCAGTTATTGACCCCGATTGGCAGCCATTGGGGGAACAGGGTGCAGGCGGCAGTAGTTCAGAAGCGGAGGTGGAGGAGGGGCCGCAGCAGGCATCAACATCGCAACAGGTTCCATCTGCCGGGCCCGTATCTGGCCCAAAACGCGTGTCAAAGCCAAAACCTGTTGGAGGACAGCGTGGCCATCCGGTTAAAGCTCAGTCTGCAATCCCTGAAAAGGGATCCGAGTCTAGGAAGAGTGCAGTCTGGCATTTTTTTAAACAACATCCAACTGATCAGCGCAAAGTCATCTGTCAAAAATGTTCAACTAGCTTAAGCAGAGGTCAGAATCTGAAAAGTCTAAATACTAGTTGCATGCATAGACACTTAACCACCATGCATTTTCAAGCCTGGACTAACTACCAAACGTCCCTTAAGGTTGTAGCACCCTCGGCCAATGAAGCTAGTCAGCAACGCAACATCCCTTCCGTCACTGTAAGGCCACCATTTTCCGCACCACCGGCAGTATCTGTGCAGGTTTCTTTGCCAGCCAAAAGCAGTCAGGGTCAGGGAACCACCAGTTTTGTAGGAGGAAATATTGCATCTAGGGCACCGGCGGAAACAATACCGTCTCCAACCGTCTCTCAGTCTGCCATGTACACCGGCACACCCGAAAGTTCCACGATCTCCAGCTCTCCAGTCCAGCTCACCCTACATGAGACTCTGGTTAGAAAAAGGAAGTACTTATCCTCGCATCCGCGTACACAGGGTTTTAACGCCCACATAGCTAGACTAATCTCGTTAGAGATGATGCCCTACCGGTTAGTTGAAAGCGAAGCTTTCAAAGCCCTGATGGAGTACGCTGAACCACGATACGAGCTACCCAGTCGACACTTTTTTTCCAGAAAAGCCATCCCAGCCCTGCACCAGCATGTTAAACAGCGCATCGTCCATGCACTCAGGCAATCTGTGAGTACAAAGGTGCACCTGACTACAGATGCATGGACCAGTAGGCATGGCCAGGGACGTTATGTGTCCATCACGGCACACTGGGTGAATGTGGTGGATGCAGGGTCCACAGGCGACATCAATTTAGGGACAGTTGTGCCTAGCCCACGGTCTAGGAAACAGTTGGCTGTAGGCGTTCGCACCCCCTCCTCCTCCTCCTCCTCGTCCTCCTGCAGAAGCTACAGCTCTTCCACAGAACGCAGTCTGCCAACCACTCCATCGGCAGATGACACTGTTGCACACCAGTTGTCCCATTATGGGCCAGCTACTGCCAAGCGTCAGCAGGCTGTATTGGCTATGAAGTGTTTGGGCGACAACAGACACACCGCGGAAGTTCTGTCCGAGTTCTTGCAACAAGAAACGCAGTCGTGGCTGGACACAGTAGATCTTGAGGCAGGCAAGGTAGTGAGTGATAACGGAAGGAATTTCATGGCTGCCATCTCCCTTTCCCAACTGAAACACATTCCTTGCCTGGCTCACACCTTAAACCTGGTGGTGCAGTGCTTATTGAAAACTTATCCTGGGTTCTCCGACCTGCTCCTCAAAGTGCGTGCACTTTGCTCACATATCCGACGTTCGCCTGTACACGCCAGCCGTATGCAGACCTATCAGCGGTCTTTGAACCTTCCCCAGCATCGCCTCATCATAGACGTTGCAACAAGGTGGAACTCAACACTGCACATGCTTCAGAGACTGTGCGAACAGAGGCGTGCTGTTATTTATTTGTGGGAGGATACACGGGCAGGCAGTAGGATGGCAGACATGGAGTTGTCAGGTGTGCAGTGGTCTAAGATACAAGACATGTGTCAAGTCCTTCAGTGTTTTGAGGAATGCACACGGCTGGTTAGTGCAGACAACGCCGTAATAAGCATGAGCATCCCCCTAATGCGTCTGCTGATGCAAAGTTTGATGCACATAAAGGAGCAGGCGTCTGCACCAGAGGAAGAGGAAAGCCTTGATGACAGTCAGCCATTGTCTGGTCAGGGCAGTGTACAGGAGGAGGTAGCGGGCGAAGAGGAGGTGGAGGACGAGGAGGATGATGGGGATGAGTATATTTTTAATGCCGAACCTTTCCCGGGGGCACAGGAAATTGGTTGCGTGTCACGGCCGGGTTCTGGTTTTTTGAGGGACACAAGTGACGTAGATTTGCCTGCAACTGCCCCTCAACCAATCACAACCGGAGATTTGACAACTGGAACTTTGGCCCACATGGCGGATTATGCCTTACGTATCCTAAAAAGGGACACACGCATTACGAAAATGATGAACGATGACGATTACTGGTTGGCCTGCCTCCTTGATCCACGCTATAAAGGCAAATTGCAAAATATTATGCCACATGAGAACTTGGAACTAATATTAGCAACCAAACAATCAACTCTTGTTGACCGTTTGCTTCAGGCATTCCCAGCACACAGCGCACGTGATCGTTCTCACACGAGCTCCAGGGGGCAGCAGACTAGGAGTGTTAGGGGTGCACACATCAGAAGTGGCGTTGGACAGAGGGGTTTTCTGACCAGGTTGTGGAGTGATTTTGCTATGACCGCAGACAGGACAGGTACTGCTGCATCAATTGAAAGTGACAGGAGACAACATTTGTCCAGTATGGTTACTAACTATTTTTCATCCCTTATCGATGTTCTCCCTCAACCGTCATTCCCATTTGATTACTGGGCCTCCAAATTAGACACCTGGCCAGAATTGGCAGAATATGCATTGCAGGAGCTTGCTTGCCCGGCAGCAAGTGTCCTATCAGAAAGAGTATTCAGTGCTGCAGGTTCAATATTAACCGAAAAAAGGACTCGTCTGGCTACCCAAAATGTTGACGATCTAACATTCATTAAAATGAACCACAACTGGATTTCGAAATCTTTTGCCCCACCTTGCCCGGCCGACACCTAGCTTTCCTATGAAAAGCTCTTGCCTGTGAATTACTTTTCTAATGTCTAATTTGCTGCAGCTGATTGTACAGCATACGACATGTTTACACCTCCCTAAATGGCAAAACTCCCCACACGGGGCCGTGGTATCGCGACTTGGCGCAAGCACCCGTGAGACTGCTGTTTGTCTGAAGAGGTGGGTGTGCTCGCTTTTGGTTGACGGCATTGCTACTGGGTCCCTCATAGTACAATGTAGTGTCTCTGGCGGTGGTGGTGCGCACCCAACGTCAGACACACCGTTGTAACATGAGGGGCCCTGGGGCGGTCCCGCCGGCCTCAAGAGAGTTCCCCCCTACCCCAGCTCAAAATGTGCTCTACCACGTGCAAAATTATGTCGCACAGCTCCACCAATCTTTAGTCTATTCGCTGACATCATTCAATGTCTGGCACTGACAATACAAATTTGTAGACATCTATGATGCAACTTAAAGTAGTCTGTGTCTGTGTCCTATATTGGCACCATTAAATAGTTACTGCCAAATTACTATGTCAGAAACTCAGTAGATGAGCCCACCCCTGTACCTAAGTATGCCACCTTTTTTTTTGTTTTGGTTGTTTTGCGAGACATTAACATCTATTTAAATTTTGGGAGTACTGGGACAGACACTCCTTGCACTACTCCTCCACTCACCACCAAGCTGCCTGTGTATCCATGTAACCGCTGTAAAGCTGCCATGAGCCTATTGTTTGTTATTTTAGGCCTTTGATAGCCTGTCTGCGGTCCCTACTTTAAATACTCCTCCACTGACCACCAAGCTGCCTGTGTATCCATGTAACCGATGTAAAACTGCCATGAGCCTATTGTTTGTTATTTTAGGCCTTTGATAGCCTGTCTGCGGTCCCTACTTTAAATACTCCTCCACTCACCACCAAGCTGCCTGTGTATCCATGTAACCGCTGTAAAGCTGCCATGAGCCTATTGTTTGTTATTTTAGGCCTTTGATAGCCTGTCTGCGGTCCCTACTTTAAATACTCCTCCACTCATCACCAGCTGCCTGCCCGTGTATCCATGTAACCGCTGTAAAACTGCCATGAGCCTATTGTTTGTTATTTTAGGCCTTTGATAGCCTGTCTGCGGTCCCTACTTTAAATACTCCTCCACTCATCACCAGCTGCCTGCCCGTGTATCCATGTAACCGCTGTAAAACTGCCATGAGCCTATTGTTTGTTATTTTAGGCCTTTGATAGCCTGTCTGCGGTCCCTACTTTAAATACTCCTCCACTCATCACCAGCTGCCTGCCCGTGTATCCATGTAACCGCTGTAAAACTGCCATGAGCCTATTGTTTGTTATTTTAGGCCTTTGATAGCCTGTCTGCGGTCCCTACTTTAAATACTCCTCCACTCACCACCAAGCTGCCTGTGTATCCATGTAACCGCTGTAAAGCTGCCATGAGCCTATTGTTTGTTATTTTAGGCCTTTGATAGCCTGTCTGCGGTCCCTACTTTAAATACTCCTCCACTGACCACCAAGCTGCCTGTGTATCCATGTAACCGATGTAAAACTGCCATGAGCCTATTGTTTGTTATTTTAGGCCTTTGATAGCCTGTCTGCGGTCCCTACTTTAAATACTCCTCCACTCACCACCAAGCTGCCTGTGTATCCATGTAACCGCTGTAAAGCTGCCATGAGCCTATTGTTTGTTATTTTAGGCCTTTGATAGCCTGTCTGCGGTCCCTACTTTAAATACTCCTCCACTCATCACCAGCTGCCTGCCCGTGTATCCATGTAACCGCTGTAAAACTGCCATGAGCCTATTGTTTGTTATTTTAGGCCTTTGATAGCCTGTCTGCGGTCCCTACTTTAAATACTCCTCCACTCATCACCAAGCTGCCTGTGTATCCATGTAACCGCTGTAAAGCTGCCATGAGCCTATTGTTTGTTATTTTAGGCCTTTGATAGCCTGTCTGCGGTCCCTACTTTAAATACTCCTCCACTCATCACCAGCTGCCTGCCCGTGTATCCATGTAACCGCTGTAAAACTGCCATGAGCCTATTGTTTGTTATTTTAGGCCTTTGATAGCCTGTCTGCGGTCCCTACTTTAAATACTCCTCCACTCACCACCAAGCTGCCTGTGTATCCATGTAACCGCTGTAAAGCTGCCATGAGCCTATTGTTTGTTATTTTAGGCCTTTGATAGCCTGTCTGCGGTCCCTACTTTAAATACTCCTCCACTCACCACCAAGCTGCCTGTGTATCCATGTAACCGATGTAAAACTGCCATGAGCCTATTGTTTGTTATTTTAGGCCTTTGATAGCCTGTCTGCGGTCCCTACTTTAAATACTCCTCCACTCACCACCAAGCTGCCTGTGTATCCATGTAACCGCTGTAAAGCTGCCATGAGCCTATTGTTTGTTATTTTAGGCCTTTGATAGCCTGTCTGCGGTCCCTACTTTAAATACTCCTCCACTCACCACCAAGCTGCCTGTGTATCCATGTAACCGCTGTAAAGCTGCCATGAGCCTATTGTTTGTTATTTTAGGCCTTTGATAGCCTGTCTGCGGTCCCTACTTTAAATACTCCTCCACTCACCACCAAGCTGCCTGTGTATCCATGTAACCGATGTAAAACTGCCATGAGCCTATTGTTTGTTATTTTAGGCCTTTGATAGCCTGTCTGCGGTCCCTACTTTAAATACTCCTCCACTCACCACCAAGCTGCCTGTGTATCCATGTAACCGCTGTAAAGCTGCCATGAGCCTATTGTTTGTTATTTTAGGCCTTTGATAGCCTGTCTGCGGTCCCTACTTTAAATACTCCTCCACTCATCACCAGCTGCCTGCCCGTGTATCCATGTAACCGCTGTAAAACTGCCATGAGCCTATTGTTTGTTATTTTAGGCCTTTGATAGCCTGTCTGCGGTCCCTACTTTAAATACTCCTCCACTCATCACCAGCTGCCTGCCCGTGTATCCATGTAACCGCTGTAAAACTGCCATGAGCCTATTGTTTGTTATTTTAGGCCTTTGATAGCCTGTCTGCGGTCCCTACTTTAAATACTCCTCCACTCATCACCAGCTGCCTGCCCGTGTATCCATGTAACCGCTGTAAAACTGCCATGAGCCTATTGTTTGTTATTTTAGGCCTTTGATAGCCTGTCTGCGGTCCCTACTTTAAATACTCCTCCACTCACCACCAAGCTGCCTGTGTATCCATGTAACCGCTATAAAGCTGCCATGAGCCTATTGTTTGTTATTTTAGGCCTTTGATAGCCTGTCTGCGGTCCCTACTTTAAATACTCCTCCACTGACCACCAAGCTGCCTGTGTATCCATGTAACCGATGTAAAACTGCAGTATTTTGCTTATAAAAAAGAAAATACTGGAGAGATATCAAATGCAGACATTTTAACATTAAAAACAAAAACACATACAACAAAAAACTGGTACAGTACAAAAATTGGCCACCAGCTACAAAAACTTGCTCCTGCAAGTAGTTAACTGAAAGGTTTTTTTCCATTGAAAACACAGATATGGCATCCACCGAGTGTTGTCCTGTCGCGTCTTCTTTATATTATTGCCAAGAAGCTGCAACTGAATAAAGCTGAGCTTCTACCTTCTGCCTCTTACTAACTGCTGTTTTTTTAAAAAATTGGCTGTTCCGGCCTACTAAAGGTGTCTGTCTGCCCCTGCCTGGTGTTGTCCTCAACTGAATAAAGCTGAGCTTCAACCTTCAGTTCCAAATTACCATTTTTAAAAATGCAATTGGCTGTTCCGGCCTACTAAAGGTGAATGTCTGCCCCTGCCTGGTGTTGTCCTCAACTGAATAAAGCTGAGCTTCTACCTTCTGTTCCAAATTACCATTTTTAAAAATGCAATTGGCTGTTCCGGCCTACTAAAGGTGAATGTCTGCCCCTGCCTGGTGTTGTCCTCAACTGAATAAAGCTGAGCTTCTACCTTCTGTTCCAAATTACCATTTTTAAAAATGCCATTGGCTGTTCCGGCCTACTAAAGGTGTCTGTCTGCCCCTGCCTGGTGTTGTCCTCAACTGAATAAAGCTGAGCTTCTACCTTCTGTTCCAAATTACCATTTTTAAAAATGCAATTGGCTGTTCCGGCCTACTAAAGGTGAATGTCTGCCCCTGCCTGGTGTTGTCCTCAACTGAATAAAGCTGAGCTTCTACCTTCTGTTCCAAATTACCATTTTTAAAAATGCCATTGGCTGTTCCGGCCTACTAAAGGTGTCTGTCTGCCCCTGCCTGGTGTTGTCCTCAACTGAATAAAGCTGAGCTTCAACCTTCAGTTCCAAATTACCATTTTTAAAAATGCAATTGGCTGTTCCGGCCTACTAAAGGTGTCTGTCTGCCCCTGCCTGGTGTTGTCCTCAACTGAATAAAGCTGAGCTTCTACCTTCTGCCTCTTACTAACTGCTGTTTTTTTAAAAAATTGGCTGTTCCGGCCTACTAAAGGTGTCTGTCTGCCCCTGCCTGGTGTTGTCCTCAACTGAATAAAGCTGAGCTTCAACCTTCAGTTCCAAATTACCATTTTTAAAAATGCAATTGGCTGTTCCGGCCTACTAAAGGTGTCTGTCTGCCCCTGCCTGGTGTTGTCCTCAACTGAATAAAGCTGAGCTTCTACCTTCTGCCTCTTACTAACTGCTGTTTTTTTAAAAAATTGGCTGTTCCGGCCTACTAAAGGTGAATGTCTGCCCCTGCCTGGTGTTGTCCTCAACTGAATAAAGCTGAGCTTCAACCTTCAGTTCCAAATTACCATTTTTAAAAATGCAATTGGCTGTTCCGGCCTACTAAAGGTGAATGTCTGCCCCTGCCTGGTGTTGTCCTCAACTGAATAAAGCTGAGCTTCTACCTTCTGTTCCAAATTACCATTTTTAAAAATGCAATTGGCTGTTCCGGCCTACTAAAGGTGAATGTCTGCCCCTGCCTGGTGTTGTCCTCAACTGAATAAAGCTGAGCTTCTACCTTCTGTTCCAAATTACCATTTTTAAAAATGCCATTGGCTGTTCCGGCCTACTAAAGGTGTCTGTCTGCCCCTGCCTGGTGTTGTCCTCAACTGAATAAAGCTGAGCTTCAACCTTCAGTTCCAAATTACCATTTTTAAAAATGCAATTGGCTGTTCCGGCCTACTAAAGGTGTCTGTCTGCCCCTGCCTGGTGTTGTCCTCAACTGAATAAAGCTGAGCTTCTACCTTCTGCCTCTTACTAACTGCTGTTTTTTTTTAAAAATTGGCTGTTCCGGCCTACTAAAGGTGTCTGTCTGCCCCTGCCTGGTGTTGTCCTCAACTGAACAAAGCTGAGCTTCCACATTCTGGCTTTCACCCTATACTATCAGATATTAAACTGCATTTGGCCTACTAGTGTGGTTAGGCCCTTGAAACAGTGTCTGCTGCTCTTGGGTTTGCTACTCCACTGAACAAAGCAATGCCGCCTGTTTAGTCCTGTTACCAATTTTGAACTGCATTTAGCCTACTTTATTCTTTGGCCCTATATCTGTTTCCTCCTCATCCTGCCCATTGCCCAGCCACTGCTAGATGAGTCTGCTGGTACATTGACCTAGACCACTACATTCCCCTTATACTCTACACAGCCAGAATCTGACCCTGCTGAAAGTAAGGTTCCCCTTCCCGCATGTTATACCACCTTACACAGGGACAGAGAGGAAGGTGCAGATGAAAGTGCAGGTTCCTTCATCAGGTGGGGGGGCATACTCGTTGGCGACGTCACTGGCACAGGGCCCCTCAGAGTACGCAAAAGTGTCGCTGCTGGTGGGAGGCGCCCCCGCCATGCAAACACACATCGCTGTACTTTGAGGGGCCCTGTGCCAGTGCCAATGCGAACGAGTGGGCCCCCCCTGCTTGCTCAGGATCACAGCACTTGCAACGTTGAAATACTTACCTTTCCCTGCAACACCGCCGTGACGTAGTCCGCATTTCCTGGGCCCACGAAAAACTTGAGCCGGCCCTACTCCCCCCACAACTTTTGCCAAATGACCCCCAATTCCCTATGCCCAACTATTATTATAAAGTTAATTAAGATTGACAAGCTTCAGAAACAAGAATGGATGTTTTTGGCATTAAAATGGGCACTGTAGGTGTTTTCCTGGCCTCCACTCACTGCCGACTATGCTTCCCCATTGACTTGCATTGGGTTTCGTGTTTCGGTCGATCCCCGACTTTTAGCGATAATCGGCCGACTGCACTCGACTCGACTCTGGACAAAATCGGGTTTCACAAAACCCGACTCGATCTTAAAAAAATGAAAGTCGCTCAACTCTAGTTGCGACTGCTATCTATATTTTCAGGCTATGACATGTATATGCTGACTAGTATATTTATTACCATGCGATATCAGACAGGTAATAGGATTCTATTTTCTGATGTTTCTTTTTGATTTTCTGTTTTTATTTATATATATTTTTTTCTGCTTTTGTAAAACCCTTTTGCACTAGATAACATTGAACTGTTCTGAGGAAGGTCCACCTAGGACCGAAAACGTTCAACAATTGGTTCTATGTCTGGACGCAAAATAATTGAATTTTCTTCTCTTCATAAATATTTGAGTGCCGCCGAGTTATTTTGGATATTAGTTCTCTGTTCAGTCAGTTTACCATTACTTGCTATGTACTATTTTTTCTGACTTGAACGCCCCGCCCTTCACCATGCTGTGATTTTAATTACATCAAACACATTTGGTTCCGACCTTCCTATAAATGCAGGCTTTACCATGACATTAGACAGAGGTAAGTTTCACACTAGGAAATCAGGTCAGGGACCCATCCGATCCATGAGATTACCTTGACATTGGTGGATGGGCTCACATTTTTTGGCCACATTTTGTGCTAAGCATCTCATGTGTCTTTTCATAGATTTCACAAGCCATTATGCTAGTCACATTTCATGTATTACTAAATATAAATGTGATTCTGATTTTTAAATAGTTGTCTTTTATTCGGCCCAGATTTCCACTATATAGATGGAAAATGTTTCTACACTCCTGCACAATAAAGCATCATTACTTTGCTACAAAACATTACAGAAAACTGCAAAAGACAGCAATGAGACACAATACTAATGCCCGATCTTGTTGCCTTCTCTGTGTATGCAAATAATTCTCTACAAAACTAAACTGACTTTCTCTACTATAAAAAATTCTCAGTTCACAGTCACAGGCTGAAAGAGAAGGACTCTGATTTCTTAAATAAGTTTTCTCCGACACTCTGAATCCAAGCAGCTTCTCTACAAAGGCAAAGCTGCAGGCTGCATGCTAGAGATAAGGTTTTTAAAGTGCTTCTAGATGGCAGCAGTTAGAAAATATAATCACAAAATGCTATTTGATTAAGTCTTCCATTTTACTGTTGTTAAAATTCACGAGGAGCACCGCTCCAGGCCACCAAAGCTGTTTTGTGCGAGATAATCAATGTATATGGTATGTTAAGAAATATTAACAGAAGGAGCCATCAGCACCATGCAATATTATTATTTACAACAGCCGTTACTTCCAGTGTGATGGAATTCAACAGTCTCAAGGACAAGCATCCAAAAGGCTTTAAGAACCATACTGACCTTTATTTTATATGTACTTAACTTATTCTGGATTATATGGTTTCGTTTGGAATACTTTATTTAATTGTGAAATAGCAAAATACTATGCACATCATTTTCTGCAGAATGTAAATGTACATTTTTACAGATGAAGGTATCACACATTGGATTGAGAACTAACATGTATTTCTTCTATAGCCTCAGATTTTGTGGATTTGCTCCAAATGTGATCCAGTAGATTTGCAGGAGGACTAGCCCCAATCATTTTCAATAGGGCTAATCCTCATGGTGAACAACTAAAATAGGTGATATGACACTTATTTTTAAGGTGGATTTCTCTCCACTGCTGAGCCTGAATTCCGAGTATAAGTTTCTCGATGTATATAAACAGGGTTGCGGAAACATTATCTTCATGCATTAGATGTTGATTTCATGCAGATTTCACTTAGATTTAGGTGCAGAATTTGTGCCTAAATAAAACCTAAATCTGAAATGTGTGGCTATGCTCCAGCAACTTTCACCTTTTAATTTTTCTTTACCAGGTAAAGGCACAGTGCCTTGCAAAAGTATTCAGCTCCCTGGAACTTTTCAACCTTTTCCCACATATCATTCTTCAAACATAAAAATACCAAATGTAAATGTTTGGTTAAGAATCAAGAACAAGTGGAACACAATTGTGAAGTTTAATGAAATTTATTGGTTATTTTAAATTTTTTTGGAAATTCAAAAGCTGAAAAGTGGGCGTGCAATATTATTCGGCCCCTTTTACGTAATACTTTGTTGCGCCACCTTTTGCTGCGATTACAGCTGCAAGTCGCTTGGGGTATGTCTCTATCAGTTTTGTACATCGAGAGACTGAAATTCTTGCCCATTCTTCCTTGGCAAACAGCTCGAGCTCAGTGAGGTTTGATGGAGATCGTTTGTGAACAGCAGTTTTCAGCTCTTTCCACAGATTCTCGATTGGATTGAGGTCTGGACTTTGACTTGGCCATTCTAACACCTGGATAAGTTTATTTGTGAACCATTCCATTGTAGATTTTGCTTTATGTTTGAGATCATTGTCTTGTTGTAAGACAAAACTCCGTTCCAGTCTGAGGTCTTTTTCAGACTCAAAAAGGTTTTCTTCAAGAATGGTCCTGTATTTGGCTCCATTCATCTTCCCATCAATTTTAACCATCTTGCCTGTCCCTGCTGAAGAAAAGCAGGCCCAAACCATGATGCTGCCACCACCATGTTTGACAGTAGGGATGGAGTGTTCAGGGTGATGAGCTGTGTTGCCTTTACGCCAAACATATCATTTGGCACTGTTGCCAAAAATTTCGATTTTGGTTTCATCTGACCAGAGCACCTTCTTCCACATGTTTGGTGTGTCTCCCAGGTTGCTTGTTACAAACTTTAAACAACACTTTTTATGAATATCTTTGAGAAATGGCTTTTGTCTTGCCACTCTTCCGTAAAGGCCAGATTTGTGCAGTGTATGACTGATTGTTGTTCTATGGACAAACTGCCCCACCTCAGCTGTAGATCTCTGCTGTTCATCCAGGGTGATCATGGGCCTCTTGGCTGCATCTCTGATCAGTCTTCTCCTTGTTTGAGATAAAAGTTTAGAGGGATGGCCGTGTCTTGGTAGATTTGCAGTGGTATGATACTCCTTCCATTTCAATATGATCGCTTGCATAGTTCTCCTTGGGATGTTTAATGTTTTGGAAATCATTTTGTTTCCAAATATGGCTTTAAACTTCTCCACAGCAATATCACGGATCTGCCTGTTGTGTTCTTTGGTCTTCATGAAGTTCTCTGTGCTTCAAACAGAACCCTGAGACTATCACAGAGCAGGTGCATTTATACGGAGACTTGATTACACACAGGTGGATTATATTTATCATCATTAGGCATTTAGGACCACATTGGATCATTCAGAGATCCACAATGAACTTCTGGAGTGAGTTTGCTGCACTGAAAGTAAAGGGGCTGAATAATATTGCACGCCTCACTTTTCAGTTTTTGAATTTCCCAAAAAATGTAAAATAACCAATACATTTTGTTCAACTTCACAATTGTGTTCCACTTGTTGCTGATTCTTCACCAAAAATGTACGTTTGGTATCTTTAATAATAATAACCTTTATTTTTATATAGCGCTAACATATTCCACAGCGCTTTACAGTTTGCACACATTATCATCACTGTCCACAATGGGGCTCGCAATCTAAATTCCCTATCAGTATGTCTTTGGAATGTGGGAAGAAACCAGAAAACCGGAGGAAACCCACGCAAACACAGGGAGAACATACAAACTCGTTGCAGATGTTGTCCAAGGTGGGATTAGAACCCAGGACTCCAGCTCTGCAAGGCTGCAGTGCTATCCACTGCGCCACCATGCTGCCCTGCTTTATGTTTGATGCATGATATGTGGGAAAAGGTTGAAAAGTTCCAGGGAGCTGAATACTTTTGCAAGGCACTGTATATGTGTTTTGAATGAAGATTCAATAAAAATGTCATCTCTGACTCAATTTGTCTCATAATTGTCAGTATTGGTAAGTTGATTGTTAAATGGACATACACTGTATGATATCTGCACCATTGAGAATTATTTTATTTTTACATCATTGCAAATGCCATGTATGAGCACGGTCACAAATGTATGAAATCAGATAAAAGGCTTAAAGAGGACCTGTCATCAGGTCAAAGAAACCAGTTTTTGCTCTTATTATTGCGGCACCCCTGAGTAGGTGTCTGTTATGGTTTCCAATGGCAAGGAAACATCAGAAGCATAGAATAAACGGACAAGCTCTCGGGTGATGGAAACTAGAGCTGACCGCGATGCTAAACCTACACACCACACTAGAAGTAGCCAGGGGGCATTCCTGCGTTGTCTCTAGATGCCGCGCGCCAGCCAGAGAACTAACTACCCCTGGTAGAAGAAAACACAGTCCTGGCTTGCCTCCAGAGAATGTCCCCACAGGAGATAGCAGCCCCCCACATATAATAACGGTGAGAGCAGATGAAAAGACACACGTAGTATGAAAGCAGATTTAGCACAGAGAGGCCCGCTAACTAAATAGCAGAAAGATACAACAGAGGACTTCGCGGTCAGCTGCAAAACCCTTCAAAACACCATCCTGAAATTACCTTAACTCATGTGACAACTCATGCCACTGGAGTGGTAATTTCAGCCCAACAAGAGCTTCCAGCTGCAGGGATTCACATAAGTGCAAACTGGACAAAACATACAAAAATAGACTTAAGGACTAAAGTGTCCAACTTAGCTGAGCAGAAAACTGGGAGCAGGAACATGCAACAGAATCACTCTGGATACATTGATGGCCAGCATTAGAATGACTGAGGAGCAAGGTTAAATAGGATACTCCCACATCCTGATAGGAACAGGTGAACTGAGAAGGCAAAGCTTGCAGGCCACCAGTACCACAAGAGACCACCGGGGGAGCCCACGAACCGAATCACAACAGTACCCCCCCCTTAAGGAGGGGGCACCGAACCCTCACAAGAACCACCAGGGCGATCTGGATGAGCCCTATGAAAGGCACGGACCAAATCAGAAGCATGAACATCAGAAGCTGTAACCCAAGAATTATCCTCTTGACCGTAGCCCTTCCATTTCACCAGATATTGAAGTCTCCGTCTGGAAACACGGGAGTCCAAGATTTCTCCACCACGTACTCCAATTCACCCTCAACCAGCACAGGAGCAGGAGGCTCAACAGAAGGCACAAGTGGTACCTCATACCTCCGCAATAATGACCGATGGAAGACATTATGGGTAGCAAAGGATGCTGGGAGGTCCAAACGAAAAGACACAGGGTTAAGAATTTCCAAAATCTTATAAGGACCGATGAACCGAGGCTTAAACTTAGGAGAAGAGACCCTCATAGGGACAAAACGGGAGGACAACCACACCAAGTCCCCAACACGAAGACGAGGACCAACACGACGATGGCGATTAGCAAAACGTTGAGTCTTCTCCTGGGACAACTCCAAATTGTCCACCACCTGCCCCCAAATACGATGCAACCTATCCACCATGGTATCCACTCCAGGACAATCCGAAGACTCCACCTGACCAGATGAAAAATGAGGATGGAACCCTGAATTGCAAAAGAAAGGGGAGACCAAAGTGGCAGAACTGGCCCAATTATTAAGGGCAAACTCAGCCAACGGCAAAAAGGAGACCCAGTCATCCTGATCAGCAGACACGAAACACCTCAAATAAGTCTCCAAGGTCTGATTAGTACGTTCCGTCTGGCCATTTGTCTGGGGATGAAATGCAGACGAAAAAGACAAATCAATGCCCATCCTGGCACAAAACGCCCGCCAAAATCTGGACACAAACTGGGATCCCCTGTCGGAAACGATATTCTCCGGAATACCATGCAGCCGAACCACATTCTGAAAAACCAGGGGCACCAACTCAGATGAGGAAGGCAGCTTGGGCAAGGGCACCAAATGAACCATCTTAGAAAAGCGGTCACACACCACCCAAATGACGGACATCTTCTGAGAAACAGGGAGATCAGAAATAAAATCCATAGAGATGTGTGTCCAAGGCCTCTTAGGAACAGGCAAGGGCAACAACAACCCACTAGCCCGAGAACAACAAGGCTTGGCCCGAGCACAAACATCGCAAGACTGCACAAAAGTACGCACGTCCCGAGACAGGGAAGGCCACCAGAAGGACCTAGCCACCAAATCTCTGGTACCAAAAATTCCCGGATGACCTGCCAACGCAGAAGAATGAACCTCCGAGATGACTCTATTGGTCCACTCATCCGGCTCAAACAATCTACCAGGCGGACAACGATCAGGCCGATCCGCCTGAAACTCTTGTAAAGCACGTCGCAGGTCTGGGAAGACAGCAGACAATATCACCCCATCCTTAAGTATACCCGTAGGTTTAGAATCACCAGGGGAATCAGGTTCAAAACTCCTAGAAAGGGCATCCGCCTTCACATTCTTAGTACCTGGCAGATACGAAACCACAAAATTAAACCGGGAGAAAAACAACGACCAGCGCGCCTGTCTAGGATTCAGACGTCTGGCCGACTCAAGATAAATCAAATTTTTGTGATCAGTCAAGACCACCACCTGATGTTTAGCACCCTCAAGCCAATGACGCCACTCCTCGAATGCCCACTTCATCGCCAAAAGCTCCCGATTACCGACGTCATAATTTCGCTCGGCGGGCGAAAATTTTCGAGAAAAGAACGCACAAGGTCTCATCACTGAACAATCTGAACTTTTCTGCGACAAAACCGCCCCCGCTCCGATCTCGGAAGCATCAACTTCCACCTGAAAAGGAAGAGAAACATCAGGCTGGCACAACACCGGAGCAGAAGAAAAACGGCACTTAAGCTCCCGAAAGGCCTCCACAGCAGCAGGAGACCAATCTGCAACATCAGCACCCTTTTTAGTCAAATCAGTCAAAGGCCTGACAACGCTAGAAAATCCAGTTATGAATCGACGATAAAAGTTAGCAAAGCCCAAAAATTTCTGAAGGCCCTTAAGAGAAGTCGGTTGCGTCCAGTCACAAATAGCCCGAACCTTCACAGGATCCATCTCAATAGAAGAGGGGGAAAAAATGTACCCCAAAAAATAAATCTTCTGAACCCCCAAAACACACTTTGAACCTTTAACAAACAGAGAATTGGTCCGCAAAACCTGAAAAACCCTCCTAACTTGTTGAACATGAGATTCCCAGTCATCAGAAAAAATCAAGATATCGTCCAAATACACAATCATAAATTTATCCAGATATTCACGGAAAATATTGTGCATAAAGACTGAAAGACCGAAGGGGCATTTGACAGACCAAAAGGCATCACCAAATACTCAAAATGGCCCTCGGGCGTATTAAATGCGGTTTTCCATTCATCCCCCTGCTTAATTCGCACCAAATTATACGCACCGCGAAGATCAATCTTAGAGAACCACTTCGCCCCCTCAATGCGAGTAAATAAATCTGTCAGCAATGGCAAAGGATACTGATACTTGACTGTGATCTTATTCAAGAGTCTATAATCAATACAAGGTCTCAAAGAACCATCGCTTTTAGCTACGAAAAAGAACCCCGCTCCAAGAGGAGACGAAGAAGGACGAATATGTTCCTTTTCCAAGGACTCCCTAATATACTCTCGCATGGCAGCATGTTCAGGTACAGACAGATTGAATAGACGACCCTTAGGAAATTTACTGCCAGGGATCAAATCTATGGCGCAATCGCAATCTCTGTGAGGAGGAAGAGAATTAAGAATAGATTCCTCAAAAACCTCACGATAATCAGACAAAAACTCAGGAATTTCAGAGGGAATAGATGAAGCAATGGAGACCAAAGATGTGTCCCCATGATTTCCCTGACATCCCCAGCTTAGTACAGACATTGTTTTCCAGTCAAGGACTGGGTTATGAGTTTGCAACCATGGCAATCCCAGCACCAACACATCATGTAGATTATACAGTACAAGGAAGCGAATCACCTCTTGATGGTCTGGAGTCATACGCATAGTCACTTGTGTCCAGTATTGTGGTTTATTACTAGCCAATGGTGTAGAATCAATACCCTTTAAAGGTATAGGAACTTCCAGAGGCTCTAGATCAAACCCACAGCGCCTGGCAAAGGACCAATCCATAAGACTCAAAGCGGCGCCAGAATCCACATACGCATCCGCAACAATAGAAGATAACGAACAAATTAGAGTTACAGACAAAATAAACTTGGACTGCAAAGTGCCAATAGCAGAGGATTTATCAACTTTCTTTGTTCGTTTAGAGCATGCTGATATAACATGAGTAGAATTTCCACAATAGAAGCACAAATGATTTTTGCGCCTATAAATCTGTCGTTCCCTTCTGGACAGAAAGCTATCACATTGCATACTCTGTGGTGCCTCTTCAGAAGACACCACCAACTGGTGCACAGGTTTGCGTTCCCGTAAACGCCGATCAATCTGAATTGCCATTGTCATGGACTCATTCAGACCCGTAGGCGCAGGAAACCCCACCATGACGTCTTTTACAGCATCAGAGAGACCTTCTCTGAAAATTGCCGCCAGAGCGCACTCATTCCACTGAGTAAGCACAGACCATTTTCGAAATTTTTGGCAATATATTTCGGCTTCATCTTGCCCCTGAGAGAGGGCTATTAGGGCTTTCTCAGCCTGAATCTCCAAATTTGGTTCCTCATAAAGCAACCCCAAAGCCAGAAAAAACGCATCCACATTGAGCAACGCAGGATCCCCTGGTGCCAATGAAAATGCCCAATTTTGGGGGTCACCCCGCAGTAAAGAAATAACAATTTTTACTTGCTGGGCAGGATCTCCAGCAGAATGAGATCTCAGCGAAAGAAACAATTTACAATTGTATTTAAAATTTAGAAAACAAGATCGATCTCCAGAAAAAAACTCCGGTATAGGAATTTTAGGTTCAGACCGAGGAGCATGTAACAAAAAATCTTGTATATTCTGAACTTTAGAGGCAAGATTATTCAAATTGGTAGCCAGACTCTGGGGATCCATATTTCAACAGATAAAGTCTGAGCCATTCAGGGGTTAAGAGGAGAGGAAAACAGGAGACTGCAATTAGAGCTGGAGTGCAACTTCAGAGGAAGGAAAAAAAAAAAAAAAAAAAAAAAAAAAAGGTTTCACACAGTTCCTTTTCTCTCCTGCTTCAGCCTATAGATTAAACATTTGGGCTGGCCATACTGTTATGGTTTCCAATGGCAAGGAAACATCAGAAGCATAGTATAGCGAACTAGGAGAGACAAGAGTGGACCCTCTGGACCGTGGGGAGCCCTACCCCTGGGCGAGCGACCTAGGAGATAACGACCCCTATACAGGGACCGCAAGGAGCAAGCCCAGAGGTCACTTACCCACGGTGAGATACCAGTAGGGACGGCTCCAGGAAGAGAGATAAACGAAGGCAGGATGCTGAGGAAAAATACGGGAAGCAGCTAGAGAGCCCGGAGGGCTGGGAGGCAGGAATGGAGCTGAGCTGAGGGAAGGAAAACAAAACAAAGACCATAGGAAAACTACAGGAAAAGAAGAACGGGGACTGCAGGTAACAACAAGGAGGAAACGGAGTGAACCAGAGAGAACCGGAAGGTAGCACGGTAAGGCACAGAGTGCAGGTACTTGAGCAGGGAATACGAAGGGCCAAACGTAATAGCAAACGTGCTAAAACAATCAGGCACCAGGAAGCAGGAAGAACTACCTTTTATAGGAGGAGCAGGAACAGGATTGGATGGAAAGAACATGTGACTTCAGGAGGAGGTAACAGAGACGCTGGGCCTGCGAGCTACAGGGAAGCTAGAGCGCCTGCGCAGAGAAAGAACACCTGCAGAGGAGCGTGCAGACCGGGACGCTGGAGCGATGGAACGAGGACGCTGGAGCGTAGCGGAGGATGTAACACATAGAATAAACGGACAAGCTCTCGGGTGATGGAAACTAGAGCTGACCGCGATGCTAAACCTACACACCACACTAGAAGTAGCCAGGGGGCATTTCTGCGTTGTCTCTAGATGCCGCGCGCCAGCCGGAGAACTAACTACCCCTGGTAGAAGAAAACACAGTCCTGGCTTGCCTCCAGAGAATGTCCCCACAGGAGATAGCAGCCCCCCACATATAATAACGGTGAGAGCAGATGAAAAGACACACGTAGTATGAAAGCAGATTTAGCACAGAGAGGCCCGCTAACTAAATAGCAGAAAGATACAACAGAGGACTTCGTGGTCAGCTGCAAAACCCTTCAAAACACCATCCTGAAATTACCTTAACTCATGTGACAACTCATGCCACTGGAGTGGTAATTTCAGCCCAACAAGAGCTTCCAGCTGCAGAGATTCACATAAGTGCAAACTGGACAAAACATACAAAAATAGACTTAAGGACTAAAGTGTCCAACTTAGCTGAGCAGAAAACTGGGAGCAGGAACATGCAACAGAATCACTCTGGATACATTGATGGCCAGCATTAGAATGACTGAGGAGCAAGGTTAAATAGGATACTCCCACATCCTGATAGGAACAGGTGAACTGAGAAGGCAAAGCTTGCAGGACACCAGTACCACAAGAGACCACCGGGGGAGCCCACGAACCGAATCACAACAGGTGTCATAATCATCATCATCTACTGCTTGTCTTACCCTCATAACTCCTCCTTCTTCTCCACTGCACTGTCAGATATCCATATCTAATTATGTGGCAAGGATTCCATCATATGCATCCAGTTAACCACTTATGTAGCAACTCAACTTCCACCTGGTCAAGTTGATGATGATGCACTCGCTGTCAAACCATTTAGTGGATACCAGTACCTTTAGAGAATTTATGATGTATTCTCAGACTTCCTGAAAGGTACTCAGATGCCATTGTTTCTCATACAAATGGGCACTCACCCTGCTCTTTAATGTGTAGGAGAATGTGCGACGCTCTCTAGACTTGTGATAGAGCTCAAAAAAGCAAAGCACTGTTGGCACGTGAAGTAGCAATTATGAACAGGAACAGTACATCTTTTGCAATCCATTAGGTCATTGTTTTGAGTGGCAGTGATGCACCATCACAACAAGGGCAAGTTGTGGAGCCATCTATGGTTGGGCACTAGCTCTGGTTTCAGCAACAGGCAGCGCTAATTTTCCTCCTTTGCATTACCCCATCCCAACAGCAATAGAGATTTATCTTGTATCCACTCTCTGCCCTCATTCTTTTTATTTTTGTCAATGTTGTCAAGCTGTTTTACAGCTTGTGAGCATAGGCAACAAAAGGCATATAGTGGAAAAGTTGCTTCTTTAATTTAAACAGCAAATCATTGTTGTAAGTGACAATGCCCAGAATTTTATAGCTGCAATTTGTTTGGGCAAAGTAACTCATGTCAGTTGCATGGCACTTGTCTTAAATTTAATTGGGCAAAATTTGAAAAAGAAATATACATGCTTGAAGAGGATGGTGGCCATGGCCAAGAGAATGTCTGGGCATTTCAACCATGCTTACGGATCAATACATGCCTGTCACAGAGAAATATTAAAATCCATAAAATCCATAAGACATCTCCTGAGAGGGGATATATCACCCCCCCACTGAACATATCGCATTAGTCATAACGGAGGAAGAAAGAAACTAATTATAACTGGGGAAATGAGAGAGCTGACACTTCAACCTCCGGTAAAGGAAAGGCCTACTGCAGTGAACATGTAATAACCATAATTTGCTGTGGAAAAAAGACACCAAAACTGAGATTCATTGACACAGAGGCGCTTCCCAGGCATAAGCTTCCTCTGATCAAAGCACTGCTTCCAGACCTTTTGGAGCCAGTAGTCAGTCATTATTATTGAGGGATTGCATTGCTCCAATATTTATGGGCGATACATTTTCAGCATCACAGTGAAGGGAGGGACATAATGCATTCCCTTACATTACCGTAAGGCCGGCAGAACCCCTTCAACTTAATATTGGTCTGATGGATGATGCTATTCATACCATGTTTCATCTTTAGACAGGTAAAATCACGATAAAAAACACCACCGCGATATCTACCACTTGGGTCCTCCAGTAGTGAAGATATCCTGTGAGTTGGGGATCTCCAAAAATTCCAAAACACTCAGCATATTCCACAACCAGCCCCCACAGGAGCTCACCAAGAGGAAGGATGTACTCAAAACTTTGCTCTAATAAAATGCAGAATTTTGGTTTGGTCATTTGTCAGTCCTGGAATGTATAGTTTGCTGTGGGTTCTGTCTGTTTTCCTAAGAAGTACCTTCCCCGCTAAGATCTGAGCCATTTCCATGACACAAGGTCGAGTAATTTTCTTTTGCTATCCCTTTTATTTTATGTAATTGTATATAACGTATTGTTTTGTTCCCATTTTGTATCAACTTTGGATATTTTTTATAAACACTGTCTATCTTTCTGGATCAGTTATATAAAATGTAATAGCTCTGTTCTTCTTGCTCTGTAAGCCGCATCGCTGACGTCATACGCTACCTGTTACAAGTGTCAATCAGCCTGTATGAACTATAGATGATAGAAGCTAGTAGTTCATTAGGTAATTGTGGAGTTGTCAGTGATCATACCGTGGTATATATATTCCATGTGTTGAAATTGGAGGTGTATATACCATATACTCACTGTGAGTTCCCCAATAACTGACTTAGTAGTGGATGCAGAGGCAGCTGCATCCATCATTCATCAGTCAATTACGTAATTGTCCTGATGATTGGAGGCAGCGGAGTTGTGTCTTCCTGACAAATTGGTGACAGCGGAGGGATCTCTGTGAAACCCGGGACTCTCCTTGACAAATTGGTGGCAACGGTGATATCTGTGTGACCCCACCAGGTTGTTATCTGTGACAAATTGTGGGAGTGGTGGGATCTGTGTGATCCCCCCATCCTCCCTGACAATGCACTTAAGGCATTGCAAAAACAGAACTGTCATCCTGATCATTGCCTGAGTGGCAATGGTTTCATGTGAAGTAATTTTGTGGGAGCGTCAGTAAAGCAGCATAAAGTTTCTCCTGGTTAAATCATGCACCAGGCAAACTGGAGCATAGGTCACTTTGAAATCTGACATTGGCTGCGGATGAGGGAAGCTTGCCAGCTACTCGGGCCTTTTGAAGAGGCTACTAAAATAGTCAGTAAGGACAAACTGTGGCAGCAACAATGTCTATCTCATATTTACATTGGAAAAAACACTTACAAGTAGAGGTGATCCAATTTATCCACTGTGAATTGACTTCAAGGTGAATTTGTGTGAAATTCAGATAGTCCCAGCAAAACTAAACAATTTGTGATGCAAGTTGCATGGATTGCAGCGTATTGCTGAAGCATGAGAGGTTTAAAATTACATCAGGTGCAGACGTTCAGGCTTCCCAATAATGCTTTGCAGTTATTAGATCACATGGTCTAGCCCAGCAAATCAGGGGAATATCAAAGACACTATAAAACATAATGGCAGAGAGAGCAGCAGCCATTTTAGTATTTTACAGCTTAGGTATAGGAGAATAGGGCACACAGCTCACTATTAAAAATAGGGGTAGAACGGCTTTAATCATAGTGTGGTGTACTACTGCAGCACTGAAGACCATATAAAATGGTAGTGGTATAATCCGTAAGTGAATAATAATACACAGATCCAAGTGATAGAGAGCTGCTGGATCTGCAGTGTCTGTGTGACTGAATTGATTGATCCGTGATACACTGCAGTACAGTACCTTAATAACATATTTTTTTTCATTCTCAATGCATTAAAAATAAGAGCAGTTTAATACTGATTGTTAATTTTTTCATACTGAAGAAAAATACACCAAGGCTTGTCATAGAAAGTGTGCTCCCTGATTTTTGAGACAGACAAGCTATAAGCAATATCTGCCACTGTTTCATCATTAACTGTGGCCTAGGGAAGAAGTGAGTGAACGCTCAGCCGCCCTATGGGATCTGGAGTGTGCTGGTCTACCGCATTGTGAGTGACAGCCCAGTTGTCCTATCTGATGCTGGGGCACGATGGGCTGTCAGCATTTTGATTGACAGCACTGCTGCTCAATCTGGCCTAGCCTGCGGGCATTCCTTCAGGTGCCTCTGTCCTTAATTATTTGCTAGTTATTTAAATGCCTTGCTATAAACAGACAATTGTCAGCTGTAACTTTGCTTGGTGTGTGCGTTCTTCTGTGTCTGATTCCCTGATCTTGCTGGACCTTGGATTTGTAGTGAGCATTCGTATGTGTAATCCCTTTAGATCTTGGCGCGCTCTTTGACATCAGCTACCTGGCCCCAGACCATGTCTCACTGCTTGTCCATTACTCAGCGTCACAATATCACTTTTTGACTCTTTTGCATTTTTTTTGTAAGAGCAGGGGTTTTTTTTTGCATTTTTTAAAGGACAATAGAAAAATATCAACATTCCTGAAGTTTAAATGCAATTGTCTGTTTCAGAAAGTGAGCGTGTTTAATTTTTTTTTTTAGCACACTTTAATAGTCCAATATTAAACCTGTACAAGACACACAAATACAGTGGCCTGTTGCTGGTACTTTCTTTTGGGAAGTGAACCTATCTGGTTATTCTTTTTATCATTACCTTTTTTAAATCTTTATTTTTTGCATGCTTGCTTAACTAGTCCAATTTAACAACAGTACACACCACAACTATACTTCCAGCTGTTGCCTCATCTTCCTTTCCGTACTTGGTAGTATACTTTTTTATTATGTCATTTTTGTCAAGTGGACGGGAGTTGAGTTTAAGCAAAACAATATATATAAATATAGAAAAAATGGTTACATTTTGCCTCACAGTTTTTCTATTCGAATTTGGAATCTATACAACCCATAACTTTCCTGTAGGCTGCTGCTGCATTTGGAAGCCATGTATTTACCTCTTGGCATTTGTTATTATTTCTTCATTTTTGGGTAAAGAACATTAATTTCCTTAACCAAAAACAAATTGAAAAGAAATTGCTGTTTTGTCTATTTTTCCCCATGAAGAATCAATAACCCTTCAGAATTTTTCAGATTTGCATTTTTGCCTAATATTACATAAGATTTTCATACCAGTCCTAACAGTAAAGATAATGAAATCAAACAAAAGCGTAAAAATATTAGACTTTTTTAATGAGGAAAATTTTCCAATATCTTATCTGTGAGTGGCAAAAGTATGTGAACTTTTTATTTCAGTATCTGGTGCGATCCACTTGTGCAGGCAGCAATAACTGCATCTAAGGCAATCTTCACACGTCCATATGTGATCCATTTTTTAAGGGCCCCAAATACGGACATACACACACCCACTGTATTCAATGCTGGTAAGCACATGAACCATGTGTCCGTGTGAAAAACCCGCAAACATTTTAGTTTTTAACCAGCACCACAGACAAAATGCGTGCCGCACTCATGCACACTCATGACACACAGATGAAATATGTCATCACTGTGACACGTATCGGCGCTTGAAAAAAGCCATACAGTTTGCGCTGTTCCCAGGCCCGGGTGCTGATGGTAGATCTCATCATTGCCACCTGCTCACTGTTAAAGAAATGGTTAATCTGTATTTTTAATAACAGAAAAATAAGTATTGTGCAAAGATGTCCAATGTTATCATCTGGTTCTCCTTTAGCACGATTTCCCGGACCTTTGATCAGCGAGAGCAGGTGACGCTGATGATAGTTGTAAACAGTGGCCAGCGTGTGTTTAGTATGTATTAAATAAATAAAAACAAAAACTACGTTGGCTCCCGCATATTTTTCATAAACAGCAGAAGGAAAGTGAACTGCTGGGGGCTGATATTAATAATCAGGGAAAGGGGCCACTATCCTTAAATGTTCCCAGGATATTAACCCCTTTCTGACATCTGACGTACTATTCCGTTGAGGTAGGGTGGGCCCGTATGACCACCGACGGGATAGTATGTCATATGCAATAGGCCACGCTCTCAGGGGGAGCGCGGCCGATCGTGGCCTGGTGTCAGCTGACTATCGCAGCTGACATCTGGCACTATGTGCCAGGAGCGGTCACGGACCGCCCCCGGCACATTAACCCCCGGCACACTGCGATCAAACATGATCGCAGTGTTCCGGCGGTATAGGGAAGCATCGTGCAGGGAGGGGGCTCCCTGCGTGCTTCCCTGAGACTCCCGGAGCAACGCGATGTGATCGAGTTGCTCCAAGGGTCTCTTACCTCCTCCTCACTGCAGCAGGCCTGGATCCAAGATGGCCGCAGCATCCGGGTTCTTCAGGGAGGTGACTTCACTGCGCCTGCTCAGAGCAGGCGCCGGGAAGCCTGAATCTGTGCACGTCAGATCGGCGATCTGACACAGTGCACAGCAAAGTGTCAGATCGGCGATCTTACACTGTAACATGATGCCCCCCCCCCCGGGCAATGTTATAGTGTAACAAAAAAATATTCACATGTGTAAAAAAAAAAAAAAAATTCCCCCAAAAATTCCCCCCCCCCAAAAAATATTGTTCCTATAAATACATTTCTTTATCCAAATAAAAAAAACAATAAAAGTACACATATTTAGTATCGCCGCGTTCGTAACGACCCGACCTATAAAAAACTGTACAAAAAAAAAAATGAGGCAAAAAACAACGCTTTATTATGATACCGCCAAACAAAAAGTGGAATAACACGCGATCAAAATAACGGATATAAATAACCATGGTACCGCTGAAAACGTCATATTGTCCCGCAAAAAACAAGCCGCAATACAGCATCAGCAAAGAAAAAATAAAAAGTTATAGTCCTCAGAATAAAGCGATGCAAAAATAATTATTTATTCTATAAAATAAAACTATATGTGATATTTGCGCTAAATGCACCTATATGAAGCCATAAATAGTTAAAATACTGGGGAATGTCATAAACTAGGTTCCTCATACAGGACCAGGATTAACAAGATGTATTTACCTTAATATCAAAGAGAAGGAGATCTGTGTCCAGTGCTGGCATGCGGAAAGGTCCTTCACTCATGTGCTAAAAGGTTGGTGTCTGAAGCCTTCTCTGAATCTCTGTTCCAAAAATATCCAATGTGTTGCAGAGCAAATAGTAGTATAGGAGACGCTGTCCCGGCCGGTGACTAGCGTACTCCCCCAGAGCTTGGTAACTGCCGTGCACAGGCAGTGGTGGCCGCGTGTCATCCCTGATGAAGGAGTCAGTGACTCTGAAACGCGTTGGATTAGTTGGTCCTGTGTGCTATTTGTAGCTCCGTAGCTCCGCAGCTTTGTAGCTGGTCACGTGTACACATCACGTGACTGTGACGTCACACAAGGTCCTGCACCTTGTCGGCTTCAGCTCTATACACGCGGCTGCCACTGCCTGTGCACGGCAGTTACCAAGCTCTGGGGGAGTACGCTAGTCACCGGCCGGGACAGCGTCTCCTATACTACTATTTGCTCTGCAACACATTGGATATTTTTGGAACAGAGATTCAGAGAAGGCTTCAGACACCAACCTTTTAGCACATGAGTGAAGGACCTTTCCGCATGCCAGCACTGGACACAGATCTCCTTCTCTTTGATATTAAGGTAAATACATCTTGTTAATCCTGGTCCTGTATGAGGAACCTAGTTTATGACATTCCCCAGTATTTTAACTATTTATGGCTTCATATAGGTGCATTTAGCGCAAATATCACATATAGTTTTCTTTGATTAACCACTTCTGGGACGATTGGGAGTGATTTCGTCCATATATTTGCTGCTTATTCACCTGGAGCAACTAAGCAGCGCCGTATGGTTCATTTTTAGACATATTTATTCTATAAAATAGTTTTTATCGTATAAAAGCGCCAAAACATAAAAAAATATAAGTGAGGTATCACTGTAATCATACTCACCCGAAGAATAAAACTGCTTTATCCATTTTACCAAATGCGGAACGGTATAAACGCCTCCCCCATAAGAAATTCATGAATAGCTGGTTTTTGGTCATTCTGGCTCACAAAAATCGGAATAAAAAGCGATCAAAAAATGTCATGTGCCCGAAAATGTTACAAATAAAAACGTCAACTCGTCTCGCAAAAAACAAGACCTCACATGACTCTGTGGACCAAAATATGGAAAAATTATAGCTCTCAAAATGTGGTAACGCAAGAAATATTTTTTGCAATAAAAAGCGTCTTTCAGTGTGTGACGGCTGCCAATCATAAAAATCCGCTATAAAAGTAAATCAAACCCCCCTTCATCACCCCCTTAGTTAGCGAAAAATTAAAATATTTAAAAAATGTATTTATTTCTATTTTCCCATTAGGGTTAGGGTTAGCGTTAGGGCTAGGTTTAGGGCTAGGGTTAGGGTTAGGGTTAGGGCTAGGGTTATGGCTAGGGTTAGGGCAAGGGTTAGGGCTAGGGTTAGGGTTGGGGCCAGGGTTAAGGCTACAGTTAGTGTTGGGGCTAAAGTTAGGGTTAGGGTTGGGGCTTAAGTTAGGGTTAGGGTTTGGATTACATTTATGGTTGGGAATAGGGTTGGGATTAGGGTTAGGGGTGTGTCAGGGTTAGGGGTATGGTTAGGGTTACTGTCGGGATTAGGGTTAGGGATGTGTTTGGATTAGGGTTTCAGTTATAATTGGGGGGTTTCCACTGTTTAGGCACATCAGGGGCTCTCCAAACGCGACATGGCATCCCATCTCAATTCCAGCCAATTCTGCGTTGAAAAAGTAAAACAGTGTTCCCTCCATTCCGAGCTTTCCCGTGCACCGAAACAGGGGTTTACCCCAACATAGGGGGTATCAACGTACTCAGGACACATTGGACAACAACTTTTGGGGTCCAGTTTCTCCTGTTACCCTTGGGAAAATACAAAACTGGGGGCTAAAAAATCATTTTTGAGAAAAGAAAAATTATTTTTTATTTTCATGGCTCTGCGTTATAAACTTCTGTGAAGCACTTGGGGGTTCAAAGTGCTCACCACACATCTAGATTAGTTCCTTGGGAGGTCTAGTTTCCAAAATGGGGTCACTTGTGCGGGAGCTCCAATGTTTAGGCACACAGAGGTTCTCCAAACGCGACAATTTTTGTGGAAAAAAAAGATTTTTTATTTTCACGGCTCTGCGTTATAAACTGTAGTGAAACACTTGGGGGTTCAAAGTTCTCACAACACAACTAGATAAGTTCCTTGGGGGGTCTAGTTTCCAATATGGGGTCACTTGTGGGGGGTTTCTACTGTTTAGGTACATTAGGGGCTCTGCAAACGCAATGTGACGCATGCAGACCAATCCATCTAAGTCTGCATTCCAAATGACCCTCCTTCCCTTCCGAGCTCTGCCATGTGCTCAAACGGTGGTTCCCCCCACATATGGGGTATCAGCGTACTCAGGACAAATTGGACAACAACTTTTGGGGTCTAATTTCAACTGTTACCCTTGAAAAAATACAAAACTGGGGGCTAAAAATAATTTTTGTGGAAAAAAAAGGATTTTTTATTTTCACGGCTCTGCGTTATAAACTGTAGCGAAACACTTGGGGGTTCAAAGCTCTCACAACACATCTAGATGAGTTCCTTAGGGGGTCTACTTTCCAAAATGGTGTCACTTGTGGGGGGTTTCAATGTTTAGGCACATCAGTGGCTCTCCAAATGCAACATGGCGTCCCATCTCAATTCCTGTCAATTTTGCATTGAAAAGTCAAACGGCGCTCCTTCCCTTCCGAGCTCTGCCATGCGCCCAAACAGTGGTTTACCCCTACATATGGGGTATCAGCGTACTCAGGACAAATTGTACAACAAGTTTTGGGGTCCATTTTCTCCTGTTACCCTTGGTTAAATAAAACAAATTGGAGCTGAATTAAATTTTTTGTGAAAAAAAGTTAAATGTTCATTTTTATTTAAACATTCCAAAAATTCCTGTGAAACACCTGAAGCTTTAATAAACTTCTTGAATGTGGTTTTGAGAACCTTGAGGGGTGCAGTTTTTAGAATGGTGTTACAATTGGTTTTTTTCTATCATATAGACCCCTCAAAATGACTTCAAATGAGATGTGGTCCCTAAAAAAAAAATGGTGTTGTAAAAATGAGAAATTGTTGGTCAACTTTTAACCCTTATAACTCCCTAACAAAAAAAAAATGTTGGTTCCAAAATTGTGCTGATGTAAAGTAGACATGTGGGAAATGTTACTTATTAAGTATTTTTTGTGACATATCTCTGTGATTTAATTGCATAAAAATTCAAAGTTGGAAAATTGCAAAATTTTCAAAATTTTCACCAAATTTCCAATTTTTTTTACAAATAAACGCAGATAATATCAAAGACATTTTACCACTATCATGAAGTACAATATGTCTCAAGAAAACATTGTCAGAATCATCAGGATCCGTTGAAGCGTTCCAGAGTTATAACCTCATAAAGGGACAGTGGTCAGAATTGTAAAAATTGGCCTGGTCATTAACGTGCAAACCACCCTTGGGTGTAAAGGGGTTAATAACAGCTCACATCTGATTGCTTAACTTTTCTTTTTAGTTTGCAGGGGGACCCCAGACAAGTAATGACTTAGGCTCCTCCTATAAAATCTAACCAGCAAAGGATAAACAGACAGCTGGGGGCTGATATTAATAATTAGGGAGAGGGCCATGGATATTGGCCCCCTCCCAGGTTAATAACATAAGTCCTCAGTGGCCCCAGAAATGGCACATCAATAACATTTAGCCTCACTCTTCCCACATGCCCTGGTGAGGTGGCAAGTGGGGCATTAGGGTTGGAGTGGATGTCAGCTTTTTTTATGGCCGCTGACATCAAACCCAAAGATTAGTAATTGAGAGGCCTCTGTAAGACACCCCATTACTAAACCCATAGTCATATTGTAAAAAAGACACATCAAGAATAAAGCTCTATTTTAAAACAAAACTCAACATCCTCTTTTACAAATTTAATAAAAAGAAAAAAACAAAGTTATACTCACCTTTACATCTATAATCCATTATGTCCCCTGTAAAAGACCTAAATAATAAGCAGCCACATTTCTCACTGCTCCAGCGAGAAGATATTCCATTCTGTCCTATGCCGTCCGTAATCCATCTCTGCTACATCTGGATTTCAAGTTGAACGGTGACATGATGCAACCGTTCAGACTGAAATACAAGAGACAATGAGCTGCTGAGAGCTCGCAGCTAGCAGTGATCTTATTGAGGTGACTGCAATTCATTGGACCACTCCTAATGAGTTGCCCATGGGAACTGCAGCTTTAGTAACCTCAATGATGTCACCACAGGTCACTGTAGCTGCGCTCTGATGCTCAGCTCAGTGGCTCCAGGATGCCAGGCTGAACAGTTGCATCATTCCACCGTTCAGCAAGGCATCCAGATGAAGCAAAGATGGATTACAGCATGGAACAAATGGATTATGATTGGACTGGTGAGAAATAAGGTGGTTTTTAATTTTTAATTTTACACTAGTAAACAGGTAAAAGAGGGTGGGGAGTGCTTATTTCAAATAAAGGAGTATGCATTTTTCTTTCAATTAAAGGACTTTATCTTGGCTGTGTATTTTTTACAATCTGACTATGGGGTTTGTAATGGGGGTGTCTTGTAGATGCCTCTCCATCACTAACCCTTGGGCTTGATGTCAGCAGTCATAAAAAAGCTGACATCAACCCAAATACAATTACCCCACTTGCAACCGCAACAGGGCAAGTGGGAAGAGTGAGGGTAATCATATTGAATCATAGTGAGGTGCATCATATTGAAATCCACCCCTTCACTGGCTATTAATATCAGACCACATCTGTCTGTTTAGCCTTTTCTGGTTAGAATTTATAGGGGAACCCAAAGTCACTTATTGTCTGAGTTTCCTGTTATGATCTGGTGACCTTGGAGCTGCATGAGAGACTTTCTCAGGAGTAGGTGGTACCTGTACTGACCGCAAACCCTAATCTAACACCGCAACTAGAAGTAGCCGTGGGATGTACCTAACACGTCCTAGGCATCTCGACACAGCCGGAGGACTAAATACCCCTATAGATGGAAATGGGAATTCTATCTTGCCTCAGAGCAGAACCCCAAAGGATAGGCAGCCCCCCACAAATATTGACTGTGAGTATAAGAGGAAAGACACACGCAGGCAGAAAAACAGGATTTAGCAAAAGAGGCACTTCTAGCTAAATAGAAAAGGATAGGACAGAATTCTAAGCGGTCAGTATTAAAATCCTAAAAACATCCACAGCAGATAATACAAATATTCCACATCTAACTAAAGACATAGAAAGTATATCTGCATCTCCTGAGAATCCAGCATGACTGAAAAATCCAAACAAAGTCTAAGCTGGACAAAAACACAATAAATTGCACTGAATTGCAAAGCACACTGCATGTGTGCACAGAGACAAAAAAACAGACACTTATCTTAGCTGAATTTGCAGCAGGGCATGAGGAGCCAGAGAGAGATGCAATCCCTCCAAGTACAATGGACAACTGGCACAGACTCATGGATCCTGCACGCCTAAATACCTAATAGAGCTGCAATCAGCAGAAACACCTGCCCGGATTACAACCCCAAGACAACTGCACTACCACCAACAACCACCGGAGGGAGCCCAAGAGCAGAATTCACAACATAACCCCCCCTTGAAGAGGGGTCACCAAACCCTCACCAGAGCCCCCAGGCTGATCAGGACAAGCCAGATGAAAGGCACAAACCAAATCAGCAGCATGGACATCAGAGGCAAAACCCCAAGAATTATTCTCCTGGCCATAACCCTTCCATTTGACAAGGTACTGAAGCCTCCGCCTCGAAAAGCGAGAATCCAAAATCTTCTCAACCACATACTCCAACTCCCCATCAACCAACACAGGAGCAGGAGGATCAACAGAGGAAACAACGGGCACCACATATTTTCGCAATAAAGATCTATGGAAAACATTATGGATGGCAAAAGAGGCCGGAAGAGCCAAACGAAAAGACACCGGATTGATAATCTCAGAAATCCTATAAGGACCAATAAACCGAGGCTTAAACTTAGGGGAAGAAACCTTCATAGGAACATGACGGGAAGACAACCAGACCAAATCCCCAACACGAAGCCGGGAACCAACACACCGACGACGGTTAGCAAAACGCTGAGCCTCCTCCTGAGACAACACCAAATTGTCCACCACATGAGCCCAAATCTGCTGCAACCTGTCAACCACAGAATCCAAACCAGGACAATCAGAAGGCTCAACCTGCCCCAAAGAAAAACGAGGATGAAAACCAAAATTAAAAAAGAAGGGCGAAACCAAGGTAGCCAAACTAGCCCGATTATTAAGGGCAAGCTCGGCCAATGGCAAGAAAGCCACCCAATCATCCTGATCAGCAGACACAAAGCATCTCAAATAAGTTTCCAAAGTCTGATTAGTTCGCTCGGTCTGGCCATTTGTCTGAGGATGAAATGCGGAAGAAAAAGACAAATCAATGCCCAGTCTAGCACAAAAGGCCCGCCGAAACCTAGAAACAAACTGGGAACCTCTGTCAGACACAATATTCTCCGGAATACCATGCAAACGAACCACATGCTGAAAAAACAACGGAACCAAATCAGAAGAGGAAGGCAATTTAGGCAAAGGCACCAAATGAACCATCTTAGAAAACCGGTCACAAACCACCCAGATAACCGACATCCTCTGGGAAACCGGAAGATCTGAAATAAAATCCATAGAAATATGCGTCCAGGGCCTCTCAGGGACCGGCAAAGGCAAAAGCAACCCACTAGCACAGGAACAACAAGGCTTGGCCCGCGCACAAGTCCCACAGGACTGCACAAAAGAACGCACATCACTCGACAAAGAAGGCCACCAAAAGGACCTACCAACCAAATCTCTGGTACCAAAAATACCAGGATGGCCAGCCAACACAGAACAATGAACCTCAGAAATCACTCTACTAGTCCATCTATCAGGAACAAACAGTCTCCCCACTGGACAGCGGTCAGGTTTGTCAGGCTGAAATTCCTGCAGAACCCATCGCAAATCAGGGGAAATGGCAGAAAGGACCACCCCTTCCTTCAGAATGCCGACCGGCTCAAGTACCTCAGGAGAATCAGGCAAAAAACTCCTAGAGAGGGCATCAGCCTTAATATTCTTAGAACCCGGAAGATACGAAACCACAAAATCAAAACGGGAGAAAAACAGGGACCATCGAGCCTGTCTAGGATTCAGCCGTTTGGCAGATTCGAGGTAAATCAGATTTTTATGATCGGTCAAGACCACAATACGGTGCTTGGCTCCCTCAAGCCAATGTCGCCATTCCTCAAACTCCCACTTCATAGCCAACAACTCCCGATTGCCGACATCATAATTGCGTTCAGCCGGCAAAAACTTACGGGAAAAGAAGGCACACGGTTTCATCAAGGAACCATCAGAATTCCTCTGAGACAAAACGGCCCCTGCCCCAATCTCAGAAGCGTCAACCTCAACCTGAAACGAAAGAGAAACATCTGGCTGACGCAACACCGGGGCAGAAGTAAATTGGCGTTTAACCCCTTCATGACACAGCCTATTTTGGCCTTAATGACCTTGCCGTTTTTTGCAATTCTGACCAGTGTCCCTTTATGAGGTAATAACTCAGGAACGCTTCAACGGATCCTAGCGATTCTGTGGTTGTTTTTTCGTGACATATTGGGCTTCATGTTAGTGGTAAATTTAGGTCGATAATTTCTGAGTTTATTTGTGAATAAAAATGGAAATTTGGTGAAAATTTTGAAAATTTCGCAATTTTCACATTTTTAATTTTTATTCTGTTAAACCAGAGAGTTATGTGACACAAAATAGTTAATAAATAACATTTCACACATGTCTACTTTACATCAGCACAATTTTGGAAACAAATTTTTTTTTTGCTAGGAAGTTATAAGGGTTAAAATTTGACCAGTGATTTCTCATTTTTACAACAAAATTTACAAAACCATTTTTTTTAGGGACCACCTCACATTTGAAGTCATTTTGAGGGTTCTATATGGCGGAAAATACCGAAAAGTGACACCATTCTAAAAACTGCACCCCTCAAGGTGCTCAAAACCACATTCAAGAAGTTTATTAACCCTTCAGGTTTTTCACAGTAGCAGAAGCAACATGGAAGTAAAAAATGAACATTTAACTTTTTAGTCACAAAAATTATCTTTTAGCAACAATTTTTTTATTTTCCCAAGGGTAAAAGGAGAAACTGGACCACGGACGTTGTTGTCCAATTTGTCCTGAGTACGCTGATACCTCATATGTGGGGGCAAACCACTGTTTGGGCGCACGGCAGGGCTCGGAAGGGAAGGAGCGCCATTTGACTTTTTGAATGAAAAATTGGCTCCAATCTTTAGCGGACACCATGTCGTGTTTGGAGAGCCCCCGTGTGCCTAAACATTGGAGCTCCCCCACAAGTGACCCCATTTTGGAAACTAGACCCCCCAAGGAACTTATCTAGAAGCATATTGAGCACTTTAAATCCCCAGGTGCTTCACCAATTGATCCGTAAAAATGAAAAAGTACTTTTTTTTCACAAAAAAATTATTTTAGCCTCAATTTTTAAATTTTCACATGGGCAACAGGATAAAATGGATCCTAAATTTTGTTGGGCAAATTCTTCTGAGTACACCGATACCTCACATGTGGGGGTAAACCACTGTTTGGGCACATGGTAAGGCTTGGAAGGGAAGGAGCGCCATTTGACTTTTTGAATGAAAAATTATCTCCATCGTTAGCGGACACCATGTCGCGTTTGGAAAGCCCCTGTGTGCCTAAACATTGGAGCTCCTCCACAAGTGACCCCATTTTGCAAACTAGACCCCCCAAGGAACTTTTCTAGAGGCATAGTGAGCACTTTAAACCCCCAGGTGCTTCACAAATTGATCCGCAAAAATGAAAAAGTACTTTTTTTTCACACAAAATTTCTTTTAGCCTCAATTCTTTCATTTTCACATGGGCAACAGGATAAAATGGATCCTAAAATTTGTTGGGCAATTTCTCCTGAGTACGCCGATACCTCATATGTGGGGGTAAACCACTGTTTGGGTGCACGGCAAGGCTCGGAAGGGGAGGCGTGCCATTTGACTTTTTGAATGGAAAATTAGCTCCAATCGTTAGCGGACACCATGTTGCGTTTGGAGAGCCCCTGTGTGCCTAAACATTGGAGATCCCCTACAAGTGACCCCATTTTGGAAACTAGACCCCCGAAGGAACTTATCTAGATGCATAGTGAGCACTTATAACCCCCAGGTGCTTCACAGAAGTTTATAACGCAGAGCCGTGAAAATAAAAAATAATTTTTCTTTCCTCAAAAATGATTTTTAGCCCAGAATTTTTTATTTTCCCAAGGGTAATAGGAGAAATTGGACACCAAATGTTGTTGACCAGTTTGTCCTGAGTACGATGATACCCCATATGTGGGGGTAAACCACTGTTTGGGCGCACGGCAGGGCTCGGAAGGGAAGGCACGCCATTTGGCTTTTTGAATGGAAAATTAGCTCCAATCATTAGCGGACACCATGTCGCGTTTGGAGAACCTCTGTGTGCCTAAACATTGGAGCTCCCGCACAAGTGACCCCATTTTGGAAACTAGACCTTCCAAGGAACTAATCTAGATGTGTGGTGAGCACTTTGAACCCCCAAGTGCTTCACAGAAGTTTATAACGCAGAGCCATGAAAATAAAAAATAATTTTTCTTTTCTCAAAAATGATTTTTTAGCCCACAATTTTGTATTTTCCCAAGGGTAACAGGAGAAATTGGACCCCAAAAGTTGTTGTCCAGTTTCTCCTGAGTACGCTGATACCTCATATGTGGGGGTAAACCACTGTTTTGGCACACGTCGGGGTTTGGAAGGGAAGTAGTGACGTTTTGAAATGCAGACTTTGATGGAATGCTCTGCGGGCATCAGGTTGCGTTTGCAGAGCCCCTGATGTGCCTAAACAGTAGGAACTCCCCACAAGTTACTCCATTTTGGAAACTAGACCCCCAAGGGAACTTATCTAGATGTGTGGTGAGCACTTTGAACCCCCAAGTGCTTCACAGAAGTTTATAATGCAGAGCAGTGAAAATAATAAATGTGTTTCCTTTCCTAAAAAATATTTTTTTAGCCCAGAATTTTTTATTTTTGCAAGAGTAACAGGAGAAATTGGACCCAAAAGTTGTTGTCCAGTTTCTCCTGAGTACGCTGATACCCCATATGTGGGGGTAAACCACTGTTTGGGCACATGCCGGGGCTCGGAAGGGAAGTAGTGACGTTTTGGAATGCAGACTTTGATGGAATGGTCTGCGGGCATCATGTTACGTTTGCAGAGCCCCTGATATGCCTAAACAGTAGAAACCCCCCACAAGTGACCCTATTTTGGAAACTAGACCCCCCAAGGAACTTATCTAGATGTGTGGTGAGCACGTTCAACCCCAAAGTGCTTCACAGAAGTTTACAACGCAGAGCCGTGAAAATAAAAAATCATTTTTCTTTCCTCAAAAAAGATGTTTTAGCAAGCAATTTTTTATTTTCACAAGGGTAACAGGAGAAATTGGGCCCCAATATTTGTTGCCCAGTTTGTTGTGAGTGTGCTGGTACCCCATATGTGGGGGTAAACCACTGTTTGGGCGCACGTCAGGGCTCGGAAGGGAAGTAGTGACATTTGAAATGCAGACTTAGATGGAATGGTCTGCGGGCATCACTTTGCATTTGCAGAGCCCCTGATGTGCCTAATCAGTAGAAACACCCCACAAGTGACCCCATTTTGGAAACTAGACCCCCGAGGGAACTTATCTAGATGTGTGGTGAGCACTTTCAACCCCCAAGTGCTTCACAGAAGTTTATAACGCAGAGCCGTGAAAATAAAAAATAATTGTTCTTTCCTCAAAAATTATGTTTTAGCAAGTAATTTTTTATTTTTGCAAGGGTAACAGGAGAAATTGGACCCCAACAGTTGTTGCCCAGTTTGTCCTGAGTATGCTGGAACCCCAAATTTGGGGGTAAACCACTGTTTGGGCGCACGTCGGGGCTTGGAAGGGAGGGAGCACCATTTGACTTTTTGAACGCAAGATTGGCTGGAATCAATGGTGGCGCCATGTTGCGTTTGGAGACCCCTGATGTGCCTAAACAGTGGAAACCCCTCAATTCTAACTTCAACACTAACCCCAACACACCCCTAATCCTAATCCCAACTGTAGCCATAACCCTAATCACAACCCTAACCCCAACACACCCCTAACCACAACCCTAACCGCAACACACCCGTAACCCTAATTCCAACCCTAATCCTAACCCTAATCCCAACCCTAACCCTAATCCCAACCCTAACCACAACTGTAACCCCAACACACCCCTAACCCTATCCGTAACCCTAACCACAAGCCTAATCTTAACCCTATTTCCAACCCTAGCCCTAATTCCAACCCTAACTCTAATTCCAACCCTAACCCTAAGGCTATGTGCCCACGTTGCGGATTCGTGTGAGATTTTTTCGCACGATTTTTGAAAAATCTGCAGGTAAAAGGCACTGCGTTTTACCTGCGGATTTACAGCAGATTTCCAGTGTTTTTTTGTGCGGATTTCACCTGCGGATTCCTATTGAGGAACAGGTGTAAAACGCTGCGGAATCCGCACAAAGAATTGACATGCTGCGGAAAATACAACGCAGCATTTCTGCATGGAATTTTCCTCACCACGGGCACAGCGGATTTGGTTTTCCATAGGTGTACGTGGTACTGTAAACCTGATGGAAAACTGCTACGAATTCGCAGCGGCCAATCCGCTGCGGATCCGCAGCCAATCCGCTGCGGATCCGCGGCCAATCCGCTGCAGATCCGCGGCCAATCCGCTGCGGATCCGCAGCCAAATCCGCACTGTGCGCACATGCCATAACCCTAACCCTACCCCTAACCCTATCCCTACCCGTAACCCTAACCCTAACCCTAATCCTACCCCTAGTTCTTACCCTAGTTCTAACCCTAACCCTAGTGGAAAAAGAAAAAAAAATATTTTCTTTATTTTATTATTGTCCCGACCTATGGGGGTGATAAAGGGGGGGGGGGTTTATTTATTATTTTTTTTATTTTGATCGCTGTGATAGAACCTACCACAGCGATCAAAATGTACTTTGTAATGAATCTGCCGGCCGGATTGGAAGATGGCGGCGCCCATGGAGAAGACGGACTGGACACCGGGAGCCTCGGTAAGTACAAGGGGGGGGGAGATCGGGGCACGGGGGGGGGTGACATAGGAGCAGGGGGGAGCGGACAGGAGGAAGGGGGAGCGGAGCACAGGACGGAGGGGACTACGGGACAGATCGGTGGCTTGGGGGGGCAATCGGTGTGGGGGGGGTCACTTCAGTATTTCCAGCCATGGCCGATAATATTGCAGCATCGGCCATGGCTGGATTGTATTATTTCACCAATTTTTTAGGTGAAATATTACAAATCGCTCTGATTGGCAGATTCACTTTCAACAGCCAATCAGAGCGATCGTAGCCACGGGGGGGGTGAAGCCACCCCCCCTGGGCTGAAGTACCACTCCCCCTGTCTCTGCAGATCGGGTAAAATAGGAGTTAACCCGTTCACCCGATCTGCAGGGACGTGATCATTCCATGACCCCACATAGGCGTCATGGGTCGGATTGGCACGGGTTTTCATGACGCCTACGTGGCGTCATGGGTCGGGAAGGGGTTAAGCTCCTGAAAGGCAGAGGCAGCCACAGAGGACCAATTCGTTACATCAGCGCCTTTCTTCGTCAAATCGGTCAGGGGTTTAACCACACTGGAGAAGTTAGCAATGAAACGGCGATAAAAATTAGCAAAGCCCAAAAATTTCTGAAGGCTCTTCACGGATGTGGGCTGAATCCAATCATGAATGGCCTGAATCTTAACCGGATCCATCTCTATAGATGAGGGAGAAAAAATGAAGCCCAAAAAAGAAACCTTCTGCACTCCAAAGAGACATTTAGACCCCTTCACAAACAAAGCATTGTCACGAAGGATCTGAAATACCATCCTGACCTGTTTCACATGAGACTCCCAATCATCGGAAAAAATTAAGATGTCATCCAAATATACAATCATGAATTTATCAAGATAATTCCGGAAGATATCATGCATGAAGGACTGAAAAACAGATGGAGCATTAGAGAGCCTGAATGGCATCACAAGGTATTCAAAATGGCCTTCGGGCATATTAAACGCAGTTTTCCATTCGTCACCCTGCTTAATACGAACAAGATTATATGCCCCCCGAAGGTCAATTTTAGTAAACCAACTAGCCCCCTTAATCCTGGCAAACAAATCGGAAAGCAAAGGTAAAGGGTATTGAAACTTGACCGTGATCTTATTCAAGAGGCGATAATCAATACAGGGTCTCAAGGAGCCATCCTTCTTAGCAACAAAAAAAAATCCCGCTCCCAACGGTGAAGAAGATGCCCGAATATGCCCTTTCTCCAAAGACTCCTTAACATAACTCCGCATGGCGGTATGTTCCGGCACAGACAGGTTGAAAAGTCGGCCCTTAGGAAACTTACAGCCAGGAATCAAGTCAATAGCACAATCACAGTCCCTATGCGGTGGAAGGGAACTGGACTTGGGCTCATCGAATACATCCTGAAAATCAGACAAAAACTCTGGAACTTCAGAAGAGGAGGAAGAGGAGATTGACATCACAGGAACGTCATTATGAACCCCCTGACAACCACAACTAGTCACAGACATAGACTTCCAATCCAACACAGGATTATGTATCTGCAACCATGAAAACCCCAGCACAATAGCATCATGCAAATTATGCAACACCAGAAAACGACAATCTTCCTGATGGGCTGGCGCCATGCACATGGTCACCTGTGTCCAAAACTGGGGTTTATTTTTAGCCAAAGGTGTAGCATCAATGCTCCTTAAAGGAATAGGGTTCTGCAAAGACTGCAAGGGGAAACCACAATGCCTGGCAAATTCAAAGTCCATTAAGTTCAAAGCGGCGCCTGAATCCACAAACGCCATGACAGAAAATGACGACAATGAGCAGATCAAGGTCACAGATAACAGAAATTTAGGTTGTACAGTTCCGATGGTAACTGAACTAGCGATTCTCTTTGTACGCTTTGGGCAGACTGAAATGACATGAGAAGCATCGCCACAACAAAAACACAACCCATTCTGACATCCGAATCCCTGTCGTTCCGTTCCAGACAGAATCCTATCACACTGCATAGGCTCAGGCATCTGCTCCAAGGACAACGCCACAGCGTGCACAGTTCTGCGCTCCCGCAAGCGCCGATCGATCTGAATGGCCAAAGACATAGAATCACTCAGACCAACAGGCGTGGGAAACCCCACCATAACATCTTTAACAGATTCAGAAAGACCCTTTCTGAAAATTGCCGCCAAAGCATCCTCATTCCATTTAGTCAGCACAGACCATTTTCAAATTTCTGACAATACAATTCTGCCGCTTCTTGACCCTGAGACAGGGCCAACAAGGTCTTCTCCGCTTGATCCACAGAATTTGGTTCATCATATAATAATCCTAGAGCCTGAAAAAAGGCATCTACATTAAGCAAGGCCGGATTCCCAGATTCCAGGGAAAATGCCCAATCCTGAGGGTCGCCACGCAGCAAGGAGATGACAATTTTAGCTCTTTACCTGCTGAAATCAATAGAATGAAGCAGAGTTGGATGCTTGTAAGTTAACACTTAAATGGAACATTCGGTGCCACAATGCAGGGGAGCTCCTTCTGTCTCACTACTGGTCCTCTAAAGTTTAATGTACCCTCAAGTTATGAGCAAGAGAGCGTTATGGGTACAGCTGCTTGTTTAAGTGTACATAGGTATTAATTGAACACAACCTCTCACAGTTACCAATCCAGTTCAGCAGGAGTTAAAACAAGTGGGTAAAAGACAGCAGGAGAGAGGAATGTTTATGGGCAGCAGATGTGAGGTGATCTCAGCATAGATTGCTACTCTCCGTACTAGTGCACAATGAACAGCGATGTGTACACCGCCCCCAGCTAATCATTCCAGTATCATAGGTGGTCAGCAGGAGGTAGTGTGCCTTTATTAGTTTCAGACGGGGAACGAACCCTGCAAGGCAGTTTCCCTCTCAAGCTCGCAGGGACCTCCTCCACACCATGCGGTGATTGCAATATGGCGCCGGCACAGGCGGGAAAATCCCTGATCCTTCACCTCACTGCTAGTGAGGAGTCCTGTGTGTTCGTCGGGTTGCCAGGGGAGCGAGGCTCCGCCACAGAGGGTGAGTCTGCTCGGTGCTGTCACTGAATGCTCCGTTCGCATGTGCCGCTGTATAGAGCAGAGGGCAGCTGCAGCAGCGTTACCTCAGCCCTCCAGAGAGCACTGCCAGAAACGCTGGATCGGATGGGGCACCGTCGTGGGTAAGCGGGTGAGCGGTATAGCGAGGTAGGAGAGGCAGTGTGGGAAGGAGGGGAGCTCGTACCTCTCTGTGTCCGCTGCAGTTCGACTCAGTCCCTGTTGTTAGATTATTAAAGATGGCGGCGCCGTTATCTCACTCTCTCTCTCCACATAAAATTCGGGTCCTGTGCCGGGATGGGATCTCGGACCTCTCACAGGTTACTCCCAGGCATGACAGAGCTTCTTATTTGTTGCGGGGGTTATAATCCACCCGAAATTGAGCCTTATTCGCCCTGGAAATCAGTAATTGAGCAGGAGCTCCAAATACATGCGACTGCTCCTTTGCTCAGCTAGGCCACGCCCGGAGATGACAATTTTAATCTGCTGAATGGGATCACCAGAGGAACGATGCTTCAGAGCAAAAAACAGTTTACAGTTGTTTTTAAAACTCAAAAATTTGGACCTGTCCCCAAAAAACAAATCAGGAGAAGGAATCCTAGGCTCTAAAAGCGGAGTCTGAGCAATATAATCAGAAATACCCTGTACCCTAGCAGCAAGCTGGTCTACACAAGAAACTAATCCCTGAACATCCATGCTAGCGCAAGACTCCTCAGTCACCCAGAGGAAAAGAGGGAAGAAAAGACAAAACAGGCTACAGAAAAAAAAGGCTCTTCCTTCCCTTCTTCTGAGATACATTTAACTCATTGTTGGCCAGTTGTACTGTTATGATCTGGTGACCTTGGAGCCGCATGAGAGACTTTCTCAGGAGTAGGTGGTACCTGTACTGACCGCAAACCCTAATCTAACACCGCAACTAGAAGTAGCCGTGGGATGTACCTAACACGTCCTAGACATCTCGACACAGCCGGAGGACTAAATACCCCTATAGATGGAAATGGGAATTCTATCTTGCCTCAGAGCAGAACCCCAAAGTATAGGCAGCCCCCACAAATATTGACTGTGAGTATAAGAGGAAAGACACACGCAGGCAGAAAAACAGGATTTAGCAAAAGAGGCACTTCTAGCTAAATAGAAAAGGATAGGACAGAATTCTAAGCGGTCAGTATTAAAATCCTAAAAACATCCACAGCAGATAATACAAATATTCCACATCTAACTAAAGACATAGAAAGTATATCTGCATCTCCTGAGAATCCAGCATGACTGAAAAATCCAAACAAAGTCTAAGCTGGACAAAAACACAATAAATTGCACTGAATTGCAAAGCACACTGCATGTGTGCACAGAGACAAAAAAACAGACACTTATCTTAGCTGAATTTGCAGCAGGGCATGAGGAGCCAGAGAGAGATGCAATCCCTCCAAGTACAATGGACAACTGGCACAGACTCATGGATCCTGCACACCTAAATACCTAATAGAGCTGCAATCAACAGAAACACCTGCCCGGATTACAACCCCAAGACAACTGCACTACCACCAACAACCACCGGAGGGAGCCAAAGAGCAGAATTCACAACAGTTTCCCCTTTAAACTAACCAGTAAAGGCCAAGCAAGCAGGTGTCAGCTGTTAATGACAGCCTGGGAAAATTTAGAACTAATGGACACTTTCACAGTTTATTAATATCAGCCCCCAGCGGTAGGATTTCCCTCTGCTGGTTTTGAAAAATAGGAGGGAGCCACTCCGTTATATTTTAAATAAATGTGTTTATTTATGTATCCAATAAATTCAAATACAGGGAAAAAACACATAATTCCTTTAATTGGTTTATGAAATAATCTAGTCAATTTCCCTCAGATTACAGATACTAAATAAATTGTTTAACTATCATGCATTTTTTTTCCAGGACAAAACATGGATATTGCACGCGGATTGTATACAGATACATACAGTTGGTACGGAAAGTATTCATACCCATTTACATTTTTCACTCTTTGTTGCATTGCAGCCATTTGGTAAATTCAAAAAAGTTCATTTTCTCATTATTGTACACTTTGCACCCCATTTTGACAGAAATAACCAGAAATGTAGTAACTTTTGCAAATTAATTAAAAAAGAAAAACTGAAATATCACATGGTCATAAGTATTCAGACCCTTTGCTCAGTATTGAGTAGAAGCACCCTTTTGAGCTAGTACAGCCATGAGTCTTCTTGGGAATGATGCAGCACGTTTTTCATACCTGGACTTGCAGATCCTCTCCAGTTCCGCCATGTTTTTTTAGCAGACTTTATGTGGGATTTCATATGTCTTGCACTGAGGAGAGGCTTCCATTGGGCAAGTCTGCCATAAAGGCCTGACTGGTGGAGGGCTACAGTGATAGTTGACTTTGTGGAACTTTCTCCAATCTCCCTACTGCATATCTGGAGCTCAGCCACAGTGATCTTGGGGTTCTTCTTTACCTCTCTCACCAAAGCTCTTCTCCCACAATTGCTTAGTTTGGCTGGATGGCTAGGTCTGGGAAGACTTCTGGTGTCCCAAACTTCTTCCATTTAAGGATTATGGAGGCCACTGTGCTCTTAGGACCCTTGAGTACTGCAGAAATTCTTTTGTAACCTTGGCCATATCTGTGCCTTGCCACAATTCTGTCTCTGAGCTCCTTGGCCAGTTCCTTTGACCTCATGATTCTCATTTGGTCTGACATGCACTGTGAGCTGTGAGGTCTTATATAGACAGGTGTGTGCCTTTCAAAAACAAGTCCTATAAGTTTAATTAAATACAGCTGGACTCCATTGAAGGAGTAGAACCATCTCAAGGAGGATCACAAGGAAGTAGATAGCATGTGACTTAAATACGAGTGTCTGAGCAAAGGCTCTCGATACTTATGACCATGTGATATTTCAGTTTCTTTTTTGTTACATTTGCAAACATTATAACATTTCTGTTTTTTCAGTCAAGATGGGGTGCAGAGTGTACATTAATAAGAAAAAAATGAACTTTTTTGAATTTACCAAATGGCTGCAATGAAACAAAGAGTGAAAAATTTAAAGGGGTCTGAATACTTTCCATACCCACTGTATATATGGACACATGGATGTCACATGGATGTCACATGGACATGTCACATAGACAAGCGGATGTCACCTGGACATACGGACACACGGATGCAGCAGGTGGCCACACGGATGGCACATAGAAATGGAGGACAGATTTTTCCTGTACAGAAATCACCAGGATGTGTGAAGGGGCCTAAATATTTATTTTTGTAGATTAGTCCTGCACATGGGCTTGGAGGAATGTTAGCCCATTTCTCCCTACAAAACAGCCTCAACTTTGCTATGCTGGTTGGTTTTCTCTCATGAACTGCTCACTACAGGTCTTTCCACAATATATCTGTAAGATTAAGGTCAGGACTTTGACTTGGCCAAAACTTTAAATGTATTCTTATTTAACTAATCTGCTAAAATAGATTGCTTCCTTGCTATTTGACCAACATTTTCTTGAGATTCAGCTCGTTGACAGCTGTCTTGACATTTTCCTTTAGAATTTGCTAATAAAATTCAGAATTCATCATTGATCCCAGGATTAACAAAATTATTTTTATTTTTTTTCAGGACAGCTTATTAAAAAATCCTGGACATAATAAATCATTAAGATTTAAAGTGATATATGCTTACATCCTATAATGCTAAGACATTCACTATTTACTCTAAAATGATGATATTTGCAGTCATAATAAACAGCACAACTTTCTTCAGCCTGCAAACAATTCATGGATGCATCATATTATTCTTAAACACGGGAAAAAGTTTCCTTTTTTGTTGACTGACTTGGAATTTCTGGACTGTTGGTAACCAGGGGCAAGCTGTCCTGACTAGAGATGAGCGAGTATGTTTGAAAAACGATCGCCAAACATAAATTCGGCACAAATATGGTACATTCGGATTTCTGATCGGTAACACAAGCATTTTTCTGAAAATTGGGAAAAAATCGGTAACATTCGGTAAAAGAATAAAAGCCAGTAATTCATGTGGCGCGTTCAGTAAAATCACAGCGTGATAAGTTAGAATAGAATAGATAGAATAGATATATACACATACAGCTCTGGCAAAAATTAAGAAACCACATCATCAAAACCCTGTCATTGGCAGCTCAATCTCCAGACCTGACCCCATTGAAAACCTCTGGAATGTAATCAAGAGGATGATGGATAGTCACAAGCCAACAAGCAAAGAAGAATTGCTTAAATGTTTGCGCCAGAAGCAGTGTGAAAGACTGGTGGAATGCATGCCAAGACGCATGAAAGCTGTGATTAAAAATCACGGTTATTCCACAAAATATTGATTTCTGAACTCTCCCTGAGTTAAAACTTTAGTATTTTTGTTTATAAATGATTATGAACTTGTTTTCTTTGCATTATTTGAGGTCTGAAAGCACTGTTTTTTTAAAAAATTTTTTTACCACTTCTCCTTTTCAGAAAAGAAATACAAAATTTATTGTTTTGAAATTTGGAGACATGTTGTCAGTAGTTTCTAGAAAAAATGAAAAAGTTACATTTAACTTAAAAATATACATATAAAGAGAAAAATCAGACAAACTGAACATTTTGCAGTGGTCTCTTAATTTTTGCCAGAGCTGTATATTGTGGTAAAGCTGCTTACTTGGCTTGACACTGAGGTATAACCAGAGCACTGTCTCTTTAAGAAAAGGCTTGGTTTATGATAGACAGCATAAACCAAGCTGGGAAAATAAACATGGCCCTCTGGGCAAAACAATAAAATAAAGAAACAAAAAGAAACACAGTCCTTTTCCTAGTGGGGATCAGCTCACTCACTGGCAGAAATGTCCAAGGTTCAGATTTAGCACACAATTTCCTGGAGTGCTCCCTCTCCAGGCCCATACTAAACACTGAAATCTCTGGCAGTCAACCATTTAGGTCCAGACCTTGTGACTTCTCCATCATGTGATTGATCACATGATCTCGACATCACACAGGTCCTGTCAGCACACTGCATGTGGAGATACGGTGGACCCCTTTCCCACCCGCTCTATGGAGGTACACATAAACCAGCCCATAAAATAACTCTCCTTTAATCCTCTCAACACTTAGTGTGCTGGAGGAAACTAATCTGGTTTTGCATCACTGACGCCATCATACGCAGTGACACGTATCTCCCCTCCATCACTTCACCAATGACTCTGTCACAATATATACAAGTTAGGTATCTTCGTAATTGTACTTACCTAGAAATTCATATTGCCAGGTCACTTTCTCAGCACAATAGACACTGTAAGAGCAAAACCCAAAAAACAATTGTGAAATTGAAATTTTTGTCAACAGTTCTACCCACTTAAACTTTACTTCCCATTTTCTAGTACATGGAATGGTGTCTTTCAAAACTTCAACTCATCCCTTATAATCCAAGTAATCATACAGCTATGTGCACACAAAAATAAAAAAACTTATGGTTCTTGGAAGAAGGGAAGGAAAAAACTGAAGCACAAAAATGGAAAATAAAGGATTAATCTATTCCTGTGTTTTAAAAAGGTTGTTGACTCCTTTAACATTGATGACCTAGCCTTAGGGTTATACTGTATAATGGATGGGTATTGTTTATATATCTAATGACAGGTCAAATTGCTCCCCAAAGTCAACACAGAGAAAGATGCACTCAGGACCAAAGAGAATATCGTATATGAGAGAATGTGGTGAACAGGAAACAATATATAGGACATTGACCTTGGTTAACAGACAGCAATATTGTTTCTTTAGAACATACATGAATTGTGATCCAGCTATTAGGATTAGGATTTGTATATTTTTGTATCCTAGGGGGTATTGTATACCAGGAGGGGACAACACATGCTCCCCTAGGATGCATGAAGAGTTAGCCCTTGGGAGCTGTTGATGAAAAGAAACCCCGTACAAATGAGCTGACAATGAGCACACGTCTTCAAAGTGGTGACACATAGGAGGTTTATCAATGAGCGGTTCTCACATCCATGTAGCTTCACCCCCTATATTTACCTCACAGAGCTCTGTGTTAATGGATGTGCCATCGAGAAGTGTTGTATTCATGTTACCGCTGGGTCATGAGTTCCACGCACTGGAAGTGACTCAGTCTCTCCCGGAAATGACACTACGGTGAGACATAAGGGTGGCACCTTTAAAGATTAGACAGCGCTGACCCACACTCAACGCATCAATACAGGCATCAGCAGTGACATGGTGGTAGTGCGGTGGGATGTTGGCCTATACAAAGTATAAGTCTCCTGCGGAATCTGCTGCTAGGTGAAACGGATCATGAGCAGCACACAAAACACCACGCTCTGGACATGGCATGCTGAGAATAGTCCCATATTAAGCAAACATGTCGGACCAGGCTATTTGATTCCTGCCAGCTGCATATGGGGTGAGAGTGTTCCAATCTTGTTATATTACTATGGTTTTCTCTCACTGCCAGACAGGAGCAATTTTGAATTTACATACGTATCAAGTTATAACACATCAGTCACCAAGCTGAACAATAGATAAATGGCATGGCATTTGTGTTTTTTGACCCATGGAAAATATGTATGTTAGATGAATGTGTCACAATATTGCTGGGAAATATACCCAATATGTTGATTTAGGGAAGGCAATTAACACCCATGCTTTTTGACCCACAGGTATAGTGGATCTCTGCACTTTAGGTATATCTGGACCATACTTCATGTATGTTTTTTTAGCATTATTTAATCCAGATATAAAGATAAGTTTTAAACATGACCTCCAGAGAGTGAATGAAAATGATGAGGAGATGCAAGGGAGAATTAGTTATATTGAGGACAAAATGCCACAGATGAATAAAGATCTTAAGAAGTCTATACATAACATCTCCCTTCTCATTGCTAAAACAAATGACTTAGATAACAGACTGCACAAAAACAACCTGAGGCTGGGGAGAGGTGGAAAAAGCAAAGGGTAGAGATCCAGTGTAATCTTTGAAAAGTGGATGTTGAGAACATTTGGAAAAGAAATACTCTCTTCATTTTTCACAATAGAAAGAGCTCATAGGATACCCACCAGACCTTTACCCACAGGTGCTCCACCACGTCCAATCTTCATGCATTTATTACACTTTTGGGATAGAGACACCATTCTGCGGAAGGCCAGAGACCACAAAGATCTTTACATTGATGGTTAAAGAGTCCCTAGTTATCCTGACTTTTCTGCTGAAATACAAAAACGCTGTGCAAAATTCATCAATATCAAAAGAAGATTGAGGACCATTCAAGTGCCATACTCCATGCTGTATCCGGCCAAACTGCGTGTAGCAGCAAAGGGAGAAGTGCATATCTTTGAGAATCCAACTGATGCTTTATCATGGCTGGACACTAATGAAAAAAGCTTACCGAAAAAAATAACCTGAAGTCACATACTCCTCCACCACTTGGGACAGTATCTTTGTTCTCTTATAATATTATAAGGATGTTAGGCTTTTCAATTTCTGGTTTATATTTTGCACTTTTAATACATTGGAAGCAGGTAGCATGATGGTCTACTAAAGTTTACATTATGCAATTTGTTATAGGTGCTACTGTGCCACAGGAGCTCAGGATAATAAATGGCCCCAATCTTCCCATCATGGGTAGATCATTCATTAAGAAAAGTATGTTGCTTTGTAATTATTATTTTATTAGTTTGTTTTTTGTTGGTTTAAGGTTCCTCTCAACAAAATTATCTGATTGCTGAAATTGACCCTAACAGATAGGGGTATATGTAAAATAGATTGCAAATTATTCTCACTTTACTCATGTCAAAATGTGTGCATATTATAGCATGGAATATTAGGGGCTTGGGAGACTCTTCAAAGAAATGTTCAATATTCTCATGGCTAAGGAAATTCCAACAAGCAATAATATGCTTGTCTGAGACGCATATGATAAATTACACAACTTATTTACTACATCGCTCATGGATGTTGCATGAATATCACTGTGTATTCCACTCATTCAAGGGGCGTAAGCCTTATGCTACATAAGAACATACCCTTTACATGCAATAAGGTGGCTATGGACCCAGAGGGCAGCTTTGTTTCTATACAATGTTCTATATGTAATATTTCTGTTATCACAGTTGCGCTGTACATCCCACCACCGACTCAGGAGAGGTGTTAAGTGGGATATTTTCCTTTTTGGACACTTTCCTGATATTCCAACTATAATAACAGACGATTTTAATATGTATTTGCACCCACACTGTTACAAATTCCACAGGGGGAGTACATCAGAAACCACAGCACAAACGTCTCTATCAAGGGTTATCTCAGAAATGGGACTGGTAGATATTTGGCGAGTTAAGCACCCTAATATCAAACAGTATTCTTGTTATTCAGCATCATATCACTTGCTATCCAGAATAGACCTAGCTATTGGGAACACTCGCAAGCTGCCGTATGTAAAATCTATTGAATATCTACCTAGAAGCATCTCGAACCACTTTCCTTTGCAGGTACGACTTCAGTAAGGTATAAAGAAGATAAACACTGGCAGTATATGACGATTAAATCCGTTCTGGATTCAAACCATTGGAAGTTCTCTGTATGAGAGGATAACTGAACACTTTGCAGTAAATGTGGGTTCAGCCTCCATTCTAATAGTCTTGGATGCAATGAGATTAGTAAAAGAAAATCTAAATTAAGGGAACTCATGCAAAACTTACAAGAAGATGTTATCCACTCAGAGCTACTATTCATTGCAGACCCCTCCATTTATAAAGCTAAAGAGCTGGAGAAGGCTCAAGCAATGTTGAAAGATCATCTATTTGACTTAGCTTCACAAAATAGACTTTTAATTAAAGAGACTTTCTTTGTGGAGGGATAAAGTGCCAGACATTTGTTGGCAACTATTGTGAAAGTCCAAAGTGGAACATCATATATACCTAGACTAACCTCTGTAAATGGCATAGTGGTCACGGAGGATGAGGATATCCTCCAAATTTTACATAGTTAATACTCCTCCACATATTCCATATATTCATCTAAAAGCAGTGCCACAAATGAAGATTTCGAAGAGTCCCTAAAAAGTGTCCTTTTAATGCTATTAACAATTGAAGATAGAAACTTACTAGAAAAATCCCTAACCTTAGAAGAATTGGAAGAGGCACTTAAAGAGGTTCAAAATAAAAAGGCCCTGGGATTAGATGGGATACCAGAGGAATTCTTTAAAATATATTGCGATTTATTGTTACCTAAATTGTTAAATATCTTTGAAGAATCAGTTAGAACTGGATCTCTTCAAGAATGTATCAAGGAAACTGTAATAATCCTATTACCTGGGAAAGACCCTTGTCAGTCTGATTCCTACAGACCAATCTCACTTCTCTCAACCGATGTTATATTACTGGCAAAATCATTAGCCAACACACTGTCAAAAGTAATTACCAAAGTGATTAATGATGACCAAACAGGCTTTATGCTAAACAAATCCACATCTGTAAATTAAAGATGTCTTTTTTGGGGTTTACAACTAAGCTCAGTCTACCGGGTCCAGAGCAGTCTTTTCCCTCGACGCTGGCAAATCGTTTGACAACGTGGAGTGGAATTGCCTTTGGGTGGTCTTGAGATGCATGATTATCAATTAATTGGGATAAATCAGTCCTCATGCCCGTAGATCCCTTACCAGCAGATTTATCCCTGGAAAATTCTCAGATACAGGTAGCAAATGTTTTTAAATATCTTGGGGTAGTGGTTACCGCCAGGTCCCAGGAATACTATTTTCTTAACCTGGCTCCCATGTTGCTAAAATTTAGACACTTGGTGTTGACTTCCAATGTCAGTAACTGGGATAGGCAATTTGATAAAAATGATTCTCATGTCTCAACTTTTATATCTCTTACATTATACCCCAGTATGGATCTCCATGACCTTCTTTTATAAAATGCATAGCTTGTTCAGACAACTTATATGGAAATAGAAACAGGCCAGAATTAAACAAGAGACCCTGCAGAGAGGAAAATATAACAGTGGATTAGCTATCCCGAATGCCTGGATCTACTTCTTGGCCTCACAAATGCAACAGTTTCACGATTGGAAAACAACTGAGCGCTGTGGAATATTGGGTCAGCTACTTAGAGAAGGAACTAAATGGAAACTGCCAATGTCAGTATTAGACGTGGGCCCTCCACGGGAGAATTTCCCAAACTGCCCCATGCAAAACTTGATAACTAAATTGTGGGTTGGAGGCAAGAATATGCTGGGAATTGGTAAATTCACAAACTACACACCTCTATGGTATAACTACAACATGCCAGAGATATACAAACTAAAAGGCTTCAACAACTGGGAAGATAGGGATATTTTTCTTTTGTCACAACTCCTAAATGAGGGAATATTTAAAAACTTCGAACAAATAAGAGCAGGATACAATCTTACTCACAAAATGTTTTATCTATTTTTGCAAAAGTAAATTACATTATTATAAATAAACACTATAATTGATACAATTGCTTCTGCAATAGACACAAAAGGTTTAATTTCTCATATATATAAGCAGCTTATGGTTGTGGAATTAAAAAAGTATCCTATTGCAGCCAAAGTAAAGTGGGAAAAAGATTTGGGTCCCCTATCTGCGGAACAATTAGAAGAGGTGGTAGATCTAATTCCTAAATTATCCTTGTCTGAATCACAAAGACTGTCCCAAATTATTCTTATTCATAAAGTATATAAGACCTCGAGTATCTTATTTAAAATTAGCATAAGAGTAGACAACGTGTCCAAGATGCGGGAAAAATTACGCCCACCTAATGCACGTGATGTGGGATTGTGTAAACATTGGGAACTAAAGGAAGGGGGTAGTTGACTTGATAAAATCTGTGTTTGGAATCTATATATTGTTGGAAACCAGAATCTGCATACTTGGTCTTTTGGAGGGGGGGAGCTGGATTTAGATTTCCCTATAGCTATAGCTATCTCCCGAGTGCTATTTCAAGGTAGAAAACTATTAGCACTACATTGGATAGAAAAATCCCCCCCAACGATAGAAGAATTGAAATCCAAACTAAATAATTTAATGTATGGAAAAAGGAACATATATTAAAATAAACGCCCTCAAAAAATGTATAAAGATATGGGAACAATGGTTAACTACTCAGGGAATTGCATCGGAAAGCCTCCTCAGAAACACTATGATAAACCGTCTGTACATCTCCTTGTCATAAACCTGTAAAATCTCCTAACTGATCTCAAATCCCTTACTCACATATCCAAAGTGTTGGATTTTGGTTCTGGGAAACAAAAGGGTCCTAGATAACTATATATAAATGCTATAATTCTCTGTATTTTGGTGCAATGCATGAGCAGTCGGATGGTATTCATTTATATTTATATTTGTAGTCAAATATGTAAATAGTAGTAAGCAAATAATACCTACGACGAATGTTAATATAAACCGGTTTTTATTTGGTTTGTAATGAGGTATATGTTTTCTTATTTGTGTGTTTGTTCTATTTATTTTCTAAAAACAAAATCGAAATGTGAATATATCTTGATATTTTTCACAATAAATAATGATCTGATTGGAAAAAAAAGTTAAGTTTTACGTACCAAATACTGCTATTGCTTGTCTAGATGTTGTGGTCTTCTCATTCCCCCTTTTTTTTGCTATTACTATTTCTTTCCATGAACAACATTAATATTTAGGGTGGATTGTATAAACAACCAGGTTTTAGCTTTACCTGTGGTGCAAATTTTACAGTGGGAATGTGGTTAATTTGGACTTTAGCATTGCTGCTGTGTACTCATTTTTAGGCATCAGGCCTAATGCACAGGAGATTTGCAACCTTCTTACGATTTTGATACTATGTTTATTATCATCTGGAAAAAAGCATGTAACTTTAGAATACATGTTATAATGATAATTTATTTTTATGAAGGTTTTCATCACGCATAAAATATATTATGTTACTCAAATGTCCCAGATCCAATCTTAGGCTCTACTTCCTTCTCCTATGTCCAGCTACCTCTGTCCTTGTCCATGTTGGGTAATAATGCACATCATGTGTCCTCATATAAATACCTTATCAATCAAGGTATTATTTTATTCAGTATAAAGGCGTCGACCTGACACTGTGTGTAGGTTACTATGCACAATCCTGCTGACAGGTTCCCTTTAAGGCCAGTAGTGATGAGCGCAAGTGTTCATGACTCAAGCTTGCCTAGGGTGCTCGGGTAAGCACAGGGTATCGCGGGTGCTTGAGTGACATGTTCAAGTCCTTGTAGTCGTATGTTTCGTGGCTGGTAGGCAGCCACAAAACATGAAGGCGTTTCCGTGTTTGTCAGGCAATCCCCGCATGTTTCGTGGCTGTCTAACAGCCACAAAACAGGCAACCATGGAGCTCAAACATGTCACTGAGCACCCACAATACTTGGTGCATACCGGAGCAACCTAGGCAAACTTGAGTAATGAGCACTTGCGCTTATCACTAAAGGCCAGCTAATATTATTCAAGCAAAAGTGCACTCTGCTACCATGTGCTTTCTAGAAGTCAAGCCACACTTCAGATTTGGCTCTGCTATTGCCAGTTGTACAGTTATCTTCTCAGCTGCTCATAACTGTATACAGCAACCAGCTTCTATCACCGGCTCAATTCTGTTATTCCTGGTTCTATCCATACTCTCAACTCTGTTGATCAAGGTACTTGATAACAAACTAGTCTCTGCTATTCCTAGTGTTGTTTGCATTTACAATTCTGCTGAATAAAGGTACCTAATAGCCAACTCATATATGCTATACCTGGTGCTATCCATACCTTCAACTCTGCTGAATCAAGGTACCTTATAACTAGAGATGAGCGAATTTGCTTGGGTTCCCTCTTATTTGGCAAACTATAGCACTGCTGAAAAAGCTGCAGAGGGAACCTGGCCTCCTGGATCGCGTCAGACGATCAGCTGATCGGCGCTGCAGCTGCATGTGTCGCGGCTGTGTAGGGAGGTCAACCAGACCGCGGGTACCTGCATCCCTCGTCCAGAACTAGAAAGGCTGCATCCTCTGTTCCCGGGGGAAGCTTGAAGGGGTGGACCTTCCCCTGCTGCTGGAGGGAAGCCTGTGTGAGCCAAACCTTCATCCTGACAAAGGGGGGTGGGGAGAGCATAAAAAGGGAGTGCAGCACCAGAGGCATAAGAGGAGAAAGCGTTCAAAGCAAGGGAGTCTGGCGCCGCCGCAGAACAGTGTGGAGGGCAGCAAAGAGAGCAGCGCAAAGAGCCCCGTCACCTGCAGAGCAGAGCCGTGCATACAGAGCAAAGCCATGCAGAGCCAGATAGTGCACAGCAGGAACCAGTGAGTACTGAAAGCATGCTGCCAGAGAGAGATAGGGTGCAGTACCCCACCAGAGAAGCAGTGCACCAGTGGTTGTCGGCGCTTCAGTCTTGGCGGGAGCAGGCAGCGTGCAACATAGAGAGAAGAGTGCAACGTGCCTGGTAGCTGAGAGAGATCGATGTGCTGTGTACTTCATGACTGTGAGTACAGTACACTTGCCATATAAGAGTGACCTCATACGTGACTGACACTTGCGCCCTGATGTTTCTAGTGACTATTTGCCTAGACACTTGTGACCTGACTTCACCAGTGAATATAATTTCAGAGTCACGTTGGACTCTTACAGGACTGTGGCCCGTGCCTCTGTCGGCCACTGCAGTTCATGGACTAGGCCCAGTGGAAGGTACCAGAGACCAACCACTGCTGCCAGAAGCCAGACCACCATCATCATCAGGACCATCCTGGAAAAGAAACTGTGCCAGCTTTTGCCGGAGCTATTGAGTTTCCAGCAGAAGTTACAGTTTGCGGAACTCCTGACACTAGTGTTTCACAAGGAACTGTCTTTATCTGAACCATCGTTCTTCTACTCACATATCCTTTGCCATTTAAACTGTTTATTCCCCTGTGTACCCTTTACCTCCCACCATCTGTTCCCATTTATATCGTTTAACCCATTACCTCCCTGCGTGGAATATTCCCTTGTTAATAAATCTGTTTACCCTTGCTCTGCCTTCCTGTTCGTCTCTGCATCCCGCATTCCTGCTAGAACCTTACAGCTGTGTCACAGTCATGACACATGCATGGAAAGCCTGTTTGTTCGGCTCTCCATGCAGGTGTCATGACTGTGACACAGCCGCGACACATGCAGTTGCGGTGCCAATCAGCGGATCGACTTGCACGATCCAGGAAGCCGGATTTCCTCTACAGCTTATTCGGCAAGCGCTATAGCTTGCCGAATAAGAGGGAACCCGAGCAAATTCGCTCATATCTACTTATAATCAACTTGCCTCTGCTTCTGTGGGTTCAGTTTCTAGTTGTAATACTATTGTAGGAACTTGAGGATTCAGGTAGCTTGGGGCAATGAACAGACAGAGACGGGTTTCTTTTAGTTCAAATAGTGTATTTGTATCACAGCAATAACACCCAACCCAATATACTGATTACCCACAGTGACCTGCAATTAAACAAGTCCTTGAAACATATACAGCAAATCGGCAGAGTTCTTAGGGCAGAGTCCTCGGCAATGTGATCAAAAGGTGGGTGTGACAGGTGACGTGGTGCAGATCCAAAACACTGTCGGTACAGAAAGAGTCAAATCCAGGTATGTAGTAAACACAGGGAAGTCCAGAACAAGTCCACAGGTTAAACCTAGGTGTGACATGAACACAGGGAAGTCCAGAAACTAGTTCTCAAGTTGATCTCAGTTGTGGCATAAACACGGGTAAGTCCAGAAACAAGTTCACATTAAAGTATTATACTGGTGTAGATTCCAGCAGCTCCCACCAGGGGGAGTAAATGAAGGATTAAGTAGCAAAACACAGTCCAGCAACATAGTTCAAAAACAGTTCAGAAACAGAGTTCTTACCAGGAGGAGTGAACCAAGGGTTAAGATCCAAAGTTAACAGACTAAATATAACTTAGAGAGTGTAGCTTATATACGCAGAGAATGTTCAGAATGTACAGAGCCACGGGTAGAAGTACAGTAGAACAAGCAGCTGAGCTGAAGGGGAACGGAAGCAGAATACTCCAGCAAGGAAGCTGACACCTGAGCTGGGTTTTAAACATATGAAACAGGAAGTAGGGCAGACAAAAACAGCAAACTCCATCTTAACAAAGGGCAAGATCATTCACAAGGTGACTTGGAAAATCCGGAATAGTGCTGTCCTACACCCCCCCAACTCTGTTTAATCAAAGTACCTGATGACCAACTCATCTCTGCAATTCCTGCTGCTGTCCACATCCTCAACTGTACTGAATAAAGATACCTGATAGCCAATTCATCTCTCCTAATCCTGGTTCTATCCATACCCTCAACTCTACTGCATTCCAAACACAATTTGAAGTTGCCTACCTACACAGGCTGAAGTGATTTTTATGTCAGGACTTTTTCTTTTAAAGTAACAAAATTATTTCTTTGTTTCTTTTAATTTTTTATTTTACTATTTTTCAGATTTCCTTTTTCACATTTTACTATGGAATGTACTGGAGGCAAAGTGACTATCTTTATAAAATGGTACAAACCCAATCCTTAAAAGGTATTCACATAGAAAAAATGAAGTTATCCAGCACACCCCTAATCTGAAGTATTTCAACGGATCCCACTGATTCTGAGAGTGTTTTTTCATGACATATTATACATCATGATAGTGGTAAAATTTCTTCAATATAACTTGTGTTTATTTGCGGAAAAAAATAGAAAGTTGGCAAAAAATGTGAAAAGTTAGCAATTATCAGACTTTGAATTTTTAAACCCTTAAATCAGAAAGATTTGTCACACAAAAAAGTTAATACATAACATTTCCCACAGGTCTATTTTACATCAGAACAATTTTTTAAACAATTTTTTTGTTAGGAAGTTATAAAGGTTAAAAGTTGACCAGCGATTTCTAATTTTTCCAACAAAATTTACAAAACCAGCTTTTTAGGGACCACCTTACATTTGAAGTGACTCTGAAAGGTCTATATGATAGAAAATATCCAAAAGTGACACCATTCTAAAAACTGCTCCCCTCAAGATGCTCAAAACCACATTCCAGAAATTGATTAACCATTCAGGTGCTTCACAGGAATTTTTGAAATGTCCAAAAAAATGAACATTTAATTTTTTTTCACAAAAAAATTATTGATACCCCAATTTTTTTATTTTCACAAGGGTAACAGGAAAAAATGGACACCAAAATTTGTTGTGCAATTTCTCCTGAGCATTCTGATACCCCATATGTTGGAGAAAACACTGTTTGAGCGCAAGGCAGAGCTTGGAAGGGAAGAAGCGCCATTTGACTTATTGAATGCAAAATTTATTAAGCCATGAAAATAAAACAAGCACATTTTTCTCAGATAAATCTTTTTTAGCTCCAAATTTTGCATTTTCATGAGGGTAACAGGAGAAATTGCTCCATATAATTTGCTGTGAAATGCGCAGATACCCAAAATGTGGAGGAAAGCAACTGTTTGGGTGCATGGCAGGGCTTGGAAGAGAAGGAGCGCTATTTGACTTTTTGAATGCAAAATTTGCTGGAATAATTAGCGGATACCAGTTTGCGTTTGGAGAGCTCCTGATGTGTCTAAACAGTGAAATTCCCCCACAAGTGACACCATTTTGGAAACTAGACCCATCAGGGAACTTATCTAGATGTATGGTGAGCACATTGAACCCCCAAGTGCTTCACAGAAGTTTATAACATTGAGCTGTAAAAATAAAAAAGTCACATTTTCCCCACAAAAATGAATTTTAGCCCCAAATTTTGCATTTTCATAAGGGTAACAGGAGAGATTGCACAATACAATTTGCTGTGCAATTTCTACTGAGTATGCCGATACCTCATATATTGGAGAAAACTACTGTTTGCGTGCACAGCACTGCTCAGATGGGAAGGAGCATCATTTGACTTTTTGAATGTAAAATTTGCTGGAATCATTAACGAATACCATGTCTTTTTTGGAGAGCCCCTGATGTGCGTAAACAGGTTCAAATCCCACCAAGGACAACATATGAAAGGAGTTTGTATGTTGTCCACATGTTTGCTTGGGTTTCTTTCGGGTTCTCCGGTTTCCACCCACATTCCAAAGACATACTGATAGGGATTCTTGATTGTGAGCCCCAATGGGGACAATGTCAATAATGTTTGTAAAGCCCTGTGGAATTAATGGCGCTATATAAGTGGATAAAATAAACAAACAGTGAAAATCCCTTATAAGTGACACCATTTTGGAAACTAGACCCCTCAAGAAATATATTTAGATGTGCGATGAACACCCTCAACCCCCAGGTGCTTCACAAAAGTTTATAACGTTGAGCCGTGAAAGTAAAAAAATATATTTTCCCCACAAACATGTTATTTTAGCCCCAATTTTTTTTTATTTTCACAAGGATAACAGGAAAAATTGCACCATATATTTTGTTGCTCAAATTTCTAATGAGTACGCGGATAACCCATATGTTGGGGAATACTACTTTTGGAGCAAAGTGTAAAGCTCATAAAGGAAGAAGTGCCAAATTGGAGTTCATATTTTTCTGGAATGGTTTGAGGGTGCCATGTTACATTGGCAGAGCCCCTGAGGTGACAGAACAACAGAAAACCACCATATGTGATCTCATTTTACAAACTACACCCCTAATGAATTCATCTAGGGATGCAGTGATCATATTGACACTACTTGTGCCTCACCGAATTTTATGCCATTGAGGGGTGAAGAAAGAATAAATTACATTTTTACCATTAAAATGTTGTTTTTGCATCAAATTTTTATTTTTTATAAGATCTAATACAACAAACTGAGGTCCATTTTTTCATGAGTGTACCAATACCCTACATGTAATCGGGAAATATTTTCCAGGCACAGTGCAAAACTCAGAAGGGAAGGAGTGTCATACTATAGTGCAGATTTTACTGTTATGGTTTGCAGGTGCCTTGACCCAGTGGGAAAGCCCCTGAGTTGCCAACACAGCAGAAGCCTTCATAAGAGACACCACTTGACAAACTACACATCTCAACAAATTAATCTAGGGGTGCAGTGATCATATTGACACCACGTGTGTGTGACATAATTTTATACTGCTGAATTACAGGTCATTGGTGTCCTCAGTTTCTCCATCTGCCTCATTATAGTGAATCTTCCTTCAAGGGTTCCGTCTGAATCACGTATTAGGCTGGAGTCACACATAACGTATAAAAAATCGGTCCGTTTTTCACGCCCGAGATTCACAGAAATGTTCCCGAACAGTGATCCATATGTCATCTGTGTGCATTGCAAGGATGCACTGAGGCTGCGCAGACTCCCCGCCTGACCTGCGGTAAACTAACAGCTTGGGAAAATGTTCAGAAACTTTCCCACACTAATGAGTTCATGTCTGGTCAGGTGGGGAGGCTGTGCAGGCAGCTTTTCATTCATTCCTCTGTGGTTTACAGCCCGTCCGGTAGCATTAGCACCGCTCCGGGTTGTAAACTATTTAACCCATTGAGATGGATTGCAGCGTGGGACTTGACTGTACAGCGAACAGGTATGGGATATTGTTGCTTTTTTATTTTGGATTTTTTTTTACAGAAGAGAGAGGGCTTCACTTGGATTGAGAGTGTAATAAAGATGTTAAACCTCTGTGTTTCATTATTTGATTAAAAGACTTTATTCTTAACGTGTGTGCGCATTTTTAACCCTTTCATACTATTGGATTAATAATGGAGAGGTGTCTTATTGACACCTCACCATTATTAACCAGGCTTAATGTCACCTTACAATAGCAAGGTGACATTAACCCCTTATTACCCTATATGCCAATGCTACAGGGCAATGGGAAGAGAGGCTAAGTACTGGAATAGGCACATCTTACAGATGCGCCTTTTCTGGGGTGGCTGGGGGCAGATTTTTTTAGCCGGGGGGCCAATAACCATGGTCCCTCTCTAAGCTATTAATATCTGCCCTCTGTCACTGGCTTTCCCTTTCTGGCGGAGAAAATTACACGGGAGCCCACAACAGATTTTTCAGTGAATTAATCCTTTCATTTAACACCTACAGCTCCAAAATTTTACACAGACACACTACTAACATTATTAGTGAGGGGCATATAAAAATCTAACAGATATGTGTAAGTGGGTGTGCAGGCGGCTGGTTTGAGCCCTGCATTCCTGTGCATGCCTACCTAATGAAACTGGGTACTTTTTGTGTTGGCTGTGTGCCCTGTGTAGTTTATGATATTTGACACTGTTTAATATGATAATAGCTGACACTGTTTTGATATCTGTGTGTTAGGGACAGGAATAAGGACAGTCACTGGCAGTGGTAGGTCAGCATTGGTAATGGTTATGGCATTGTAGTTACAGGTTAGTGTTAAGGGGGGCGCTGTAGAGTAGGAGATTAGATTGTGTTGAGAACTGGTTTCAGTCAGAGTAGTAACAGTTGAGAAAGGGGCGGAGCCAGTGTAGTGGCAGGGAGAGTGCCTTCCTGAGGTAGTTTTCAGTTAGTGGGAGGAGCTAAAGCTGTGTGAGGAGAATTGTTCCAGAAGGAGTTGTGACAGAAAGCTGAACAGAGCAACAGTGTAGAGTTAAGAGAGCGAGGCAGCCTGGAAGAATCAGTGGCTAGTCTGTGGGTTACCTCCCGTGACGTCCGGGACTTACGGTCTGAACAGGAATTGCGGAGGCAACCTGAATTTTCACCCAAGATGGGGAAAGTGGACGGGGAGCACTCAGTATCAGCTAGCTGGATGGTTCAGGAAGCTGCGGGCCTGGGAGCCATGGTGCAGGAAGAAAGGCTGAGGGAGCAGACCAGGGAAAACGCAGGAGATGGATTACTCATGTATTGGGAAAATGGATGGACTTTAACTGTTATGATGATGCACGAGTTAAGTAAAGTTTTATTGAAAATTAACTTGGACTTTGAGAACATTTGTGTGTGTCTGCGACGGATTGGAGCACTGTATGCTGTGAAGGATTCTGACCCACAGGTGGGTGAAATACGTGACACACACAGCACGCCACAAAATGGACATGATATTTCTGTAGCGGAGCATTGGGGTGTGATGAGGAAGCAGCAGCAATCCCTCGGTACGGCTACCACCCTGGCCCCCGTTACATATGCAATGGTTTACTGTATGTAAACCATGTGTCATATCCTGTCGGGTTCTGTAATGATTTTACAGAACCGACAATTGAATTATCGGCTATTCTGCTACCTATGAAATACAAATATAGATATATATATATATATGAGTCTCAATGACACACCTTCTCATTTAAAGATTTTTCTGTATTTTCATGACTATGAAAAGTGTACATTCACACTGAAGGCATCAAAACTATGAATTAACACATCTGGAATTATATACTTAACAAAAAAGTGTGAAACAACTGAAATTATGTCTTATATTCTAGGTTCTTCAAAGTAGCCACCTTTTGCTTTGATGACTGCTTGTCATGTCGGACACTGTCCAGACCAGGTCGTCTGACAGACAGCGGTAATTCCGCATTTGACCACTGTTTGCTCATTGGCGTCGGCTAGTTTTCGTCTGGCTGCTCCTGGGTTAATTTATCTGATCCTCGGATTGGAAGCTGGGCCATGCCCATTTCCTTTAAATGGTTCTCCTGATCTTTGGGCGTCACCGATTATAGCTTCTGTCTTATCCGTAGTTATCTCGGTCCGGAGTGGAGAGCTGGTTGTTGGAGAATCGTTGCTGGTGGTGTATTTTCCTTTGTCTTATTTACTCCTTCCTATATTTGTATTTATTTTGCTCTGCACCTTTATAGTGTATTCCTGATTGAATGCGGCGTGGTGTATATTTTCCTTTATCCTTGTTTGTTATAACTGTGGGTATTGGTCTATTGCATTCACTGGGTGGTGGGCGGTGGTGGTCAGTCTAGGGCTGAATCAGGAGTCAGGGTGAGGGTGGAGGCCTGAACATGCACACCTTCAGTGTAAACTTCAGGTAGAGGGTCAGACAGGGTTTCCCTATTCTGAGGGAAATTGCAGGGGCCCGGGTTATTAGCTCTCGCCCTCCTTGTATCCCCGTGACACTGCTTTGCACACTCTTAGCATTCTCTTGATGAGCTTCAAGAGGCAGTCCCCGGGAATGGTTTTCCAACAATCGTGAAGGAGTTCTCAGAGATGTTTAGCACTTGTTGGCCCTTTTGCCTTCACTCTGCGGTCCAGCTCACCCCAAACAATCTCGATTGGGTTCAGGTCTGGTGACTGTGGAGGCCAGGTCATCTGGCATAGCACCCCATCACTCTCCAAGTTGGTCAAATAGCCCTTGCACAGCCTGGAGGTGTGTTTGGGGTCATTGTCCTGTTGAAAAATAAATGATGGTCCAACTAAATGCAAACCAGATGGAATAGCATGCCGCTGCAAAATGCTGTGGTAGCCATGCTGGTTCAGTATGCCTTCAATTTTGAATAAATCCCCAACAGTGTCACCAGCAAAGCACCCCCACACTATCACACCTCCTCCTCCATGCTTCACGGTGGGAACCAGGCATGTAGAGTCCATCCGTTCACCTTTTCTGCGTTGCACATAGACACGGTGGTTGGAACCAAAGATCTCAAATTTGGACTCATCAGACCAAAGCTCAGATTTCCACTGGTCTAATGTCCATTCCTTGTGTTCTTTAGCAGTGGGTTCCTAGCAGCTATTTTACCATGAAGGCCTGCTACACATAGTCTCCTCTTACAGTTATTGTAGAGATGTGTCTGCAGCTAGAACTATGTGTGGCATTGACCTGGTTTCTAATCTGAGCTGCTGTTAACCTGCGATTTCTGAGGTTGGTGACTCAGATAAACTTATCCTCAGAAGCAGAGGTGACTTTTGGTCTTCATGTGAGCCAGTTTCTTTGTAGCACTTAATGGTTTTTGCCACTGCACTTGGGGACACTTTCAAAGTTTTTCAAATTTTTCGGACTGACTGACCTTCATTTCTTAAAGTAATGATGGCCACTTGTTTTTCTTTACTTAGCTGCTTTTTTCTTGCCATAATAAAAATTCTAACAGCCTATTCAGTAGGACTATCAGCTGTCTATCTACCAGACTTCTGCATAACACAACTGATTGTCCCAACCCCATTTATAAGGCAAGAAATCCCACTTATTAAATCTGCCAGGGTACACCTATGAAGTGAAAACCATTCCCGGTGACTACCTTTTGAAGCTCATCAAGAGAATGCCAAGAGTGTGCAAAGCAGTCATCAAAGCAAAAGGTGGCTACTTTGAAGAACCTAGACTATAAGACATAATTTCAGCTGTTTCACACTTTTTTGTTAAGTATATAATTCCACATGTGCTAATTCATAGATTTGTTGCCTTCAGTGTGAATGTTCAATTTTCATGGTCATGAAAATACAGAAAAATCTTTAAATGAAAAGGTGTGTTCAAACTTTTGGTCTGTACTGTAAACCTTAACTATGTGTAGACATTTATTTTATCTATTCTATTTTAACCTGTCAGTGTGATTTTACATTGAATTGCCGGTTTTTTAAAGGACACCGGAGCGTATTTCTTGCAAGTCACACTGATGGTCCGTGTGGTGTGCGAGTTTTTCTTGCACCCATAGACTTTCATTGGAGAGTCTCGGCCGTAATACGGTGCAAATCGTAGCATGCGATTTATCTCGCATGTATAATACAGCCGAGAAAACAATGGATGATAGGAGCTGCCCCATAGATTAATATTGGTTCGATTGCTATGCCATTTTTTTATTGCATAGCACTCATCCGTATTACGCTCTAGTGTGACTCTGGCCTTACAGAAATTTACACAGAACCCGGTGTAAGTGCTCAGTGTAGAGCGCAGGATAAATGTGTCCCAAGCTTTACTGCAATCTTTGGGTGGAAGAATGAACAAATCAACAGAAAGTTAAAAACTGGTTTTATTTTTTTTTACAACATTCCTCTTGTGGTATAATTGATATGGCAACTTTATTCTTCAGGTTGGTTCAATTACAGCTATACCAGATTTATAATGGTTTTATATGTTTGGCTACGGTCAGTCACTAAAAAACACTTTTTATTGCAAAAACTAGCATCACGATATTTTGAGAGCTGTAGTTTTTCATATTTCATCATGTGAGGGCTTATATTTTGTGGGACAAGTTGATGTTTTTATTAGTACCATTTTCAGATACATGACATTTTTTGATCGCTTTCTATTCTGATTTTTGAGAGGCAGAATGAACAAAAAACAGCAATAAAGGATTTTTTTAATTTTTTTATTATGTCATTCCGAGTGTGGTAAAATTGATAAGGCAGCTTTACTCTTCGGGTGAGTGTGATTACAGTGATACCCCATTTATATAGTTTTTGTCATGCTTTGCCGCTTTTACATAATAAAAACTATTTTATAGAAAAAATATTTATTTTTTAATTGCTTTATTCTGAGAGCTATAACTTTTTTATTTTTCTGGTAATGGAGCTGTATGACAGCTTGTTTTTTTGCGGGACAAGATGACGTTTTTAGCGATACAATGTTTTATTCCACTTTTTGTTCAGTGGTATGATAAAACATTATTTTTTGCTTAGTTTTTTTAATGATGTTCACTAAAGGGGTTAACTAGTGGGACAGTTTTATAGGTTGGGTCGTTCCAGCGATACCAAATAAGTGTACTTTTATTTATTTTTATTTTTTTCATGAAAATATTTCTTCATGGGTACAACATATTTCAATTTTTTTATTTTTTTATAGCTTTACAATTTTTTTAAAACTTTTTTTTTACTTTTTTACTTTGTCCTACTATGGGACTTTCATTTTTGCAGGTTGATCGCTTGTATAGCATAGTAATGCAGGAGCATCTCTATACAATGCAAACTGTCAACGCTGCACTGACAGACAAAGTTGCTTGATCATGCTCTGAGCTTGATCAAGCAACTTTGCTAGTTCTGGTGACCCAGATGTCAGGTCACCATTGCAACAATCGGTGCATGGTCTCCAATCCAAGGGCAGAGGGGCTTTCTTTCCTCTGCCTGCTCCCGAAATGCTGTGTTTGAGTTCGACACTGAATGCCATCACAGGGATATGCATTTTTTAAATATGTTATGATGATATCTTTTAAATAATTTTTTCAATAAACAGTTGTTTTTAAATACTCACCTTCCTGGATCTGTTGCAGGGCATCTCTTCTACCAAGTTGTCCAATCCTTAAAAGGCTGCACCACTGCCCACCCTCTTGAATTCCTGTTTAAACAGGCACAGTGCACTCCTGCTTGACTGACTGTTTCGATCCTCAGCAGCACGGTTTTGCCACTAGCGGTAACTGTGCGCTCTCCAATACTGCAGTTGTTTTCTAAATGTCCATATCCATTGTTGCAAAAATAGTTTTATAAATTATGCCATAATAATTTAAATGTACTTGAAAACAGTGCTAAAAAAAAATACAATTTATCCCTCATACAAAAACATCATCGAGCATTGTCAGTGAAAAAAAAAAAAAGTTTTAAACCCGAAAATTCATTCAACGGGTTATTTAACTAAAACATGAACAGTAAAAATTATATAAATATAAGAAAAAGAAAGCGCAATTTACTTTTTTTTATATTTACGTTGCAAAAAAACCTGTTACAAAATAATACAATTTGTCCCATATACAAAAAAAACCTCATTACAGCTGTCAGTAAAAAAAATATCAAAGTTATGGCTGCTGACAAGTGGAAAGGCAAAAGCAAAATATATTGGGTGGGTATTCAGGTCGTTTGGGGCAAGGTCATTAAGGGGTTAAATCCAAAGCTATCATCTTCCAGAATACAACTGTACAGCATAGTGTCTGCTCTGTACAGCACAATATTGGGCTGTCATATGTTCTCAGCAGGATACTCTCCCTTAATGTAGCATGCAGTCAGCTGGATAGGGAATCTGGCAGTCTGTTAAGTATATACCGTACTTGTTACCAGGTAAGACGCTGGTAATATCAGTAATGATTATGCACAGTACATTTCCCACCTGATAATGCAGAGACATAGAGTGGGATATTCGAAAAAGAATGAAGAAAAGGAATGCAAAAAAATGAACTTAACTTGTTAGTCCAAAAATATGGAGAGGTATAATTAATTTCTAGGGCATCTCTTATAGCTACATTAGATTGGATAAGATGGTAAAGGTGATGTTAAAGCTTGAGTGTTACAGTAATGTAACAGATTTCGTCTTTCTAACTAGATTGTCTCTTTACTTTTAAACAAATTTACTTTAATGGATAGTAATAAAATTCTCTATATTTTCATGTACGATCTCGCTGAAATAGCTCAGTAAGTCTTCCGCACTGTTCCAGATACTGACCAGCACAGATGGTGCTGAAGCTTGGCTTGGCACAATTTCGCTGTGTTGACCATTATAATGTTGAGCACTTGTCCAAGCTAGAAGTGTTTTTGTCTCCAGCTTAGCGCTGGAACAGCCGAACGTAGAATTTTGTAAAGTTGACAACATGAACAAGTATTTATAATCTTGTATATCTAAAGCTGCTAATGTTTCATTACACCATGACCAGCCAGAAAGAACACACAAAAAAGAGGGACCACATGTGCTAATGACGCCATCTGCTTATCTATCAACTAGATGGCAGCCCGATTCTAAAGAATCGGGAGTCTAGAATCCATATATACTTTATTTATTCAAATGTAAGAATAATACAATTAATAAATAATAGTAAGAAAGAACAGAAAATGGCTGCACTCACCAGCTCTTGACAATTCTTGACAGTACGGCACATTTCTGATTGGTCGCTCGCGGCAGGCGGCAACCAATCAGAAAAGTGCCGCGCACCACGAAGGCATATATCTTTGTCCACCCTGAGCGGGTGTAGGACGCTGGTGACGTCACTTATCTCCGGACATTATCTCCGGACAAAGCCACGGAAGTTGGCACAAATTGCCGGAAGTAGTATTCTAGGCAATTATATATTAGATTTTAATGTTATCAGTGTTTACCTTTGAACGTTTATATTGTATTGTCCTGTCACCAGCCATGTGTACGATTATCGGCCGAAAGCCTCTCTGGAACCAATAATCACCCCATGTAAAGGTATCTTTATAAGTTAAAGATTCAGAATACTATGACTTTTATCATATCCTGAACAGTCAAGTTTTTTATGAACTGTTAAGGTTTTCTGGTTGAAGTAAAAAAAACTCTGAGTGTTTACAGTTTGAAACCATAAAATGTTGAAAAATTATGTCATTCTTGAGTATATCACTCAATGGTGCTCATAAACGTGTCAAATTTGATCTATAATATACTTTAATATACGTTACTTTAATCTTTAATATACTTAAGAACAGGGCCCCAGACATCACACAGGGGGTCTGAAACACCGCACAGTGGTCCAAAATATCGCTGTGCTCTGCCTGGGGCCCCCTATGCTGCCTGGGGCCCCTGTGGTCTGCCTGGGGCCCCATATGCTGCCTGGGGCCCCTGTGCTCTGCCTGGGGCCCCTGTGCTCTGCCTGGGGCCCCATATGCTGCCTGGGGCCCCTGTGCTCTGCCTGGGGCCCCTGTGCTCTGCCTGGGGCCCCATGCTCTGCCTGGGGCCCCTGTGCTCTGCCTGGGGCCACTGTGCTCTGCCTGGGGCCCCATATGCTGCCTGGGGCCCCTGTGCTCTGCCTGGGGCCCCATATGCTGCCTGGGGCCCCTGTGGTCTGCCTGGGGCCCCATATGCTGCCTGGGGCCCCTGTGCTCTGCCTGGGGCCCCTGTGCTCTGCCTGGGGCCCCATATGCTGCCTGGGCCCCTGTGCTCTGCCTGGGGCCCCTGTGCTCTGCCTGGGGCCCCATGTTCTGCCTGGGGCCCCTGTGCTCTGCCTGGGGCCACTGTGCTCTGCCTGGGGCCCCATATGCTGCCTGGGGCCCCTGTGCTCTGCCTGGGGCCCCATATGCTGCCTGGGGCCCCTGTGCTCTGCCTGGGGCCACTGTGCTCTGCCTGGGGCTCCATAGGCTGCCTGGGGCCCCTGTGCTCTGCCTGGGACCACTGTGCTCTGCCTGGGGCCCCATATGCTGCCTGGGGCCCCTGTGCTCTGCCTGGGGCCCCTGTGCTCTGCCTGGGGCCACTGTGCTCTGCCTGGGGCCCCATATGCTGCCTGGGGCCCCTGTGCTCTGCCTGGGTGTAGGACACTGGTGACGTCACTTATCTCCGGACATTAGCTCCGGACATTAGCTCCGGACATTAGCTCCGGACATTAGCTCCGGACATTAGCTCCGGACAAAGCCACGGAAGTTGGCACAAATTGCAGGAAGTAGTATTCTAGGCAATTATATATTAGATTAGTAAGAATTGGATCAATAGATATTACAGATGTTTAGAAATCAACTAAGTTCTGTGCTGAACAACATAGCTGTTTTCTAAATAAGTGCTACGATTCTGGCCAAAGAATGGCTATGAATATGCCTACAAGCGTATAATGGGCATGGTAATGCCAGGAATCATTAACAGGAAAAGTTCAAGCAATGGCAGATAATCAGAAGAAGAACCATGCCAAGTCCTGAAGTACAAGTATAGATATTAAAGCATGAGAGCTAGTTTATGGGGGATGCACGGGACAGAAACGGCCCCCGGCTAAGAGAGAATTAGGTGTAGATGCCACAGATTTCATGCTTAGGACTAAATATATTCTATTTGTATTATTCAGTGTCTGAAGCCGTTATTGGGCTGAAGATGGATGGATGGCTTGTTCCACACCTTACTTCCTCCTTTATGTTTTTTGCTGTAATTTACTTGCATTTTGCACCATAAAATACATTGTTTTATCCAAAGTCTTTTGTTATTTTCTTACAGCCACTTTAGGCTTTTGAAGTGCTGAAATGGTTAAAAGATGTGTTAGGGCTAGCGGAACGCACCGAGTAATGAGAGATAGATACGAGGTGCTTTGCAGCCCGGGGTCCACCGTGCAGAGATACCTGCTGCTAAGTAATGGCGGATGGACACTGAGCTCACACGTGGGTTAACCTCACCCCGTGTGAAATGTAAGCGACCTCTGTTGCTTCACAGAGTCGTGCTGTACACAGAAAACTATTACCCTAACTAGGGTTGTGCTTGCTCTGGAACTATTTTGTGCTAACCGCACACATGAAGGAACCAGATGCTAAGCAAAGGCTAATTGGACCCACTGACGCTAGCTGCCTGCCTGAGTGTACAGCCCTAGAGCTACACAGACTCTCCACATATGACTGAGTGGTAGACTATCCACTGGCAACAGCCAAACACAATTGATACTAGTGCATGGCCGTGTGGCCATGTGAACCTTTTATAGTTGTAGCTTCTTCAGGACCTTCGTAGTGAACCAATAGGAGCTGCTACAGGACCTGAGCATGTGACCCCTGACCTCCAATGAGAGGTCTTCCCCTGGGCATGCTCAGAAGGAGAAAAGCAGGACTTAGTCCCAGAAGCGTCTGCTCGCCGCTGACCAGTACTGGCTACAAAGGCTGAGTTTGGAAGGGCAGCAGTAACCAAGCGCACAGTTTCTGCCTGAGCCAGACACTGGGACCGATGTCTCTTCTGAGCAGGCTCCACTGCAGCTGGAGAAGAATGGAAGACCTAAGCGGAGGTGGTTCGAGAATCCCCCTGTGCAGCGACGGGAACTCGAGACCTAACAAGATGTAACGTTCATTCATGCAGGTTAGTTTCGGATCCTCTCGCTCTTTATTATTGAAAGTATATAAAAAAGATGTTGCAAACCACTTTTTTATGACGGAAAACCTTGACGGCTCCATTGCCATATTCAAGATGCCATGCTCCAAAAATGGCAATGGATTTTTTGGAATAAACTTACATGTTTAAAAGGAACCTGTCAGCAAGATTTATCCCAAGAAAATGTCATAAGCCTTTAAACTTTTAGCTATATCTGTGTTATTCCTAAATGTGACATGTGTGTGTTTAAAACTTATCTTAAACCTTGACTTTTCTCTCTGCCTGTGGTTAATGGTTTGGGCCAGGACTGCTGTCAATCATTGCTAGAGTGTGTTGGGATCAAGTCCACAGTAGCATGGCTGACATTCTAACATTCTAGCGTGAGTAGGAAGAGGAGGGAGGGAAAGAAGATGAACCTCTTCTTCGGCTTTCTGCTGGCAGGAACTCCACATAATTTTTGTACAAGTGTTGCATTCTGGTATAGCAAAGGGATCAAAAATTATATTCGAAGGCTAATAAAGTACTCCCAATACCACTTGGGGTAAATCCTGCTGACTGTATCCCTTTAAAGATCATTTGTACAAGCATATAATTTCTATTGGCCGATACCCGATACTTGCGGTATCGGAATGCTCAACACTAGTGGGGACCCATCTTATTTGCTTCCAGATTTATAGTTGTTAGTTACCTTTTATTGTAATCTGGCAGTCTGATGGTAATGAGATGATTGCCTCCCAGTGCACAATGCAAGCTTAAAGCACCACTCCAGAGTTTACTTTTAATTGCAGCATAAAACTTTGAGTAAAAATGCTTGTGAAGCTGAACATAAATCCAAATGTGCTACATTTGTGGTGAATTTGAGAGTGGCGAAAGTTTTCAGAACAAGTTTGCTCAACTCTATTTGTGACATACCCCCCAGAAAAATGAGCAAAAGAGAATCAAGGAATTGTGTCAACCAAGAGATGCACCATATGACACAAAAACATCAGTAATGAACTTAATCTACAACCCCTGGCAAAAATTATGGAATCACCTGCCTTGGAGGATGTTCATTCAGTTGTTTAATTTTGTAGAAAAAAGCAGATCACAGACATGGCACAAAACTAAAGTAATTCAAATGGCAACTTTCTGTCTTTAAGAAACACTAAAAGAAATCAAGAACAAAAAATGTGGTAGTCAGTAATGGTTACTTTTTTTAACCAAGCATAGGGAAAAAATTATGGAATAACTCAATTCTGAGGAAAAAATTATGGGATCATGAAAAACAAACAAACAAAAACACTCCAACACATCACTAGTATTTTGTTGCACCACCTCTATCTTTTATAACAACTTGTAGTCTCTGAGTCATGGACTTAATGAGTGTCAAACAGTACTCTTCATCAATCTGGCTCCAACTTTCTCTGATTGCTGTTGCCAGATCAGCTTTGTAGGTTGGAGCCTTGTCATGGACCATTTTCTTCAACTTCCCTGGTCGACCCTCACATACACAGCACAATTGGTTCACACATCTCTGTGCTTATTTATTTTTTAATCTTATTACAATAAGATAAGTGGTACATCAGTTTTTTCTCACCACCATTCACTATCTCACACACATCATACATTCACGTCAGATATGCATTTCTATTTTAGCTTCTCATATCTATTGTATTATTTGCCCTACAATAAAATAGCAGCGAGAAGCGCTATGTGCCACGGTGAGCATTTGCTTGACTTGCATCGGAAGGAAACTCATGGCACATCATGAATGGCAACACGCCCTTCAGTGACATGTTCTGTGTCCTCTCCCCCAGATGTGTTTGGAGGGTTAATGAGCAACCAGCGAATGTCATTTCTCATTATGATTATTATGTGCAGATGCGACTACAGCATATATGTGCTCACATCTCCCTGATGAAGCAGGAGCAAAATGGCGTTAGAGTGGTGTGAGGGGGTTGACGTATGTCCTCCTGTGGTAATTTTTTGATGTGTTATCATATCATGTACCGTATTTTTCGGACTATAAGACGCACCGGACCATAAGACGCACCCCAAATTTGGGGTGAAAATTGCAGAAAAAAAGATTTTGTTATAAGATGGGGGTCCGTCTTATTGTTCAAATTTACAGTATCTTACCTGAGGGCTGGCAGTGGCAGAGCAGGGTCACAGGAGGCATGGTGTCGGCAGAGGTGGGGTGATGTGGTACGGCGTGCACCTGAGCAGGGTCCCTTCCAGCTTAGGTGGGTGACACCATGGCCTGGTGTCCATGGGGGGTTGCGGTTGTGGTGTGGCGATGGCAGAGGTGCGCCGGCAGAGGTGCGGTATGGCGTGAGCAGGGTCCCTTCCACAGGTGAGGTGACGCAGTGGCCTGGTGTCCATGGGGGGGTTGCAGTAGTGGTGTGGCGACGGCAGAGGTGCGGTGGCAGGGCAGAGGTGCGGTATGATGTGAGCAGGGTCCCTTCCACAGGTGAGGTGACTCAGCGGCCTGGTGTCCATGGGGGGGTTGCAGAAGTGGTGTGGCGACGGCAGAGGTGCGGCGGCAGAGGTGCGGTATGGCATGCGCAAGGTCCCTTTCACAGGTGAGGTGATGCAGCAGCCCGGTAAGCAGCAGAGCCGGGTGAATCATGTTGTTATCGGTGGTGGCAGCCATCTTCCTGTGGCCGTACGTGCGCAGATGGAGTGCTCTGCTTCCCGGGGCTTCAGGAAAATGGCCGCTGGAGGCCACGCGTGCGCAGATGGAGATCGCGGCGGCCATTTTCCTGAAGCCGAGATCTAAATCTGCGAACTCGGCTTCAGGAAAATGGCCGCCGCGATCTCCATCTGCGCACGCGCGGCATCCCGTGACCATTTTCTTGAAGCCCCGGGAAGCAGAGCACTCCATCTGCGCACGCGCGGCCTCAGGAAGATGGCCGCCACCACCGATAACAACATGATTCACCCGGCTCTGCTGCTTACCGGGCTGCTGCATCACCTCACCTGTGAAAGGGACCCTGCGCACGCCATACCGCACCTCTGCCGCCGCACCTCTGCCGCCGCCACCACACCACTGCGGGTAAGCCTGCATTACGACTATAAGATGCACCCCCTATTTTCTCCCCTTTTTTGGGGGGAAAAAGTGCGTCTTGTAGTCCGAAAAATACGGTATATTTTCTCTCATTTCATGCATGTATTCTTTAGTCTGTGAAATTCTCAGTGACACTTGCACTTTATATTGTTCACCCAGCATCATGTATGATATCTTTTTCCAGTCCTTTGAAATTTATTAATTTGTGTATTTTTTAAAATTCCATTGGCAATTTCTAAATAATAATAAATGGGAATTTGGACTTTTGGGCAGAAGTTATATTTAATTAACCAAGCATTCCAGTTTTATCATGAAAATTATGTTATTAGGTTTTACAAACACATATTAATAATAATGGATGTAATCATTTTTAGATAAATGTAAGTGCTGCGGTAACATACATGATATATACATGGATATGTTGATTAATGGTATAATAGAGTAATTTACTCTCAGATTTATCACCACCATACTCTTGAGGGAATATCCCTCCCTCTCCTAAGCTGTTTTTTATTATTTTTAATTTGTCCTTGTCTTGTGTTTGTTTTTAAGTGTGATTTATTTTCTGAATATAACGTTCGTTGAATTAATCTTTGTCTCTTTGAATAGTTTTTTGGGGGGTTGTGTTCGATTTTGTTGTATTCAGGGTAACTGTCTTCTCATTATTGGTATTTCCTTCTTTTTATAAGATTTACACTGAAACTGTCAGAACAGATTCCATCAGGGTGGTATGAGGGCCCGAGGTCCACAAGTAGGTGTTGTGCTTACAGCCCGGGTGATTGGCATTTGCTAGAGAACATCAAGATTGGAAAATTTGACATTGGCGTCCTGTGGTCTTCACGGATGAGAGCAGGTTTACATTGAGCCCGTGTGCAGATGTGACAGAGTCTGGAGGTGCCGTGGCAGTTGGTCAGTAATGGTGTGGTTAGGCATTTCTTTGGAAGGCTACATAGTCATGTGCTAACCAGAGGTTCCCTGACTGCCATTAGGCATCGGGATGAGATCCTCAAACCCACTGTGAGAACATATGCAGGTGCACAGGGCCCTGAGTTGCTTCTGATGCATGAGAATACTAGGACTCATGTGACTTAAGAAGGGCCAGTTTTAGAAAAAGTTGGGCCCTAGGCAAAAGTTTAAAGTGGGGCCCCAAATGATAATATTGTAAAATCACTAGTGTTGAGCAGTCCGATACTGCAAATATCGGGTATCGGCCGATATTCGCTGTATCGGAATTCCGATACCGAGTTCCGATACTTTTGCGATATTGGATACCGGAATCGGAGGTTCCTATAGTGCAATTATGCACTATAATGGAGTGTGGTTGGTGCGTGGGCGGTGCGTGGGCGGAGACTGTGTGTGTGTGTGCGGGCCTGCCGGGGGTCTGTGCGGGCCTGCCAGGGCTCTGTGCGGGCTTCCGGGGGTCTGTGCGGGCCTGTTGGGGATCTGTGTGGGCTGCCGGGGCTCTGTGCGGGCTGCCGGGGGTCTGTGTGGGCTGCCGGGAGTCTGTGCGGGCCTGCCGGGGCTCTGTGCGGCCTGCCGGGGGTCTGTGCAGGCTGCCAGGGATCTGTGCGTGCCTGCCGGGGGTCTGTGCGGGACTGCCGCGGCTCTGTTCAGGCTGCCGGGGCTCTGTGTGGGCTGCCAGGCGTCTGTGTGTGTGTGCAGGCATCGTCTGATGGGACTACAAGTCCCATCGGACGATGCCTGCTACAGTGACAGTGATTGACACATTAGCCAATGATGGGACAGTAGTAGTCCCATCATCCAGCTAATGTGTGGAATGTAAAAAAAATACTACATACATACTACATACATACTACATACACACATACAAACATAGAGCATACATACTACATACATACATACTACATACATACTACATACATACTACATACATACATACTACATACATACAACATGCTACATACATACATACTACATACATACATACAACATACTACATACATACTACATACATACATGCATACTACATACATACAACATACTACATACATACTACATACATACATACTGCATACATACTACATACATACTACTTACATACTACATACATACTACATACATACTACTTACATACTACATACATACTACATACATACATACTACACACAACATACTACATTCATACTACATACATTACATACTACATACAATACATTAATTCATTACATACAATATATACATACAGACATACAGTACATATAACATAGAGTACATACTCACCATTACTTGTCATTTTGATCCCCGAAGCTAGTGTCATCTGTAAAAAAGATTAAAATAACAAACAACCAATATACTCCCTGTCCGCAGAAATCCACGAGTTTCCCACGACGATCTCCTGTGGAGAACGGCAGCATCAGCTGATGCGACCACTCTCCAGGGGCTCCAGGAACACAATGATGGGAGGAAGGTATCCTTCTGCCACTGTATTCCTCCGCCGCTGTAAAAAAATAGTCTCTAGTCTCACTTTTGGCATTACTGTGTGAGAAATTTTCCCACGCAGCAATTGCCATAAAGTGAGACTTTGAACTATAGTAACCTCAGTGATGCACTGCAGTAGCCATTGTCTCCTGTCAATGTGTCACTGAAGGTCCTATAGAGCAGTGACATCACCTGATGTCACTGTTCCATAGGGGAGATTGTCGTGGGACACTCGTTATTAATTGAACTACGGTGGACAGGTAGTATACGGTTTATTATTTTACGTTTTTTGCAGGCGCTGAAGTATGGTAAGTATGGTTAAATGAAGAATATTAAAATATTTTTTTCCTAATGTGTGTGTGTTTTATTAACCCTTTACTAGTATTGGATTAATAATGGATAGGCATCTTATTGACGCCTCTCCATTATTAACCCGGCTTAATGTCACCTTACAATAGCAAGGTGACATTAACCCCTTATTACCCCATATCCCACAGCTACACGAGAGTGGGGAGAGAGGGGCTAAGAGCCGGAATTGGCGCATCTTACAGATGTGCCATTTCCGGGGCAGCTGAGGACTGGTATTTGTAGCTGGAGGGGGGCCAATATCCATGGCCCCTCTCTAGGCTATGAATATCAGCCCGCAGCTGTCTGCATAGCCTTTCTGGCTATAAAATATAGGGGGAAGACACGTCATTTTTTGGGGGGTCCCCCTATTTTAATAGCCAGTAAAGGCTACGCAGACAGATACGGGCTGATATTCATAGCCTAGAGAGGGGCCATGGATATTGCCCCCCCCCCGGCTACAAATACCAGTCCGCAGTTGCCCCGGCTTCTGATGCAATTTTTGGTGCAGTTTTTGGTGCAGTTTTTGAGGCAGGTTTTGATGCAGTTTTTGGTGCGGTTTTTGATGCAGTTTTTGGTGCAGTTATGATGCAGTTATGATGCAGTTTTTGATGCAGTTTTGGTGCAGATTTGATGTGGTTTTTGTGAGGTTTTGATGCAGTTTTTGGAAATAAATAAATAAACGGAAAATGTGCATGATTTGAATGGAAACATGCATGAAAAAACAGATTCAGAGGCCAGATTCATCATTTCACATCTCAGTTTCATCCGTTTTTTGCCGGATCCGTCGCTGTGCATTTTTTTGCCAGACAGAAAAAACATTCCTCTGTATGTGTTTTCCATCCAGCGGAAACAGCTTTTTTGACGGATCCGGCAAAAAACGGATGAAACGTGTGGCCATCAGGCGCAATCCGGTACTAATACAACTCTATGAGAAAAAAACGGATCCAGCAGAAAAAATGGATCCTGCAAATGTGCTCGCAGAATGTGTTTTTTACCCATAGACTTGTATTACCAACGGATCGCGACAGATGGCCACATGTCGCGTCCGTCATGCAACCGATCCGTTGTGTTTTGGCGGACCGTCAGCACGTAATAACGTTCAAGTGAACTTTTTTTGTTTGTCGCGTCCGCCATTTTCTACCGCGCATGCGGTGCCGAAACTCCGCTCCCTCCTCCCCAGAATTCAGAATAGACAGCGGATGCGTTGAAAAACTGCATCCGCTGCCCACGTTGTGCACAAATTGAGTTTATCTGTGGTGATGTGGTGGGGGGCGGGAATATGTGTGGTAGTGTGGTTTGGGGGCGGGATTATGTGTGGTAATGTGGTGTGGAGGCGGGAATATGTATGGTAATGTGGTGGGGGAGTGGAATTATGTGTGGTAATGTGATGGGGGCGGGTTTATCTGTGGTAATGTGGTGGGGGTGGGATTATGTGTGGTAATGTGGTGGGGGCGGGATTATCTGTGGTAATGTGGGGGGCGGGATTATGTGTGGTAATGGTGTGGGGAGCGGGATTATGTGTGGTAATGGGGTGTGGGGGCGGGATTATGTGTGGCAATGTGGTGGGGGGCAGGATTATGTGTGGTAATGTGGTGGGGGGCGGGATTATGTGTGGTAATGTGGTGGGGGGATTGTGTGTGGTAATGTGGTGGGGGTGGGATTGTGTGTGGTAATGGGATGGGGGGCGGGATTGTGTGTGGTAATGGGGTGGGGGGCGGGATTGTGTGTGGTAATGGGGTGGGGGGCGGGATTGTGTGTGGTATTGTGGTGGGGGGTGGGATTGTGTGTGGTAATGTGGTGGGGGGTGGGATTGTGTGTGGTAATGTGGTGCGGTGACGGGACTATGTGGTAATGTGGTGGGGTGACAGGACTATGTGTGGTAATGTGGTGGGGTGACAGGACTATGTGTGGTAATGTGGTGGGGGGGCAGGATTATCTGTGGTAATGTGGTGGGGGGCAGGATCATGTGTGGCGATGTGGTGGCGGGCGGGATTGTGTGTGGTGATGTGGTGGGTGGGATTGTGTGGTGATGTGGTGGGCGGGCGGGATTATGTGTGGTGATGTGGTGGTGGGTGGGATTGTGTGTGGTGATGTGGTGGGCGGGTGGGATTGTGTGGTGATGTGGTGATGTGGTGGGCGGGCGGGATTGTGTGTGGTGATGTGGTGGGCGGGTGAGATTGTGTGTGGTGATGTGGTGGGCGGCGGGATTGTGTGTGGTGATGTGGTGGGGGGCGGGATTGTGTGTGGTAATGTGGTGGGGGTGGGATTGTTTGTGGTAATGTGGTGGGGGTGGGATTGTGTGTGGTAATGTGGTGGGGGGCGGGATTGTAAGTGGTAATGTGGTGGGGGCGGGATTGTGTGTGGTAATGTGGTGGGGGGATTATGTGTGGTGTGGTGGAGGCAGGATTGTGTGTGGTAATGTGGTGGGGGGGCGGGATTGTGTGTGGTAATGTATTGGGGGCGGTATTGTGTGTGGCAATGGGGTGGGGGGTGGGATTATGTGTGGTGATGTGTGGGGGCGGGATTATGTGTGGTAATGTGGTGGGGGCGGGATTATCTGTGGTAATGTGGTGGGGGATTGTGTGTGGTAATGTGTTGGGGGCGGGATTGTGTGTGGTAATGGGGTGGGGGCGGGATTGTGTGTGGTAATGGGTTGGGGGGCGTTATTGTGTGTGGTAATGGGGTGGGGTGATGGGACTATGTGTGGTAATGTGGTGGGGTGACGGGGCTATGTGTAGTAATATGGTGGGGGGGCGGGATTATGTGTAGTAATGTGGTGGGGGCGGGATTATCTGTGGTGATGTGGTGGGGGGCGGGATTGTGTGTGGTGATGTGGTGGGGGCGGGATTGTGTGTAGTAATGTGGTGGGGGGCGGGATTATCTGTGGTGATGTGGTGGGGGACGGGATTGTGTGTGGTGATGTGGTGGGGGCGGGATTGTGTGTGGTAATGTGGTGGGGGCGGGATTGTGTGTGGTAATGTGGTGGGGGCGGGATTGTATGTGGTAATGTGGTGGGGTGATGGGACTATGTGTGGTAATGTGGTGGGGTGACGGGACTATGTGTAGTAATGTGGTGGGGGGGTGGGGGGCGGGATTATGTGTAGTAATGTGGTGGGGGGCGGGATTATCTGTGGTGATGTGGTGGGGGGTGGGATTGTGTGTGGTGATGTGGTGGGGGGCGGGATTGTGTGTGGTAATGTGGTGGGGGCGGGATTGTGTGTGGTAATGTATTGGGGGCGGTATTGTGTGTGGCAATGGGGTGGGGGGCAGGATTATATGTGGTGATGTGTGGGGGTGGGATTATGTGTGGTAATGTGGTGGGGGCGGGATTATCTGTGGTAATGTGGTGGGGGGATTGTGTGTGGTAATGTGGTGGGGGGGTGGAATTGTTTGTGGTATTGTGGTGGGGGGCGGGATTGTGTGTGGTAATGTGGTGGGGGCGGGATTGTATGTGGTAATGTGGTTGGGTGATGGGACTATGTATGGTAATGTGGTGGGGTGATGGGACTATGTGTAGTAATGTGGTGGGGGGCGGGATTATGTGTAGTAATGTGGTGGGGGCGGGATTATCTGTGGTAATGTGGTGGGGGGGTGGGATTATGTGTGGTGATGTGGTGGGGGGCGGGATTGTGTGTGGTAATGTGGTGGGGGCGGGATTGTGTGTGGTAATGGGGTGGGGGCGGGATTATATGTGGTAATGTGGTGGGGGAAGAGCTACTGTGCAGGGGGCGGGATTAGCGAGTAATCACGATGCCTCTTATATACATAGATATCTAATATACAAAGCTGAATGTGTGTGTGTGTGTGTGTGTGTATGTATGTATGTGTGTATATCTGGGATTGGCATCTGCACCGTCGCAGCTACAGCCACAAAATGTTGCACAGTCACACGTCTGGACCCCAAGAGCGTCATAGGCTATGTTGTGAGGCGAAATTTTAACCCCGCGCGTTCCAATTCACCAAACAATTTTGCCCCTATCTACATAATGGGGAAAAAGTGAAAGTAAAAGTGTTGGAGGCAAATTGACAGCTGTCAGATGTGAACATGGGGACTTAAAAAATGAGAGCGATGGCGCCAAAGAGTATATACTGTACAGTTGCTAAGGTGGGGACCCGACATGGGATCCTCACCACACATGGGGATATGAACACATACACACAAAATGCACCACACACTACCACGTGTTTGAACACATATATCACCCTCAGCACACATTTCACCACACATTTCACCACACATACACCGACCTCGCTACATAAAAGTCGAAACACAAAAGTCACCGCTCAAAACTCGCCACGCGCAATATTCACGACATGCAAAACTCGCCACATGCAAAACTAGGCTCACGCAAAACTCGCCACACGTGCAAAACTCACCTCATGGAAAACTCACCACATGCAAAACTTGCACAAGTGGAAAAATTGCCACATGCACAAAAGTTGCAACACATGCAAAAGTTGCCTTACACAAAACTTGCACGTACTCAAAATGCTCCACACATAAAACTCGTCATGAGCAAAACTCGCCATGCGCAAAACTTGCTGCACACAACTTGCTACGCTAACCTGTCACATGCAACTCGACACACAAAAAGTTGCTACACACATGTCGCCATGCAAAACTCATCTCACAAAAGTCGCTGCATGCATGTCGCCACACGCAACTCAGCATACACAACTTGACACATGAAACTCGCCCTAAGACTCACACAAGTCTGGCATTATCCTTATATATACTATATACAGGAGGAGATGACACACAGATATATACTATATACAGGAGGAGATGACATACAGGTACACACTATATATAGGAGGAGATGACTTACAGGTATATACTATATACAGGAGGAGATGACATACAGGTATATACTATATACAGGAGGAGATGACACACAGATATATACTATATACAGGAGGAGATGACATACAGGTACATACTATATACAGGGGAGATGACACACAGGTATATACTATACACAGGAGGAGATGACATACAGGTATATACTATATACAGGGGAGATGACATACAGGTTTATACTATATACAGGAGCAGATGACACAGATATATACTATATACAGGAGGAGATGACTTACAGGTATATACTATATACAGGAGGAGATGACATACAGGTATATACTATATAAAAGAGGAGATGACACATAGGTATATACAGGAGGAGATGACATGTAGCAGGTATATACTATATACAGGGGAGATGACATACAGGTATATACTATATATAGGAAGAGATGACATACAGGTATATACTATATACAGAAGAGATGGCATACAGGTATATAGTATATACAGGAGGAGATGACACATAGGTATATACGAAATACAGAAGGAGATGACATACAGCAGGTATATACTATATACAGGGGAGATGACATACAGGTATATACTATATACAGGAGCAGATGACATACAGGTATATACTATATACAGGAGATGACATACAGGTGTATACTATATATAAGGGAGATGACAAACATGTATATACTGAGGGGAAAATGAGAGGTGTGAGGTAAAAATGAGAGGTGTGAGGTGAAAATGAAAAGGTGTGAGTGCAAAATGAGAGAAGTGAGGGAAAATAGTGAAGTGATTGGAAAATGACAGATGTGAGTTCAAAATGACAAGTGTTAGGGGGGAATGAGAGGAGTGAGGGGGAAAATAAGAGGAGTGAGGGGGAAAATGAGAGATGTGAGGGGGAAAATGAGAGGCGTGATGGGAAAATGAGAGAAGTGAGGTGCTATAACTAACCACAGATATTTACTATGCCCAGGCAACGCCGGGCTCTTCAGCTAGTATATATATATATATATATATATATATCATAATGGCCTAATAGCTCCCATATACAATATGAGGGCCCACACACAATATGATGCCGCCAACAGATCTCACAGTTAGTATAATATTATTCACAGCCCCTCACAGAGTATGAGGGCTCCTACACACAATATGGTGTCGCCTACAGCACAAAAATGCAGTTTGAGGACTACCACAACCTTCCACATAGCAGGAGGGTCCCTACACGTGATGTGATGCCCCCACAGATCCCACAGGCAGTGTGGGGATGCATAGTTTGATAGCACCAACCCATACACACACACAATGATGCTACAAACTACTCACCTTTCACCATTCCCCCGATGTCTGCTCCAGTCACTGCACTGTATCACCGTATTATAATTGTAATAATAATTATGTCTCCCCTGTGCCTCCTTATAATAATAACTCTCTGTTCCTCCTCATAATAATAATAATGTACCCCTGTGCCTCCTTGTAATAAAAATTCCCTTGTGTATAACCTTAGGCCTCCTTCACATGTTAGTGTACCAGTACATGTGGTGACAGTTTTCACATGTACTGGAGACACTTACACACGTAGAATCTTTCAAATGAGTGGGTCTGCGCACATGTCAGTGTTTTTCCATGGACCATGTCTGTTTGTTAATAGCAGCATGGGCCGCAAAACATTCTGCGCAAGTCCACACTGATGACACACGGATAAGATCCGTGTGCCCCATCAGTGTGACATGTACCGGCTCCTTTGAAAAGTCGTACAGTTTGCGCAGTTCACAGGCGCTAGGTGCTGAAGGCAGCTCTCATCATTGTCACCTGGTCTCCCTGAGATCAGCGCAGCCAGGCAACAATGATGGGAGTTGTATTCAGCACCCGCTGTGTACATCGTGTATTAAATAGAACCTTAGCACTCAGCCCGCCCCAGAAATCACACATCTCTAAGATATAGTTCTGTATCTCCTGGATTCATGGCTGAGCGGTCACTTCATGCCACCACTCAGCCATGCAATCCAGATGAAGTTGAGTTGGGCTCTTCATGGGACAAATGTATTGTTGTCGGATAGGTGAGGAATATGGTGTTTTATTATTTTTAATTTTAATTTTAAAGTAATAAATGGGAAAAAGAGGGTGGGGAGTGTTTATATCAAATAAAGCAGTCTGTGTCTTTATTTCAATTAAAGGACTTTTTCCTGTGTCTGTGTCTATTTACATTTGACTATGAGGTTAGCTGGAGTGGAGTCTTATTGATGCCTCTTCACTACTAACCCCTGGGCTTGATGTCAGTGGCCATAAAACAGCTGAAATCAACCCCAACCCTGTTACCCCACTTGCCACTGCACTAGGGCAAGTGGAAAGAGCGAGGCTAAGTGCCAGATTTGAGGCATCTTATGGATGCACCATTTCTAGGGCAGCTGAGGGCTGATGTTCATAGCCTGAAAGGGGGTCCAATATCCATGGTTCTTTTCCATGTTATTAATATCAGCCAACATCTGTTTATTTAAACTTTGGTTAGAAATGCTCTGGTGTTCTCCTTAATCTAACCAGTAAAGGCTAAGAAACTAACCAGTAAAGGATAAGCAAACAGCTGTGAGCAGTAGTGTTGAGCATTCCGATACTGCAAGTATCGGGTATCGGCCGATACTTGCTGTATCGGAATTTCCGATACCGAGATCCGATACTTTTGTGGTATCGGGTATCGGGTATCGCAACAACATTAATGTAATAATGTGTAAAAAAGAGAATTAAAATAAAAAATATCGCTATACTCACCTGTCCGACGCAGCCGGGACCTCAGCGAGGGAACCGGCAGCGTTGTTTGTTTAAATTTCGCGCTTTTACTTGGTTACGTGAAGTCCCGGCTTGTGATTGGTCAGGGCGGCCATGTTGCCGGGACGCGGACCAATCACAGCAAGCCGTGACGAAATTACGTCACGGCTTGCTGTGATTGGTCCGCGTCCCGGCAACATGGCCGCCATTAACCAATCACAAGCCGGGACGTCACGGGAGGCTGGACATGCGCGTATTTTGAAAAGCGCGCGTGTCCAGCCTCCAGTGACGTCCCGGCAACATGGCCGCCATTAACCAATCACAAGCCGGGACGTCACGGGAGGCTGGACATGCGCGTATTTTGAAAAGCGCGCGTGTCCAGCCTCCAGTGACGTCCCGGCAACATGGCCGCCATTAACCAATCACAAGCCGTGACGTCACGGGAGGCTGGACATGCGCGTATTTTGAAAAGCGCGCGTGTCCAGCCTCCAGTGACGTCCCGGCAACATGGCCGCCATTAACCAATCACAAGCCGGGACGTCACTGGAGGCTGGACACGCGCGCTTTTCAAAATATGCGCATGTCCAGCCTCCCGTGACGTCACGGCTTGTGATTGGTTAATGGCGGCCATGTTGCCGGGACGCGGACCAATCACAGCAAGCCGTGACGTAATTTCGTCACGGCTTGCTGTGATTGGTCCGCGTCCCGGCAACATGGCCGCCCTGACCAATCACAAGCCGGGACTTCACGTAACCAAGTAAAAGCGCGAATTTTAAACAAACAACGCTGCCGGTTGCCTCGCTGAGGTCCCGGCTGCGTCGGACAGGTGAGTATAGCGATATTTTTTATTTTAATTCTTTATTTTACACATTAATATGGTTCCCAGGGCCTGAAGGAGAGTTTCCTCTCCTTCAGACCCTGGGAACCATCAGGAATACCGTCCGATACTTGAGTCCCATTGACTTGTATTGGTATCGGGTATCGGTATCGGATTGGATCCGATACTTTGCCGGTATCGGCCGATACTTTCCGATACCAATACTTTCAAGTATCGGACGGTATCGCTCAACACTAGTGAGCAGTTATTAAAGGGGTTGTCCACTACTTTCAATTAACCCCCCTATGTATCCCCCCGGGGCCCCTGATGATTTGTGTAAATACCTTCTTTAGCCGTTTTCGCCTGTGAGCGGCGCTATGCTGGTGCCTGAGACCGGGTCACGTGACCCCCAGGCCTTCAGCCGCCGCTCATTTCCGCCGACGTCACGTCAATTTCCAGACTCTGGAAATTGACGTGACGTCAGTAGCAGGCGTGTCCCCAGGCTCCACAGACAGCAGTCACTCAAAGAGTGACTGGGCTGTGGGCGGGGCTGAGGCTGCCTGCGGGGCCGTGCTGGGGGCGGGCGGGGCTAGGCAGGGATGTGCGGTCCCGGTCCCCGGCGCTGTGCGGTCCCAGCGCCGGTGCTGTGCGGTCCCGGTCCCTGGCGCTGTGCGGTCCCGGGCGCCGGTGCTGTGCGGTCCCGGGCGCCGGTGCTGTGCGGTCCCGGTCCCCGGCGCTGTGCGGACCGGTATGTGCTGGGGGGTGGTGTATGTGTGTGTGTGTCTGTCTCTGTGTGCAGGCATCGTCCGATGGGACAACAAGTCCCATCGGGCTCTGCCTGCTACAGTGGCAGTGAGTGACACATTAGCCAATGATGGGACAGTAGTAGTCCCATCATCCGGCTAATGTGTTGAATGTAAAAAAAAAAAAAATACACATATACAATACATACATACATACATACATACATACATACAACACACGACATGCGACGACACTCGCCATGCGACAACATGCACCATGCGGCGACATGCACCATGCAACGACACGCAACATGCGTCATGCGACGGCATGCGACATGTACCATGCAATGACATGCGCCATGCGACGACATGGGACGACATGCGCCATGCGACAACATGCGACATGCACCATGCAATGACACTCACCATGCGGCAACATGCGCCATGCGATGGCATGCGACATGTACCATGCAATGACATGCGCCATGCGACGACATGCGACATGCACCATGCACCATGCGGCGACATGCACCATGCAACGACACTCACCATGCGGCAACATGCGCCATGCGACGGCATGCGACATGTACCATGCAATGACATGCGCCATGCGACGACATGCGCCATGCGATGACATGCGCCATGCGACAACATGCGACATGCAGCATGCGATGACATGCGCCATGCAACAACATGTGACATGCAGCATGCGACGACATGCGCCATGCAACTACATGCACCATGCGACGACATGCGCCATGCGACGACATGCGCCATGCGACGACATGCGCATACAGTACATACATACAGAACATACAGACATACAGTACATACATACATACATACATTACATACATACAGTACATTAAACATAGATTACATACTCACCATCACTTGTCACTTTGATCCCCGAAGCCATTGTCATCTGTAAAAAAAATTAAAATAATAAACAAACACTATACTCCCTGATCCGCAGAAATCCAATTAAAACGAGTGTCCCTCGACGATCTCCCGTGGAGAGCTGGAGCATCTGCTGATGCAACCACTCACCAGGGGCGCCAGGAAGACAATGAGGGGAGGAAGGTATCCTTCCACAATGTATTCCCCACAATGTATTCCTACGCCCCTGTGAGAAAATAGTCCCTAGTCTCACTTTATGGCATGCTGTATGAGAAAGTTCCCACACAGCTTTTTGCCATAAAGTGAGACCAGTGAACTTTTGTAACCTCAGTGATACACTGCAGGAGCCATTGCCTCCTGTCAGTGTGTCACTGAGGGTCCTATAGAGCGGTGACATCAACCCTAACCCTAACCGTAAACGTGACAGAAATACGTGGCACTTTAATACGTGACACTGAAATACGTGGCACGTGGCACTTACATACGTGGCACTTAAATCCGTGGCACTGAAATACGTGGCACTTACATAGGTGGCACTTAAATCTGTGGCACTGAAATACGTGTCACGTGGTACTTACATACGTGGCACTTACATACGTGGCACTTACATACGTGGCACTTACATACGTGGCACTTACATACGTGGCACTTATTTACGTGGCACTTATATACGTGGCACTTATATACGTGGCACTTACATACGTGGCACTTATATACGTGGCACTTACATACGTGGCACTTACATACGTGGCACTGAAATACGTGGCACTTACATACGTGGCACTTACATACGTGGCACTTACATACGTGGCACTTACATACGTGGCACTTATATACGTGGCACTTACATACGTGGCACTGAAATACGTGGCACTGAAATACGTGGCACTGACATACGTGGCACTTACATACGTGGCACTTTCATACGTGGCACTTACATACGTGGCACTTACATACGTGGCACTTATATACGTGGCACGTGGCACTTACATACATGGCACTTACATACGTGGCACTTATATACGTGGCACGTGGCACTTACATACGTGGCACTTATATACGTGGCACTGAAATATCGTGGCACTGTCAGAAAATGTTCATTAAACGGTTAGGGGTGAGGTTAGGGGTAGGGTTAGGGTTTGGATCCCTTTATCACCCTGATGGTGGTGGGTGGTGTTTCAGTGTTTTTTTCTGTTTTTTTTCTATAAAAACGCATGCGTTTTTAACGCAAACAAACGCATGTGCTTAAAAACGCATGCGTTTACATAGACAGCAATGCATTTTTTTGCCGCAAATAAACGCATGCGTTTTTTTGCGGCAAAAAAACTATGAAACTGAGCTGTGAAATTATGAATCCGGCCTTGGAATCCGTTTTTTCATGCATGTTTCCATTCAAATCATGCACATTTTCCGTTTATTTACTTATTTCCAAAAACGGCATTAAAACCGCGCATAAACCGCACCAAAAAAAGCATCAAAACTGCACCAAAAACTGCATCAAAACTGCACCAAAAACTGCATCAAAACCTGGTGCAGTTTTGCAGTTTTGGTGCAGTTTGCAGTTTTGGTGCGGTATTGATGCAGTTTTTGGTGCGGTTTTGATGCAGTTCTTGGTGCGGTTTTGATGCAGTTCTTAGTGTGGTTTTGGTGTGGTTTTGATGGGGTTTTTGGTGCGATTTTGGTGCGGTTTTTGCGCAGTTTTGATGCAGTTTTTGGTGCAGTGTTGATGCAATTATGGTGCGGTTTTGATGCGATTTTTTTCAGTTTTGATGCATTTTTTATGCAGTTTTTTGCACGGTTTTGATGCATTTTTTAATTCGCTTTTGTTGCGGTTTTTGCGCGGTTTTTAGGCGTTTTGGTGCGTTTTTGAAAGGTAAATAAAGATGTATTATTGAACAAAAAAAAAGATTTGTGATGTCATTATTGTCCAACCTCCTCTTTTACATTTGTCCAACCCACACTCCTTTAAACACACAGATAGACAGATAGATGATAGATGAAATGGATAGACAGATCTTCATATAGATAGATCTATAGATGCATACATCTATCTATTCATATATCTATCTGTAGATGTGTCTGGATAGATATCTATTGATAGATGTATGGATAGCGTAGGGTGTGTGTCCACTGTCCGGATTACATCCGAATGAGCTGCAGATTGTATGCTGCGTACTTGTAGTTCCATCGGATGATGCCTGCACACACACCCCAAAAGACCCCCCCCCACAGCCCCGCACACATCCGAAGAGCCCACAGACATCGCACACACCTGAACAGTCCCGCACAGCGCAGCACACATCCGAACAGCCCGCAGACCCCGCCCGCCCACACATAGACGCACACCGTCACCGCCCACACACTTCTATCCTCCCGAGCTGCTGCGTTTCTCGGACCCACATCCGCAGCAAAACTGCAGATCTTTTTTACATCTGCGGTTTTGCGGCGGATGTGCCCGACTCAATGAAAGTCTAAGGCCATGTTCACACATAGCGGTTTTTACCGCGGATCCGTGGCGATTTTGATGCTGCGGGTCCGCAGCAGTTTCCATTGCGTTTACATTAACATATAAACCCTATGGAAACCGCAAACCGCTGTGCACATGCTGCGGGAAAAACCGCGCAGAAACGCAGCGGTTTAAAAACCGCAGCATGTCACTTCTTTGTGCAGAATCGCAGCGATTCTGCACCCATAGGAATGCATTGAACCGCTTACTTCCCGCATGGGGCTATGCCCATGATGCGGGAAGTAAGCAGATCATGTGCGGTTGCTACCTGGGGTGGAGGAGAGGAGACTCTCCTACAGGCCCTGGGAAGCATAAATAGTGTAAAAAAAAAGAATTAAAATAAAAAATGATGCTATACTCACCTCTCAGCGCTGCACGCGGCCGTCCGGTATCAGGGTTGGTGTGCGAGCAGGACCTGTGGTGACGTCGCGGTCACATGACCGTGACGTCACGAAGGTCCTTCTCGGCACAGCATCTTTGGAACCGGAGCGCCGGGTGCAGCGCCGAGGAGATCGCGACGTCAGAGGGTGAGTATAGCCAATTTTTATTATTTTTTACATTACTATTGATGCTGCATATTGCTGCATATGCAGCATCAATAGTATAGGCGGAAACCCGCAGCGGAAATAGCGGAACAAACCGCGATAAATCTGCAGGGATAACCGCAGCGGTTTTGCCCTGCAGATTTATCAATTCCGCTGCGGGAGAACCTGCAGAGCACACCGCAAAGTGTGCACATGGCCTAAAGGTGCAGAAATGCTGCAGTTCCGCACAAAAGAAGTGACATGCTGCGAGAAAAAAAAGCTGCGTTTCGGTGCGGCCTTTTCCGCAGCATGTGCACAACAAGTCTGCGGCTCCCATTGACTTACATTGGTTGTGCAATACACTGCGGATTTGATGCAATTCAGTGCGGCAAAAAACGCTGCGGATCTGCAATCAAATCCACAATGTGTGCACACAGCCTTAGCATTTAGTGAACCGAGCAAAAAAGCCAAGCAAAAAACAAGTGTGGGATTGCACTTTTTTTGCCATTTCATTGCACTTTGAATTTTTTTCACATTTTCTGCTACACGACAAGGTAAAACCAATGGTGTCATTCAAAAGTAGAACTTGTCCCACAAAAGATAAGCCCTCACATGGTCGTATTGATGGAAAAATTATGGCTCTGGAAAGAAGGGGAGCGATAAACGAAAACAAAAAAGCTGCAGGGGTGAAGGGGTTTAGAAACATGGATATGGACATATCTATGGAAATAGACATAGATATATCTGTATGTATCTATCTATCTATCTATCTATCTATCTATCTATCTATCTATCTATCTATCTATCTATCTATCTATCTATCTATCTATCCCTCTATCTATCTATCTATCTATCTATCTATCTATCTATCTATCTATCTATCTATCCATCCCATATCTATCTATCTATCTATCTATCTATCTATCTATCTATCTATCTATCTATCTATCTATCTATCCCTCTATCTGTGTGTAATGGAGTGTGGGTTGGACAAATGTAAAAGAGGAGGTTGGACAGAAATGACATCACAAATCTGTTTGAAGCTAGAGGGGGAGAGGAGAGACGGGGTTGGGGTGTGTTTTGGAGTGGGTGTGCTAGGTTCAGGCTTAGTAGCAGTGCAATGCATCATGGAACTTGTAGTATTAGAGCACAATGACTCAGGAGAAAGGAAGTTGTCGATTAACCCCATGAGAGCTGAATCCAGCACTAAAGTGGGCTGCTACAGCATGATAAAAGGTAATATTGCTAAAATAAACACAGTAGATGTTTTCAGTGGCACATAATAGCAAGATTTATGAAAAAAAAAAAAAAGGTTATAGTAGTGGACAACTTCTTTAATAGCCTTGGAACCTTTTGGGATATTGGCCGCTTTACCTGATTATTAATATCAGCCCCCAGTGGTCGGCTTTCCCTCTGCAGGTTATGAAAATTAAGCAGGAGCCCATGCCATTTTTCAATATTATTCATCTAATACACAATGCACACACCGGGTGCTGAATACAACTCTCATCATTGCTGCCTGTTTGCGCTGATCTCAGGAAGACCAGACAACAATGGTGACACCTGTCTTGAGCAACCGGTGCCTGGAAAAGCGCAAACTGTACAGCTTTTGCAAGGTGCCCGTACATGTCACACTGACCCGGCACACGGACTGCACAGGTATGCCACACATATACTTGTATAACACACGGACACAAATAGCACCGGTACTGTTTTTTACAGTACCGAAAATATCATGATGTGTGAAAGGAGCCTTATAATAAAAATAATGCCTTCCTTTTCTCCATTATAATAACAAGATTGCCCCCTCAGCCTCATAATAATAATAATAGTTATTATTATTAATGTTCTCCTTACCCGAGGCACCTTACAATAAAAGTAACCCCATATGCCTCCTTATGCTAACAATAACTGCTCCGGGGTCCTTATAACATGAATAGTGCTCCCCCTATGTCTCCCAATAATGATATAATGTCTGTAAAGTGCTGTGGAATTAATGGTGCTATATACGTGAGTAAAATAAATAAATAAAACAAAATCAATACCAACATTTATATGAACATAAAATATTGGTATATTTATAATAAAAAACTCATTAAAAACAATAATTATAAAAAAAAAAAATTATTCCAGTTCTGAAATCCTGAGGAATATTATTACTCGTGTCTTTGTAGAATATATTAATAAAAAATGAATACTCAAGGTGTTGGGCTGACCATCACCCTGCACAAACTTTGAAATATGCTGTAAATCAATTACACACTATTTTCACTAACTCTATTGGATGTTGCACGGTCAGCACATTACTGTTAAACCTCCCAACAGAGCTTCTTTGTTGTACAATGATGATTTAACACATCCACAGATGGCAAAACACTGCTTGCTGTAACTCGTTTAATCGCTATTGTTCCATATTGCCTTTATATGACAGTTTCTGTGCCAATGCATTTTATATGTAAATCCTATTAAAATGATGCATACAGACTTTTATATTGCACCTGCCATGGGGACAATATCACAAGTGTAAAATAATGTTGTTAGATGGCCACATAAGTAGTAGTCACTGTCGAATTGATTTACTTATGTGCAAATGTAATTATGAAGACTGCAAATTTATAACAAATGGTTCTGACATTCTTACCTTTCACCACACTGCACTGTAATTTATTCACATATTGGTCTTTAATTCACCAATAACAAGGCATTTTTAGTTATGAATAGTGTTGAGCATTCCGATACCGCAAGTATCGCGTATCGGCCGATATTTGCTGTATCGGAATTCCGATACCGAGTTCCGATATTTTTGTGATATCGGAAATCGGAATCGGAAGTTCCCAGTGTATGGTTCCCATGGTCTGGAGGAGAGGAGACTCCCCTTCAGGCCCTGGGATCCATATTCATGTAAAAATTAAAGAATTAAAATAAAAAATATGGATATACTCACCCCTCCGGCGGCCCCTGGACCTTAGCGATGTAACCGGCAGCCTCCGTTCCTAAGAATGCAGTGAGTTTAGGACCTGCGATGACGTCGCGGCTTGTGATTGGTCGCGTGAGCGGTCACGCGACCAATCACAAGCCGCGACATTATCGAAGGTCCTTCACTCGCTCATTCTTAGGAACGGAGGCTGCCGGTTGCAACGGTTACAACCAGGGCGCGTCAGAGGGTGAGTATATCCCTATTTTTTTTTTTTATTCTTTATTTTACACATGAATATGGATCCCAGGGCCTGAAGGAGAGTTTCCTCTCCTTCAGACCCCGGGAACCATCCAGGATCACTTCCGATATTTGTGTCCCATTGACTTGTATTGTTATCGGGTATCGGCGATATCCGATATTTTTCAGATATCGGCCGATACAATCCGATACCGATACTTTCAAATATCGGAAGGTATCACTCAACACTAGTTATGAAATGTCCACACAATATGTTTTTGGGTTATAAACATCCTCATCCACACTAGACAGGTTTTGATACTCCCATGTCTCTTTCAATAGTGAATCATAGTGCCTCCTCTGATAAGAGCCTGATAAGAGCTTTTAAACCCTTTGCAAAACTCTGACCAAGATTTTCAGGTAACTTATACACTAAAAAAGAAAAATGTATACCTTAATTATACTGATTTAATAAATTCTATTAGGTTATAACAAAACAAAGCATACATTTCACATATTAATCAATGTAATACACAGTACATCATAATATTGTAAACAAAAAAAACAAAACAAATGAAAGTTACTAATACACAAATAATAAAATACAAGCAATAAAAACATAATGCACAAAAAAATCAAAGAAATAAAACAATATGAACAGGGGATATAAAAAGTCTACAAAAGGGCAGATTTTTGTGAAGTTAAAATAATTCCACAATTTTTTTTTTACTTACTTTGTTTACTAAATGGGAAAACTAAATTTGCAATATGATTCCCCAGGTCAGTATGAGTATGCAGATACCAATCATGTATAGTTTATTTTTTATTTAAGTGGTGTAACAAAAATTCTGAAATTTGTAAGAAAAATAGTTTTTCTTTTATTGCCATTTTCCTAGATCTGCAACATTCTCATTTTTTATGGTATGGAGCTGTCTGATGGCTTCTTTTTGTGCCGCGATCAGACGTTTTATTGATACCATTTTTGGGTAGATATGTTTTTGATCGCTTATTATTGCATTTTATTGCAAAGTTGCAGCGTCCAAAAAAACGCACTTCTGGCATTTCGATTCATTTATTTAATATTTTGATAGACTGGATTTTTATAAAAGCAGTAAACAAATATGTTTATTTTTTTTCATATGTATTAAACAGTCTCCTTCGGAGACTTGAAGCTACGATCATCTGATCACTTGTGATATACATAGCAGTGCACCAGTACTACTATGTAAAGCAGAAATCATGATCTCTTATTAACTCCAGCCCCGAGCTGGTGTTCACTGGAGTAACGCAATGGCAGGCACAGAGTTCTTCAGCAGACCCTTAGCTGTTATGACAACAGATTGGTACCCTGCAATCTCATCACAGACTCACTGATGGGAGTGTGGAACGATGCAATTGTTAAATCCCCGTGTCAGAGATTAACAAGTTAACAGCTCTGCTGTCATGTGTGGGGAGAGATGCGGACTCAATGTTGGAGCCCGCATCAAAGTCAGGGACATGACATATGACGTAAATATACATCATATGTTGTGAAGGGGCTAAACTAATACTTTGTTGAGGTAACCTTTAAATTTATGAACGCATTCAAACTTTTTATGTAGAAGCATATCAGCATGGCACATCTAGAATTGGCAATCTTTACCCACTCATCCTTGCAGTAGTTATCTACATCTGTCAGATTGTGAAGACATCTTCTGCGTACCACACTCTCCTCAAGTGAACCCACAGATTTTCAATTGGATTCAGATCTGGGCCTTGGCTGGGCTATTCCAACACTTTGATCTTCTTCTATCAAATATATTCTTTCATTGATTTGGAGGTATACTTAGAATCACTGTCATGCTGAAATGTGAAACACCTTCATCTTCAGTTTTGTAGAACAGGCCTAAACGTTTTCTTGTAAAATTGACTGGTATTTGGAACTGTTAATATTTCTTTCCACCTTGACTAAAGCCTTAGTTCCAAATGCTAAAACACAGCTCCAAAGCACAATGCTGCCTCCACCATGCTTCACTTTTGATATGTTTTTGGTGACAAGCAGTGTTGGTTCTGCACCAAACATACCTTTTGGAATTATGGAAAAATATGAACCTTGGTCTCATCGGACTGTAAACATAGTGGGGCTTGAATATTTTTCTTTGTAAGAAAAGCCTCCAGTCATGCAACCCTACTCCACGGGTCAAACATATAAAGAATACAGGAGATTGTTGTCACATGCAGTAGGTGCAGCGCCCCAGAGTCCTGGTCGTTGCAGTATTGTCGCTCTTCCACCAGGGGGAGTGATGGTACGTTGTTGTGAACTCTATTTCTGGTCTCCCTCTAGTGGTCACAAGTGGTACTGTGTAGTGTTGTCCTTCTGCAGGTTGGCTTCATCAGCTGGTTCGTTATCCTTGGTTGGTTTTCTATTTAGCCCACCTGGATACTCAGTTCCTTGCCTGCTATCAATGTATTCAGTGCTCTTCAGATTCCGTGTGTCTACCTTGCTCCCGTCTCTCCAAGACAAGCTAAGTTTTTGTTTGATCATTTTTTGATTATCAGTGTTCATTATGTTTTTAGTCCAGCTCGCTAAAATGTGATTTCTTCACTTGCTGGTTGCTCTAGGGGACTGAGTTTCTCCCCCCACACCGTTAGTTGGTGTGGGGGTTCTTGAAATCTCAGAGTGGATATTTTGTAAGGGTTTTTTACTGACCGCATAGATTCCCTTTTCTATTTTCTGCTATCTAGTATTAGTGGGCCTCATTTGCTGAATCTGCTTTCACCCCTGTGTATGTGCCTTCCTCTTACCTCACCGTTATTATTTGTTGGGGGCTTCTATATCTTTGGGGATTATTTCTCTGGAGGCAAGAGAGGTCTTTCTTTCTCTCTAGGGGTAGTTAGTTCCTTAGGCTGGCTCGAGACGTCTAGGAATTCAGGTACGTTCACCGACTACTTCTAGTGTGTTTGGTTAGGTTCAGATTTGCGGTCAGTCCAGCTTGCCACCTCCCTAGAGCTTGTCCTATGTTTGTTACTTAGCTGGAGTAATTTGTGATCCTCAACCACTAAGGATCATAACAGTACGTCTGATGGCACTAAAGGAGTTCACCTGACCAGGTATCACAGTCACACACTACATTTCACACTCCAACCACCAGGGGGAGCAAAGGGTTCTATCTATTAGGCCACTCCTCACACTCGGGTAAAACTGGGGGTTGGATGGGAAGTTAGTCAGAAAGCTGCTGGGTGAGACCCAGGAAAGACCTGTCAGGCAGACAGGGAGAGAAGGAGGAACATCTGAGCTGCAGACAGAGGTCCCTATCAGGGGTGGGATCCTGGCAGAGACTTAGCATGAGATAGAACGTTACGGAGCTGCGCCTGCACCCCATTGCGGCAGCATACTAAGAAAGGACAAGAAGCGGAGTATATTGTGGAGAAGTGAGAAACGAGATCACAGCACAAGGAGATAATACCGGGAGGAGTTCTGCCTTAAGATCAGCAACATCCTTCTGAGGCGCGTAGCCGGTGGCCGGAACACCGAGGGAGTAATAGGCTCTACGCATTACTTCAAACTATGGCAGGACAGTTAATTCCAAGTTGGCTGCCCAACCTTTAACCTAATGAAGACAACGGAGGCAAATTGTGGGAGAGGGGCATCTCTAGGGTCCCTATAAAATAGCTCCAGACCTACCCCGTCATACGAGTCGTCCTATCCATACCATCTGGGGGACGGAGAGAGAGAATATCAGAAACATACACGACAGTTGTGAGGACTATCCCGTGGTGCTCAGCAGGGAAGTACTACAACACACAGGCCCTAGTAGGAAGGCTACTGATTTCCACCTGCAAAGGGAACTCTGGATGTGCCTTCGGATTGGCTGGATTCAGCCAGCCCTGTGAACAGTGCTCTGGACTGTGGACGCTGAATTCTTCAGTAAAAGGTAAAGAGACTGCAACCCTGTGTCCTCGTTATTAACTGCGACCTACACCATCATCATCTACCCTACTGGGAAGCCCTGGGGACATACTTCACCTGTGGTAAGGTATTCCATCTAGCTGCCATAACATCACCCCAGTGGACCCCTAAGCAGCGTCGGTCACCCTGACCGAACACCACAGGTGGCGTCACGAACACTTGACAAACTTCACCCTTTAATTGGGCGCCCCTTAGCAGGGCCACGGACCGGGTCGGGCCACCGTGACATCCCCAGAACCAAGACAGAGGGACCCGGTACTGAGTACCCCACTGCCCTGTGCCTGGGGGCGATCCATAGGCAACCAGTAGTTGCTATTAGGGTTGAGTGAAACGGATCGGACAAATTCAAAATTCGCCGACTTTCGGCAAAGTCGGGTTTCATGAAACCCGACCCAATCCTAGTGTGGGATCGGCCATGAGGTCGGCGATCTCCGTGCCAAAGTCGCGTTTCATATGACGCTTTCACCGCCATTTTTCAGCCAATGAAGGAGGACGCAGAGTGTGGGCAGCGTGATGACATAGGTCTCGGTCCTCACCATCTTAGAGAAGGGCATGACAGTGATTGGCTTGCTTTCTGCGGCGTCACAGGGGGTATAAAGGGGCGTGCACGCCGACCGCCATCTTACTTCTGCCGATCTTAGCATAGGGAGAGGTTGCTGCAGCTTCATCCGAAGAAGGGATATAGTTGGGGAGGGAAGCTTAACCCCCAAACTGCTTGTGCTGTAGCGATTTTCACTGTCCAACACCACCTTTTTTTGCAGGGACAGTGGAGGCTATATTTTTGTGCATCAGCTCTGTAGCTTATTAGGCTGCCTTATAAGGCTCCCTGATAGCTGCATTGCTGTTTGCACACTGCTGTGCTAACCAACTGATTTTTTAAAAGCAAAAATCCTGTTGCTCCTTTCTGCACAGTTATCTTGTTTATTTGTCCACAGAGCACTTTTGTGTGCAGCAGTCCTTTTTATTGCTGCCATACTTGTCCTAAGATCATTGTAGGGAGATTGAATTTGTACTACAGTCCTTGTATTTTTTCATATATCTTCCAGCCACTTTCTGCCACTTACATTGTGTTATTTTATACACTGGGCCTGAGTTTTGGTTCAGTCTCCAAAAAAAAAAGTGAGATTCAAATCCTCACAAAGTGGATATACTTCAGTCCTGTTAGTTTGTCGTATATCAGCCAGCCACTTTCTGCCACTTACATTGTGTTATTTTATACACTGGGCCTGAGTTTTGGTTCAGTCTCCCCCCCAAAAAAGGGAGATTCAAATTCTCACAAAGTGGATATACTACAGTCCTGTTAGTTTGTCGTATATCAGCCAGCCACTTTCTGCCACTTACATTGTGTTGTTTTATACACTGGGCCTGAGTTTTGGTTCAGTCTCCCCCCAAAAAAATGGAGATTCAAATTCTCACAAAGTTGTCAGTACTACAGTCCTTTTAGTTTGTCGTATATCAGCCAGCCACTTTCTGCCACTTACATTGTGTTGTTTTATACACTGGGCCTGAGTTTTGGTTCAGTCTTCCCAAAAAAAAGGGAGATTCAAATTCTCAACAAGTTCATATACACCTTCTACCTTGTTTTACAGTACCATATAACGGTTGTTATTTTGGTAAGATTTTCCAAATAATGAGGAAGTCTGGTGGAAGAGGCCATGGCCGGTCATTGCCAGCTGGTACTGATGATGGTGGTGGTGCATCTGGTGGTAGTGGGAAAAGCACAATAGCACCTAAGGCTGGAGGTGTTGAGCCAGCGTCATCGTCTAGTTACACAAGGCCTCGAAGGCTCCCTTATCTGCGAGTAGGAAAACAGCTTTTAAAGCCGGAGCAGCAGGAAAAAGTTTTGGCTTTTCTTGCTGACTCAGCCTCTAGCTCTTTCGCCTCCTCTTCAGAAAGTTCCAAATATAAAAGCAGCGAGTCGTCAGTGGATGCTCCCGGTCAGGAACAAGACGTTTCCTTGTGTCCTTCACCCAAACCAAAAGTGAAGGATGCGTCAGGCGACACTAATGGTTACTTGTTGTGAATTCTGCTCTTGGGCTCCCTCCGGTGGTTGTAAGTGGTAGCGCTGCTTTCTCCCGTTTTGATTTTGTGGTCTCGTATCTTCCGGGTTCTAAGAATGTTAAGGCTGATGCCCTCTCTAGGAGCTTTTTGCCTGATTCTCCTGGGGTCCTTGAGCTGGTCGGTATTCTGAAGGAAGGGGTAATTCTTTCTGCCATCTCCCCTGATTTAAGACGGGTTCTTCAGGAATTTCAGGCTGATAAACCTGACCGCTGTCCAGTGGGGAAATTGTTTGTTCCTGACAGATGGACTAGTAAAGTGATTTCGGAGGTTCATTGTTCTGTGTTAGCTGGTCATCCTGGGATTTTTGGTACCAGAGATTTGGTTGGTAGGTCCTTTTGGTGGCCTTCTTTGTCATGGGATGTGCGTTCTTTTGTGCAGTCCTGTGGGACTTGTGCGCGGGCCAAGCCTTGCTGTTCCCGCGCTAGTGGGTTGCTTTTGCCTTTGCCGGTCCCTGAGAGGCCTTGGACGCATATTTCTATGGATTTTATTTCGGATCTTCCGGTTTCCCAGAGGATGTCAGTTATCTGGATGGTTTGTGACCAGTTTTCTAAGATGGTTCATTTGGTACCTTTGCCTAAGTTGCCTTCCTCTTCTGATTTGGTTCCGTTGTTTTTTCAGCATGTGGTTCGTTTGCATGGCATTCCGGAGAATATTGTGTCCGATAGAGGTTCCCAGTTTGTTTCTAGGTTTTGGCGGGCCTTTTGTGCTAGGCTGGGCATTGATTTGTCTTTTTCTTCCGCATTTCATCCTCAGACAAATGGCCAAACCGAGCGAACTAATCAGACTTTGGAAACTTATTTGAGATGCTTTGTGTCTGCTGATCAGGATGATTGGGTGGCTTTCTTGCCATTGGCCGAGTTTGCCCTTAATAATCGGGCTAGTTCTGCTACCTTGGTTTCACCCTTCTTTTGTAACTCTGGTTTTCATCCTCGTTTTTCTTTGGGGCAGGTTGAGCCTTCTGATTGTCCTGGGGTGGACTCTGTGGTTGACAGGTTGCAGCAAATTTGGGCTCATGCTGTTGACAATTTGGTGTTGTCTCAGGAGGGGGCTCAGCGTTTAGCTAACCGTCGTCGGTGTGTTGGTTCCCGGCTTCGGGTTGGGGATTTGGTCTGGTTGTCTTCCCGTCATGTCCCTATGAAGGTTTCTTCCCCTAAGTTTAAGCCTCGGTTTATTGGCCCTTATAGGATTTCTGAGATTATCAATCCATAATGTTTTTCATAGATCTTTGTTGCGGAAATATGTGGTGCCCGTTGTTCCCTCGGTTGATCCTCCTGCCCCGGTGTTGATTGATGGGGAGTTGGAGTATGTGGTTGAGAAGATTTTGGATTCTCGTTTTTCGAGGCGGAAGCTTCAGTATCTTGTCAAATGGAAGGGTTATGGCCAGGAGGATAATTCTTGGGTTGTTGCCTCCGATGTTCATGCTGATGATTTGGTTCGTGCCTTTCATTTGGCTCGTCCGGATCGGCCTGGGGGCTCTGGTGAGGGTTCGGTGACCCCTCCTCAAGGGAGGGGTACTGTTGTGAATTCTGCTCTTGGGCTCCCTCTGGTGGTTGTAAGTGGTAGCGCTGCTGTCTCTGAATCGCAGCATTTATCAGGTGTGTTCACTTTTTGCAATTTTGACTGGGCTATTTAGTCTTGCTTCACCCTTTAGTCAGTGCCAGTTGTCCATTGTTCCTGGAGGATTCACATCCCTGCCTGGTTCCTTCTGCTTTGCAGTTCATTTCAACAAAGATAAGTTCTGGCCTTGATTTTTGCTGTCCACATGCTGTGGCCTTATTGTTCAGTTCTTTTCCATGTTTTTGTCTTGTCCAGCTTGGTCTGTATAAGGATTTGTTTAGCCAAGCTGGTATCTCTGGAGATGCAGATATACCCTCCATATCTTTAGTTAGCTGTGGAGATTTTGTATTTTCTGTGGTGGATATTTTCTAGTGTTTTAATACTGACCGCATAGTACTCTGTCCTATCCTTTCTATTTAGCTAGAAGTGGCCTCCTTTGCTAAATTCTCATTTCAGTCTGTGTTTGTTTTTTCCCTCTCCTCTCACAGTCAATATTTGTGGGGGGCTGTCTATCCTTTGGGGATTTTCTCTGAGGCAAGATAGTTTTCCCTTTTCTATCCCTAGGGGTAATTATTCCTCCGGCTGTGTCGAGATGTCTAGGGAGCGCTAGGTACATTCCACGGCTACTTCTAGTTGCGGTGTTAAGTTCAGGGTCTGCGGTCAGTACAGGTACCACCTTCTCCAGAGTACGTCTCATGCTGCTCTTAGGCCACCAGATCATAAAAGTTACTCCATGGAGCTCTTTACACATACTGTGCCTGGGTAAGAAAGGGAAATTGTTAACTGCCCATTACAAGATGAATCGGACATGGAGTGCACTGATGCACATCCACAGCTAGATTATTATGCTGTTCCATTGACTCAGATCTCTACATTGCCCTCGCAGTGTACTGAGCCAGAATCTGACCCTGATGAGACTATGGTGCCCCGTCCCGAACGCTATATCACCTTACACGGTGACACAGAGGAAGGTGCACATGACATTGAAGAGGAGGTGATAGATGACCCAGTTGTTGACCCAGATTGGCAGCCATTGGGGGAAGAGGGTGCCGCTGCCAGTAGCTCAGAAGCGGAGGAGGATGATCCACAGCAGCCATCTACATTGCAACAGCTGTCATCTGGCAGGCCCGTATCAGGCCAAAAACTTTTGTCAAAAACAAAAACAGTTTTAGGACAGCGTGGCCATCCAGTGAAAGTAGCACAGCGTGCAATGCCTGAAAAGGTATTCCATAGTAGGAAGAGTGCAGTGTGGCAATTTTTTAACCAAGATCCGAATGATCAGTCAAAAGTTATCTGTAAGAAATTCTCAAAGACCTTTAGCAGAGGGAAGAATCTTCAAAATTTAAATACAATGTGCATGCTTAGACATTTAACCAGCATGCACTTGCAAGCCTGGATTAACTACCAAACGTCCCGTACCGTTGGTGCAACTGCTTAGAATGAAGGTAGTCAGCAACGCTACATTGCTTCCCTCACTGTAAGCCCACCAGTTAGGACACCACCACCAGCAAATGTGGAGGTATCGTCGCAAGGCCAAAGCAGTCAGGGAATCACAAAGTTTTTGGTAGGAAACACTGTATGTAGGCCAACATCAAGAATACCATCACCAACCCTCTCTCAATCCGCCATGTCCACCACCACCGCTAGTTCCACCATATGCAGCTCTCCAGTCCAGCTCACCCTGCAAGAGACTCTCGTTAGGAAAAGAAAGTACTCATCCTTTCATCTGCGTACACAGGATTTGAATGCCCACATTACTATACTAATCTCGTTAGAGATGATGCCCTACCGGTTGGTTGAAAGCAAAGCTTTCAAAGACCTGATGGCCTATGCAGTACCACGCTATGACCTACCCAGTCGGCACTTCTTTGCGAGAAAAGCCATCCCAGCCCTCCACCAGCATGTAAAAGACTGCATTGTCCATGCACTGAGGCAATCAGTCAGTGGAAAGGTGCACCTCACAACAGATGTATGGACCAGTAGGCATGGCCAGGGACGTTACGTGTCCATCACGGCGCACTGGGTTAATGTGGTGGATGCAGGGTCCACAGGGGACAGCCATAGTGGGACAGTTCTGCCTAGCCCATGGTCTAGAAAACAGTTGGCTGTAGGCATTCACCACCCCTCCTCCTCTTCCAGAAGCGAAAGCTCATCCACAGAGCGCAGTCGCACGACCACTCCATCCGCAGCTGCCAGTGTTGCACACGAGGTGTCCCATTATCGAACAGCTAGTGGTAAGCGTCAGCAGGCTGTGTTACAAATGAAGTGTTTGGGCGACAACAGACACACCACAGAAGTACTGGCCGAGTACTTGCAGCAAGAAACTCAGCCATGGCTGGGCAGTGTACATCTTGAGGCAGGCAAGGTAGTCAGTGATAACGGAAGGAGTTTTACGGCTGCCATAGCCCTTTCAGAACTAAAACACATACCTTGCCTGGCTCACACCTTGAACCTGGTGGTGCAGTGCTTCCTGAAAAATTATCCGGGGTTACCAGCCCTGCTCCTGAAGGTGCGAAGACTTTGCTCGCACATCCGCCGGTCGCCCGTACACTCCAGCCGTATGCTGAACCATCAGCAATCGCTGAATCTTCCCCAGCACCTCCTAATACTCGATGTTGCAACAAGGTGGAACTCCACACTGCACATGGTTCAGAGGCTGTGCGAACAGAGGCGTTCTGTAATTTATTTGTGGGAGGATACACATACATGGGCACGCACTTGGATGGCAGACATGGAGTTGTCTGGTGTGCAGTGGTCGAAGCTACAAGACCTCTGTCAAGTCCTTCAGTGTTCTGAGGAATGCACGTGGCTGGTAAGTGCAGACGACGCCATCATAAGCATGAGCATCCCACTAATGCGTCTGCTGGTGCAAAGTTTGACGCACATTAAGGAGCAGGCGTCTGCAGCTGAGGAGGAGGGAAGCCTTGATGACAGTCAGCCATTGTCTGCTCAGGGAACTGTCCTGGACAAGGTGGCGGACGAAGAGGAGGAGGATGATGGGGATGAATATTTATGGGAGGAGGATGCTTCTCATGGGGCAATAGAAACTGGTAGCATTGCAAGGTCAGGTACAGGGTTTTTGCGGGACACAAGTGATGTTGATTTGCAAGAAAGTGCTCCTCAACCCAGCACAAGCAGTGAATTGACACCTGGAACATTGGCCCACATGCCTGAGTATGCCTTGCTTTTCCTAAAAAGGGACCCCTGCATTATCAAAATGATTACCTATGATGATTACTGGTTGGCCTGCCTCCTGGATCCACGATATAAAGGAAAATGACAAAATATCATGCCACATGAGAACCTTGACCAAATATTGGCTACCAAACAAGCAACTCTTGTAGACCATTTGGTTCAGGCATTCCCAGCACACAGCGGCGGTGATGGTTCTCACACGAGCCGTAGGGGGCAACATGGCAGAGGTGTTAGAGGTGCACAAATCCGAAGTGGCATTGGACAGAGGGGTTTTATGACCTGGTTGTGGAGTGATTTCGCAATGACCGCTGACATGACAAGTACTGCTGCATCGATTCAAAGTGACAGGAGACAGCATTTCTCCAATATGGTTATGAACTACTTTTCCTCCCTTATCGATGTTCTCCTTCACAGGTCATTCCCCTTTGATTACTGGGCATCTAAAATAGACACCTGGCCTGAATTGGCAGAATATGCATTACAGGAGCTTGCTTGCCGTGCTGCTAGTGTGCTATCAGAAAAAGTCTTCAGTGCTGCTGGTTCAATACTGACCGAAAAAAGGACGCATCTGGCTACCCGAAATGTGGATAATCTAACCTTCATTAAAATGAACCAATCATGGATTTCAAATTATTTGGCCCCACCTTCCCCTGCTGACACGTAGCTTGCCTGAAAAATGTCTTGCTTTTGGCCTCCTCTTACTGACTGCTCCAATTCCTCCATTTGCAGCTGCTGAATGTCCACCATAGGCCATTTTTATACGTCCCTAAATGGGCTGACTCCCCACACAGGGCCGTTGTCACCACCTGGTGCAAGCACCTGTGCGGGTGCCGTTGCCTGGACAGGTCGGTGTGCACACTTTTGGGTGGCGGCACTGGCACAGGGTCCCTCATAGTACAATGAAGTGTCTCTGACGGTGGTGGTGCACAACCAACGTCAGACACACCGTCGTAATATGAGGGGCCCTGTGTCCGTACCGCCGCCCATGAGAGAGTGTTCCCTCCAGCTCGAACAGTGCTTTAACACTTGCAATACTTACCTCTCCCTGCTCCACCACTGTGTAGTCTGGGCTGTTAAATCCTTCAATGGCACTGCCAATACAAATTTGTTGAAATGATAGATGATATTTAAAATATACAGGGGCCCTGGCCTCCATTTAGACCAGTTAATACTTTGCGCCTACTACCACTGTCTTCTACTCAGCAGAGGAGCCCACCCCTGTACCAAGCTATGCCACCTGTTTATTTATTAACAATTTTTTTGGCAGACATTTAGCCCACTTTATTATTTGGGCCTACTAACTGTGTCTGCCGCTCATTACAGTTGTCCTCCACTGAACAAAGCAATGCCGCCTATTTAGGCCTGTTACCAAATTTGAACTGCATTTAGCCCACTTTATTATTTGGGCCTACTAACTGTGTCTGCCGCTCATTACAGTTGTCCTCCACTGAGCAAAGCAATGCTGCCTGTTTAGTCCTGTTACCAATTTTGAACTGCATTTAGCCCACTTTATTATTTGGGCCTACTAACTGTGTCTGCTGCTCATTACAGTTGTCCTCCACTGAGCAAAGCAATGCTGCCTGTTTAGTCCTGTTACCAATTTTGAACTGCATTTAGCCCACTTTATTATTTGGGCCTACTAACTGTGTCTGCCACCCATTACAGTTGTCCTCCACTGAACAAAGCAATGCCGCCTGTTTAGTCCAGTTAACACATTTGAACTGCATTTAGCTCACTTTATTATTTGGGCCTACTAACTGTGTCTACCGCTCTTTACAGTTGTCCTCCACTGAACAAATCAATGCCGCCTGTTTAGTCCTGTTACCAATTTTGAACTGCATTTAGCCCACTTTATTATTTGGGACTACAAACTGTGTCTGCCAATCATTACAGTTGTCGTCCACTGAACAAAGCAATGCCGCCTGTTTAGTGCAGTTACCACATTTGAACTGCATTTAGCCCACTTTATTATTTGGGCCTACTAACTGTGTCTACCGCTCATTACAGTTGTCCTCCACTGAACAAATCAATGCCACCTGTTTAGTCCTGTTACGAATTTTGAACTGCATTTAGCCCACTTTATTATTTGGGCCTACTAACTGTGTCTACCGCTCATTACAGTTGTCCTCCACTGAACAAAGCAATGCCACCTGTTTAGTCCTGTTACCAATTTTGAACTGCATTTAGCCCACTTTATTATTTGGGCCTATTAACTGTGTCTGCCACTCATTACAGTTGTCCTCCACTGAACAAAGCAATGCCGCCTGTTTAGTTCTGTTACCACATTTGAACTGCATTTAGCCCACTTTATTATTTGGGCCTACTAACTGTGTCTACCGCTCATTACAGTTGTCCTCCACTGAACAAATCAATGCCACCTGTTTAGTCCTGTTACGAATTTTGAACTGCATTTAGCCCACTTTATTATTTGGGCCTACTAACTGTGTCTACCGCTCATTACAGTTGTCCTCCACTGAACAAAGCAATGCCACCTGTTTAGTCCTGTTACCAATTTTGAACTGCATTTAGCCCACTTTATTATTTGGGCCTATTAACTGTGTCTGCCACTCATTACAGTTGTCCTCCACTGAACAAAGCAATGCCGCCTGTTTAGTTCTGTTACCACATTTTAACTGCATTTAGCCCACTTTATTATTTGGGCCTACTAACTGTGTCTGCTGCTCATTACAGTTGTCCTCCAATGAACAAAGCAATGCCGCCTGTTTAGTCCTGTTACCAATTTTGAACTGCATTTAGCCCACTTTATTATTTGGGCCTACTAACTGTGTCTGCCACTCATTACAGTTGTCCTCCACTGAACAAAGCAATGCTGCCTGTTTATTCCAGTTACTACATTTGAACTGCATTTAGCCCACTTTATTACTTGGGCCTACTAACTGTGTCTGCTGCTCATTACAGTTGTCCTCCACCGAACAAAGCAATGCTGCCTGTTTAGTCCAGTTACCTCATTTGAACTGCATTTAGCCCACTTTATTATTTGGGCCTACTAACTGTGTCTGCCACTCATTACAGTTGTCCTCCACCGAACAAAGCAATGCTGCCTCTTCAGTCCTGGTATCACATTTGAACTGCATTTAGCCCACTTTATTATTTGGGCCTATATCTGTGTTTCCTCCTCATCCTGCCCGTTGCCCAGCCACTGCTAGATGAGTCTGCTGATACATTGACCCAGACCACTACAATCCCCTTTCACTCTACACAGCCAGAATCTGACCCTGCTGAAAGTCAGGTTCCCCTTCCCGCATACTATACCATCTTAGACGGGGACAAAGAGGAAAGTGCAGATGAAAGTGCAGGTTCCTTCATCAGGTGGGGGGGCATACTCATTGGCGACATCACTGGCACAGGGCCCCTCCTAGTACGCAAAAGTGTCTCTGCCGGTGGGAGGCGCCACCCGCCGTCAAACACACCGCCGTACTATGAGGGGCCCTGTGCCAGTGCCAATGCCAATGAGTGGGCCCCCACTGCTTGCTCAGGATCACAGCACTTGCAAAGTTGAAAAACTTAACTCTCCCTGCTCCACCGCCGTGACGTATTCCGCGTTTCCTGGGCCCATGAAAATCTTGAGCCAGCCCTACCCCCCACAACTTTAGCCAAATAACCCCCAGTTTTCAATGCCTAACTATTATTATAAAGTAAATTAAGATTGACAAGCTTAACCCCTTCATGACCTTGCCGTTTTTTGCAATTCTGACCAGTGTCCCTTTATGAGGTAATAACTCAGGAACGCTTCAACGGATCCTAGCGATTCTGAGATTGTTTTTTCGTGACATATTGGGCTTCATGTTAGTGGTAAATTTAGGTCGATAATTTCTGAGTTTATTTGTGAAAAAAATGGAAATTTGGCAAAAATTTTGAAAATTTCGCAATTTTCACATTTTGAATTTTTATTCTGTTAAACCAGAGAGTTATGTGACACAAAATAGTTAATAAATAACATTTCCCACATGTCTACTTTACATCAGCCCAATTTTGGAAACAAATTTTTTTTTTGCTAGGAAGTTATAAGGGTTAAAATTTGACCAGTGATTTCTCATTTTTACAACAAAATTTACAAAACCATTTTTTTTAGGGATCACCTCACATTTGAAGTCAGTTTGAGGGTTCTATATGGCTGAAAATACCCAAAAGTGACACCATTCTAAAACCTGCACCCCTCAAGGTGCTCAAAACCACATTCAAGAAGTTTATTAACCCTTCAGGTGTTTCACAGCAGCAGAAGCAACATGGAAGTAAAAAATGAACATTTAACTTTTTAGTCACAAAAATGATATTTTAGCGAAAATTTTTTTATTTTCCCAAGGGTAAAAGGAGAAACTGGACCACGGACGTTGTTGTCCAATTTGTCCTGAGTACGCTGATACCTCATATGTGGGGGTAAACCACTGTTTGGGCGCACGGCAGGGCTCGGAAGGGAAGGAGCGCCATTTGACTTTTTCAATGAAAAATTGGCTCCAATCTTTAGCGGACACCATGTCGCGTTTGGAGAGCCCCCGTGTGCCTAAACATTGGAGCTCCCCCACAAGTGACCCCATTTTGGAAACTAGACCCCCCAAGGAACTTATCTAGAAGCATAGTGAGCACTTTAAACCCCCAGGTGCTTCACAAATTGATCCGTAAAAATGAAAAAGTACTTTTTTTTCACGAAAAAATTATTTTAGCCTCAATTTTTTCATTTTCACATGGGCAACAGGATAAAATGGATCCTAAATTTTGTTGGGCAATTTCTCCTGAGTACACCAATACCTCACATGTGGGGGTAAACCACTGTTTGGGCACATGGTAAGGCTCGGAAGGGAAGGAGCGCCATTTGACTTTTTGAATGAAAAATTATCTCCATCGTTAGCGGACACCATGTCGCGTTTGGAAAGCCCCTGTGTGCCTAAACATTGGAGCTCCTCCACAAGTGACCCCATTTTGGAAAGTAGACCCCCCAAGGAACTCATCTAGAGGCATAGTGAGCACTTTAAACCCCCAGGTGCTTCACAAATTGATCCGCAAAAATGAAAAAGTACTTTTTTTTCACACAAAATTTCTTTTAGCCTCAATTCTTTCATTTTCACATGGGCAACAGGATAAAATGGATCCTAAAATTTGTTGGGCAACTTCTCCTGAGTATGCCGATACCTCATATGTGGGGGTAAACCACTGTTTGGGTGCACGGCAAGGCTCGGAAGGGGAGGCGTGCCATTTGACTTTTTGAATGGAAAATTAGCTCCAATCGTTAGCGGACACCATGTCGCGTTTGGAGAGCCCCTGTGTGCCTAAACATTGGAGCTCCCCTACAAGTGACCCCATTTTGGAAACTAGACCCCCCAAGGAACTTATCTAGATGCATAGTAAACACTTATAACCCCCAGGTGCTTCACAGAAGTTTATAACGCAGAGCCGTGAAAATAAAAAAATAATTTTTCTTTCCTCAAAAATGATTTTTAGCCCAGAACTTTTTATTTTCCCAAGGGTAATAGGAGAAATTGGACCCCAAATGTTGTTGTCCAGTTTGTCCTGAGTACGATGATACCCCATATGTGGGGGTAAACCACTGTTTGGGCGCACGGCAGGGCTCGGAAGGGAAGGCACGCCATTTGGCTTTTTGAATGGAAAATTAGCTCCAATCATTAGCGGACACCATGTCGCGTTTGGAGAGCCCCTGTGTGCCTAAACATTGGAGCTCCCGCACAAGTGGCCCCATTTTGGAAACTAGACCTCCCAAGGAACTAATCTAGGTGTGTGGTGAGCACTTTGAACCCCCAAGTGCTTCACAGAAGTTTATAACGCAGAGCCATGAAAATAAAAAATAATTTTTCTTTTCTCAAAAATGATTTTTTAGCCCACAATTTTTTATTTTCCCAATGGTAATAGGAGAAATTGGACCCCAAAAGTTGTTTTCCAGTTTCTCCTGAGTACGATGATACCCCATATGTGGGGGTAAACCACTGTTTTGGCACACGTCGGGGTTCGGAAGGGAAGTAGTGACGTTTTGAAATGCAGACTTTGATGGAATGCTCTGCGGGCGTCAGGTTGCGTTTGCAGAGCCCCTGATGTGCCTAAACAGTAGGAACTCCCCACAATTGACTCCATTTTGGAAACTAGACCCCCAAGGGAACTTATCTAGATGTGTAGTGAGCACTTTGAACCCCCAAGTGCTTCACAGAAGTTTATAACGCAGAGCCGTGAAAATAAAAAATGTGTTTCCTTTCCTCAAAAATATTTTTTTAGCCCAGAATTTTTTTATTTTTGCAAGAGTAACAGGAGAAATTGGACCCCAAAAGTTGTTGTCCAGTTTCTCCTGAGTACGCTGATACCCCATATGTGGGGGTAAACCACTGTTTTGGCACACGTCGGGGTTCGGAAGGGAAGTAGTGACGTTTTGAAATGCAGACTTTGATGGAATGCTCTGCGGGCATCAGGTTGCGTTTGCAGAGCCCCTGATGTGCCTAAACAGTAGGAACTCCCCACAAGTGACTCCATTTTGGAAACTAGACCCCCAAGGGAACTTATCTAGATGTGTGGTGAGCACTTTGAACCCCCAAGTGCTTCATAGAAGTTTATAACGCAGAGCCGTGAAAATAATAAATGTGTTTCCTTTCCTCAAAAATATTTTTTTAGCCCAGAATTTTTTATTTTTGCAAGAGTAACAGGAGAAATTGGACCCCAAAAGTTGTTGTCCAGTTTCTCCTGAGTACGCTGATACCCCATATGTGGGGGTAAACCACTGTTTGGGTACATGCCGGGGCTCGGAAGGGAAGTAGTGACGTTTTGGAATGCAGACTTTGATGGAATGGTCTGCGGGCATCATGTTACGTTTGCAGAGCCCCTGATATGCCTAAACAGTAGAAACCCCCCACAAATGACCCCATTTTGGAAACTAGACCCCCCAAGGAACTTATCTAGATGTGTGGTGAGCACGTTCAACCCCCAAGTGCTTCACAGAAGTTTACAACGCAGAGCCGTGAAAATAAAAAATCATTTTTCTTTCCTCAAAAAAGATGTTTTAGCAAGCAATTTTTTATTTTCACAAGGGTAACAGGAGAATTTGGACCCCAATATTTGTTGCCCAGTTCGTTGTGAGTACGCTGATACCCCATATGTGGGGGTAAACCACTGTTTGGGCACACGTCAGGGCTCGGAAGGGAAGTAGTGACATTTGAAATGCAGACTTTGATGGAATGGTCTGCGGGCGTCACATTGCATTTGCAGAGCCCCTGATGTGCCTAAACAGTAGAAACACCCCACAAGTGACCCCATTTTGGAAACTAGACCCCCGAAGGAACTTATCTAGATGTGTGGTGAGCACTTTCAACCCCCAAGTGCTTCACAGAAGTTTATAACGCAGAGCCGTGAAAATAAAAAATAATTGTTCTTTCCTCAAAAATTATGTTTTAGCAAGTAATTTTTTATTTTTGCAAGGGTAACAGGAGAAATTGGACCCCAACAGTTGTTGCCCAGTTAGTCCTGAGTACGCTGGTACCCCAAATGTGGGGGTAAACCACTGTTTGGGCGCACGTCGGGGCTTGGAAGGGCGGGAGCACCATTTGACTTTTTGAACGCAAGATTGGCTGGAATCAATGGTGGCGCCATGTTGCGTTTGGAGACCCCTGATGTGCCTAAAACAGTGGAAACCCCTCAATTCTAACTTCAACACTAACCCCAACACACCCCTAATCCTAATCCCAACTGTAGCCATAACCCTAATCACAACCCTAACCCCAACACACCCCTAACCACAACCCTAACCGCAACACAACCGTAACCCTAATTCCAACCCTAATCCTAACCCTAATCCCAACCGTAACCCTAATCCCAACCCTAACCACAACTGTAACCCCAACACACCCCTAACCCTATCCGTAACCCTAACCACAAGCCTATTCTTAACCCTATTTCCAACCCTAGCCCTAATTCCAACCCTAACCCTAAGGGTATGTGCCCACGTTGCGGATTCGTGTGAGATTTTTCCGCATGATTTTTGAAAAATCTGCAGGTAAAAGGCACTGCGTTTTGCCTGCGGATTTACAGCAGATTTCCAGTGTTTTTTTTGTGCGGATTTCACCTGCGGATTCCTATTGAGGAACAGGTGTAAACCGCTGCGGAATCCGCACAAAGAATTGACATGCTGCGGAAAATACAATGCAGCGTTTCTGCACGGAATTTTCCGCACCATGGGCACAGCAGATTTGGTTTTCCTTAGGTGTACATGGTACTGTAAACCTGATGGAAAACTGCTTCGAATTCGCAGCGGCCAATCCGCTGCGGATCCGCGGCCAATCCGCTGCCAATCCGCTGCGGATCCGCGGCCAATCCGCTGCCAATCCGCTGCGGATCCGCGGCCAATCCGCTGCCAATCCGCTGCAGATCCGCGGCCAATCCGCTGCGGATCCGCGGCCAATCCGCTGCCAATCCGCTGCAGATCCACGGCCAATCCGCTGCAGATCCGCGGCCAATCTGCTGCGGATCCGCTGCCGATCCGCTGCGGATCCGCGGCCGATCCGCTGCCAATCCGCTGCAGATCCGCGGCCAATCCGCTGCGGATCCACTGTGGATCCGCGGCCGATCCGCTGCGGATCCGCGGCCGATCCGCTGCGGATCCGCGGCCGATCCGCTGCGATCCACGGCCGATCCGCGGCCGATCCGCGGCCGATCCGCTGCGGATCCGCGGCCGATCCGCTCTGTGTGCACATGCCATAACCCTACCCCTAACCCTAACCCTACCCGTAACCCTAACCCTACCCCTAACCCTACCCCTAGTTCTAACCCTAACCCTAGTGGTAAAAGAAAAAAAAATATTTTCTTTATTTTATTATTGTCCCTACCTATGGGGGTGATAAAGGGGGGGGTTTATTTATTATTTTTTTATTTTGATCGCTGTGGTAGAACCTACCACAGCGATCAAAATGTACCTGTAACGAATCTGCCAGCCTGCAGATTCGGCGGGCGTACTGAGCATGCGCCCGCCATTTTCCAAGATGGCGGCGCCCAGCGAGGACACGGCTGGACACCGGGAGGCTCGGTAAGTATGAGGGGGTGGTGGGGGGGTGGATCGGAGCACAGGGGGGGGGATCGGAGGACAGGGGGAGCGGACAGGAGCACGGGGGAGCGGACAGGAGCACGGGGGAGCGAACAGGGGGACGGAGGGGGGTACCTGACAGAACGGACGACTGGGGAGGAGATCGGGGGCGGTGGGGGGGGCCAGTACATGATTTCCAGCCATGGCAGATGCTATTGCAGCATCGGCCATGGCTGGATTGCAATATTTCACCATTTTCATAGGTGAAATATTGCAAATTGCTCTGATTGGCTGTTGCACTTTCAACAGCCAATCAGAGCGATCGTAGCCACGTGGGGGCAAAGCCACCCCCCCTAGGCTGAAGTACAATTCCCCCTCTCCCTGCAGATCGGGTAAAATAGGAATTAACCCTTTCACCCGATCTGCAGGGATGCGATCATTCCATGACGCCGCATAGGCGCCATGGGTCGGGAAGGGGTTAAGTAATAAGAATTGATGTTTTTGGCATTAAAATGGGCACTGTAGGTGTTTTCCTGTCCTCCACTCACTGCCGACTTTGATTCCCCATTGACTTGCATTGGGTTTCGTGTTTCAGTCGGCCCCCGACTTTTCGCAGTAATCGGCCGATTTCACCCGACCCGACTTTTGACAAAGTCGGGTTTTGCGAAACTCGACTCAATCCGAAAAAAGTAAAAGTCGCTCTACTCTAGTTGCTATAATTCCTGAAGCTTTTTTAATTTTGATGAAGGCCTCTTAGCAGCCTCCTGGAGCAATTTTCTACTAGTCTATGCAAAACTTTTTTCATGAATATCCAGTTCTTGGTAATGTCACCGTTGTGCCCAATTTAGTCCACTTCTTAATGACTGTCTTCACAGTGTTTCAGGGCATATCTAATGCTTTGAATTTTTTTTGTATCTTTATCCTGACTAATAACTTTCAACAATGAGATTCTTTTTGTATGTTGCAAGCTGTTTATAAGACTCTTACGTTTACTGTCAAAATCTTACTAGAACAGCTAAAATTTAATTATAAGTAATCATAATCACTTTAAGGCCGGCGTCAGACTCAGCGTATGAAATTACGGTCCGTTTTTTACGGCCGTAATACGCAGAAATGTTCCCAAAATAGTGATCTGTATGTCATCCGTAGGCAGGGTGTGGCAGCGTATTTTGCGCATGTCATCCTCCGTATGTAATTCGTATGGCATCGTACTACGATATTTTCTCGCAGGCTTGCAAACCCGACATCTAATGGATCGATTTGCTCAAAAGTTCTTTAAAACATATATACAGTATCTATATATATATATATGTATCTATATATATATATATATATATATATGTCATTGAGACACATATATATATATATATATATATTTATATTTAATGCAGCGCTAGATAGCATAAAAGCCGGTAATTCAATTGCCGGCTTTTGCTATCTCCTTCCCAAACCCGACATGATATGAGACATGGTTAACATACAGTAAAACATCTCATATCCCTTTTTTTTGCATATCCCACACTACTAATGTTAGTAGTGTGTATGTGCAAAATTTGGGCCCTCTAGCTATTAAATTAAAAGGTTAAATCGCTGAAAAAATTGGCGTGGGCTCCCGCACAATTTTCTCCGCCAGAGTGGTAAAGCCAGTGACTGAGGGCAGATATTAATAGCCTAGAGAGGGTCCATGGTTATTGGCCCCCCTGGTTAAAAACATCTGCCCCCAGCCACCCCAGAAAAGGCACATCTGGAAGATGTGCCTTTTCTGGCACTTGGCCACTCTCTTCCCACTCCTGTGTAGCGGTGGGATATGGGGTAATGAAGATTTAATGTCACCTTGCTATTGTAAGGTGACATTAAGCCAGATTAATAATGGAGAGGCATCAATTATGACATCTATCCATTATTAATCCAATAGTATGAAATGGTTAATAAAACACACACACATTATTACAAAGTACTTTAATGAAATAAAGACACAGAGTGTTTTAATATTTTATTAGACTCTTAATCCACCTGAAGACCCTCGTTCTGTAAAAAAGGAAAAATAAAAAAACAACAATGTCCCATACCTTCCGTCGTTCAGGTCATGTCTCACGATGTAAATCCATCTGAAGGGGTTAAATCATTTTACACCCAGGAGCTCTGCTAATGCAGTGCTCGTGGCTGTAAAACCCCGGGGAATTAATGGAAAACAGGGGAATGTCCTGTAGTTACCTTGAGTCGCTGTGATGCGCCCTCTGCTGGATGTCCTCATATGAACTCGAGCCTGGGACTCAAGGTAACTAGAGGACATTCCCCTGCATTTCCATTCATTCACCAAGTTTTACAGACAGGAGCGACTGCATTAGCAGAGCTCCTGGGTGTAAAATGATTTAACCCCTTCAGATGGATTTACATCGTGGGACGTGACGTGAACGACGGAAGGTATGGGATATTGTTGTTTTTTTATTTTCCCTTTTTTACAGAACGAAGGTCTTCTAGTGCATTAAGAGTCTAATAAAATATTAAAACACCCTGTGTCTTTATTTCATTAAAGTACTTTGTAATAATGTGTGTGTTTTATTAACCATTTCGTACTATTGGATTAATAATGGATAGGTGTCATAATTGACGCCTCTCCATTATTAATCTGGCTTAATGTCACCTTACAATAGCAAGGTGACATTAACCCTTCATTACCCCATTTCCCACCGCTACACGGGAGTGGGAAGAGAGTGGCCAAGTGCCAGAATAGGCGCATCTTCCAGATGTGCCTTTTCTGGGGTGGCTGGGGGCAGATGTTTTTAGACAGGGGGGCCAATAACCATGGACCCTCTCTAGGCTATTAATATCTGCCCTCAGTCACTGGCTTTACCACTCTGGCGGAGAAAATTGCGCGGGAGCCCATGCCAATTTTTTCCGCGATTCAACCCTTTAATTCAATAGCTAGAGAGCCCAAATTTTGCACATACACACTACTAACATTAGCGTGTGGAATATGCAAAAAAAAGGGATATGAGATGGTTTACTGTATGTAAACCATGTCTCATATCATGTCGGGTTTGGGAAGGAGATAGCAAAAGCCGGCAATTGAATTACCGGCTTTTATGATATCTAGCGCTGTATGAAATATAAATATATATATATATATATATATATATATATATATATATATATATATATATATATATATATGTGTGTGTTCACTGACATATATATATATATATATATATATATATATATATATATATATATATATATATACCTATTCTATGTGTAGACATTTATTCTACCTATTCTATTCTATTCTGTCAGTGTGATTTTACTGTACACCGCACTGAATTGCCGGCTTTTCTCTATAACACCGGTGCATATTTCTCGCAAGTCACACGCATGGTCCATGTGCAATCCGTATTTTTCTCGCCCCAATAGACTTTCATTGGCGATTTTTTTGCGCAATACGGTGAGAAACGCAGCATGCTGCGATTTTCTACGGCCATACAAGACCGTATAATACGGATCAGTAAAATACGGCAGGAGCTGGGCCATAAAGAATCATTGTACCGTATGCAATCCATATTTTCTGCACCTCTCATACGTCCGTAAAACTCGCTAGTGTAATGCTAGCCTAAATGGTAGCAGTTCTCTACTCTTTACTATTTTACATGTGTCTAAATGTGATTGGTTCATTCTGAACACAATCGTATCACCAATTCTGAAAGACTGTTCATATTTACAGGTAATCCGTGAATAGCATCATCCCTCCAAAGCTGTGTATATTGGCATATAGATGATGGAAATTGGAATAAAATTATATCTTGATATCTGCAAAGTGACATCTTATTCTTGAGAAATTTACATTTTTTAAGTAAATACACTGTTAAAATCTATGGGCTGGACATAGATCTCACTGATGACAGCAGAACCAGACATCATGATGATTTTGAAAAAAAGCACTACATTGTGCAGAGCAAACCCCAAACCATGGGAAAAAACAACTCCATTATAACAAGAAGAATAGGAGAAACAGGAGAATATTGGTTTAAAAAGGAGTAATTTATTAATGAATATACAGAATTATAAAAATCCAACAGTACAAGACAAAAAAAAGTAAGGTGCACAAGGACAATGTTAAAGGACCACCGATGCCGTGCACCCACCAGTAGTGAACATGAAGCGCTTGTTACATGAGGTAGATGCTCATAATACTTAGTGACATAATAGTCCCAAAAGGGTAAATACAAACAGCGCTTACCAGTAAAAGAAGAGGGGGGTGGGCGGCACCGAACTGAAAAATACCCCAAATATATTGGCATATAGATGACGGAAATTGGAATAAAATTATATCTTGATATCTGCAAAGTGACATCTTATTCTTGAAAAATTTACATTTTTTATGCAAATAAGCTGTTAAAATCTATGGGCCGGACATAGATCTCACTGAGTATCTCCAGATCCTGTTTTAAGAAAAGGTGAAGTGAGATGTTATGAGACATAGACAGTAGGAGAGCAGACTGTCGGCCATTATACAGTATGTCTCACTCTGGTAATGGTCCTTCTCATTTAAAATAAGCTTTAGAGGCAGATTCTCAAGGAGATCTGTGTCTGGCCCATAGATCTAACAGCTCAATTACATGTTAAGAAAAATGTGTAATTCTCTTAACTAAAACATTGGATCAAAGATATCAAGGTATCATTTTATTCAACTTTCTATGACCTACATGCCCATATACTATAGATGGCTTAGGAGAGTTGATCCGACAGACAGATTCCCTTTAAGAAACCACATTATTTTAGTTTTGTTGCTAGTTCTTTCTGCAATAAAAATCAGTGCTAAACAGCAATCCACACAGCAAAGTGCTTATCTAAGCACTTTTGCCCCTATGTTCGAACTAGTCACCGGTTTGGGTTAATTCTACAATACTGTATATCTGTTGCTCTCCTCTCCTGACTCCATCACTAATTATTACATCTTCCCTCTTGTTCAGCCAGTTCAAAATGTTCGAAGGGAACCTAACTCTTGTGACACAATCCTTTCAGATCGATAAACCAAAAGAAAAAGCAGGGAATATAGCTCCCCAGACTAGCAACTTGTTTATGTGAGGGTCCGGAGTACTGATTCCAATATCAGGTCTACAGAAGATCCACAAACATTTAGCTGTAGTAGTAAATCCAAAGAGTTAATAACATTCCTGACTCTGCTTTCAGATAATTTAATGTCAATCAAGAAGTGGGATGCCTTCTGAGTATTCATTACGTTGACATCCTGTCCCTGCTCTAAGTTAGAACTTCTTTACTTCAGTCATTACTATTCCAGCAGAACTACGTCAGTCATCACTGTTCCAGCAGCACTACTGCTATGCAAGGGAGTGAAGAGGAAGACGAGCCCAAAGGAGGTTGCTCCTTACCTGGAACCACTTAGTCGTACAGCTGGGTTGTTGGGGGGAGGACTTTCTGCCCTGGACAGAGGGGACCATGTGACTGCTGGGGGCAGAGAGGAAGTGGAAGGGGCGGTGGTCCAAAAGTGTGGGCAGGCAGAGGGTGCAAAAGCAGAGCGTGCCAGAGAGAGGGAACAGCACACCAGAGAGAAAGCAGGCTGCAGCGCCGCGCTCCCCAAAGAGAGTGCTCCCCATGAGGGCACTGAGGCTGAGATACCAGCCATAGTGAAGGCTGGATGTGAGAGTGTGGACTCGGAAGCCTCCGTAATCAGAGAAGACTTTTCCCCTGACAGTGCAGAGACAGTGACCCGAGCGCGCAGCCGCAGTAACCGCAGTGACAAGCCAAGACTCCCTGAGTGTGACAAGTAAACTGCCCAGTGTGTAGCATCGCTACTGCAGAGAGACTGCCAGCTTAACATACAGAGACTCCTGCAGCAGTGTGGCTGTTCTACTTCCTGCTTCCAGTTTCACTCTGAGAAAAGGCTGCAAAGATTTAACACCGGGGTCTCCAGTTCCCAAGAGACAGAGCAGGGACTTCAGAATCTTCAAGTGCTGTTGGTGATGACACCCACGCTGGAAAAAGGACCCTTCAGTCAGGACCTCGCTGGACTGATAAGTTTCAAGAACACTCGTTAACCATTTCTATTCCGCTTAACTGTTTCATAGCTTCAGTTAGCTTGTTGTGTATTGTTATACTGTTTTCTCTTTCTCTATTAACCCCCTCTGTTTTCTCCCTGCGAGGAGAATCTTACTCCTGTTAATAAATGCCCCTCAACAGTTGGTCTGTCTGTTCCGTGGTGATATACTCTACCCTGCACTCTATTACAGCTACATCAGTCATCACTGTTCCAGCAGCACTACATAACCATCACTATCCCAGCAGTGCTACATCAGTCATCACTGTTCCAGCAGCATTACAGCAGCATTACATTAGTCATCACTGTTCCACCAGCGCTACATCAGTCATCACTGTTAAAGCAGCACTACATGTCATCCCTGTTCTAGCAGCACTACATCAGACATCACTGTTCCAGCAGCAGTACATTAGTCATCACTGTTCCAGCAACGCTGCATCAATCATTGCTTCCCCAGCACTCCTAAATCATTCATCACTTTTCCAATTCGGCTACATAAGTCATTAACGTTCCAGTTGCCACTGTTCCTGCTCTCCTACAGTCACTGATGTTGCAACTTGACTACAACGGTCGCTTCTGCCACACGTCTATGTAGTGAACTAGTGACACATCTATCCTGCTGTTACTGCGCTGTCTTCATGGATCCATCTCACCAGATGATAGATAACAATATTTTTACAGGACTCTCAATCCCATGCTTCCCTTCACATAGCTATAGGCAAATTATTAAATTCTGGCTGACAATGGTCACTATAGGGATAGCTGGCTGCTTATGGAAAGAACTTAATGAGATCTGTAAAAATTCTTTATCAGCATGTCCTTCCTTCTGGTTCCTGTCAGCCAGAATTTTGTTTTCTATCTCAGGAACTGCTTTGCCCTTTCATGAGATGATCGGAAAGCCCCTTATATGGTAGGATCCTTGCCTCATGTGTGCATCCAGGCCAAGGAGTATTGAGGGGCACAAGGGAAGGTCCCTTTAGCTAATATGAAAAGACCAGTCCCATTGCCTGTACTACTGTACTTTATTCCATTTTTATACAGAAAATTATAGCTTTGATGCCCAGAGTGAAGCAATTTTATCTATCTTAATTGATTTTAAATTGCCAGTTTTATACAAGGTATAGTGGGGTTTTCTCGTCTGCAGGATGTACTTGACTTTAGGATTTTTTTTAATGCTCTGATTGCTTTTTTCATAAGGCTTTTTTAATAATGCAATTTCATGAATAATTGGAAATGCCCTTACAACCATCTTTTTGTGCATTCTGAAAAGTGCTGGTCATCACCTATAATATTTGCTGATGCTTATAAGCAAATCAGAGGGGTTGAGCATCATTGGGAATATAAAAAAATTATTGGAATTTAGCCTTGTTATTTTACCATTTCCATCTTCTTAGTATTATATTGAAGAATTTACAGATGACAAATACGCTGCTCAAAAAAATAAAGGGAACACTAAAATCCCACATCCTAGATATCACTGAATGAAATATTCGAGTTGTAAATCTTTATTCATTACATAGTGTAGAGAGCAATAAAACCTAAAAATTATCAACGTAAATCACAACTAATATCCCATGGAGGTCTGGAGTTGGAATAATGCTCAAAATCACAGTGGAAAATGAAGTTACAGGCTGATCCATCTTCAGTGGAAATGCCTCAGGACAAGGAGAAATGATGCTCAGTAGTGTGTGTTGCTTCCACGTGTCTGTATTATTATTATTTATTATTATAGCGCCATTTATTCCATAATGCTTTACATGGGAGAAGAGGTACACATAATAAAAAACAAGTACAATAATCTTAATCAATACAAGTCATGACTGGTACATGAGGAGAGAGGACCCTGCCTGCGAGGGCTCACAATCTACAAGGGATGGGTGAGAATACATTAGGCGAGGGTAGAGCTGGTTGTGCAGCGGTTTGATCTATCAGTGGTTACTGCAGGTTGTAAGCTTGTCGGAAGAGGTAGGTCTTCAGGTTGTATGACCTCCCTACAATGCCTGGGCATGCTACTGATGAGGCGGCGGGTGGTCTCCTGAGGGATCTCCTCCCAGACCAGGACTAAAGCATCCGCCAACTCCTGGACAGTCTGTGGTGCAATGTGACATTGGTGGATGGTGCGAGACATGATGTCCCAGATGTGTTCAATCGGATTCAGATCTGGGGAACGGGTGGGCCAGTCCATAGCTTCAATGCCTTCATCTTGTAGGAACTGTTGGCACACTCTAGCCACATTAGGTCTGACATTGTCCTGAATTAGGAGGAACCAAGGCCCAACCGCACCAGCATATGGTCTCACAAGATGTCTGAGGATCTCATCTTGGTACCTAATGGCAGTAAGGCTACCTCTGGTGAGCACATGGAGGGCTGTGCGGACCTCCAAAGAAATGCCACCCCACACCATTACTTACCCACTGCCAAACTGGTCATGCTGAAGGATGTTGCAGGCAGCAGATCGCTCTCTATGGTGTCTCCAGACTCTGTCACGTCTGTCACATGTGCTCAATGTGAACCTGCTTTCATCTGTGAAGAGCACAGGGTGCCAGTGGTGAATTTGCCAATCCTGGTGTGGTAAATGCCAAGCGTCCTGCACGGTGTTGGGCTGTGAGCACAACCCCCATCTGTGAACGTCGGGCACTCAGACCATCCTCATGGAGTCAGTTTCTAACCGTTTGTGCAGACGCATGCACATTTGTGGCCTCCTGGAGGTCATTTTGCAGGGCTCTGGCAGTGCTCCTCCTGTTCCTCCTTGCACAAAGGCTGAAGTCCTGCTGCTGGGTTGATGCCCTCCTAAGGCTCCCTCCATGTCTCCTGGTGTACTGACCTGTCTCCTGGTAGCATCTCCAGCCTTTGGACACTATGCTGACAGACACAGATAACCTTCTTGCCACATCTCGCTTTGATGTGCCATCCTGGATGAGCTGCACTACCTGAGCCACTTGTGTGGGTTTTAGAGTCCGTTTCATGCTACCATGAGTGTGAAAGCACAACCAACGTTCAAAAGTGACCAAAACATCAGCCAGAAAGCATTGGTACTGAGATGTGGTCTGTGGTCCCCACCTGCAGAACCACTTCTTTATTGAGTGTGTCTTTATAATTGCCAATAATTTCCATCTGTTGTTGATTCCATTTGCACAACAGCATGTGAAATTGATTGTCAAACAGTGTTGCTTCCTAAGTGGACAGTTTGATTTCACAGAAGTTTGATTTACTTGGAGTTATATTCTGTTGTTTAAGTGTTCCCTTTATTTTTTTGAGCAGTGTAGTTGAATAGTTGGCTTAAATGTTGTAATCTTAAGGTGAAACTTATCAGCAGAAGAGAATCTGACATTTTCTTTGTGCATCACAGGAAAGGCAACATATTTCATGCCTCAGCAGATGGAGTAGACAGAGCATAGAGGTGTCTATAGATTTTTCTATTAAATTCTTAAAATCACACAACAGTTTTTATGCTTTACCTGTAATCCCCATGGCAGTTAGTGATGGGAATTATAAAAAGAAAAATTGTTTCTTAATAATGGACAGTAGTTTATTTAAATACAGTGTGAACTACTGGGCAACCCCTTCTAAATGACACTTAAATGCCAAAGATAAAATAAGAAAAACAAATACTTGCCTCCCAAACCATTGCAATTTCAGCAATATTCATGCTATGTCTACTGGCAGCCACGTGACCTTTTAAGTCGTGTGACTGTCGCAGGATATCAACACCTGCTGATCAACTGCAGTCTTCAGTATTCAGTCATAGTGGACATCTGCTGTGACGGAATACTGAAAGGCAGCAGCCAATAGCTCACAGGGGGTCACTGAGTTTTTCTTGACTAATTTTAAAGCAGAAACTCTTCAAAAACCATGGATTGTGAGTGGAAAGTTTTTGTTCCAAAAACTCTTGAAAAAAACAGTGGGAATATACCCTTACTGTGGTAACACTTTTTATGTGTCTGCTTTTATTGGTGTATTACTTTTTTCTAATGTTATTAGTCCTTTTGAAATGCTTATCTTGCGACCCCAAATACTTATGTTTGTGGAGTTATTCTGACTCCATAACTAAGCTGCGAGTGTAGGGCGCTTGAGACACCATTTATATGGCTGTCTCTATGTACCGTTACTTACACATACAGTAGATATGTCATCAGATAGCTTGACTCGATTTTGGAGGCATGTGTCAAGATTCCAGAAGAGGTTTATTTTCAAGCTGAATTCTTTGTTGTTATGCACGATTACAGTAGGTAAAAAGGCTATTCTGAACCAGAACTTACTCAGATGACGTAGAAGATGAGAAAGCAGACAGTTGTGAGCTGGTCTTATTATGCTGGAAAAGGGGCCAATATCCATGGACCTTCCCAGCCTATTAATATCACGCTCCAGCTGTCTGCTTTGCCATTGCTGGTTATTAAAAATGTGGGGACCAGTAGGGTAGAACAGAGAGGCAGTTAAGACAAATGGGAGGGATTCAATTCTCCCCATACTTCTACCCTCCCCACACTTTTCCCCGTCCTTTTAGTCCGATCCCTTCTATTTCCTCTTTTCTCTTTTTTCCGTACTATTACCTACGCTACACTTTTTTTTTTCATTTCATTCTATTTTTTTAATCAGATGTTTATGATGATAAGGAATATGATACTGAAGACAGCATTATGGCAATGTTCTGGACAATGAATTAATGGTTATTGAGTGAATCCGACTCATGTGAGGTGGTTATGCTTCACTTGATTGCTTAGCTGTTTTACTTGAGTGTTTTGCTATTTTTGCTTTTCCTTGTCCTTGCGTGGATACTTAACTTTTTGTATGTTATATATGAAAATATTCCATAAAAACTGTTTCAGCAAAAAAAATGTGGGGACCATAAAAAAAGAAATGAAGTGATGCAACTTTCCACTGGGTACTTTATAGTGAATAGTGATCTGGTGTATGCACTGTAAGCACCGCTTTGAAAATCTGGAAAAATTTGTTAAGATAAGTGTGGTTCATTTATTGTAATATCCTACTCCACTACTGCTGCACATAAAGGATAATGATTTCTTCTTTAGAACTAAAATAAGGGGCCATGTATGATTCATGTATGCCGTAGAGAAATTGTGCATAGCTGCTTTCCACTCTTTTTGGCCTGTTTACCTGAGCATCTGGAATATTTCTCTAATACTGACATCTTTATTTTTATTATGAGAGGTATTGATGCAGGACTCCTGTGAGCTATGAATTTTTTCTGAGACAAATGCCTGGACATAGCTGTTGACGTTTGTCTGTCAGGTGTGTAAATGTGTTGATTGAATGGACACACAGCTTAACTCCTTTCCGTCATCGAGCGAAACAGTATGCCGGTGTCGCAATACCCCTGTTTGGTATGGGCTATATACAGCAGACATGTGCCCTCAATAGCCGCAGGTAGAACCGCGATCCATCCGTGGCTGTTAATCCATTAAATGCAGCATTTGACTCGTGCTTCCGGCAAGTGTGCCGGAAATCCCGCCATCAGTGACCCCGTCACGTGATCGTGGGTCACCGATGGGTTGGTATGACAATCAGACATCTCCAGCAGACCAGCAGACCTCTTGTCATAGCCAGATTGCTATGAGCACCGCCCGGTGGTCGGCGCTCATAGCAAATGAGCATTTCTGCTACATACAGGCGATCTGATCATCGCCTGTATGTAGCAGAGCTGATCAAGGTACTGCAGCTTCTAGTCTCCCATGGAGACTAATAAAGCATGCAAAAAGTTAAAAAAGTTTTTTAAAAATTAAAAAAAATAAAAAACATAAAAGTTGAAATCTTTCAAATCAACAGACAGCCCTGGCTCATCAGCCTGACCAAATAACTGAGACTGGCTTCCAGGGTCGCTGAGCAGAGATGGAAGAAATCCCACTCTGCCGAACACTTAATCACAACAAGCAGTCCCTCGCTACCTTCAAGTCCATGCTCACTGCCGCAAAACAAACTTATTTCTCATCTCTCATATCCTCCCTGTCTCACAACCCTAAACAGCTTTTCAACACTTTCAATTCTCTACTCTGTCCCCAGCACCTGCTTCCTCCCCCCTAATTTCTGCTGAAGACTTTGCCTCTTTCTTTAAACAGAAAATCAATACAATCAGAGAAAGCTTTGGCCCACAGAGCCCAATGCCCCTCTTAGCTGTTCAACTCTGTTCCTCCAAAACCAGCTTCTTCACCATGACAGAAGATCAGCTCTCCACCCTCCTGTCTAGATCACATCTCACCACTTGCACGCTTGATCTGCTTCCATCCGACCTCATCCCTAACCTCACTGCAGTCTTTATCCCAACCCTAACACACCTCTTCAACCTCTCACTCACAACTGGTGTCATCCCCTCATCCTTCAAACATGCCAAGATCACACCCATTCTCAAAAAGCCCTCCCTCGACCTATCCTCAGTGTCTAGCTATTGCCCAATATCTATTCTCCATTAAGCCTCAAAACCACAAGAACAGCATGTCCATCTTGAACTGTCCTCCCACTTCTCCTCCTGCTCCCTCTTTGACCAGTTACAATCTCTCGGCCTTCTTTTCTGCTCGCTTTCTAAAACTGAACATGGACAAAACAGAATTCATCATCTTTCCTCATCTCACTCTACCCCTCCACCAGACCTATCCATAAATGTCAATGGCTGCTCACTTTCCCCAGTCCCGCATGCTTGGTGCCTCAGGGTGATCCTCGACTCTGCCTTCTCTTTCAAGCCACATATCCAAGCTCTTGCCTTCTCCTGCCGTCTCAAACTCAAAAATATTTCCCGGATCAGTGCATTCCTCGACAACGAAACCACAAAAACACTAGTGCGCACCCTTATCATCTCCCACCTTGACTACTGTAACCTCCTACTCTCTGGTCTGCCCTCTAGCACTCTGGGACCACTCCAATCCATTATACTCTCTGCTGCCCAACTAATCTACCTGTCTCCCCGCTATTCCCCAGCCTCTCCCCTATGCCAAGCCCTTCACTGGCTTCCTATTGTCCAGAGGCTACAGTTCAAAACCCTTACTCTGACATGCAAAGCCATCCACAACCAGTCTCCTCCATACATCTGCGACATGGTCTCACGGTACTTACCTACATGCAACCTTCGATCCTCACAAGATCTCCTTCTCTACTCCCCTCTTATCTCTTCTTCCCACAACCGCATCCAAGACTTCACCCGTGCTTCCCCCATACTCTGAAACTCTCTACTCCAACACATCAGACTCTCGCCTACCATAGAAACCTTCAAAAAGAACCTGAAGGCTCACCTCTTCCGACAAGCCTAAAGCCTGCAGTGATACTCAACCTAGTGAACCGCCTAGAGAACAGCTCTACCCTCTCCTAGTGTATCCTCACCCATCCCCTGCAGATTGTGAGCCCTCACGGCAGGGTGATCACTCCTTCTGTACCTTTTAGTGCCTTGTTTTTTGCTCATGCTTATTGTATTTGTCTATATTTGCCCCCTTTTCACATGGAAAGCGCCATGGAATAAATGGCGTTATAAAAATGTATAATAATAATAATAATAATAACAATAATAATAATCATTCGTCCCATTCAAATTAAAACAATAAAAACATCAAATATAAACATATTTGGTAACACCGCGTTCAGAATCACCCAATCTATCAATATTAAAAAAAGAATTAACCCCATCGTTAAACAGCGTAATGAAAGAAAAAAGTCAAAACGCCAGAATTACATTTTTTTGATAGCCGCAAAATTGCATTAAAATGCAATAATGGGCAGAAAAAGATCATATCTGCACCAAAATGGTATCATTAAAAATGTTAGCTCGGTGGGCAAAAAATTAGCTCTCACCCAACCTCGAAATCACGAAAAATGAAAATGCTACGGCTATCAGAAAATGGCACAATTTTTATTTTTTTTTTTAAAACAAACTTTGGAATTTTTTTTCATTACTTACATAAAAAAGAACCTAGCTGTGTTTGGTGTCTATGAACTCGTAATGATCTAGAGAATCATAGTGATAGGTGTTGTGAATTCCGTTCTCGGGCTCCCTCCTGTGGTCATGAGTGGTACTTTGTGAGTTCTGTTCATGGGCTCCCTCTGGTGGCTTTTAGTGTTACGGCTGGTCTGTAGCTGGACTCCAGCTGCCTCATTTCCTGCTAGGCCTGCTGCCTATTTAACTCCATCTGGACCTTTACTTGTTGCCTGCTGTCATTGTATTCAGTACTGGTTCAGATCTCTCTCTGGGACTTCCCTAGTGACCTGTCTCCTCGTGAGAAGCTAAGTTCATGCTAGTCCTTTTTGCTCATTTCTATTTGAAAATGTTTCTCAGTATGTTATGAGTTCAGTCCAGCTTGCTTATATGCTATTTGATTGCTAGCTGGAAGCTCTGGGGTGCGGAGTTGCGCCCCTCACATCGTGAGTCGGTGTGGGGGTCTTTTTGTATTCTCTGCGTGGATACTTTTGTAGTATTTTATACTGACCGCACAGATTCCTTGCTATCTTCTGACTTTTTAGTTATTAGCGGGCCTCATTTGCTAAAACCTATTTTCATTTCTATGTTTGTGTTTTCCCCTTAAACTCACCGTTATTATTTGTGGGGGGCTGCTTACACTTTGGGGAAAATTTCTCTGAGGCAAGTGAGGCTTTGATTCTCTCTAGGGGTAGCTAGTTTCTCAGGCTGTGAACGAGGCGTCTAGGCCGAGTTAGGAACGCTCCACGGCTGCCTATAGTGTGGTTTGATAGGATCAGAATTGCGGTCAGTAAAGTTCCCACATTCCCAGAGCTTGTCCGTATTTTTGGGTTTACTTATCAGGTCAGTTCATGTGTTCTAACCACCAGGATCATAACAGTACAGCAGGCCCGTAAAGTGTTAATGCATCGCAAAAGAGGGATAAGAGAAGCTCTGAGGTTTTTTTTTTTCTCCTCTGCGGTGTGTTTAGCCTCTCTCCTCCCCTTAATCTCTGGGTGGTTCAGGACTCAGCTGCAGATATGGACATTCAAGGTCTGTCCTCTTGTGTGGATCAGCTTGCTACAAGGATACAAAGCATTCAGGATTATGTAGTTCGCAGTCCTATGTCAGAACCTAAAATACCAATTCCTGAGCTGTTCTCTGGAGATAGATCTAGGTTTTTGAATTTCAAAAATAATTGCAAATTTTTTCTTTCTCTGAGACCTCATTCCTCTGGTGACCCTGCTCGGCAAGTTAAAATTATTATTTCTTTGTTACGTGGTGACCCTCAAGATTGGGCATTCTCCCTGGCGCCAGGAGATCCTGCATTGCTAAATGTGGATGCATTTTTTCTGGCACTTGGATTGCTTTATGAGGAACCTAATCTAGTAGACCAGGCAGAAAAGATTTTGCTGGCTCTCTCTCAGGGTCAGGATGAAGCAGAGGTTTACTGTCAGAAGTTTAGGAAGTGGTCTGTGCTCACTCAATGGAATGAGTGTGCCCTGGCAGCGATTTTCAGAAAGGGTCTTTCTGATGCCATTAAGGATGTTATGGTGGGGTTCCCCACGCCTGCGGGTCTGAATGAGTCAATGTCTTTGGCCATTCAAATTGATCGGCGTTTGCGGGAGCGCAAACCTGTGCACCATCTGGCGGTGTTTTGTGAACAGAAGCCTGAGTCTATGCAATGTGACAGGATTCTTACCAGAATTGAACGGCAAAATCACAGATGTCAGAATGGGTTGTGCTTTTACTGTGGTGACTCCACTCATGTTATCTCTGATTGTTCTAAGCGCACAGAGAGGTTCGCTAAGTCTGTCACCATTGGTACTGTACAGCCTAAATTCATTTTGTCTGTTACTTTGATTTGCTCTCTGTCATCCTACTCTGTTATGGCTTTTGTGGATTCAGGCGCTGCCCTGAATTTGATGGATTTGTCATTTGCCAGGCGCTGTGGTTTTATCTTGGAGCCATTGCAATTCCCTATTCCACTAAAGGGAATTGATTCTATGCCATCGGCCAAGAATAAGCCTCAAGACTGGACTCAAGTGACTATGTGCATGACTACTGCACATCAGGAGGTTATTCGCTTTCTGGTGTTACATAATTTGCATGATGTTGTCGTGTTGGGTCTGCCATGGCTGCAGGTTCATAATCCAGTCCTGGATTGGAAAGCAATGTCTGTGTCAAGTTGGGGTTGTCAAGGGGTACATGGCGATGTTCCTTTGGTGTCAATTACTTCTTCTACTCCTTCTGAAGTCCCTGAATTTTTGTCGGATTACCAGGATGTATTTGATGAGCCCAAATCCAGTGCCCTACCTCCTCATAGGGATTGTGATTGTGCCATAAATTTGATTCCTGGTAGTAAGTTCCATAAGGGTCGACTTTTTAATTTATCTGTACCAGAACATACCGCTATGTGGAGCTATATAAAGGAGTCTTTGGAGAAAGGGCATATTCGTCCGTCCTCGTCACCTTTGGGTGCAGGGTTCTTTTTTGTGGCCAATAAGGATGGTTCTCTGAGACCCTGTATAGATTATCGCCTTCTAAATAAAATCACGGTCAAATTTCAGTACCCTTTGCCTCTGCTGTCCGATCTGTTTGCTCGGATTATGGGGGCTAGTTGGTTCACCAAGATAGATCTTCGAGGAGCTTATAATCTTGTGCGTATAAAGCAGGGCGATGAATGGAAGACAGCATTTAATACGCCCGAAGGTCATTTTGAGTACTTGGTGATGCCTTTTGGGCTTTCTATTGCCCCTTCCGTGTTTCAGTCCTTCATGCACGATATCTTCCGAGAGTATCTGGATAGATTCATGATTGTGTACCTGGATGATATTTTGGTCTTTTCTGATGATTGGGAGTCTCATGTGAAGCAGGTCAGGATGGTGTTTCAGGTCCTGCGTGCCAATGCCTTGTTTGTGAAGGGCTCTAAATGTCTCTTTGGAGTCCAGAAGGTTTCCTTTTTGGGCTTTATTTTTTCCCCTTCTACTATCGAGATGGATCCAGTTAAAGTCCAGGCCATCTATGACTGGACTCAACCTACATCGGTGAAGAGCCTTCAGAAGTTCTTGGGCTTTGCTAATTTTTACCGGCGCTTCATCACTAATTTTTCTAGTGTGGTTAAGCCTTTGACGGATTTGACTAGAAAGGGTGCTGATGTGACTAATTGGTCTTCTGCGGCCGTTGAGGCCTTTCAGGAGCTGAAACGTTGGTTTTCTTCGGCTCCTGTCTTGCGTCAGCCTGATGTCTCTCTTCCCTTTCAGGTCGAGGTTGATGCTTCTGAGATTGGAGCAGGGGCTGTCTTGTCACAGAGAAGCTCTGATGGCTCGGTGATGAGACCATGTGCTTTCTTTTCTAGAAAGTTTTCGCCTGCCGAGCGGAATTATGATGTTGGTAATCGGGAGTTGTTGGCAATGAAGTGGGCATTCGAGGAGTGGCGACATTGGCTTGAGGGAGCCAAGCATCGCATGGTGGTCTTGACGGATCACAAGAATTTGATTTATCTCGAGTCTGCAAAGCGGTTAAATCCTAGACAAGCTCGATGGTCGCTGTTTTTCTCCCGTTTTGATTTTGTGGTTTCATACCTTCCGGGCTCAAAGAATGTGAAGGCTGATGCCCTTTCTAGGAGTTTTTTGCCTGACTCTCCGGGAGTTTCTGAGCCGGCTGGTATCCTCAGAGAGGGGGTGATCTTGTCTGCCATCTCCCCTGATTTGCGGCGGGTGCTGCAGGAGTTTCAGGCCGATAGACCTGACCGTTGTCCACCGGAGAGACTGTTTGTCCCGGATAGATGGACCAGTAGAGTTATTTCCGAGGTTCATTCTTCAGTGTAAGCGGGTCATCCTGGGATCTTTGGTACCAGGGATTTGGTGGCTAGGTCCTTTTGTTGGCCTTCTTTGTCGCAGGATGTGCATTCCTTTGTGCAGTCCTGTGGGATTTGTGCTCGGGCCAAGCCTTGCTGTTCTCGTGCCAGTGGATTGCTTTTGCCTTTGCCTGTCCCGTAGAGGCCTTGGACGCATATTTCCATGGATTTAATTTCGGATCTTCCAGTCTCTCAGAGGATGTCTGTCATCTGGGTGGTTTGTGATCGTTTTTCTAAAATGGTCCATTTGGTGCCTTTGCCTAAGTTACCCTCCTCCTCTGATTTGGTTCCGCTGTTTTTTCAGAATGTGGTCCGTTTGCATGGTATTCCGGAGAACATTGTGTCTGAGAGAGGGTCCCAGTTTGTGTCCAGACTTTGGCGGTCCTTTTGTGCTAAGATGGGCATTGAGTTGTCTTTTTCTTCGGCCTTCCATCCTCAGACGAATGGCCAAACCGAACGTACGAATCAGACCTTGGAAACTTATCTGAGATGTTTTGTTTCTGCTGATCAGGATGATTGGGTGACTTTTTTGCCATTGGCTGAGTTCGCCCTCAATAATCGGGCTAGTTCCGCTACTTTGGTTTCGCCTTTTTTTTGTAATTCTGGTTTTCATCCTCGTTTTTTCTCAGGTCAGGTTGAACCTTCTGACTGTCCTGGGGTGGATTCTGTGGTGGATAGGTTGCAGCAGATTTGGAACCACGTAGTGGACAATTTGACATTGTCACAGGAGAAGGCTCAGCGCTTTGCTAATCGCCGTCGCTGTGTGGGTCCCCGACTTCGTGTGGGGGATTTGGTATGGTTGTCATCTCGTTATGTTCCTATGAAGGTTTCCTCTCCTAAGTTCAAACCTCGTTTCATCGGTCCTTATAAGATTTTGGAAATCCTCAATCCGGTGTCATTTCGTTTGGACCTCCCAGCATCTTTTGCCATTCATAATGTGTTCCATAGGTCATTGTTGCGGAGGTATGTGGTGCCTGTGGTTCCGTCTGTTGACCCTCCTGCTCCGGTGTTGGTCGAGGGAGAATTGGAGTATGTGGTGGAGAAGATCTTGGATTCTCATATTTCGAGACGGAAGCTTCAGTACTTGGTTAAATGGAAGGGCTATGGTCAGGAGGATAATTCCTGGGTTGTTGCCTCTGATGTCCATGCTGCCGATTTGGTTCGTGCCTTTCATTTGGCTCGTCTTGATCGGCCTGGGGGCTCTGGTGAGGGTTCGGTGACCCCTCCTCAAGGGGGGGGTACTGTTGTGAATTCCGTTCTCGGGCTCCCTCCTGTGGTCATGAGTGGTACTTTGTGAGTTCTGTTCATGGGCTCCCTCTGGTGGCCTTTAGTGTTATGGCTGGTCTGTAGCTGGACTCCAGCTGCCTCGTTTCCTGCTAGGCCTGCTGCCTATTTAACTCCATCTGGACCTTTACTTGTTGCCTGCTGTCGTTGTATTCAGTACTGCTTCAGATCTCTCTGGGACTTCCCTTGTGACCTGTCTCCTCGTGAGAAGCTAAGTTCATGCTAGTCCTTTTTGCTCATTTCTATTTGAAAATGTTTCTCAGTATGTTATGAGTTCAGTCCAGCTTGCTTATATGCTATTTGATTGCTAGCTGGAAGCTCTGGGGTGCGGAGTTGCGCCCCTCACATCGTGAGTCGGTGTGGGGGTCTTTTTGTATTCTCTGCGTGGATACTTTTGTAGTATTTTATACTGACCGCACAGATTCCTTGCTATCTTCTGACTTTTTAGTTATTAGCGGGCCTCATTTGCTAAAACCTATTTTCATTTCTATGTTTGTGTTTTCCCCTTAAACTCACCGTTATTATTTGTGGGGGGCTGCTTACACTTTGGGGAAAATTTCTCTGAGGCAAGTGAGGCTTTGTTTCTCTCTAGGGGTAGCTAGTTTCTCAGGCTGTGAACGAGGCGTCTAGGCCGAGTTAGGAACGCTCCACGGCTGCCTATAGTGTGGTTTGATAGGATCAGAATTGCGGTCAGTAAAGTTCTCACATTCCCAGAGCTTGTCCGTATTTTTGGGTTTACTTATCAGGTCAGTTCATGTGTTCTAACCACCAGGATCATAACAGATAGGTCAGCTTTAGCATTTAGTCAACATGGAGAAAATAGAAACCAACAACTCTGGGACTGAACTTTTTTGCAATTTCACCGCACTTGGAATTTTTTTTTTTACCGTTTTCCAGTACACGATATGTTAAAACCAATGGTGTCTTTCAAAAGTCCTGCAAAAAACAAGCCCTTATATGGCCATTTTGACCAAAAAATAAAAAAGTTATGGCTCTGGGAAGAAGGGGAACAAAAAATGAAAATGCAAGAACAAAAACACCTCTGGTCGTTAAGGGGTTAAAGCTATAATCTGCAAAATACAATATATACTCTCATTGTCAACCTCGATTAGGGGTCTAATTTGGATTCAATTTGTACATATGTAAATTGTCTTTTTAAACAGTGTTTATTTTCACAGTGTGTTTATATGATGTTCAGGTGATAATTAAGGTCCTATAGGAACAATTGGGGTCTGTACACGATGAGCGAGGGGTACCGTAACATCTACACTAAGGTGCCAACCTCCATTGCCAGATAGGAGTATATTAGGGTTATAGCAGGGACATTAGAGCCCCACCCCAACCCTTTGACATTAATTTTTAATACTTATATTGTATGTTTTTCCATTATGTTTATTTGCAATATTTTATGCATCAATTATTAAAACTTATAATTTAGGGGTATCTATTTTGTGTTTGCTTACTTTGTGCCAGACATACAGTGGGTACGGAAAGTATTCAGACTTCTTTAAATTTTTCACTCTTTGCTTCATTGCAGCCATTTGATAAATTCAAAAAAGTTCATTTTTTTCTCATTACACTCTGCACCCCATCTTCACTGGAAAAAAAACAGACATGTAGAAATGTTTGCAAATTTAGTGAAAAAGAAAAACTAAAATATCACATGGTCATAAGTATTCAGACCCTTTGCTCAGACACATATTTAGGTCACACGCTGTACATTTCCTTGTGATCCTCCTTGAGATGGTTTTGCTCCTTCATTGGAGTTCAGCTGTGTTTAATTAAACTGATAGGACTTGATTTGTAAAGGCACACACATCTATATAAGACCTCACAGGTCACAGGTCATGTCAGACCAAATGAGAATCATGAGGTCAAAGGAACTGGCCAAGGAGCTCACAGACAGAATTGTGGCAAGGCACAGGTCTGGCTAAGGTTGCAAAAGAATTTCTGCAGTACTCAAAGTTCAAAGAGCACAGTGGCCTCCATAATCCTTAAATGGAAGAAGTTTGAGACCACCAGAAGTCTTCCTAGACCTGGCCATCCAGCCAAACTGAGCAAACATGGGAGAAGAGCCTTGGTGAGAGAGGTAAAGAAGAACCCCAAGATCACTGTGGCTGAGCTCCAGAGCTGCAGCAGGGAGATGGGAGAAAGTTCCACAAAGTCAACTATCACTGCAGCCCTCCACCAGTCGGGCCTTTATGGCAGAGTGGCCCGACAGAATGCTTTCCTCAGTGAAAGCCATATGAAAGCCTGTATAGAATTTACTAAAAAAACACATGAAGGACTCCCAGACTATGAGAAATAAGATTCTCTGGTCTGATGAGACTAAGATAGACCTTTTTGGTGATTATCCTAAATGGTATGTGTGGAGAAAACCAGGCGTTGTTCATCACCTGCCCAATACAATCCCAACAGTGAAACATGGTGGCAGCATCATGCTATTGGGGTGTTTTTCAGCTGCAGGGACAGAACAACTGGTTGTCATTGAAGGAAACATGAATGCGGCTAAGTACAGAGATATCCTGGATGAAAACCTCTTCCAGAGTGCTCTGGACCTCAGACTTGGCCGAAGGTTCACCTTCCAACAAGACAATGACCCTAATCACACTGCTAAAATAACAAAGGAGTGGCTTCACAACAACTCTGTGACCATTTTTGACATCCCAGCCAGAGCCCTGACCTAAACCCAACTGAGTATCTCTGGAGAGACCTGTAAATGGCTGTCCACTAACGTTCACCATCCAAACTGACGGAACTGGAGAAGAGCTGTAAGGAGGAATGGCAGAATATCCCCAAATCCAGGTGTGAAAAACTGGTTGCATCCCACGAAGACTCATGGCTGCACTAGCTCAAAAGGGTGCTTCTACTCAATACTGAGCAAAGGGTCTGAATACTTATGACCATGTTATATTTCATCTTTTCTTCTTTAATAAATTAGCAAAAATTTCTACATTTCTGTTTTTTTTTCAGTCAAGATGGAGTGCAGAGTGTACATTTATGAGGAAAAAAATGAACTTTTTTGAATTTACCAAATGGCTGCAATGAAACAAAGAGTGAAAAATTTAAAGGGGTCTGAATACTTTCTGTACCCACTGTACGTGCAAAAAGTCTGAGACATTTTTGATGCACGTTTCCCATATTAGGCCATAATGACCCTTTTCTACTAACCAACAAAATTTTTGGAGAGGCCATATCACCTCGTCAGGTATGTCGCAGTAAGTGTCATGAAAGACAGTTTTTTCACAATTTAGGAGCTTTTAGGTTCAAACACTCCCAACTGTACAAGCATTTGCTTTCAGTAAATTAACTGCATAATACAGTACAAGCTGAACAGATGATGCTTTAGCAAACTTCATCTACATGTTGCACAAATTTATTGTGAGGTGCTCCTGCTGTGCTGGTGTGCCGAGCAGCACAAAAAGTTACAGGGATATTCTATGATAACTGTGAATTGTTTTCCACAATGTGTGTCACTTTGTGAATGATTTAAGGGTTATCTTTTCTTAGATACTTATGGCAAATCCATTGGATAGTCCATAAATATTTAACAGATGTGGGACCTTCCACAAAGTAATAAATATACACATGCCGTATATATACACATTCATTTATTCACATGTACATGCGGACATGTTTACGCCATACACATTCATATGCATACAGACACACACTTTGGCAGAGAGGCAAATGCCCCCCAGGCCACTCCCCCAGCAGCTATTCAGGGCCAGGTGCCTGATGGCTACAGCCACACAGCATATTGTGCGTGGCCGTGTCCGCTATACTGTGACGCGGCTGGCAGCAGACACAGCTGCATCACAATCTATCAGAGCACACGTCTGCACCAGGTCAGGGAGATGTGCATGGCCATCACCTTGATGGCTGCACAGCTCCTGCTCCCTCCATGTTCTCTGTACTTCTGGGTCAGGTGTTGGGCATGCGCGATGACATCATCGTGTACGCACCAACATGTCTCGGACCCGGACGCTGGAAGCAGAGAGGTGCTGCAGGGGAGCGACTGTGAGGTAAGTATGAAAAACTTTTTTGTTTTCTTTATAAAATGAATTCAGTGGGTGAGGGGGTGAGGTTAACTACAAGTGATGACGAGGGGTGGTGTAAGGGGGACTGCACATGATGGAGTGGGGGTAAAGTGGGGTTGCACGTGATGAAGGGGGAGTGGGGCTGCACATGATAGAGTTTGGGGGATAAAGGAGACTGCACATGATGGAATGGAGGAGTAAGTGAGGCTGCACATGATGAAGGGGGAGTGGGACTGCACATGATGGAGTTGGGGGGGTTAAAGGAGATTATATATGATGGAGTGGGGGGGTAAGTGGGGCTGCATGTGATGAAGGGGGAGTGGGGTTGCACATGATGGAGTTTGGGGGTTAAAGGAGACTGCACATGATGGAGTGGGGGGTAAGTGTGGCTGCACATGATGAAGGAGGAGTGGGGCTGCACATGATATAGTTTGGGGGTTAAAGGTGACTGCACATGATGGAGTGGGGGGTAAGTGGGGCTGCACATGATGGAGTTTGGGGGTTAAAGGTGACTGCACATGATGGAGTGGGGGGGTAAGTGGGGCTGCACATGATGAAGGGGGAGTGGGGCTGCACATGATGAAGGGGGAGTGAGACTGCACATCATGACTTGGGGGTAAGGGGGACTGCACATGATGAAGGGGGAGTGGGGCTGTGCATGAAATCAGGGGTAAGGGGGACTGCACATGATGAAGTGGGGGGGAGTGGGGCTGCACATGATGCAATGCGGGATAAGGGGGACTGCACATGAAGTGGGAAGTAAGGGGGACTACACATGATGAATTGGGGGTAAGGGGGAGTGCACATGATGAATTGAGGGTTAAGGGGGACTGCACATAATGAGGGGGGTAAGGTGGACTGCACATGAAGTGGGGAATAAGGGAGACTGCACATGATGAAGTGGGGCGAAGGGGACTGCACATGATAAAGTGTGTCTGAGGGGGGACTGCACATGATGAAATGAAAGGGGGGTAGGGACTGAAAATGATGAAGAGCACTGCAGATGAAGTGAGGGGGTGATAGGGGACTGCAATGGATGAAGTAAGGGGACTTTCAATTAAAGTGGGGGACTGCAAAAGATGAAGTGGGGAGAGGATGGAGAACTGCAAATTATGAATTCAGTGTGAGGGATGGAGGACAGCAATTTAATTGAAGGTGGCGATGGGGAGAGCAAATGATGAACTTGAAGGGGGGTGGGGAGAGAAAATGATGATCTAGGGGAAAGAACAAATAATGGATTTTGAGGGTGGGGGAGTAAATTATGTATTTAATGTGGGGTAGATCAGTTGATAATGAATAGAGGGTGGGAGAGAAAGACATGACAATAAATTGGGGCTGGAGGGGCATGTAAATATAATGAATCGGGGTTAGGGTTAGAGCTGGAGGTACAGTACATAGTGGGGGACATTGAGGATGAAGTGACTGGTAACACAGGTCTGCAAAAAAAATTTTTTCAGGAGCTGTTTTGGTTATTCCACGTAATCTTTATGTTTTTAAGTGCGCTGAATCCGAAAATGACCTCCATTTTGTCATAGGACATCACGTTTTCTGACAATTTAAATAACTATGTTAAATAGGACAATACCTCAAAATAAATGAAAATAGACTCATAAAATAAATTTTTTAGTACAAATGTTTCATGAAAATCATTTTTAACTGCAATGAGCTCACTAACACACACTATAATTGATTCTTCTTCCCTGTGAGGGTTCTCTTGGTACATTTACGCTAGTGAGTAGCATCTGGAATGTCTCTCTGAAGCGTCCAACAGTAGTCTGCCATCATTGTAATGCTCCATCTTCCCTGGTATCTTCTTTCCATCTCTTTAATGTCCTGGTGGAATCGTTCACCTTGCTCTTCACTCACAGCTCCCAAATTTTCAGGAAAGTTGTCAAGGTGGGAATGGAGGAAATGCACTTTCAAACTCCTCAGGCAACCTAAAGCTTGAAATGCTTTCAGCATTCGTCCGATGATTTTTTTGTTGTCAGGGTCTTTGTTATTGCCTAAAAATTTCTCTACGACCTCTTTAAATGCAAACCACCCTTCTTTTTGAGGATGTGTCGTGGTATTGATAAACTCTTGATCAGCTATAAGCCTTCTAATGTCTGGTCCGACGAACACACCTTCCTTCAATTTTACCTCCGAGAGGCCTGGAAACGTGGTGACCAAGTATTTGAAGCATTCTCCATCTTTTGGAAGTGATTTTACGAATTGCTTCATCAATCAAAAATTGAGAAAAATATACTAAATTTGAAGAGAATTTTGCATTTTGTGGCAAATCCTGACGTCCAGGATTTTTTTTTATATTTTTTTTTCGTTTTCAGCACACCAAAATACATAGAAATTAGATGAAAATAATCAAACAGCTTTTTAGTCGCGGACCTGTGTAATGATTTGGGAGAAAGAGTACAGGTGCTAATTTATATATTAAATGGGGAAAGTGGCTATTTATAGTTAGTGGGTGCACAGTGGTGGAATATAATTTATATTTGGAATGGTGGGTTAATAATAATAATAATAATAATAATAATAATTTTATTTCTATAGTGCCAACATATTCTGCAACACTTTACATTTTAGAGGGGACTTGTACAGACAATGGACATTAAGCATAACAATAAACACATAGATCAGCAGATACCAAAAGGAATGAGGGCCCTGCTCGCAAGCTTACAATCTATGAGGTTGCATAATAACCAATTATATATTGTTTGTGGGTACACCTCTGTATTCAGATGTGTAGTGTAGAAGAAAGAGAAAAAGTGGGGAATGTGCTCTGGAAGTGGTGCTCTAGGTAACTGTGTTATTTTATGCAGAGATGAGTCCTGACTGGAAGAAGTGATGGCGGTCTGTGCTAGATGAAAAACAAAAGCAAAGATGAAGGACTTCAGCTAGAGACGTCACTGGTGAGTCAGTGTGTTACCTGTACACTGACATTATACACTTTATAATATATACAGAGCTCCTGTGTATAATGTCACTGGCAGTGGTGATCACTGTATTACCTGTACACTGACACTATATACAGAGCTCCTGTGTATAATGTCACCAGTGATCACTGTATTACCAGTACACTGACACTATATACAGAGCTCCTGTGTATAATGTCAATGGTGATCACTGTATTACCTGTGCACTGACAATAAATACAGAGTTCCTGTATACAATGGCAATTAGTTTTTTTTTTTGTTTTTTTTTAATTAATGATCAGTATTGTAGTATTCAGCCACAATGTGATGGTAATATGTGTTCTGGTTATGGTGTGGCGGTATTTGTTCCTTGTATGTGGTATTATTCAGTCACTATGTGGTGGTAATATGTGGTCTGGCCATGGTGTGGCGTTATTTGTTATTTGTTCCTTGTATGTGGTATTATTTGATCACTATGAGGTGGTAATATGTGGTCTGGTCATGGTGTGACGATATTTGTCCCTTGTATGTGGTATTAAAGGTTGTTTAAAAAAAATGTAAAGGTATGTGACTCATTCCCTTAAAGAAAAATACATAAAAATATATTTATTTTTAATAGTTTAGAATAGAGTAGGGCCCGGCCGAAAGAGTCTACCATGTCAGCTTAGAAATTCTTTTGGCCAGAACAAAAGCTGCTGGTTATGAATGTGATCTGGTGTTTGATGGGAACTGTTAATATCTGATCGGTGAGGATGTGGTGGAGAAGTTGAGCTTTTTCAAGAGTGGGCAGTGGGACGGTGGAGACGGAGCTGGTGTGGAGCCTGGGCGGAGTTCCAAGGGAACTCAAAAATTTTGCCAGTATGGGGCCGCAAAATTCCTAGTGGAAACTCTGGTCTGTCTAATAAGCTGCAGACCGCAGCTTCCTGAGACTTCAGTGTGCTCATGCAAGCGTGATGATATTATTGCCTAATGCCGCTCTGTGGACCGGAAGAGAAAATGGAGGCTGCAGTGTCGTTCTGAGCATGCCCAGAGTAAGATCTCTCAGTGGAGATCGAGGGTCACATGATCTGATACTGCAGCTAAGGTCATTGGCTCCTTCAGGAAAGTCCTGTAGGTGCTCACGCTCTGGTGTAGCTTCTCATTGGTCCTTCTAGGAAGGTCCTGTATGTGCTGCAGCTATTTAAGGTTCGCATGACCGCACGGCCATGCGCTATTATTGTTCTTTGTTAAGTGCTTTGCGCCAGTGTGGTCACGAGAGTATGTGTTCAGGGACCCGGCTGAAATAAGCCCCTAGAATGCTGGCACCTTCGGTGAGGAGTTTTGTGTGCAGAGGGAGTGCGTTCAGGTTGCTACTACAGAGGTACCCGCAGATCTATCCTCTCTCCCCAAGCAGTATTGGTCTTATGCGGATGTGCTCTCCAAAAAGGCGGCGGAGACCCTTCCGACCCATCGCCCCTATGACTGTCCTATTGATCTCTTGCCTGGTGCTGAGCCTCCTCGGGGTCGAGTTTATCCATTATCTCTCCCGGAGATGGAGGCAATGTCTCAGTACATTCAAGAGAATCTGGCAAGAGAGTTCATCAGGAAGTCAGTGTCACCTGCTGGGGCTGGGTTCTTCTTCGTGCAGAAGAAGAATGGGGAACTGCGTCCATGCATAGACTACAGGGGTCTTAACGCCATCACCGTTAAGAATAAGTACCCTTTGCCCTTGATATCTGAGCTTTTCGATAGGCTTCGGGGAGCAAGGGTGTTTACTAAACTAGATCTGCGGGGTGCTTACAACCTGATTCGCATCCGTGAGGGGGACGAATGGAAGACGGCTTTTAACACCAGGGATGGGCACTATGAATATCTGGTGATGCCCTTCAGGCTCTGTAATACCCCAGCCGTTTTCCAAGACTTTGTGAACGACATCTTCCGGGATATGCTCACCACCTCGGTCGTAGTCTATCTGGATGATATTCTCATCTACTCTCCAGATATTGACTCCCACCGGAGAGATGTTTGCAAAGTCTTCGACCTCCTACGGGCAAATTTCCTCTATGCCAAGTTGGAGAAGTGTGTGTTTGAGTAGGAGTCCTTACCTTTCCTGGGCTATATCATCTCCGCCCAGGGATTGGCCATGGATCCTGCCAAACTACAGGCTGTGATGGACTGGCAGGAACCCCATTCTCTTAAAGCGGTGCAGCGCTTTATGGGGTTCATAAATTATTATTGTCAGTTTATTCCGCACTTCTCGACTTTGGTAGCTCCCTTGGTTGCCCTCACCAAGAAGGGAGCAAATCCCAAATTGGGTCTGTGGAGGTCTCCAAGGCCTTTAACTCCATAAAGTCTCACTTCGCTAGCGCTCCCATCCTACATCGCCCCGATGTATGTAGGCCATTTATCATGGAGGTGGATGCCTCATCTGTTGGCGCTGGAGCAGTCCTCTTCCAAAAGGATGCTCAAGGTCAGAAGCATCCTTGCTTCTTCTTTTCTAAGACCTTCTCACCAGCAGAGAGGGATTATTCCATCGGGGACAGGGAGTTGCTAGCCATGAAGTTGGCATTCTCGGAGTGGAGACATCTCTTGGAGGGAGCTCGTTTTCCCTTCCAAGTCTACACAGATCACAAAAATTTGGTGTACCTGCAGACAGCCCAGTGGTTAAATTCTCGCCAGGCCAGATGGTCCTTGTTCTTCTCCCGGTTTCATTTCACCCTCCATTTCCTTTCTGGGGAGAAGAACATTCGTGCCAACGCTCTCTCTCGCTCCGTTGTGTCATCTGTGGAGGAGAAAGAGGAGCCTCGGCCTATTGTCCCCACCGAAAGCCTGAGAACTGTGGCCCCGGTTTCGCTAGAGTCTGTGCCTCCGGGCAAGAGTTTTGTTCCATCCGGTTTGTGACCGGAGGTTCTCTCTTGGGCACACTCGTCCAGTGTGGGTGGACATTTTGGTTCAAAAAGGACATCTGAGTTACTGGCGAGGACATACTGGTGGCCGTATATGGCTCGTGATGTCGCAGACTATGTTCGGGCGTGTGTCTCCTGCGCCAAAAATAAGTCTCCTCGACAACGGCCAGCTGGGTTATTATTTCCTCTGCCGGTGGCAGATAGGCCCTGGGAGATGGTTGGGATGGACTTTGTGGTGGGTTTGCCTAAGTCTCGTGGCTGTACCGTCATTTGGGTTATCACCGATCATTTTTCTAAAATGGTGCACTTGGTGCCGCTTCCACGGCTACCTTCTGCACGGGCCTTGGCAGCGTTGTTTATTAAACACATCTTCCGCCTACATGGTATGCCAGACAAAATTGTCAGTGACCGGGGTCCCCAGTTCGCGTCTCGGTTCTGGAGAGAGCTTTGTCATCTTCTCAGTATTGAGTTAAATCTCTCTTCTGCTTATCATCCCGAGATGAATGGGTTGGTAGAGAGGGCCAACCAGACCTTGGTCACATATCTGTGACATTTGTCTCAGCCAGGCAGTATGACTGGGCATTAGTGTTGAGCGATACCGTCCGATACTTGAAAGTATCGGTATCGGAAAGTATCGGCCGATACCGGCAAAGTATCGGATCCAATCCGATACCGATACCCGATACCAATACAAGTCAATGGGACTCAAGTATCGGACGGTATCCCTGATGGTTCCCAGGGTCTGAAGGAGAGGAAACTCTCCTTCAGGCCCTGGGATCCATATTAATGTGTAAAAGAAAGAATTAAAATAAAAAATATTGCTATACTCACCTCTCCGACGCAGCCTGGACCTCAGCGAGGGAACCGGCAGCGTTGTTTGCTTAAAATTCGCGCGTTTACTTCCTTACTTGAAGTCCCGGCTTGTGATTGGTCGCGTGCCGCCCATGTGGCCGCGACGCGACCAATCACAGCAAGCCGTGACGTAATTTTAGGTCCTTCAGGATTTTAAAATTACGTTCTGGCTTGTGATTGGTCGCGTCGCGGTCACATGGGCGACGCGACCAATCACAAGCCGTGACGTCACGGGAGGCCGGACACGCGTGCATTTTAAAATGCGCGCTTGTCCTGCCTCCCGTGACGTCCCGGCTTGTGATTGGTCGCGTCGCCCATGTGGCCGCGACGCGACCAATCACAGCAAGCCGTGACGTAATTTTAGGTCCTTCAGGATTTTAAAATTACGTTCTGGCTTGTGATTGGTCGCGTCGCGGTCACATGGGCGACGCGACCAATCACAAGCCGTGACGTCACGGGAGGCAGGACAAGCGCGCATTTTAAAATGCGCGCGTGTCCAGCCTCCCGTGACGTCACAGCTTGTGATTGGTCGCGTCGCCCATGTGACCGCGACGCGACCAATCACAAGCCAGAACGTAATTTTAAAATCCTGAAGGACCTAAAATTACGTCACGGCTTGCTGTGATTGGTCGCGTCGCGGCCACATGGGCGGCACGCGACCAATCACAAGCCGGGACTTCAAGTAAGGAAGTAAACACGCGAATTTTAAGCAAACAACGCTGCCGGTTCCCTCGCTGAGGTCCAGGCTGCGTCAGAGAGGTGAGTATAGCAATATTTTTTATTTTAATTCTCTCTTTTACACATTATTACATTAATGTTGTTTCGATACCGATACCCGATACCACAAAAGTATCGGATCTCGGTATCGGAATTCCGATACCCGCAAGTATCGGCCGATACCCGATACTTGCGGTATCGGAATGCTCAACACTACTGGGCATCTTTGCTATCGTGGGCAGAGTTTCCACTGAACAACGCTGTAGCCGACTCCACTGGACAGACGCCGTTCCTCCTTAATTATGGTCAGCATCCGCGGGTACCTGTGCCCATGCCCGTGTCTTCCACCGACTCCAGGGTGGCAGACTGGGCTGTGGAGGCACGGGACATTTGGGACCGCACTCCGGATGCCATTCGGGCCTCCAAGGAGAGAATGAGGTCTTCCGCCGATGCACATCGGCGCCCTGCTCCGACCTTTGCTCCCGGCGATTTAGTGTGGCTCTCCGCCCGTAACATCAGGCTGCGTGTTGAGTCCACTAAGTTTGCTCCTTGCAACTTGGGTCCCTTCAAGGTCCTCGAACAGGTTAATCCTGTGGTCTACCGTCTAGCTCTTCCTCCACGCCTAGGTATCACCGACACCTTTCATGTGTCTTTCCTTAAGCCCGTATACATGTCCCGGTTTTCTGAGTCATCTGCCGGGACATCGGGTTCGTCTACGGACGATTACGAGGTGAACGCTATTTTGGGGTACAAGGTGGTTCGTGGCAAAAAATTTTATTTGGTGGACTGGAAGGGTTACGGTCCTGAGGATAGGTCCTGGGAGCCTGCTGAGCGCCTTCGGGCTCCGCAGCTCATTGCTGCCTTCGAACGTAGTGAAGCCCAAGGAGGGGGGTAATGTTAGGGGTCAAGTTCCCTCCTCTGCACAGGGGGAATCTCAGTCCATCTCCGCTGCGGTTTCCCATTCTTCTCCTGCCGCAGTGGAGCCTGCTCAGCGGAGACTTCGGTCCCAGCGTCTCGCTCAGTCTGACTCTGTGCTAAGAGTTACTGCTGCCTTTCCTGCTTCTGCCATTGAAGTCGGTGCTGGGCAGCGGCGAGCAGACACTTCTGGGTCTAAGTCCTGCTTTGCTCGTTCTGAGCATGCCCAGAGTAAGATCTCTCAGTGGAGATCGAGGGTCACATGATCTGATACTGCAGCTAAGGTCATTGGCTCCTTCAGGAAAGTCCTGTAGGTGCTCACGCTCTGGTGTAGCTTCTCATTGGTCCTTCTAGGAAGGTACTGTATGTGCTGCAGCTATTTAAGGTTCGCATGACCGCACGGCCATGCGCTATTATTGTTCTTTGTTAAGTGCTTTGCGCCAGTGTGGTCACGAGAGTATGTGTTCAGGGACCCGGCTGAAATAAGCCCCTAGAATGCTGGCACCTCCGGCGAGGAGTTTTGTGTGCATGCGTGACCACTGACTGCTCTCTGGGTGGGCAGTTAGCCTGTGCCTCTGTGAAGCCTAACAGGGCACAGTGCTTTTCTTTCATGACTACTCGGTGAAGTAACTGAGTTAGTCCATACCGCCATATCATGCCGCCGTTGCTAGCAGCAGGTACTCCTGCACGGTGGACCCCGGGCTGCGAACTCACCAATATCAATAAAAACATCTCTATTTATTCGGTGCGTTCCGCTAGCCGTAACATATATATATAAATAAATAAAAGAAAATGTGGGGACCATCATATGGGGGCTGTGGGGCCACCATATTCCATATAGGGGGCTGTAGGGACATTATACTATATATAGATGGGATGCGGGATCATCGTACTATATATAGGAAGTAGTGATGAGCGAATATACTTGTTACTCGTTATACTTGTTATTTTTTAGTGCTCGGAGATTTAGTTTTTCTTGCTGCAGCTGAATGATTTACATCTGTTAGCCAGCATAAGTAGAAGTGGGGATTCCCTAGCAACCAGGCAACCCCCACATGTACTTATACTGGCTAACAGATGTAAAACATTCAGCTGCGGCAAGAAAAACAAAATCTACGAGCACTAAAAAATACTCAGAGGACCCCCAAGCATGCTTGAGAAATCTCGAGTAACGAGTATATTCGCTCATCACTAATAGGAAGCTGTGAGGTACATAATATCGCAATTAGAGAGCTGTAGGGGAAGATCATACTATATATAGGGGGTTTTGGAGACATACTATTTGTGGGGAGCTATAGTATACGGTACATAGAAAACTATAAAGCCTCATGCTATATATAGGAGGCAGTGGGGACATCATATTGCATATCCCATATCTATGTACCAGCCTGTTTTTAAAGCATGTTATCTCTGCTGCTTTAATGCAATGGCCAGAGATAAGCAGGGAAAAGGAGGACCACCACAACCCAAGGGTCACTGCCTTGTGATGGCCCTCCAGGCTGAAAAGTGCCAGCCAGCCCCTGCACACACATATATACACAAACACACACATATATATAAACTCATTTTGTACATTACTGTAATTTGCTACTATGCCTGATCTGGCACCACAGTTTTCTCAGTTCCTAGAACCTAATAAACCTTCACTCAAGGATAGATAGACACTGCAGCTATCACTGCAAAAAATCATCTTGAGAGAGAAGGGGCACCCGCTTCCTTACTAACATCTTTTTATGCTCTGTAGAATTTCCTGTTTTGAGTTTCATTTGCCTCTTCTCTCTTACTTGATTTTGATGAAGTTCTGACAAGAGAGGAGATCAGGAGATTCAGCAAACTGTTCAATCACACTCAGGAAAATTAGTTAAATAAACTAATGTCAGTATAAATGCTTGGCAGAATGCCCTGCAATTTGATTGGTGGGCAGTGGCCTCCATACCTATTTTCTCCCCTGCAGGAAGTACATTGCATTAGGAGAGGCTAGGGCCCACCAGAGGATCATCCAGTCCTACAATGGGCCATTCCAATGCTAATTCATATACCAAGTGCCAACTGAGAACAGAAGTGTCTTGTATCACATTAGAAGATAGAAATAATCAAACTAGGTATAAGGGGGTAATTAAATGTAAGCTATCATGAAAATTCCCCAATAATAACAAGATAAAACAACTTTTAATATATAACTCTAAAAAGGGACACACAACAATTACAAACACCACACTAAAAAAGTGCACACTACATCCACCCTCAAGATGAACCCTGAACTGTGTGCCTGCCTGGTTGCAGAGGTTGGCACCCTATGGCAACCCACATGAGAATGATGCCCCCGCTCACCGATGGCTGACCCTACTGTCCTATTATGCCCTATTGATAAGTGCCGGCTGATCCACTTTTTCACAACATATGAGGACAGTACCCAATAGAACAGGTCAGAAAGAAAGGCAGTGCACCTGTATATATAAATCAGGTCAGGGAAAAGAGTGAATTAACATGCCTGATAAAAATGATGCATAACAAAAATGAATAAGATAAGTAACCTCTTCTAATATGCACCTCCGCTGTTCCCTGCCTGTCAGCGGAGGTTGGCATCCTACTTGTCCCTGGCGCTCAGCCAATGAGCGAAGCGGGATTCAAATCCCCTGCCCCGCCAGCTTAGCTAATGAGCATTGGTGCGCAGGATTTGAATCCCCGCCAAGCTGTGCTGCACCGCTCATTGGCTGAGCGCCCCTGGCCTCAGCCAATGAGCGGCGCGGGATTCAAATCTCCCGCCAAAGCTGCGTGGCTCCGCTCATTGGCTGAGTCTCCCGTCGGCTGAGGCTTGGTGGGGGATTCAAATCCCGTGGGGCACCGCTCATTGGCTCAGCTGGCGGGCGGCTCAGCCAATGAGTTGTGCCATGCGCCTTCGGCGCGGGATTCAAATCCTGTGCAGCATCGCTCATTGGCTCAGTCGGTGCCGCGGGGGATTTGAATCCCCCGCCAAGCCGCGTGGCACTGCTCATTGGCTGGGCGCCAGGGGCAGGGGTCTGCGGCGCTGTCCGGGGGTCTGCAGGCTTTCCTGGGGGGTCTTTAGGGGTGTGTGTGTGTGCAGGCATCGTCCGATGGGACTACAAGCCCTATCCGGCTATGCCTGCTAAAGTGACAGTGATTGACACATTAGCCAATGATGGGATAGTAGTTGAATGCAAGAAAAATACATACACTCATATACAGCACATACAGGACATACTATATACAGTACATACTACATACAGTACATACTGTACATACAGTACATACTACATACAGTACATACTACATACAGTACATACTACATACAGTACATACAGTACATACAACATACAGTACATACAACACACAGTGCATACAACATACAGTGCATACAATACATACAATACATACAACATACAGTGCATACAACATAAGGTACATACAATATACAGTACATACAACATACAGTACATACAGTGCCCCTGGCACTCAGCCAATGAGCGGCATGGGATTCAAATCCCCTGGCCTGCCGGCTGAGCCAATGAGCATTGCCGCGTGGGATTTCAATCCCCTGCCAAGCTGCGCGTCACCGCTCATAGGTTGAGCGCCCCTGGCCTCTGCAAATGAGCGGTGTGGGATTGAAATCCCCCGCCAAAGCCGTGCGGCTCCACTGATTGGCTGAGCCGCCTGCCGGCTGAGGCTTGGCAGGGCATTTAAATCCCGCGAGGCACCGCTCACTGGCTCAGCCTGCAGGGCGGGGGATTTAAATCTCGCGCCACTCATTGGCTGAGTGCCAGGGGTGCTCAGCCAATGAGCGGTGCCGCACGGCTTTGGCGGGGGATTTGAATCCCGCGCCGTTCAAAGCGCGGCATCGCTTATTGGCTAAGCTGCCACTGGCTGAGCCAATGAGTGGCGCAGGATTCAAATCCCCCTCCAAAGCTGCACGGCACCGCTAATTGTTTGAGCGCCCCTGGCGCTCAGCCAATGAGCGGTATGGGATTCAAATCCCCCACCCCGCCGGCTGAGCCAATGAGCGGTGCCGCACAGGATTTGAATCCCCCGCCAAAGCCACACGGCACTGCTCATTAGCTCAGACGGTGGGGTGGAGGATTTGATTCCCGCGCCGATCATTGGCTGAGCGCCAGGGGGATGTTCATTTCACCGCACTCCCGATGCAATAGCATCAGGCCTATTTCTAATGGAGAATCCTTCCGGGTGTTGCCGTCAAAACAATACCGGAAATGACGGCGGCCGAAGTACTGCGCATGCATTGGATCCGCATGCATTCCATATGCTGGAACGCAAACCTATGATATTGCGCCTGCGCCCTGCAATCATACATAATTCAAGCCAGCCATAGCGCCTACATCACTTGAATAAATTTTACCATTCATGTAATTTATTCATCATGGTTAATCCTTTATCTAAAGGCAAGGCAAATACGTTTTTTTATTATAAAATTACAAAATTCCCCTACTTTCATAAATAAATAGCAGGAGCAAAGCGGCAAAAGAAAATTATATACATGAACTTATGCAAGAATTTAAAGGGGAGGGGGAAAGGGAGAGGGACCCAATGCACAAATGTCCAAATCAATCCCAAACAAATATTATTAAATAGGCCAATAACAAATACAAATGAATAACACACCATATTAGGTGAAGATCCCAAATCAAGGACATTAGAAAGAAACATGGCTGCAAAAATACTGGCTGCAAAAATACTCAATTGACGGATTTCATAACTTCGGTTGTTCAGAGAAAGCAGGCATACAAAATGTGTTCATTAAGTCCTGAAGGAGTTAAGGATCCCATACGAAAGATCATTCACATTTCTTCTGCAGTAGGTGTCTGTCATAATTACCTTCCCTTGCATTTGGTTTCACCATCTCCAAGACAAAAATACCTGTTTTAGATTACCCTGATGAGTCCCATTCATGTGTCTTGCCAGGGGGTATCCCGCTTATTTTTTATGTCTCCAATATGCTCACCCACCCTCCTTCTGACCTCCCTGCCAGTCTTGCCCACATAATCCATGGGACATGTGTAGGTGGCCAAATAGATTACACCAGTGCTTTTACAATTGGAGAAATTACACTGGTAGAATCTCTTGCCAGAGAAAGAGCTGCAGACAGATTTCCATGGATTCATCCATCTGCAATTGACACAGTTGCCACAGTTGAAGAACCCACAAATCTTCCGATCCAACCAGGTGCCCTCTGGAGTGGATCTCCTGAAAAAACTATGCACCAGGTTGTCCCTAATAGAGCGCCCCTTTCTATAGGTGATCATAGGTGTGGGCCCCACCATGTCCTTCAAGTCTGGATCAGCCATCAGGATTCCCCAATGATCCCCAATGTTTTTTGAGGACTGTCATAACACGTCTGCTCTGACAGTCAAATGTGCGAGTAACACGGGTATATTCCGGGATTTGTTCCATAGATTTTATACGAGTCTGAAGCAATCTCCTTTTATCACAAGAGAGAGCGTGCTGAAAAGCGGTATCAACCGTATACCTCGGATACCCCTTATCAGCAAATCTATTGCTCTTATCCCTGGCTTGTCTCTGGAAGTCATCCATGTTGGAGCAGTTCCTCCTCAGCCTCAAAAATTACCCTTTAGGGATACCACATTTTAAAGGTAGTGGATGATGGCTATCCCATCTAAGTAAATTATTGATGCTAGTTGGTTTATGGTAAATCTGAGTCTCCAAACCACATCATCATTTTTCGAATATGGATATCCAAGAAAGGTAAAGAGTCAATGCCTAACTCGGTCAGCCTGAGGCCTATAGTGTTTGAATTGAGATCCTTGATGAACCTGAGGAAATCAGCCTCTGTGCCTTGCCAGATGACAAAATGTCATCGATAAACCTATACCAAACCCCTATATGGGGATACCACCAACTAGTTTAATCAGTGAAGACCTTGGTTTCCTCCCCCCAGCCCAGGAACAAATTTGCATATGATGGGGCGCAGGGACTCCCCATTGCAGTGCCCCTGAGCTGACAGAATTACTTCCTGTCAAAGATGAATAAATTGTAAGTCAGTGTGAACCTCAAAAGGTCAACAACAAACATGTTATGTTTTACACATTCCACCAATCTGGACCTCAGAAAATGTTTGACCCCTTGAATGCTATACTCATGTGGGATATTACTATACACAGACTCAATGTCTATGGAGGCCAAGAAGGAACCCTCAACAACATGGATATCCTCGAGTTTTGTGAGGAGGTCTGAAGTGTTCCTAATATATGAAGGGAGGGTGAGCACAAATGGGTGGAGAATCTTGTCCAAATATGTCCCACAATTTTGAATTAGGGAATCTGTTCCCGATACAATTGGGTGTCCGTTTAAGGGATGTAAGCCCTTATGCACCTTAGGAAGAGTATAAAAGGTTGCCAATATAGGATGAATTGGAAAAAGAAAGTCATACAAATTTTTTTAGATCAATACATTTTCCCTTGCTTTATCAAGTATAGCCTTCAACCTATCCTTAAACACCTCCATAGGATCAGATACCAGGATCTCATATGTATTTGCGTCACTTAGTATGGCTTGGCACATACCAAAATAATTCGCTTCTTCCATAATGACAAGATTTCCGCCCTTGTCAGACGATTTTATGATAAGCTTTTCACTTTTTGACAACTCATACAATGCCTGTTGTTCATCCAAAGACAAATTAGAATCCAGGATAATAGGTTTAGAGGGAATTTTACGAAGATCCCATTCAACCAAACTCAGGAATATGTCTACACTGTTGGTATCTCCCTGTGGCGGGGTTTTAGTGCTCCTATTCCTGAGATCAGTGAAAGGTCCAGTTGAGCCATCTCTCTCATTTCAACAGTCAACCAGGGTCCTATATCCCTCCAAATCATCTTCACTCAAACCCAGTCCTGAACATTTCTCTCTGTCATGACGTGAGAAAAAATTTTTCCACCTTAATTTTCTGCAAAACAAATCCCTGGTCCATTGGAAGCAATCAAAATTATTGGTGGGTACAAAATTTAAGCCTTTTCTCAATACACTATACTCCTCACTTCTAAGGACATGTGATGAGAGGTTTATAATTTGCCCCTGATTCAATTGGTCTTTGGTTTCAAATAATAGTCTGTCCGGGCATTCCTTTCTAAAAAAAGATGAAGTAGAGGGCAATGATGTAGAACCAGATGGAAGGTCTCTCATGGGCTGGTTTGATTGTCCACCCCTGAAGGATCCCCTTTGGGAAAATCTTCCTCTGCTTCTCTATCCCTGCCTATGACGTCTCCCTTTAGGTGAAAACGCCAGATCGGAACATTCGGTGTCAGAAGTTTCAATGTCCGAGGAAGAAATATCAGACGTATTTGCATTCTGGAAGTTGAATGCCTGATTATCCCCAAAAGCCTTCAGATCCCTTTGGAACTGAAGCTGTTTCCTATCCATAATAAGAAATTGATATTTTTCAACTGAATGTTGTAAAAACCCTTCCCTTGTATTGAAATCTGGGTCACCTTTATAATTAAGAATATTCTCAATCAACTTATTAAGTTGAGTGGGCACAAGTGTCTTGTATCACATTAGAAGACACCAGTATTATAAACCACACATGGTAAATAATCTCTGCTAAAGATCTTGCATTTGGAACTTAAGGTTATGCCTCTCAGGATTTATAGCTAGATAATGCACTTATTTTTACAGCATACCATTTAGTTAATTAAGAGTGATAAAAACCTTAACCCAAGCAAGATCCACAGTGCAGGTAAATATGTAATATCTGGTATGTTAAAGTAAATAGTACAATTGTGAGTTAATATTTGGCTGTATATTGGGTGATTAAAAAGTGGAAACAATATAATAATAATAATAATAATAATAATAATTTTTATTTATATAGCGCCAACATATTCCGCAGCGCTTTACAACTTATAGAGGGGACTTGTACAGACAATAGACATTACAGCATAACAGAAATCACAGTTCAAAACAGATACCAGGAGGAATGAGGGCCCTGCTCGCAAGCTTACAAACTATGAGGAAAAGGGAAGACACGAGAGGTGGATGGTAACAATTGCTTTAGTTATTTGGACCAGCCATAGTGTAAGGCTCGGGTGTTCATGTAAAGCTGCATGAACCAGTTAACTGCCTAAGTATATAGCAGTACAGACACAGAGGGCTATTAACTGCATAAAGTGTATGAGAACACGATGCAAGGAACCTGATTATGTGTTTTGTTTTTTTTTCTATTTTTAAACAATGTGTATCTTGTTACGTACATGCCCCAGTCTGTTAGATTTTTTTGCAATTCACACAGCATGCTCCCATTTATTATATCTCCAAGGCCTATGTAAGGTCTCCTAGAACCCACATGAGTCTTGGTATTAAGTCTTGATAGTAACTCTTTTAGTCGTCTGCGCACAGTTACAGTCCACAGTCATCAGGACGTTTCCTGGCTGACTGTGGTTTTACGTACATGAATTACTTGTCTGCAGTTTTCAGTAACCCTGGTGCCAGTCAGTGTAGGACTTCACCTGCTTGTCTGCAGTTTCCAGTAATCCTGCTTCCTGTCAGTGTAGGACTTCACCTGCTTGTCTGCAGTTTCCAGTAATCCTGCTTCCTGTCAGTGTAGGACTTCACCTGCTTGTCTGCAGTTTCCAGTAATCCTGCTTCCTGTCAGTGTAGGACTTCACCTGTTTGTCTGCACTTTCCAGTAACCTTGCTGCCACTCAGTGGTCTTCAGGACTTCACCTGTTTGTCTGTGGCTTTCAGTAACCTTGCTACCTGTCAGTGGAGGACTTTACCTGCTTGCCTGCGGTTTTAAGTTACCTTGCTACTAGTGATGAGCGAGTGTGCTTGTTACTCGAGATTTTCGAGCATGCTCGGGTGTTCACCGAGTATCTTGAGCATGCTCATATATTATGTTTGAGTCCCCGCAGCTGCATGATTTGAATACATATGGGGATTCTCTAAAAAACAGGCAATCCCTTCATGTGTTCAGGTTGCCTAACAGCTGCAAATCATGCAGCTGCAGGAACTCAAACATAATATTCGAGCACGCCCAAGACATCCGAGCATGCTCAGAAAACTCGAGTAACGAGCACACTCGCTCATCACTACTTGCAACCTCTCAATTTTCGTCAGGACTTCGCCTATTTGTCTGTGGTTTTCAGCAACCTTGCTACCTCTCAGTTTTCTTCAGGACTTTACCTATTTGTCTGTGGTTTTAAGTAACCCTGTTACTGGTCTTCAGGACTAGACCTGCTTGTCTGTGGTATCCAGTAACCTAGCTACCTGTCAGTGGAGGCTTCCCCGGCTTGATTGTGGTTTTAAGTAACCTTGCTACCTGCTAATGGTCTTCAGGACTTCAACTGCTTGTCTGCGGTTTCCAGTAACCTTGCTGTCAGTGGGGGGGTTTCACCTGCTTGTCTGCGGTTTCCAGTAACCTTGCTGTCAGTGGGGGCTTCATATGCTTGTCTGCAGTTTCCAGTAACCTTGCTGTCAGTGGGGGGTTTCACCTGCTTGTCTGCGGTTTCCACTAACCTTGCTGTCAGTGGAGGACTTCTCCTGTTTGTCTGCGGTTCCCCATAACCTTGCTACCTGTCAATGATTTGCAGGACTTCAACAGCCTTATGCAGATAAAGTGGGAAATGTGGCTCACATGTTTAAGTGTATACAACAATAGCATAGAGGCTAGGGTTAAGTGTCTTGTATACACTCTAAATATGTAAGCCATATACCACTTTACCTGGATACTTTTAGGTTGGATTTTACTTTTTATTGGAAATAAAGTAAGAAAGTTTTTATCCCTTTGCCGGACTGTGGTGCTTTGTGGATTTGCTTCACATATGCCCAAGTCGGGGCCAAGTCCAGGCAGGATTTATTATGGAAGTTAGTTGGTGATTCGCTATTAAAACTTTTTTATATTTCCATACTGTAAAGTATGTCTTTACTTAACAAATGTCAGCTGCATATTCATATAAGTTTGTCACTTTGAGGTTTTTAGGTATGCGCTTGATCCCACACATTGGAAGCTTTATCTGTCTGGTTATATTGCTCCTGCCTTTGATGGTGTCTGTAAACAACGTCTGCTTTGCTGCAAAGCTAATCCCTAAAGACAAGAAAATACAAAGGGAGCACATTACTTTCTCTTTGCCAGCCTTGTGTCGGGCAACCATGAAATTATGATACTCGGTGATGTTACGGCAGAATGGCAGCATAATGTGAGCTCTGATGTCCTGACCTGCATTGTTAATGAGCTTCAATGGGAACTGAGCAATAAATCAATTATGAATCATAAACACAATTACACAGGGTAATTGTCATGAAACTGAGACACTGAATCATTGATGGGGATAGCAAATGGTTTGCACTATGTTTATATTGACATGGAAGGAGAAATATGCTGTCCTATGTAATTAAGTGCTGGAGCCAAGCGTTATTCTGCAATGTTCAGTTATTAGTTCCTAACAAGATGGACATTGATAGAGGCAAAACTATGTATAGTGGTTACAGGGTTAAATAAGTGAAAAACGTTAGTGTTTGTACAAAAAACACGCTGGGAATTAAGTTATAAAGAAATATATAGTGTGGCAATATGCATAATCCCTGCTAGATGGATGTGATCTCACGCAAAAGCAAGTGTATTGCGTGAGGCCGGAAACAGCCTAGTAGTACATGTCAAAAGTGGAACAGAAGCGGCTACTAGTGTTCAAAATTGTCTAAAAACCTAGGGCAATTTTTCTCCAATTATGCAAATAAGGGGCAGGTAGTGTGCTCATCTCCAAAACAAAACTGAACTGAGAGCTTTCTTTTTCTGTGCTCTATATATTGACTCATGCCCAACACTTCTTATCTTTTCAAATTTGGATGAGGAATAGGTAAAATTACCTTTTCTAAGTTTATCATGTAGAAAAATATTTACTTGTTATCCATACTTGTCTTAGTTGATTCACTTACTATTTATGTGACTTGCCTAAATGTTGAAAAATGATAAAGGTTGCACCATGATTTACCAACAATGATTACTCTAGAACATGGAAACTGCATTACTGCCACAGTAAATGGGAATAAATAAAAAAAGCGCTATATAATGTATATATGAAATATTCATCTGCAAAATTGCTATGAAAAATACAATAAAAAAGAAGGTACTTAGCACATAGATTGGCCAACAATTTTGCAGATGAGTATTTCATATATACATTATATAGCGCTTTTTTCCCATTTTCTATGACAGTAATGCAGTTTCAATGTTCTAGAGTAATCATTCTTGGTAAATCACCGTTATCGTTTTTCAAGTAATACACTTTTTTGGTTCTCACCTGATGTTAGGTGCAAGGATTCTCCCACTGCTTGGGACAGATCCCAAGCATTGTCTGGTGCTGTGGTCTCCCATGCTGGCCCGGCCTCCGGGATTGCTGCTCAGCACAGGCGCTAGTCTCAGCATCTTGCTCAGACTCTTGGTATACACTTGGTTACTGCTGGCTCTCCAGCCAAGTCTATGGTAACCAGTGTTATACAGGTGCAGTCTGGCGCTCTGGAGTCTAAGTCCAGGGATCACCGTACCTTGATATTGTACATCATTTTCAGCACTGCAGAAACATGGTGGCTCAGTGGTTAGCACTACAGCCTTGCAGCGCTGGGGTCCTGGGTTCAAATCCCACCAATGACAACATCTGCAAGGAGTTTGTATGTTCTCCCTGTGTTTGTGTGGGTTTCCTTCGGGTACTCCAGTTTTCTTCCACATTCCAAAGACATACTATAGAGAATTTAGATTGTGAGCCCCATCGGGGACAGTGATGACAATGTCTGTAAAGCTCTGTGGAATATGATAGCGCTATATAAGCAAAACATAATAGATAATAAAATACATTTTCTCTGCCTGTGTTTCCTCCATGCCTCTTTGCTGATGTGATGTAAAGTTTTGGGACCCTTCACTATTCTCTTGACCACTGTATAAAACAGAAAGAAGAGAATGAAGAGATCACCAGTATTGACTGAAGAACCTACAGACTGTAACGACCGTTATGCCGGTCGCTGCTCGAGAACAGAGTACGGCGCTGCTATGAATGACTCAGGGCACAATATGATATTAAACCAACTTTTCTTTATAACTATTGCAAAAAATGACAGAATTTCTCTCCCAACACAATATGGGCCACAACAGCCACAACTCACAGAATACAAGTTATAAAGCCTGAGAGACCCCAAGTGCCAGCTTCACAGACAGGAATCAGACTACCCCACAACTATACCACTACCTCCCTTAACTGTAACGGGCCTACACGGGGTTATACTGTGCCTGTGACACGTGGTCCTCTCAGGAATACAATCTTACACCCGCCTCCCGCCTAATTTACAATAAATCACGGGTACCCGGTTTTTCCCAACATATATATATATATATCTCACAGTATATACTCAGTGTATACGCAGTGTACTGTCTTATTATTGAGCGCTCAGAGTGTACTCTTTCACAATATATGCTTCAACGGTAAATAACTGAATTTGTTATACAGATGTCCAGCAGCGGATTAAATAGGTATTTGAGCCACCAAATCTTCTGATGCAGATCCAGATAAAGTTCACAAATAATTCCAGGAATATCCCACAGCCCGAATCGTGAAGCGCAGGAATCCACACAGTGTCTATTAGTTGTCAGGCAATTCTTCATACAAGAGTGTCCTTAAACAGGCTGTGATTCCTATCTAGCTATCCCTAGCTAACTACACAGTCGGTGACCGGTCACACTTCTCTGTTTACTCACAAGGATAGCTTTCTTGAAATCACACAGTCCCAAACAGGAATGCCTCAAGATCTGGATTCCCCACTCTCCATCATCGCGCTGCTTCTTCTCAAAACGCCCAGAAACTCTCTCTGAGGTAACTGTCCTGTTTCCAGAATCTTCTTGTCTTTTACTCCTGGGTGACCTCTGGTGGCTGAACCAAATTACTGCAACAACATTGTAATTATCCTGTCTATTACTCAAGGGTGACCTCTGGTGGCTGAACACAGTTACTGTATCAACACTGTTTATGATTTTAAAAAAAACAAACATCACCATTTTACACTACACCCCTTTCAATTTGGCGTCCCAACAAATGGCTTCTCACAACTCACACGCAACACATACTCATCAGGATTATATCGTATCGGAGGAATTCCGGCTGTGCTCCTCTCTGACCTCCGTAAGCCAGTACCTGTCGGGTTCAACGAAACATTTGTCGTATCTGGTGGAACAGTAACATCAGTGGGCATATCAGGAGTTTGCACTGTCGGACTCTGCATTTCTGAGAGGTCGCCATCACAGTCATCCCAACAGTAACACTCAACATTGCTCGGTTGCACCATCATTGGATCAGATGACTCAGGGGAACAGACAGGTACGTCGGATATATACCGCTTTAACCAATTCCGATGCATCGTGCGACGAGGTCCGATACACCCCTCAGGGACCACAGTGTACACACTTCCTCCTGGGAACACCCTTTCCACTACTGTGTAAGGCATATCCTCCCACCTGTCACTCAACTTCCCTTCTGGACGTGTAACCCGCACTAGCACCTTGTCACCCACCTGGAACTCATCCCCGTGCACTGGTTTTCGATCTCGGTGTGGATGATCCCGTACACGTTCTTTCACTATCTGATGGATCTCTCGCAGTTTTCTTCGGTGGTCCTGGACCCACTCACTGGCTGTACGATACTGCGGCTCATCGGGTACTGTCAGACTCAGCTCTCCAATTTCTCGTCCTGGCCGGCCGAACATCATCGCATAAGGCGTGAACCCTGTAGTGTTATGGACTCTGTTATTATAAGCCCACATAAGTTCAGGGAGAAACTCAGGCCATCACCCCTTTTGCCTTTGTTCCAGCGTTCTCAGCATCTGGAGCAGCGTTCGGTTGAATCGCTCACAAGCTCCATTTCCCTGCGGGTGATAGGGCGGCGTCCGTGATTGCTGAATCCCATAGACCTGCAGCAACTCAGTCATGAGCTGACCCTGAAAACAGGTACCTTGGTCTGAATGCACTCTTTGGGGGCAGCCATACACCGGAATGAAATGTTTACAGATCGCCTCTGCTGCGGACTTAGCAGTTTGATCTTTAGTGGGAATGGCCACAGCAAATTTTGTGAAATGATCGGTCATGACCAGGCATGAGTGATGACCGCTGCTGGAGTACCCAATGGACAGATAATCCACCATTAATACTTCCAGCGGGGCAGACGTCACGATTGTCTGAACTGGAGCTCTCTGTTCTGGAGACTTATTCAATTCACAGGGTCGGCACTTAGCACACACCTCTCTCACGACTTCTTCCAAGCCAGGTGTGTACACAAATCGATGCAACCATCTATACGTCTTTTCAGGTCCAAAATGTGCACCCTGCGTATGAGCCTCTCGGGCAATGTCTGGAGCCATTGAGGCTGGGATCACCACCTGCCAACGGTACCCCAGCTCTGCCGCTATGTAGATCCAGCGATACAGTACCCCTTCCGTTATGGCCAATCGATCCCACTGCCGTAGCAGTTTCTGCCCCTCTGCACCCAGCCGAGCTCTCACCCTTCTGTCGGGCCAGGACTTTTGACTCAGCCACTTCTTTACTCGTGACAGCTCGGAGTCTGCATCCTGTAAATCGGCCCACTCCTGATGAGTCTTTCCCAGCAAAGTGGCGACCTGTGTCGCCACCCCACTTGACCGTGCCACATCCACAAACACAGGTAATCGTCTCAGGTCAGGAATCTCGGTATCCTCAAGGTCTTCATCCACAACATGCCGGGGAGTGCCACAAGTCACTCGTGACAGTGCATCGGCATTGGAGTTCTCTTTAGCAGAACAGAACCGAATCCGGTAATTAAACTTGGACATCCGCGCTACCCACCTCTGCTCTAGGGCTCCCAGCCTGGCATTCTCCAGGTGTGCCAGCGGGTTATTGTCAGTCATCACAAAAATCTCAGAGCCAGCAAGGTACTCTGCAAATTTCTCAGTCATAGCCCACACCAAGGCCAACATCTCCAACTTAAATGAGCTATAATTATCTGGGTTTCGCTCGGTGTCTCGTAGAGACCGACTGGCATATGCAATAACCCGTTCACGCCCCTCCTGCTCTTGGGCTAACACAGCTCCCAGGCCATGGAGGCTCCCGTCAGTGTACAGAATGAAAGGTCGGTCAAAACGTGCATACGCCAACAAAGGTGCCTGCACAAGGGCATCCCGGATCTGATCGAATGCCTGTTGTTGTCGATCTGTCCATTGGATGGGTTGGTTCTTGGGCCCTCGCGCCGTCCCTCTCAACAGCTCATTCAGTGGCTCAGCCACTTTAGCAAAGTCTTTTACAAATCGGCGATAGTATCCGGCTAGACCGAGAAATGCCTGTACTTCTCTCCGGGTCTTGGGTCTGGGCCACCCTTGAATGGCCTCAATTTTACTCGGTGCTGGTTGTACACCCTCAGCCGACACTACATACCCCAGGTACTCAATCTGCGTCCGGAACAGTTGACATTTTTTTGGCTTGATCTTAAGTCCATTGTCTCTCAGTCGGTGCAACACTTGCCGCAGCTTTTTCAGGTGATCATCGAATTAATTTCCGAATACGATTACATCATCCAGATAGATCAACACAGATTCGAAATTGTAGTCACCCAAGCAATACTCCATCAATCGCTGAAATGTTCCTGGGGCATTACCCAGTCCAAAGGGCATCCGATTAAACTCGAACAGACCCATCGGCAAGATGAATGCTGTCTTCTGCCGATCTCGAGCCGCCACAGGCACCTGCCAGTAGCCACTGGCTAAATCAAGCGTAGAGAAATACTTCGCCTTCCTAGTGCGGACAAGGATTCCTCAATTCTTGGTAATAGATAAGAATCACGTACAGTATGTGCATTCAGCTTGCGGTAATCAACACAAAACCGTATGGACCCATCCTTCTTCCGTACCAACACGACTGGTGCGGCCCAAGGACTCTGACTCTGGCGGATCACCCCATTGTCTAGCATTTGCGCTATCATCCGCTTAACCTCTTGATAGAGGTTCGGCGGGATCTGACGATATCTCTCTCGAATCGGAGGGGTATCTCCTGTGGGTATTTCGTGTTCCACTGCCTTTGTGCAACCAAAGTCTTCATCATCCCTGGAGAAAGCAGCCTGATATTCCCACAGTGTATCCTCCAGCCTGCGCGCCTGCTCAAATGTTAACTGGGACTCATCCACCCCCATAATCTCCATGATCTTCCTGCCATTCCACGCAGGTGTGGGGAACTCTTCGGTTGTCGTCTGCATTGACAGGGTCCAGGCAGTCCTGTGGTCTGCTCTTAGTGTAAACTGACTTTTGGGAATGACTCTCTCGCCGCACACATATACATCAGCCAGCTTGGTGCCTGCCGCCAGAGTCATCTCATGATCTTGCAGATTCAAGCACCTTATCGGTACACTTCCATATCGTACAACGGCCACTGTTCGGGCTACCATTAGACTATTAGTGTCTTCTGACCGACTGGTCGGTTCCAGAATCACCTCCACACCATTCAGTTTTCTGTGTGTCCCTACCGGCATCAATACAAGCTTCTCTTGACCCGGACCGATCACAAAAGCAGACCCACGTGGGACATACACCGCTCCCACTGCTCTTCCTTCTGCCGAACTCTTCTGAATGCCGCATGAATGGACCACCTGCTGTAGGACTCTCTGAGTGACTTTGTGGGGCGTCACCCGCTTCCAATAACGCGGACCATCACGTTCAAACAGAAGGGAATCCAGCTCTCTCAGGATGTTCATTCCCAGAACCACCGGAAGGTTTGGTCTCGCCTGCGTCATCACGAGCACCACTCCCTTGGTCCCCAACTCCTGACCACACAGCTGTACCTTCATCCACGCAATGCCCGCCACTGGGATTTCCTCATTATTGGCAGCCTTCAGTTTTAATAAATGTCCCGACTCCGGTTTGACAGTCCCTTCGAAGTGCTCCTTAAAAAACTTCATTGGCATCGTAGTCACCTCCGACCCAGTATCCACCAGACATGCCACCTTCTTGCCTGCAAACTGCACCTCCAAAGTTGGACTGTCCTCAATCAGATCCTCAGAACAGACATTGGGCACTGATTTTCGTTCCTGCCCCACCGTATGCCCAACTACAGCGAGGGCCTCTCTTTTACTGATGATGAAGCTTCATCTGCCAGCTTCCTCTGGCAGTCTCGCTGCAAATGACCAAATTCCCTGCATCGCCAGCATTGCACCGGTCTTCTTGCCAAACCTCTGGATGGCCAGGGTCTTATATCAGTCGACATTTCCCTTGAGGCATAGGGTAACCGCCCATGCAATGGAATAGAGGGGTTTGGCGGTGCCGGGTACATCGGAGGTGTTTCCCGAACCTGCATCTGCTCTGCCAGGCTTTCCATGGTTTTCTGTAAAGCTGCCAGCTGTGTCTGGATGGGATCTGGCCCCGGCCCTTGTGTATCAGCCACTTGCAGGTTACTCCTCTGCAGAACGGGCTTTACTTCTAAGGTCCGTGCTACTGCTTCTTCCTGAATTTCAGCATATGTAATACCAGGAATACTTCGAGCTTTCAGCAACAATTCACTCCTTAGTGTCTCACTTTGGATCCCCTCAATGAACTGATCCCGAAGAATGCTGTCAACCTCGGCCTCAGTACCCACATTCACAGTTGACTTCCTTTTAACCTCCTGATGCAGCTCCTCCAATGGTATAGCATACTGGATCAGACTTTCTCCGTCTCTCTGGGTCCGAGCGAAAAAATTGTACTCGCAGTTGCCCTGCCGCTGCCACGTGATCAAATGCATTTTTCAATATCCGAATGATGTCATCAACTGTTCTTCGCTTATCCTCGGATTTCAACAAGACAACTTTGCGGGCATCCCCCTCCAAAGCATTCAGCGCGACTTCTGGCTGCAGTCGGGGGCTAACACCAAGCAAGGCAATGGCATTCTTTAACCTGCCTTCCCAATCACTGAGCAGCAGATTGTATCCATCAAACTTGGCCAGATGATTAAGCAGCGCTCCCGTGGCAGAGCAGCCCACTAATCGATCTCTACCAGAAACAATGGGGGAAGGGGGGTGAATAACTACAGCAGGAGCGACAGCGCCTTCTGTTCCATCAGTAACATCCATAGCGAGCACCGTATCCTGCCGACTACGCCAAAATGTGACGACCGTTATGCCGGTCGCTGCTCGAGAACAGAATACGGCGCTGCTATGAATGACTCAGGGCACAATATGATATTAAACCAACTTTTCTTTATAACTATTGCAAAAAATGACAGAATTTCTCTCCCAACACAATATGGGCCACAACAGCCACAACTCACAGAATACAAGTTATACAGCCTGAGAGACCCCAAGTGCCAGCTTCACAGACAGGAATCAGACTACCCCACAACTATACCACTACCTCCCTTAACTGTAACGGGCCTACACGGGGTTATACTGTGCCTGTGACACGTGGTCCTCTCAGGAATACAATCTTACACCCGCCTCCCGCCTAATTTACAATAAATCATGGGTACCCGGTTTTTCCCAACATATATATATATATATATATCTCACAGTATATACTCAGTGTATACGCAGTGCACTGTCTTATTATTGAGTGCTCAGAGTCTACTCTTTCACAATATATGCTTCAACGGTAAATAATAGTGTTGAGCATTCCGATACCGCAAGTATCGGGTATCGGCCGATACTTGCGGGTATCGGAATTCCGATACCGAGATCCGATACTTTTGTGGTATCGGGTATCGGTATCGAAACAACATTAATGTGTAAAATAAAGAATTAAAATAAAAAATATTGCTATACTCACCTCTCCGATGCAGCCTGGACCTCACCGAGGGAACCGGCAGCGTTCTTTGCTTAAAATGCGCGCTTTTCCTTCCTTCCGTGACGTCACGGCTTCTGATTGGTCGCGTGCCGCCCATGTGGCCGCGACGCGACCAATCACAGCAAGCCGTGACGTAATTTTCAGGTCCTTCTAGGCATTCAGTATTTTAAAATTACGTTCCGGCTTTGTGATTGGTCGCGTCGCGGTCACATGGGCGGCACGCAACCAATCACAAGCCGTGACGTAATTTTAAAAATGCGCGCGTTTCCTGCCTCCCGTGACGTCACGGCTTGTGATTGGTCGCGTCGCCCATGTGACCGAGACGCGACCAATCACAAAGCCGGAACGTAATTTTAAAATACTGAATGCCTAGAAGGACCTGAAAATTACGTCACGGCTTGCTGTGATTGGTCGCGTCGCGGCCACATGGGCGGCACGCGACCAATCAGAAGCCGTGACGTCACGGAAGGAAGGAAAAGCGCGCATTTTAAGCAAAGAACGCTGCCGGTTCCCTCGGTGAGGTCCAGGCTGCTTCGGAGAGGTGAGTATAGCAATATTTTTTATTTTAACTCTTTATTTTACACATTAATATGGTTCCCAGGGCCTGAAGGAGAGTTTCCTCTCCTTCAGACCCTGGGAACCATCAGGGATACCGTCCGATACTTGAGTCCCATTGACTTGTATTGGTATCGGGTATCGGTATCGGATTAGATCCGATACTTTGCCGGTATCGGCCGATACTTTCCGATACCGATACTTTCAAGTATCGGACGGTATCGCTCAACACTAGTAAATAACTGAATTTGTTATACAGACGTCCAGCAGCAGATTAAATAGGTATTTGAGCCACCAAATCTTCTGATGCAGATCCAGATAAATTTCACAAATAATTCCAGGAATATCCCACAGCCCGAATCGTGAAGCGCAGGAATCCACACAGTGTCTATTAGTTGTCAGGCAATTCTTCATACAAGAGTGTCCTTAAACAGGCTGTGATTCCTATCTAGCTATCCCTAGCTAACTACACAGTCGGTGACCGGTCACACTTCTCTGTTTACTCACAAGGATAGCTTTCTTGAAATCACACAGTCCCAAACAGGAATGCCTCAAGATCTGGATTCCCCACTCTCCATCACCGCGCTGCTTCTTCTCAAAACGCCCAGAAACTCTCTCTGAGGTAACTGTCCTGTTTCCAGAATCTTCTTGTCTTTTACTCCTGGGTGACCTCTGGTGGCTGAACCAAATTACTGCAACAACATTGTAATTATCCTGTCTATTACTCAAGGGTGACCTCTGGTGGCTGAACACAGTTACTGTATCAACACTGTTTATGATTTAAAAAAAACAAACATCACCATTTTACACACTGTATAAAACAGAAAGAAGAGAATGAAGAGATCACCAGTATTGACTGAAGAACCTACAGACTACCATGTACATTCGCATGGCGATGATAATGAGCAATGTTATTTAATTCAAGCTTTCATCAGCTGCTAATATTCTTCAGATTAGACTCAATAGCTGTATGTCAGCATCATCTCTTGTCATACAGGTGTCTATAGTCCTCTCCTAGTACATTGAGTCCGTGATAATGGTGTATAATGTAGAATGATCCATGTACAACTGGAATAGATTTAATGAATTGTCTTTTCAAGTGCTAATTAGCCCCGGTTTAATGACGTCAAGAACGCAGAGTAGTCAGAACATGTAGCAGCATCATAATGAATTTTCCATTTTAATTAAAGCTTCTTTTGAACACCGTATACCGAGGACATCACTGCCTACTGTTCACTGACTGTCATGTAAATTGTATCCATGTGAGTCACTAAAATGGGAATTTACATTTATCTCTAACAACCTTTCAACTTGTTCTATATCCGATCAGAATTATGAAAGCTGAAACGTATCTTGACTTTATAATGGCTTTAAAGCAGAGCTGATATGTTACCTGTAAAACTCGGGTGATGAAACAATGGTCAATATCTAAGTTCTAGTCAGAACGCACACATAAGGTCATTTATTTTGAGTCAGGAGACCAGCAGCCAGTCTGGATATAGCTGCTTCATGCTCAGATTCTGAATGTCAGACATGAAAACCAGCTGAGGACTATATAGTGATATACAGTACATAGCTCAATTAACATCGCAAAGTTAGGGTGCCCCTAAAAAATGTATATATGATTATATGTTGTGTTATAATAACATTAATAGAAGCAAAATAATTAAAGCAAAAGTAGCTACAATGCATCAGCTTAAAAATATGTAATGCATAATAATACTTTGCATCCTACCTAAACCAATAACAATTGTACTGTAGCATTATAATTTGTTTTTCAACAAAGTCTCGATTTTTTCATTTTATTAGATGGGCCTCACACGACCAACATTCAGTCATTTTTTTTATTCAGCATAATTTTGTTGCTTTATTTGTTCAATAAAATGCTGGACACCACACTAGAAACCTGACAGACCCCAATATAGCCCAATATTTGAGGTTTCCGGGCCTCATACTGTAGCTGCCGGGAGACCCAGTGGCTCTGAACTCTAGTAACCTGAAAGTCTACCTGAGTTAAAAACCACCGGATCTCATGGTAGCTCCAGCGCCAGACTGTTGAATGCCAGAGTGCAGAGTGCTGGACTCGCATCCGTTCATCAGTCCGGCACTGGCTCTTGCAAGGCATAAGAAACAGCTGCTATATGGTCAGGTGACCTCACTGTTCTTGTTGACAAAAAAAAAATGCTTGGGGTTCCCCCATAATTTTCATAATCACCAGAGTGAAAGCCGATGGCTGTTCCTCACACAACCGCCTGCAAGATTTCACCCGAATATCCCCCATCCTCTGGAATTCCACGCCTCAACATGTCTGATTAGCCACCACCCTCGGATCCTTCAGAAGGAACCTGAAAACCCATCTCTTTAGGAAAGCCTACAGCCTGCAATAACCATTCTACCGCCTCACCACCACCCGAGCTGCCGCCTCACCACCACCCAAGCTGCCGCCTCACCACCACCCGAGCTGCTTCGTCACCACCACCAGAGCTGCTGCGTCACCACCACCAGAGCTGCGGCCCCACCACCACCAGAGCTGCCGCCTCACCACCACCCGAGCTGCCGCCTCACCACCACCCAAGCTGCCGCCTCACCACCACCCGAGCTGCTTCGTCACCACCACCAGAGCTGCTGCGTCACCACCACCAGAGCTGCGGCCCCACCACCACCAGAGCTGCCGCCTCACCACCACCCGAGCTGCCGCCTCACCACCACCCAAGCTGCCGCCTCACCACCACCAGAGCTGCAGCCCCACCACCACCAGAGCTGCTGCCTCACCACCCCCAGAGCTGCTGCTCACCACCACCAGAACGGCCGCACCCCCGACCTTCTGTCTCTTTCCCATTATCCCATAGAATGTAAGTCCGCAAGGACAGGGTCCTGTCCCCTGTGTACCAGTCTGTCATTGTAAATTTGTTTACTGTAAACGATATCTATAACTCTGTATGTAACCCCTTTCTCATGTAAAGCACCATGGAATTAATGGTGCTATATAAATAAATAATAGTAATAATAATAATAAATAATAATAATAAGTGTGACAAATGTGCGAAAGAATAGGAAATCAGGAAGTGGGCGAACACTTTTTCATACAACTGTATGCCAACCACCAAAAACAGAGATTCTAATAATATTGCAAAACATGATGTTATGTTCATCTTTTCAGATAAATAGAAGGGAGTAAGAGACATGAGAACAGATTTTCTCTGCAAATGAACTATGTACATTCAGAGATTATGTTCAGCATAACATCTACAGTATAAAACATGCATGTAAAGGAACATAAGCATAATTGGATATGTCAGCCAGATCAAATATTATGTACTAGCTTCACATCAGCGGACTGTGATAAATGCTGCTTTGTTTAATGTTTTGCCTTCTTAAGTCCCAAAGGCAATTTTAACTGCTCTAACACTGTTTATTGTCTGAGTGCGTTAGTAAATTGTTCTAGATAGCTAATTTTCTGTCCTTCTCCATCACTTGCTTCTTAGAAATGTGGATGTACAATATCTGTGCAGAACCCCATGTCAGAAATCATGACTGCTCCCTGAACTTTATGCTCAATTAAACCGACAACGGAGATAATTTACTTTCGCCTCTACAGTAAAATGAGATACCCAGACTCCAATGAATAAAGAAAAAAAAAATGAATATATACAGGGAAGTTATTACCCAGGAACATGCTAACAATGGGGAGCCATCTCCTAGAAAAAAAGAAAAATTACCTGTGAATAAGTTCTTAACGGGTACCTTTCATTTAACCCAAAATCTCTAGTAGAGTATGGTCTTGTTACTTTCACCCCCACAATAAGATTGATGCATATATCAGTCCAATATTATCTTTACTGCTCTCTAACTTGTCATTCCCTCTTCTTTTATGTGTGGTTCTTCTTTATTAACATTCTGGCAGCATTATAGGTGCTGGAACTTACTTTCCAGTACTTTCCAGTTGCCAGTGTCTATTAGGTTTCCAGCCTCTGTAAAATGTCTGTAGGCAGTGTGGCAGACAGGAGACAGTGAGCAGGAGCAGACAGACACCTGCACCCACTTCTTGCAATCTTTTCAGCATCTCCGCGGCTTGGGACAGATTACACTTAACAGGTAGTGGACAGTAAGGTAGGCAGAAAGGAAGCATTTAGTAGCTGGCAATATTTTACGTGTTCCCTGGGGACTGCCCCTGTGAGAAAGCGACCGTGAAACATGTGTCGGGGCAGTCCCCGGGGAACACTTAACTGCACATGCACTTTAACATGGGTAAGCTGTTTTTTCATTGGAACATATATTGACTAGCAAGCATATCAGTGATACCTGTATGAGTCGCATACGTATACATTTTTTCAAAGGAAGAGTATATTACTAGGATCTGGATGCACCTTATATATATTACCTTTCCTTTGGAGATACTTCTCTTTAGGAATATTCACATGATGCAATTACCTTCAACCTATCTATACAGCATTTCTGGATTTTTTCTAGCTGATACCAGTTTGCAGGAGACGCGCGAGGCTGCAGTGAGACAGCGGTCACACTGAGTCATTCACCGTGTGTTGGCCCCACTGCTCTTCCTGCTCGGATCGTGGTGGAGTTGGGGCTGCCCTGTCCTCTCTGAGTATCAGCTTTCATACATTCTGCAGGGGGAGGGGACTTTTTGGTCTCAAGTCATCTGCAAAGTAAGTGAGTGGCCAGTGTGGTTTTGTGCAGCTGCTAGCAGTATGGGGAGCAGGAAGGTACCCAGCTCCAGAGGACACAGACTCCCAAGCCACCAAGACAATGACCCAAAACATACAGCCAAGGCAACAAAGGAGTGGCTCAAAAAGAAGCACATTAAGGTCATGGAGTGGCCTAGCCAGTCTCCAGACCTTAATCCCATAGAAAACTTACGGAGAGAGTTGTTGAAGCGCCAAGTTGCCAAGCGACAGCCTCAAAATCTCAATGATTTAGTGATGATCTGCAAAGAGGAGTGGACCAAAATTCCTCCTGACATGTGCGCAAGCCTCATCATCAACTACAAAAAAGTCTGACTGCTGTGCTTGCCAACAAAGGTTTTGCAACCAAGTATTAAATCTTGTTTGCCAGAGGGATCAAATACTTATTTATCACTGCAAAATGCAAATACATTTAAAGAATTTATATAATGTGATTTTCTAGATTTTATTTTTTCTATTCTATGTCTCATTGTTAACATTAACCTACCCTTAAAATTATAGACTGTTCATGTCTTTGTCAGTGGGCAAACTTATAAAATCACCAAAGGATCAAATACCGTATATACTCGAGTATAAGCCAACCCGAGTATAAGCCGACCCCCCTAATTTTGCAACAAAAAACTGGGAAAACTTATTGACTCGAGTATAAGCCTAGGGTGAAAAATGCAGCAGCTACCGGTATATGTCAAAAATAAAAATAGATACCAATAAAAGTAAAATTAATTGAGACGTCAGTAGGTTAAGTGTTTTTGAATATACATATTGAATCAGGAGCCCCATATAATGCTCCATGCAGTTCTTTATGGCCCCATAGATGCCCCATATAATGCTCCATACAGTTATGGCCCCATATAATGCCCCATGCAGTTATGGCCCCATAGATGCCCCATATAATGCTCCATACAGTTATGGCCCCATATAATGCTCCATGCAGTTATGGCCCCATATAATGCTCCATGCAGTTATGGCCCCATATAATGCTCCATATAATGCTCCATACAGTTATGGCCCCATATAATGCCCCATATAATGCTCCTTGCAGTTATGGCCCCATATAATGCTCCATACAGTTATGGCCCCATATAATGCCCCATATAATGCTCCATGCAGTTATGGCCCCATATAATGCTCCATACAGTTATTGCCCCATAGATGCCCCATATAATGCTCCATACAGTTATGGCCCCATATAATGCTCCATGCAGTTCTTTATGGCCCCATAGACGCTCCATATAGCATTGTGCCACATGTAATGCTGCTGCTGCAATAAAAAAATATCACATACTCACCTCTCGTCACTGCCCGCTGCTCCTCAGCGTCCCGTCTCTCTGCACTGACTGTTCAGGCAGAGGGTGGCGCGCACACTAATACGTCATTGTGCCCTCTGACCTGCACAGTCACTGCAAGAGGACGGGAAGACTGAGCGGCGCCCGGCGAATGGAACGCGGACAGGTGAATATGAAATACTCAGTTGGTCCCGGCGCTCCTGACGCTGTCCCTGCCTGTCCCACGGTACTGCAGCTTCTTCCTGTAATGAGTGGTCACCGGTACCACTCATTACAGGAATGAATATGCGGCTGCGCCCCTATGGGAGTGGAGTCCATATTCATTACTTTAATGAGCGGTACCACGTGACCACTGAATAGAGGAAGAGCTGCAGCGAGGGAGACCATGGGACAGGCTGGGACAGCGTTAGGAGCGCCGGGACCAGGTGAGTATGCGACAGTCCTCTCTCCCCCTCACCTGCCGACCCCGCTGCCGACCATGACTCGAGTATAAGCCAAGAGGGGCACTTTCAGCCCCAAAATTTGGCCTGAAAATTTCGGCTTATACTCGAGTATATATGGTACTTATTTTCCCCACTGAATCTCATTACAGATTGCAGTTAAAAATTGGGAACAATTGGTCCACTTGATTTTGAGCAATTATTAATTATAAAAGAGAGATTTTAACATTTGAGAAGTGTAAAGAGAAACGCAACTGAAAATCAACAGCTAAGAAATTGTTTCAACGTCCCTCTCCTCTTACTAGTGACTGTAATACAAAATGCTCTACGTTTAGAAAAAAGTAATGGAAATGTGGTGAAAATAATTGTCTCTTTGTTGGTCCTGAGTATATTTATCAGAAATGTGATTTAGGCATAAAGAAACAGATAAATTGCCCATATATTCCAAATGGGTTTTTTAACACACATCAACAAGGTTACATTTTCTGCCTGGAAAAGCTTTTAGCATTACCATATTTTTTCAGCTTCTTGACAAATTCTCATTATTGCCTTATTATTATCTGTGCTTTAAATGCCATTTTAACAACCAAAATATTGCTGCTAAACAGTAAACTGATGTGAAAAGATGTACTGGCAGCTGGTAAATACGTGCAGAATAAGTTAACTGTTTAACTGCATGAAAGGAATAATCATTGTCATGTGCAATTGTAAGAAGTGGAAGTTGTGCCCACATTACCCCTGAAAGACACGTATTATTGCAGTATATTTTTATTTGTAATGTGTCTGGTGGTGTACATTATTAGTAGGGATGAGCAGACCCATGGAAGTTCATGCTCGGCAGGTTTGGCCAAACTTGAGTCCCATGTTCGGTTCGGGTACTCAAGTTTGATCCCGAACCTAAAGGCCTAGGGGGCTGCAAAAGGAAGCAAAATGGGCATAAGAGCAGGACTATTTTCCTGCAAACAAATGTGGATAGGAAAATGACTACAAATAGCGTAGAATAGCATAGATTAAAAAAATAATCTTGAACCAGGAGGCGAAGGTCTAAGTGGAGGAGTGAAGCAGTGCCTTTTGTGCATATTCTTCTGTACTTGCTAATAAATGAATAAGTAAACAAGTAAAAAAAATGACTTATAGTCCCCCATATTCTTAGTAACCAGCCAAGCGAAAGTAGATAGCTGTGAGTGGGTCTTATTATGCTGATAAGGGGTCAATACCCATTGACCTTCCCAGCCAATTAATATCAGTTCCCAGCTGTCTGCTTTGCTTTTACTGGTTATTAAAAATGAGGGGACCCTAAAAAATGACTCTGTTCCCCCTTTTTTGACATGGCTGCTGCCCCAGTATATGGAGGTTTATTCTCTGAAAGGAGATCCAATCAAACAGCAAGCACACAAAAAACATGCATGAGAGCACTAATAAGGGCATGGAACTATTTTCTTGTGAACAGTACACACAAATCTCTTGTAGGTACTAGGCACCTTAATGGAAGGGGGTGCTGCCACAGAGAGATAGTAGCTAGATGGAATATTCATCCTATTTTCACTTCTGATAAACGCCCTACCTTGCTGCGGAGGTTGGCACCCTAGATATCGAAAAGGTGCCCCCGCTCAACGCTCGCTCACCCTTTTTGACCTTAATGGTCCCTAGCAAGTGGGAGAACACTACTAGTATTTAGACAATAATAGGCTAATAGCCTGGCTATATTGCAGGCACCCAGATTATAAGAGGTAGAAATTTGTGGAAAAAAGGCTCAAACAATAGTGCTAGTTCTTTATATGTATAAGAAAGCTCTGAGTACATCAATCACATTCACACAAACCTCCATAGATAGAAATAGGTGAATGTTGTTTACCACAGTTTTGTGCACTTCTGAAAAAAGGCCACCTCTGAACAGAGGCCAAAGGGTGTCCAAAGTAACTCTGCTGCCTCATTATAGTGAATGGATCCCACGGGGGATTCATTTGTCACATCACTCCAAGATTTAGATGGAAACCCCAAAGTAAGCGCTCAGCGTACAGCGCAGGAAAAATGTGATCCAAAATGTTATATAAAATGTACCCAATAAAATATAGCAAAAATAGTGGAGGAACTATGATGGTCTTTGGAGGTATACATATATATATATATATATATATATATATATATATATATATATATATGTATATATATATATATATATATATATATATATATATATATATATATATATATATATATATATATATATATATATATTGCTCAACAAATAAAGTGAACACTAACATCCCACATCCTAGATATCACTGCATGAAATATTCCAGTTGTAAATCTTTATTCATTACATAGTGGAATGTGTTGAGGACAATAAAACCTAAAAATTATCAATGTAAATCACAACTAATATCCCACGGAGGTCTGGAATTGGAATGATGCTCAAAATCAAAGTGGAAAATGAAGTTACAGGCTGATCCAACTTCAGTGGAAATGCCTCAAGACAAGAAAATGATGCTCAGTAGTGTGTGTGGCCTCCACGTGCCTGTATGACTTCCATACAATGCCTGAGCATGCTCCTGATGAGGAGGCGGATGGTCTCCTGAGGGATTGCCTCCCAGACCTGGACTAAAGCATCCGCCAACTCCTGGACAGTCTGTGGTGTAACGTGACGTTGGTGGATGGTGCGAGACATGATGTCCCAGATGTGTTCAATCGAATTCAGGTCTGGGGAATGGGTGGGCCAGTCCATAGCTTCAATGCCCTCATCTTGCAGGAACTGCTGACACACTCCAGCCACATGAGGTCTGGCATTGTCCTGCATTAGGAGGAACCCAGGGCCAACTGCACCAGCATATGGTCTCACAAAGGGTTTGAGGATCTCATCTCGGTACCTAATGGCAGTCAGACTACCTCTGGCGAGCACATGGAGGGCTGTGTGGCCCTCCAAAGAAATGCCACCCCACACCATTACTGACCCACTTCCAAACTGGTCATGCTGAAGGATGTGGCAGGCAGCAGATCGCTCTCCATGGTATCTCCAGACTCTGTCACATTTGTCACATGTGCTCAGTGTGAACCTGCTTTCATCTGTGAAGAGCACAGGGCGCCAGTGGCGATTTTGCCAATCCTGGTGTTCTGTGGCAAATGCCAAGCATCCTGCACGGTGTTGGGCTGTGAGCACAACCCCCATCTTTGGATGTCAAGCACTCAGACCATCCTCATGGAGTCAGTTTCTAACCATTTGTGCAGACACATGCACATTTGTGGCCCACTGCAGGTCATTTTGCAGTGCTCTGGCAGTGCTCCTCCAGTTCCTCCTTGCACAAAGGCTGAGGTAGCGGTCCTGCTGCTGGGTCCTACGGCACCCTCCACATCTCCTGGAGTACTGGCCTGTCTCCTGCTGGCACTACCGGACGATGGTAACATCGCTGACAGACACAGCTAACCTTCTTGCCACAGCTCGGATTGATGTACCATCCTGGATGAGCTGCACTACCTGAGCCACTTGTGTGGGTTGTAGAGTCCGTCTCATGCTACCATGAGTGTGGAAGCACAACCAACATTCAAAAGTGACCAAAACATCAGCCATAAATCATTGGTACTGAGATGTGGTCTGTTTTCCCCACCTGCAGAACCACTCCTTTATTGAGTGTGCCTTGATAATTCCCAATAATTTCCATCTGCTGTCGATTCCATTTGCACAACAGCATGTGAAATTGTTTGTCAAACAGTGTTGCTTCCTAAGTGGACAGTTTGATTTCACAGAAGTTTGATTTACTTCGATTTATATTCTGTTGTTTAATTGTTCCCTTTACTTTTTTGAGCAGTGTATAAAGTGTCAATTGAAGGAATTTTTATTCCGAAACGCGCGTCGAGGTGCGCAGTATCTGGACCTGGCAATATTTAAAGGTATAGCCCCCCTTGTTTCTTTCCCAATCCTTTTTTGGGCATCATGCACATGGCACTTTATATAAATGTCTATTATATAGCACCTTACCTTTAGGCTGGTGTATTTGATTGTTTATTCTCTTTTGAGTCCCCCTTTCCTTTTGCTCATAAAGACTGTTTTGCACACATTTGCACAACCACGCAATCACTGTGTTACACAGGTTTTTGTAATTATTTTTTACAGTTTAAAATAATTTTCTTGTGGATAATTTTCATTCATGGGTGTTCCACATTTTTGATATTTTTATGATGCCTAAGTTGTGGAGGGATGTGAGATAAATTATATATCAATATCCATCTTGGGAATTATACCTTATCCGCCATATGAGAAATTGGTCCTTGTTTATATACATAATATATATATTTTTTTAACTCTATTTTTGTTATTTGGATACGTGCACATTTTTATTGTATGCTTTTCTATTGTTTTCAGTAATATGTGATAAAATAAAATATATATCTTTATTACTATGTATCCTCTGTCTTTATGGTTCTTGGTCGTATCTAATTTGTAGCATGGATTAGATTTTAACTAAACCATATTTTGCATCCACATGTTTGGCATTTCTGTAGTGAGGAGAGCCCGCCTAATTTACTGGTACAAGTAACCCAGAAGCATGAGCTGGGCACAACGTACTGATCAGTACAACGGCATTTTGCAATTTTCACTCAGCAACATCCACAACTGCTTGTTTCTGGAAAACACCTACAACCAAATTCCCAAAGGGGTATAATTTAAAAAATGGGGTTACTTGAGTTGGGATTCTGCTTTTCTAGCACATAGGGGCTCTGTATATGGGGTCCGCAAACCATTCTAGGAAAATCTGCACTCCAAGAGGCAACTAGCGCTATGTCCCTCCAGATTCTCACAGTGTGTCTAAGCAGCAAAATTGTGGGACAAATTTTGGTGCCATTTTTACCTATTTCCCAATATGAAAGTTAAATTTGTGGCTAACACGCAATCTTGTTGGTAAAAATAATTTTTTCTTCACTGTCCAATGGTATAAAACTCTGTGACACACTATTGGTGTCAATATGATCATTGCACCCCTAAATGAATTGAGAGATTTAGTTTGTAAAATGTGGTCACCTTTGGGGAGCTCTGCTGTTCTGGAACCTTAGGAGCTCTGCCAATGTGACATGGCACACAAACCATTCCAGCACAATCTGCACTGCAATTTGGCACTCCTTGCCTTCTTAGCTTTGTACTGTGCCTCAAAAGTAGTTTCCGACCACATATTGGGTATCTATCTACTCAGGAGAAATTGCACAACAAATTTTGGGGTCCATTTTCTTCTTTTACCCTTTTGAAAATGCAAAATTTGGGGCTAAAAAAACATTTTTGTGGGAAAATTATATATATTTTTTTTATTTTCACAGCTCAACTGTATAAACTTCTGTGAAGTACCATGAAGTACAGTATGTCACAAAAAAGTCTCAGAATCAGTGGGATCAATTGAAGCCTTCCAGAATTATTACCTCCTAAAGGGACATTGGTCAGAATTGAAAAAAATTGCCTGGTCAGGAAAGTGAAAACAGGCTTCGGGGTGAAAGAGGTTAAAGAATTGCTTGAAACTGAATGTAGAAGTTTTGACTGTTCGACCTGTGTCTGAGGAATTTTGAGTTAGTTTTTGTCACCTAAAAACTATTAACAGCTGATTCACTTTTGGACAATGAATGCTCCATCATTTCTAGATGAGTACTATTTGGCATCTCACCTAGCGCGGCATACAGCAGGGTGCTTGGATCTGACAGAGCTCTATGGCTTCTGTCGTAAGTAGAAGTCATTATGGAAATTTGAACTGGAGCCTAAAGTGAAGTGAAGGATGCACCAGGTACAAAGATGTTAGGTATCTGACATCGTAGTTATGCGATGTTAGGGATAATCCTCCATATTTCAAGGTACATAATTAGCAATTTTTTTGAGATTTAAAAAACTTTTTCCTACAATTTTGGTTTGAATAATTCTCTGTGATAATGTTAACATTGTCTTCTCATCCGGGAGTGACAAACTGCAGTAATTACAATCCCTTTATTATTAATTCAATGTGACCTAATAATGTCAAAGCCTCTTTGCTCCATATAAATCATAACAGGGTTTCTGGGAGCAATCTCTGAAGTAAAAATGTATTTAACTCTTGCTTGATGAATGAAAATTTCTGGCCTGTATCAGTAAAAAAAATAAAGGTTTTGTTTTCCAAGATATTGATGGTAATTTTTCATTTAAAGGGCTTGGCCACCTTTGGGAACAATATATTTGTTTTTTATTTTTACTTAATATCAGTTTTGGAATCTGTAACAATTAGTGATGAGCGAGTATGCTCGTTACTTGAGTTTCTCTGAGCATGCTCGGGTGGTCTCCGAGTATTTCGGCGTGCTCGGAGATTTAGTTTATGTCGCCGCAGCTGTATGCTTTGTGGCTGCTAGCCAGACTGAGTACATGCAGGGATTCCCTGTTTGTTAGGCAATCCCCTCATGTATTCAAGCTGTCTAGCAGACACAAATCATGCAGTTGCGGCGACATAAACCAAGTCTCCGAGCACGCCGAAATACCCGGAGACCACCCGAGCATGCTCAGAGAAACTCAAGTAACGAGCATACTTACTCATCCCTAGTTACAATGCAATTTTTTGCCCAGATTGACTTGTACAGGTTTTTTCCTCTACACCTTCAACTCTAATGTGGTCTGTGGTAATAAATCAGCTGAGAAGAGCTCATAAAAATAGAAATAGAAAATAGTATCAAACTTTCCTGTTAGACTGTCAGAACCAGCTCACATACCGGTTCTCAAGAAACTTTCTCTTGTTAGTGCAGCTCTCCTCACACACTGACCAGCACTTCTGTCCATTAAATGGCTGCAGGTGGAGAAACATGCGCCCAGATCAGTCCATCATCTTCCTCCAAAAGGATAACTGATTTCCCATGTTAGGCTACGTTCCCATGATGACCTTTTGGTGCGTTTTTGAAGTTGCAAATTTTCCTCACAATATCTGTACCTACTAAGTAAAATGCAAAAAAATGGGGTATTAATCCAGCGTCTATGGGCAGTAGATTGTATTTAAAACTTTAAGTTTATTTTGTACATATTAAAATACAGTGCAGCATGTTGCAGCCACTGGGCTGACCTTGAGGAACAACAATCCTATGCATTACATGCTGCACTGTATATTAATACATTCTACTGCCCATAGATGCTGGATTAATACACCATTTGTTTAAATCATCGATTATCTGCCTGGAGCCCAAGGCTAATCCGTGCACAGGGGGAGAATCCAGAATGCAGGAAGATAACCGATAAGGGGTGTGCTGAATTAGTTTACCTTTGTTTTTCCATATATTAAGTAAAATAGGTTACTTGCATTCTTCTAAAACAATATGCAGTGTAAAATACCAAAAGCTCATTTTGGGAACGGAGCCTTAGGTGTTTTACAATTTTTCATCAGTCTTTTTCTGCAATAAGTGATTAAATATGAAAAATAATTACTGTTCTTATTTAACCAAATGATAAAAGGAAATCAGTGTTGTAAAAAACCGAGGAAGGAGGGAGGTGAGACACAGGGTAGAACCCATTGATTGTAAAATACCGCTGTGTGTGTGAGGTGTACAGGTACTTTAACAAAGGAAGATACATTTTTCTTACAGTGGGGAAAATAAGTATTTGATACACTGCTGATTTTGCAAGTTTTCCCACCTGAAAAGAATGAAGAGGTCTGTAATTTTTATCATTGGTACACTTCAATGGTGAGACAGAATTTTTTTTTAAAATCCAGAAAATCACATTGCATGATTTTTGCGTAAATAATTTGCATTTTATTGAATGAAATAAGTTTTTGATACAATAGAACAACAGAACTTAATACTTGATACAGAAACTATAGTTTACAATTACAGAAGTCAGACGTTTCCTGTAGTTCTTGACCAAGTTTGCACACACTGCACCCGAGTTACCAGTAGCTGCTGCAGTTCCCACCCTAGGCTTATACTCGAGTCAATAAGTTTTCCCAGATTTTGTGGCAAAATTAGGGGTCTTGGCTTATACTCGGGTCGACTTATACTCGAGTATATACGGTACCTATCCAGTATTGCTGCGGGGTTTCTTCGGGCCGGAGGCCGGGACATGAATCCTCCATCGTAAATGGTGCATGCGTATAGCACACTTCAGGGGCCATTTTGCCACTTGGGTGGCGAGCATTTATACTGGTATATGGTTTCCATCTTGGTATGTGCTGCTTCCATCCTGCTCACTAATTTTGTCATGTGCTGCTACCATCTTGCGCCCCATACTGTCATATGCTGCTCCCATCCTGCGCCCCCTTCCTGTCATGTGCAGTCCCCATCCCGCACCCTCATCCTGTTTTGTGCTCCTTCATCTTGTCATGTGTTGCTACTATCTTGCGCCCCATCCTGTCATATGCTGCTCTCATCCCGTGCCCTCATCCTGTCATGTGCTCCCATCCTGTGCCCCAGTCCTCCATGTGCTCCGATCCTGCTCCCCAATCCTGTCATGTGGTGCTCCCATCCTGTACCCCCATTCTGGTATGTGCTGCCCCCATCCTGGTATGTGCTACTCCAATTCTGCGCACCCATCCTGCCATGTGGTGCTTTCATCCTGCATCTCCATCCTGTCATGTGGTTCTCTCATTCTGCATCCCCATTCTGTCATGTGGTGCTCACATCCTGTCATGAGGTGCTCTCATCCTGCGTCCCCATCCTGTCATGTGGTGCTCTCATCTAGCGCCCCCATCCTCTAATGTGGTGCTCTCATCCTGCGCCCCATCCTGACATGTGCTGCTCTCATCCTGCGTCCCCATTCTGTCATGTGCTGCTCCCATCCTGCACCCTCATTCTGGTATGTGCTGCTCCCATCCTGCACCCCCATTCTGTAATGTGCTGCACCCATCCTGCGCCCCCATCCTGTCATGTGCTGCTCCCATCCTGCACCCCTATCTTGTCATGTGCTGCTCCCATCCTGCACCCCCATTCTGTCATGTCCAGTAAAAAGTCACTGGCTTGCTGCGCTGACGTATTTTCTATATATATTCAGTATACACTGTGTTCCAAGTTATTATGCAAATTGGATTTGTGTCAAAACAATTTAATTGTTTTGTTTTTCAAATAAACTCATGGATGGCATTGTGTCTCAGGGCTCAATGGATCACTGAAATCAATCTTAAACACATGTGATAATTAGTTTTCCAGGTGATTCTAATTAAAGGAAAACTACTTAAAAATGATGTTCCACATTATTAGGCAGGCCACAGTTTTCAAGTAACATGGGAAAGAAAAAGGATATATCTGCTGCTGAAAAGCATCAAATAGTGCAATGCCTTGGTCAAGGGATGAAAACATTAGATATTTCTTGAAAATTTAAGTGTGATCATCTTACTGTTAAGAGATTTGTGGCTGAATCTGAGCACAGTTGTGTTCATGCTGATAAAGGCATAATGAGGAAGGTTTCTGCCAGGCAAGTTCATTGGATAAAGGAGCAGCTGCTAAAAAGCCATTACAAACCAGCAAACATATTTGAAGCCGCTGATGCCTCTGGAGTCCCTCGAACCTCAAGGTGTAGGATCCTTCAAAGGCTTGCTTTGGTTCATAAACCTACTATTCGGCCACCCCTAAACAGTGTTCACAAGCAGAAACGGTTGTAGTGGGCCCAGACATACATGAAGACTAATTTTCAAACAGTCTTGTTTACTGATGAGTGTCGAGCAACCCTGGATCGTCCAGATGGATGGAGTAGTGGATGATTGGTGGATGGCCACCATATCCCAACAAGGCTGCAACATCAGCAAGGATGTGGAGGAGTCATGTTTTGGGATGGAATCATGGGGAAACAGCTGGTAGGGCCCTTTAAAGTTCCTGAAGGTGTGAAAATGATCTCTGCAAAGTATATAGAGTTTCTGACTAACAACTTTCTTCCATGGTATAAAAAGCAGAAACGTGCCTTGAGGAGCAAAATCATCTTCATGCATGACAATGTACCATCTCATGCTGCAAAGAATACCTCTGAGTCATTGGCTGCTATGGGCATAAAAGGAGATAAACTCATGGTGTGGCCACCATCTTCCCCTGTCCTCAACCCTATAGAGAACCTTTGGAGTATCATCAAGCAAAAGATCTATGAGGGTGGGAGGCAGTTCACATCAAAACAGCATCTCTGGGAGGCTATTCTGACTTCATGCAAAGAAATACAAGCAGAAACTCTCCAAAAACTCACAAGTTCAATGGATACAAGAATTGTGAAGGTGATATCAAAGAAGGGTTCCTATGTTAAAACCTTAATCCCATATGACGCACTATCCCGTCAAGGTGACCTGGGACTTAATTCCCAGTGACGGGATAGTACGTCATACGCGATCGGCCGCGCTCACGGGGGGAGCGCGGCCGATCGCAGCCGGGTGTCAGCTGCCTATCGCAGCTGACATCCGGTACTATGTGCCAGGAGCGGTCACGGACCGCCCCCGGCACATTAACCCCCGGCACACCGCGATCAAACATGATCGCAGTGTACCGGCGGTATAGGGAAGCATCGCGCAGGGAGGGGGCTCCCTGCGGGCTTCCCTGAGACCCCCGGAGCAATGCGATGTGATCGCGTTGCTGCGAGGGTCTCCTACCTCCTTCCACGCTGCAGGTCCCGGATCCAAGATGGCCGCGGCATCCGGGTCCTGCAGGGAGAAAGGTGGCTTACCGAGTGCCTGCTCAGAGCAGACGCTTGGTAAGCCTGCAGCCCTGCACAGCAGATCGCCGATCTGACAGAGTGCTGTGCACACTGTCAGATCATCGATCTGTGATGTCCCCCCCTGGGACAAAGTAAAAAAGTAAAAAAAAAAATTTTCCACATGTGTAAAAAAAAATAAAAAAAAATTCCTAAATAAATAATAAAAAAAATATATATATTATTCCCATAAATACATTTCTTTATCTAAATAAAAAAAACAAAACAATAAAAGTACACATATTTAGTATCGCCGCTTCCGTAACAACCCAACCTATAAAACTGCCCCACTAGTTAACCCCTTCAGTAAACACCGTAAGAAAAAAAAAAAAAACGAGGCAAAAAACAACGCTTTATTACCATACCGCCAAACAAAAAGTAGAATAACACGCGATCAAAAAGACGGATATAAACAATCATGGTACCGCTGAAAACGTCATCTTGTCCCACAAAAAACAAGCCACCATACAGCATCGTCAGCAAAAAATTAAAAAAGTTATAGTCCTGAGAATAAAGCGATACCAAAATAATTTTTTTTTCTATAAAAGAGTTTTTATCGTATAAAAGCGCCAAAACATAAAAAAAATATAAATGAGGTATCACTGTAATCATACTGACCCGAAGAATAAAACTGCTTTATCAATTTTACCAAACGTGGAATGGTATAAACGCCTCTCCCAAAAGAAATTCATGAATAGCAGGTTTTTGGTCATTCTGCCTAACAAAAATCGGAATAAAAAGTGATCAAAAATGGTCACGTGTCCGAAAATGTTACCAATAAAAACGTCAACTCGTCCCGCAAAAAACAAGACCTCACATGACTCTGTGGAGCAAAATGTGGAAAAATTATAGGTCTCAAAATGTGGAGACGCAAAAACTTTTTTGCTATAAAAAGCGTCGCTGGTTTCACACTTGCGTTTTTGTCTGCAGCGTTTTTTGCACAAAAAACCGTATGCGTTTTTCCCCTATATTTAACATTGAAAACGCATGCGTTTTTTTGTACGAGTTTGGTCGCGTTTTCAAACGCATGCGTTTTTTTTCTGCATGCGTTCATTTTCAGAAATACAACCTGCAGTATTTTCTTGCGGCGTTTTTTTGCAGTGAAAAAACGCATGCGTTTTTTCGCGGCAAAAAAATGCATTGCGGTCTATGTAAACGCATGCGTTTTTAAGCACATGCGTTTGTTTGCGTTAAAAACGCATGCGTTTTTATAAAAAAAAACAGAAAACACACTGAAAAGCCACCCACCACCATCAAGGTGATAAAGGGATCCAAACCCTAACCCTAACTCTACCCCTAACCTCACCCCTAACCGTTTAATGAACATTTTCTGACAGTCATAGTGCCACGTATTTAAGTGCCACGTATTTAAGTGCCACGTATTTCAGTGCCACGTATTTAAGTGCCACGTATTTAAGTGCCATGTATCACGTATTTCAGTGCCACGTGTTTCAGTGCCACGTATTTAAGTGCCACGTATCACGTATTTCAGTGCCACGTATCACGTGTTTCAGTGCCACATATTTTAGTGCCACGTATTTAAGTACCACGTATTTCAGTGCCATGTATTTCAGTGCCACGTATTTCAGTCACGTTTAGGGTTAGGGGTAGGGTTAGGGTTAGGGTATTCTTGTTTTTTCTTGTGTTTTCTTGTGTTTTTCTATAAAAAGGCATGCGTCTAAAAAACGCATGCGTTTTACCGCGTTTACATGCGTTTTTTCACGCATGCATGCAGATAAAAACGCAAGTGTGAAACAAGCCTTAGTGTGTGACAGCTGCCAATCATAAAAATCCGATATAAAAAACACTATAAAAGTAAATCAAACCCCCCTTCATCACCCCCTTAGTTAGGGAAAAATAATAAAATTAAAAAAATGTATTTATTTCCATTTTCCCATTAGGGCTAGGGTTAGGGTTAGGGCTAGGGTTAGGGTTGGGGCTAAAGTTAGGGTTAGGGTTAGGGTTAGGGCTAGGGTTGGAGGTAAAGTTAGGGTTAGGGTTGGGGCTAAAGTTAGGGTTGGGGCTAAAGTTAGGGTTAGGGTTTGGATTACATTTACGGTTTGGATTAGGGTTGGGATTAGAATTATGGGTGTGTCAGGGCTAGGGGTGTGGTTAGGGTTACCGTTGGGATTAGGGTTAGGGGTGTGTTTGGGTTAGGGTTTCAGGGTTAAGGTTAGGGTTAGGGTTAGGGTTAGGGTTAGAATTGGGGAGTTTCCACTGTCCAGGCACATCAGGGGCTCTCCAAACGCGACATGGCGTCCAATCTCAATTCCAGCCAATTCTGCATTGAAAAAGTAAAACAGTGCTCCTTCCCTTCCGAGCTCTCCCGTGCGCCCAAAAAGGGGTTTACCCCCACATATGGGTTATCAGCGTACTCGGGACAAATTGAACAACAACTTCTGGGGTCCAAGTTCTCTTGTTATCCTTGGGAAAATAAAAATTTGGGGGGGCTAAAAATCATTTTTGTGGGAAAAAAAATATGTTTTATTTTCACGGCTCTGCGTTATAAACTGTAGTGAAACACTTGGGGGTTCAAAGTTCTCACAACACATCTAGATAAGTTCCTTGGGAGGTCTAGTTTCCAATATGGGGTCACTTGTGGGGGGTTTGTACTGTTTGGGTACATCAGGGGCTCTGCAAATGCAACATGACGGCTGCTGACCAATCCATTTAAGTCTGCATTCCAAATGGCGCTCCTTCCCTTCCGAGCTCTGTCATGCGCCCAATCAGTGGTTCCCCCCCACATATTGGGTATCAGCATACTCAGGACAAATTGGAAAACAAATTTTGGGGTCCAATTTATTTTGTTACCCTTGTAAAAATACAAAGCTGGAGGCTAAAAAATCATTTTTGAGAAAAAAAAAATTATTTTCACGGCTCTGCGTTATAATCTGTAGTGAAACACTTGGGGGTTCAAAGCTCTCAAAACACATCTAGATAAGTTCCTTAGAGGGTCTACTTTCCAAAATGGTGTCACTTGTGGGGGGTTTAAATGTTTAGGCACATCAGGGGCTCTCCAAATGCAACATGGCGTCCCATCTCAATTCCAGTCAATTTTGCATTGAAAAGTCAAATGGCGCTCCTTCCCTTCCAAGCTCTGCCATGCGCCCAAACAATGGTTTACATCCACATATAGGGTATCAGCGTACTCAGGACAAATTGCACAACATTTTTTCGGGTCCAATTTCTTCTCTTACCCTTGGGAAAATAAAAAATTGGGGGCGAAAAGATTATTTTTGTGAAAAAATATGATTTTTTATTTTTACGGCTCTGCATTATAAACTTCTGTGAAGCACTTGGTGGGTCAAAGTGCTCACCACACATCTAGATAAGTTCCTTAGGGGGTCTACTTTCCAAAATGGTGTCACTTGTAGGGGGTTTCAGTGTTTAGGCACATCAGGGGCTCTCCAAACGCAACATGGCGTCCCATCTCAATTCCAGTCAATTTTGCATTGAAAAGTCAAATGGCGCTCCTTCCCTTCCAAGCTCTGCCATGCGCCCAAACAATGGTTTACACCCACATATGGGGTATCAGCGTACTCAGGACAAATTGTACAACAACTTTTGGGGTCCATTTTCTCCTGTTACCCTTGGTAAAATAAAACAAATTGGAGCTGAAATAAATTTTGTGTGAAAAAAAGTTAAATGTTCATTTTTATTTAAACATTCCAAAAATTCCTGTGAAACACCTGAAGGGTTAATAAACGTCTTGAATGTGGTTTTGAGCACCTTGAGGGGTGCAGTTTTTAGAATGGTGTCACACTTGGGTATTTTCTATCATATAGACCCCTCAAAATGACTTCAAATGAGATCTGGTCCCTAAAAAAAAAATGGTGTTGTAAAAATGAGAAATTTCTGGTCAAATTTTAACCCTTATAACTCCCTAACAAAAAAAATGTTGGTTCCAAAATTGTGCTGATGTAAAGTAGACATGTGGGAAATGTTACTTATTAAGTATTTTGCGTGACATATGTCTGTGATTTAAGGGCATAAAAATTCAAAGTTGGAAAATTGCGAAATTTTCAAAATTTTTGCCAAATTTCCATTTTTTTCACAAATAAACGCAAGTTATATAGAATAAATTTTACCACTATCATGAAGTACAATATGTCACGAGAAAACAGTGTCAGAATCGCCAAGATCCGTCGAAGCGTTCCAGAGTTATAGCCTCATAAAGGGACAGTGGTCAGAATTGTAAAAATTGGCCCGGTCATTAACGTGCAAACCACCCTCGGGGCTTAAGGGGTTAACATGTAACTTGGCCTGTTAGGATGTTTTGGAGTTAAATAGGTTTTTGTTCAGTGAATGTGACCTCTTAATGCTGCAAATTCCACAAATGAGCATTTTCAGTTCTTTAAAACATATCAAATGTCTAGAAATTCTACTGTGCCTAATAATTTGGAACAGTGCATTTTGAGGTTTTATTCATTTTGGAGATTATATTTTTATCATTGGGAGGTTTCTTCAATAAAATTCGATGTATACTCTAAAGGGTGATGACTTTTATTAGACTGACTGTCATTTGGACCGACCATTTAGGAAAATCCGAGAAAAATATAATTTGCATAATAATTTGGAACATAGTGTAAAGTGGCTGGATTGCTCCTCTGTCATATTTTATATATTAGATTCAGTATTTAAAAATGGCGCCAGAAAGAGCAGATTGAGCAGGCGCCAATTCCAGCTCCACCACCCTTCTGGGCCACAATCCTCATCACCGGATGCGTAACTTACAAAATGGCCCCTGAAGTGCGCTATATGCATGCGCCATTTCTGAGGGAGGATTCATATCCTGGCCTCCGGCCCGAAGAGACCCTGCGGCAATACTGGATAGGTACTGTATATACTCGAGTATAAGCCAGCCCGAGTATAAGCCAAGACCCCTAATTTTGCCACAAAAATCTGTGGAAACTTACTGACTCAAGTATAAGCCTAGGGTGGGAACTGCAGCAGCTACTGGTAAATTTCAAAAATAAAAATAGATACCAATAAAAGTGAAATTCACTGAGACATAAGTAGGTTAAATGTTTTTGAATATCCATATTGAATCAGGAGCCCCATATGTTGCTCCATACAAAATACACACCATTTAATTCTCCATAAAGTTCATGATGGACCCCATAAGATGCTCCATAAAGTTCATGATGGGCCCCATAAGATGCTCCATACAAAATACGCTCCATATAATGCTCCATAAAGTTAGTGCATGATGGGCCCCATAAGATGCTCCATGCAAAAATATGCCCAATATAATGCTGCATAAAGGTTAATAATGGCCCCATAAGATGCTCCATATTAAAATATGCCCCATATAATGCTGCACAAAGGTTACCAATGGCCCCATAAGATGCTCCATAGAATAATATGCCCCAGAAGCTGCTCCATAAAGGTTGATGGCCCTATAAGATGCTCCATAGCATAATATGCCCCACATGCTGTTCCATAAAGGTTGGTGGCCCCATAAGATGCTCCATAGCATAATATGCCCCATATGCTGCTCCATAAAGGTTGATGGCCCTATAAGATGCTCCATAGCATAATATTCCCCACATGCTGCTCCATAAAGGTTGGTGGCCCCATAAGATGCTCCATAGCATAATATGCCCCACATGCTGGTCCATAAAGGTTGATGGCCCCATAAGATGCTCCATAGAATATTATGCCTCACATGCTGCTTCAAAAAGGTTGATGGCCCCATAAGATGTTCCATAGAATAATATGCCCCACATGCTGCTCCATAAAGGTTGATGGCCCCATAAGATGTTCCATAGCATGATATGCCCCATATGCTGCTCCATAAAGGTTGATGGCCCCATAAGACGCTCCATAGCATATTATGCCCCATATGCTGCTCCATAAAGGTTGATGGCCCCCATAACATGCTCCATTACTTAATATGCCCCATATGCTAATCCATAAAAGGTGATTGCCCCATATGATGCTCCATAGCATAATATGCCTTGTATGCTGCACCATAAAGGTTGATGGCCCCCATAGCACGCTCCATAGCATAATATGCCCCGTGTGCTGCTCCATAAAGGTTGATGGCCCCATAAGATGCTCCAGAGGATAATATGCCCCATATAATGCTCCATAAAGACTGATGGCCCCATAAGATGCTTCATAGTATAATATGCCCCGTATGCTGCTCCATAAAGGTTGATGGCCCCATAATATGCCCCATATGCTAATCCATAAAAGGTGATTGCCGCATATGATGCTCCATAGCATAATATGCCCCGTGTGCTGCTCCATAAAGGTTGATGGCCTCATAAGATGTTCCACAGCATAATATGCCCCGTATGCTGCTCTGTTGTGAATTCCGTTCTTGGGCTCCCTCCGGTGGTTGTAAATGGCACTTTTGTGAATTCTGCCCTTGGGCTCCCTCCGGTGGTTTTAAGTGGAACTGCTGCTCCTTGGATTTAGCTTAGCAGCTGCTTCCACTGATCGTCTCTCCTGCTCTGCTATTTAGCCTGGCTCTGATCTTCAGCCAGTGCCAGCTGTCAATGTTTTTGGTTGGATTCAGATCTCTCCTTGGATTTCCTTGATAGTCGGTCCTGTTCAGCAAAGATAAGTCCTTGCATGTTCATTTTTTGTCCTCTTGCTGTGGACTTAATCATTCAGCTCATTTTATGTTTGCTCTAGTCCAGCTTGTCCAGCTTGTCAGTATTCAATATTCAGTTAAGCTGGAAGCTCTGGGGAAGCAGATTTGCCCTCCACACCGTTAGTCAGGTGTGGAGATTTTTTGTAAACTCTGTGATGGATTTTTTTTAGCTTTTATTACTGACCGCACAGTATCCTTTTCTATTCTGTCTTTCTAGTTAGAAGTGGCCTCCTTTGCTAAATCCTGTTTCATTCTGTGTATGTCATTTCCCTCTCCACTCACAGTCCATACTTGTGGGGGGCTGTCTGTCCTTTGGGAATTTTCTCTGAGGCAAGATAGCTTTACTTCTTTAGTGGTAGTCAGTAGGGTTGAGCGACTTTCATTTTTTTAAGATCGAGTAGGGTTTTGGGAAACCCGATTTTGTCCAGAGTCGAGTCGAGTGCAGTCGGCCGATTATCGCTAAAAGTCGGGGATCGACCGAAACACGAAACCCAATGCAAGTCAATGGGGAAGCATAGTCGGCAGTGAGTGGAGGCCAGGAAAACACCTACAGTGCCCATTTTAATGCCAAAAACATCCATTCTTGTTTCTGAAGCTTGCCAATCTTAATTAACTGTATAATAATAGTTGGGCATAGGGAATTGGGGGAAAGTTGTGGGGGGAGTAGGGCTGGCTCAAGTTTTTCGTGGGCCCAGGAAATGCGGACTACGTCACGGCGGTGTTGCAGGGAAAGGTAAGTATTTAAAAGTTGCAAGTGCTGTGATCCTGAGCAAGCAGGGGGGGCCCACTCGTTCGCATTGCCACTGGCACAGGGCCCCTCAAAGTACGGCGGTGTGTTTGCATGGCGGGGGCGCCTCCCACCAGCAGCGACACTTTTGCGTACTCTGAGGGGCCCTGTGCCAGTGACGTCGCCAACGAGTATGCCCCCCCACCTGATGAAGGAACCTGCACTTTCATCTGCACCTTCCTCTTTGTCCCTGTGTAAGGTGGTATAACATGCGGGAAGGGGAACCTTACTTTCAGCAGGGACAGATTCTGGCTGTGTAGAGTACAAGGGGAATGTAGTGGTCTAGGTCAATGTACCAGCAGACTCATTTAGCAGTGGCTGGGCAATGGGCAGGATGAGGAGGAAACAGATATAGGGCCAAAGAATAAAGTAGGCTACATGCAGTTCAAAATTGGTAACAGGACTAAACAGGCGGCATTGCTTTGTTCAGTGGAGTAGCAAACCCAAGAGCAGCAGACACTGTTTCAAGGGCCTAACCACACTAGTAGGCCAAATGCAGTTTAATATCTGATAGTATAGGGCGAAAGCCAGAATGTGGAAGCTCAGCTTTGTTCAGTTGAGGACAACACCAGGGAGGGGCAGACACCTTTAGTAGGCCGGAAAAGCCTATTGCATTTTTTAAAATGGTAATTTGGAGCAGAAGGTTGAAGCTCAGCTTTATTTAGTTGAGGGCAACACCAGGGAGGGGCAGAAGCCGTTAGTAGGCCCTAACCACCATTTTTTTTTTTTTTAAAACCACTTAATGAGAGCCGGAAGGTTGAAGCTCAGCTTTATTTAGTTGAGGACAACACCAGGGAGGGGCAGAAGCCGTTAGTAGGCCCTAACCACCATTTTTTTTTTAAAACCACATAATGAGAGCCGGAAGGTTGAAGCTCAGCTTTATTTAGTTGAGGACAACACCAGGGAGGGGCAGAAGCCGTTAGTAGGCCCTAACCACCATTTTTTTTTTAAAACCACTTAATGAGAGCCGGAAGGTTGAAGCTCAGCTTTATTTAGTTGAGGACAACACCAGGGAGGGGCAGAAGCCGTTAGTAGGCCCTAACCACCATTTTTTTTTTAAAACCACTTAATGAGAGCCGGAAGGTTGAAGCTCAGCTTTATTTAGTTGAGGACAACACCAGGGAGGGGCAGAAGCCGTTAGTAGGCCCTAACCACCATTTTTTTTTTTTAAACCACATAATGAGAGCCGGAAGGTTGAAGCTCAGCTTTATTTAGTTGAGGACAACACCAGGGAGGGGCAGAAGCCGTTAGTAGGCCCTAACCACCAATTTTTTTTTTTTTAAAACCACTTAATGAGAGCCGGAAGGTTGAAGCTCAGCTTTATTTAGTTGAGGACAACACCAGGGAGGGGCAGAAGCCGTTAGTAGGCCCTAACCACCATTTTTTTTTAAAAACCACTTAATGAGAGCCGGAAGGTTGAAGCTCAGCTTTATTTAGTTGAGGACAACACCAGGGAGGGGCAGAAGCCGTTAGTAGGCCCTAACCACCATTTTTTTTTTTAAAACCACATAATGAGAGCCGGAAGGTTGAAGCTCAGCTTTATTTAGTTGAGGACAACACCAGGGAGGGGCAGAAGCCGTTAGTAGGCCCTAACCACCATTTTTTTTTTTTTTAAAACCACTTAATGAGAGCCGGAAGGTTGAAGCTCAGCTTTATTTAGTTGAGGACAACACCAGGGAGGGGCAGAAGCCGTTAGTAGGCCCTAACCACCATTTTTTTTTTTTAAACCACATAATGAGAGCCGGAAGGTTGAAGCTCAGCTTTATTTAGTTGAGGACAACACCAGGGAGGGGCAGAAGCCGTTAGTAGGCCCTAACCACCATTTTTTTTTTAAAACCACTTAATGAGAGCCGGAAGGTTGAAGCTCAGCTTTATTTAGTTGAGGACAACACCAGGGAGGGGCAGAAGCCGTTAGTAGGCCCTAACCACCATTTTTTTTTTAAAACCACATAATGAGAGCCGGAAGGTTGAAGCTCAGCTTTATTTAGTTGAGGACAACACCAGGGAGGGGCAGAAGCCGTTAGTAGGCCCTAACCACCATTTTTTTTTTAAAACCACTTAATGAGAGCCGGAAGGTTGAAGCTCAGCTTTATTTAGTTGAGGACAACACCAGGGAGGGGCAGAAGCCGTTAGTAGGCCCTAACCACCATTTTTTTTTTAAAACCACTTAATGAGAGCCGGAAGGTTGAAGCTCAGCTTTATTTAGTTGAGGACAACACCAGGGAGGGGCAGAAGCCGTTAGTAGGCCCTAACCACCATTTTTTTTTTTTTTAAAACCACATAATGAGAGCCGGAAGGTTGAAGCTCAGCTTTATTTAGTTGAGGACAACACCAGGGAGGGGCAGAAGCCGTTAGTAGGCCCTAACCACCATTTTTTTTTTAAAACCACTTAATGAGAGCCGGAAGGTTGAAGCTCAGCTTTATTTAGTTGAGGACAACACCAGGGAGGGGCAGAAGCCGTTAGTAGGCCCTAACCACCATTTTTTTTTTTTTTAAAACCACTTAATGAGAGCCGGAAGGTTGAAGCTCAGCTTTATTTAGTTGAGGACAACACCAGGGAGGGGCAGAAGCCGTTAGTAGGCCCTAACCAAAGTTGAAGGCCAAATGCAGTTTAATTTCTGATACTATAGGCCGAAAGCCAGAAGGTGGAAGTTCCGATTTAGACAGTGGAGGACAATTTGAATTAGGGACTGCAGACAGACTTAGTAGGCTGTCCCCTGTGGACCATGCATCCACCACATTAACCCATTGCGCCGTAATGGACACGTAATCTTCCGTGGCCATGCCTACAGGTCCATGCGTCTGTTGTCAGGTGCACCTTTGTACTCACAGATTGCCAGAGTGCATGGACAATGCGGTCTTCTACATGCTGGTGGAGGGTTGGGATGGCTTTTCTCGCAAAAGAAGTGTCGACTGGTTAGCTTGTAGCGTGGTACAGCGTAGTCCATCATGGCCTTATTAATAGTAAATAAAATATATAACTAGGCTCTATGAACTTTTAAATAGGTTCCAGGGGTACACGGGCAGCATTGGTGTGGTCAGTGGAGGAGTATTGCAAGTAGGGGCTGCAGACAGGCTATCAAAGGCCTAAAATAACAAACAGTAGGCAGTCATGGCAGTTTTACATCGGTTACATGGATACACAGGCAGGCACTCCAGGCAGCATTGTGCTCAGTGGAGGAGTATTGCAAGTAGGGGCCGCAGACAGGCTATCAAAGGCCTAAAATAACAAACAGTAGGCAGTCATGGCAGTTTTACATCGGTTACATGGATACACAGGCAGGCACTCCAGGCAGCATTGTGGTCAGTGGAGGAGTATTGCAAGTAGGGGCCGCAGACAGGCTATCAAAGGCCTAAAATAACAAACAGTAGGCAGTCATGGCAGTTTTACATCGGTTACATGGATACACAGGCAGCTAGGTGGTGAGTGGAGGAGTATTTAAAGTAAGGACCGCAGACAGGCTATCAAAGGCCTAACATAACAAACAATAGGCTCATGGCAGTTTTACAGCGGTTACATGGATACACGGGCAGGCAGCTTGGTGGTGAGTGGAGGAGTATTTAAAGTATGGACCGCAGACAGGCTTCGAAGGCCTAACACAATAAAATGGGCTGGCTGTAGGCACTTTAAAATTGGTTCCAGGGGTACACGGGCAGCAGTGGTCTGGTCAGTGGAGGACTAGTGGAAGGAGGGAGCGCAGAAAGGCTTCAAAGGCCTAAAATAACAAACAATAGGCTCATGGCAGTTTTACAGCGGTTACATGGATACACGGGCAGGCAGCTTGGTGGTCAGTGGAGGAGTAGGGACCGCAGACAGGCTATCAAAGGCCTAAAATAACAAACAATAGGCTCATGGCAGTTTTACAGCGGTTACATGGATACACGGGCAGGCAGCTTGGTGCTGAGTGGAGGAGTATTTAAAGTATGGACCGCAGACAGGCTTCGAAGGCCTAACACAATAAAATGGGCTGGCTGTAGGCACTTTAAAATTGGTTCCAGGGGTACACGGGCAGCAGTGGTCTGGTCAGTGGAGGCCTAGTGGAAGGAGGGACCGCAGACAGGCTTCGAAGGCCTAACACAATAAAATGGGCTGGCTGTAGGCACTTTAAAATTGGTTCCAGGGGTACACGGGCAGCAGTGGTCTGGTCAGTGGAGGACTAGTGGAAGTATGGACCGCAGACAGGCTTCGAAGGCCTAACACAATAAAATGGGCTGGCTGTAGGCACTTTAAAATTGGTTCCAGGGGTACACGGGCAGCAGTGGTCTGGTCAGTGGAGGCCTAGTGGAAGTATGGACCGCAGACAGGCTTCGAAGGCCTAACACAATAAAATGGGCTGGCTGTAGGCACTTTAAAATTGGTTCCAGGGGTACACGGGCAGCAGTGGTCTGGTCAGTGGAGGCCTAGTGGAAGTATGGACCGCAGACAGGCTTCGAAGGCCTAACACAATAAAATGGGCTGGCTGTAGGCACTTTAAAATTGGTTCCAGGGGTACACGGGCAGCAGTGGTCTGGTCAGTGGAGGCCTAGTGGAAGGAGGGACCGCAGACAGGCTTCGAAGGCCTAACACAATAAAATGGGCTGGCTGTAGGCACTTTAAAATTGGTTCCAGGGGTACACGGGCAGCAGTGGTCTGGTCAGTGGAGGACTAGTGGAAGGAGGGAGCGCAGAAAGGCTTCAAAGGCCTAAAATAACAAACAATAGGCTCATGGCAGTTTTACAGCGGTTACATGGATACACGGGCAGGCAGCTTGGTGGTCAGTGGAGGAGTAGGGACCGCAGACAGGCTATCAAAGGCCTAAAATAACAAACAATAGGCTCATGGCAGTTTTACAGCGGTTACATGGATACACGGGCAGGCAGCTTGGTGCTGAGTGGAGGAGTATTTAAAGTATGGACCGCAGACAGGCTTCGAAGGCCTAACACAATAAAATGGGCTGGCTGTAGGCACTTTAAAATTGGTTCCAGGGGTACACGGGCAGCAGTGGTCTGGTCAGTGGAGGCCTAGTGGAAGGAGGGACCGCAGACAGGCTTCGAAGGCCTAACACAATAAAATGGGCTGGCTGTAGGCACTTTAAAATTGGTTCCAGGGGTACACGGGCAGCAGTGGTCTGGTCAGTGGAGGACTAGTGGAAGGAGGGAGCGCAGAAAGGCTTCAAAGGCCTAAAATAACAAACAATAGGCTCATGGCAGTTTTACAGCGGTTACATGGATACACGGGCAGGCAGCTTGGTGGTCAGTGGAGGAGTAGGGACCGCAGACAGGCTATCAAAGGCCTAAAATAACAAACAATAGGCTCATGGCAGTTTTACAGCGGTTACATGGATACACGGGCAGGCAGCTTGGTGCTGAGTGGAGGAGTAGTGCAAGGAGTGTCTGTCCCAGTACTCCCAAAATATAAATAGATGTTAATGTCTCGCAAAACAACCAAAACAAAAAAAAAGATGGCATACTTAGGTACAGGGGTGGGCTCATCTGCTGTGTTTCTGACATAGTAATTTGGCAGTAACTATTTAATGGTGCCAATATAGGACACAGACACAGACTACTTTAAGTTGCATCATAGATGTCTACAAATTTGTATTGTCAGTGCCAGACATTGAATGATGTCAGCGAATAGACTAAAGATTGGTGGAGCTGTGCGACATAATTTTGCACGTAGTAGAGCCCAGTTTGAGCTGGGGTAGGGGGGAACTCTCTTGAGGCCGGCGGGACCGCCCCAGGGCCACTCATGTTACAACGGTGTGTCTGACGTTGGGTGCGCACCACCACCGCCAGAGACACTACATTGTACTATGAGGGACCCAGTAGCAATGCCGTCAACCAAAAGCGAGCACACCCACCTCTTCAGACAAACAGCAGTCTCACGGGTGCTTGCGCCAAGTCGCGATACCACGGCCCCGTGTGGGGAGTTTGGCCATTTAGGGAGGTGTAAACATGTCGTATGCTGTACAATCTGCAGCAGCAAATTAGACATTAGAAAAGTAATTCACAGGCAAGAGCTTTTCATAGGAAAGCTAGGTGTCGGCCGGGCAAGGTGGGGCAAAAGATTTTGAAATCCAGTTGTGGTTCATTTTAATGAATGTTAGATCGTCAACATTTTGGGTAGCCAGACGAGTCCTTTTTTCGGTTAATATTGACCCTGCAGCACTGAATACTCTTTCTGATAGGACACTTGCTGCCGGGCAAGCAAGCTCCTGCAATGCATATTCTGCCAATTCTGGCCAGGTGTCTAATTTGGAGGCCCAGTAATCAAATGGGAATGACGGTTGAGGGAGAACATCGATAAGGGATGAAAAATAGTTAGTAACCATACTGGACAAATGTTGTCTCCTGTCACTTTCAATTGATGCAGCAGTACCTGTCCTGTCTGCGGTCATAGCAAAATCACTCCACAACCTGGTCAGAAAACCCCTCTGTCCAACGCCACTTCTGATGTGTGCACCCCTAACACTCCTAGTCTGCTGCCCCCTGGAGCTCGTGTGAGAACGATCACGTGCGCTGTGTGCTGGGAATGCCTGAAGCAAACGGTCAACAAGAGTTGATTGTTTGGTTGCTAATATTAGTTCCAAGTTCTCATGTGGCATAATATTTTGCAATTTGCCTTTATAGCGTGGATCAAGGAGGCAGGCCAACCAGTAATCGTCATCGTTCATCATTTTCGTAATGCGTGTGTCCCTTTGTAGGATACGTAAGGCATAATCCGCCATGTGGGCCAAAGTTCCACTTGTCAAATCTCCGGTTGTGATTGGTTGAGGGGCAGTTGCAGGCAAATCTACGTCACTTGTGTCCCTCAAAAAACCAGAACCCGGCCGTGACACGCAACCAATTTCCTGTGCCCCCGTGAAAGTTTCCGCATTAAAAATATACTCATCCCCATCATCCTCCTCGTCCTCCACCTCCTCTTCGCCCGCTACCTCGTCCTGTACACTGCCCTGACCAGACAATGGCTGACTGTCATCAAGGCTTCCCTCTTCCTCTGGTGCAGACGCCTGCTCCTTTATGTGCGTCAAACTTTGCATCAGCAGACGCATTAGGGGGATGCTCATGCTTATTACGGCGTTGTCTGCACTAACCAGCCGTGTGCATTCCTCAAAACACTGAAGGACTTGACACATGTCTTGTATCTTCGACCACTGCACACCTGACAACTCCATGTCTGCCATCCTACTGCCTGCCCGTGTATCCTCCCACAAATAAATAACAGCACGCCTCTGTTCGCACAGTCTCTGAAGCATGTGCAGTGTTGAGTTCCACCTTGTTGCAACGTCTATGATTAGGCGATGCTGGGGAAGGTTCAAAGACCGCTGATAGGTCTGCATACGGCTGGCGTGTACAGGCGAACGTCGGATATGTGAGCAAAGTGCACGCACTTTGAGGAGCAGGTCGGAGAACCCAGGATAAGTTTTCAATAAGCACTGCACCACCAGGTTTAAGGTGTGAGCCAGGCAAGGAATGTGTTTCAGTTGGGAAAGGGAGATGGCAGCCATGAAATTCCTTCCGTTATCACTCACTACCTTGCCTGCCTCAAGATCTACTGTGCCCAGCCACGACTGCGTTTCTTGTTGCAAGAACTCGGACAGAACTTCCGCGGTGTGTCTGTTGTCGCCCAAACACTTCATAGCCAATACAGCCTGCTGACGCTTGGCAGTAGCTGGCCCATAATGGGACAACTGGTGTGCAACAGTGTCATCTGCCGATGGAGTGGTTGGCCGACTGCGTTCTGTGGAAGAGCTGTAGCTTCTGCAGGAGGACGAGGAGGAGGAGGAGGGGGTGCGAACGCCTACAGCCAACTGTTTCCTAGACCGTGGGCTAGGCACAACTGTCCCTAAATTGATGTCGCCTGTGGACCCTGCATCCACCACATTCACCCAGTGTGCCGTGATGGACACATAACGTCCCTGGCCATGCCTACTGGTCCATGCATCTGTAGTCAGGTGCACCTTTGTACTCACAGATTGCCTGAGTGCATGGACGATGCGCTGTTTAACATGCTGGTGCAGGGCTGGGATGGCTTTTCTGGAAAAAAAGTGTCGACTGGGTAGCTCGTATCGTGGTTCAGCGTACTCCATCAGGGCTTTGAAAGCTTCGCTTTCAACTAACCGGTAGGGCATCATCTCTAACGAGATTAGTCTAGCTATGTGGGCGTTAAAACCCTGTGTACGCGGATGCGAGGATAAGTACTTCCTTTTTCTAACCAGAGTCTCATGTAGGGTGAGCTGGACTGGAGAGCTGTAGATCGTGGAACTTTCGGGTGTGCCGGTGGACATGGCAGACTGAGAGACGGTTGGAGACGGTATTGTTTCCGCCGGTGCCCTACATGCAATATTTCCTCCTACAAAACTGGTGATTCCCTGACCCTGACTGCTTTTGGCTGGCAAAGAAACCTGCACAGATACTGCCGGTGGTGCGGAAAATGGTGGCCTTACAGTGACGGAAGGGATGTTGCGTTGCTGACTAGCTTCATTGGCCGAGGGTGCTACAACCTTGAGGGACGTTTGGTAGTTAGTCCAGGCTTGAGAATGCATGGTGGTTAAGTGTCTATGCATGCAACTAGTATTTAGACTTTTCAGATTCTGACCTCTGCTTAAGCTAGTTGAACATTTTTGACAGATGACTTTGCGCTGATCAGTTGGATGTTGTTTAAAAAAATGCCAGACTGCACTCTTCCTAGACTCTGATCCCTTTTCAGGGATTGCAGACTGAGCTTTAACCGGATGGCAACGCTGTGCTCCAACAGGTTTTGGCTTTGACACGCGTTTTGGTCCAGATACGGGCCCGGCAGATGGAACCTGTTGCGATGTTGATGCCTGCTGCGGCCCCTCCTCCACCTCCGCTTCTGAACTACTGCCGCCTGCACCCTGTTCCCCCAATGGCTGCCAATCGGGGTCAATAACTGGGTCATCTATTACCTCCTCTTCGAGCTCGTGTGCAACTTCGTCTGTGTCACTGTGTCGGTCGGTGGTATAGCGTTCGTGGCGGGGCAACATAGTCTCATCAGGGTCTGATTGTGGATCTGTACCCTGAGAGGGCAATGTGGTGGTCTGAGTCAAAGGAGCAGCATAGTACTCTGGCTGTGGCTGTGCATCAGTGCACTCCATGTCAGAATATACTTGTAATGGGCATGGCCTGTTAAATGTTTCACTTTCTAAGCCAGGGACGGTATGTGTAAAGAGCTCCATGGAGTGACCCGTTGTGTCGCCTGCTGCATCCTTCTCTCTTGTTGTAGTTTTTGCTGAGGAGGACAAGGAAGCGACTTGTCCCTGACCGTGAACATCCACAAGCGACGCGCTGCTTTTACATTTACCAGTTTCGGAAGAGGAGGCAAAAGAGCTAGAGGCTGAGTCTGCAATGTAAGCCAAAACTTGCTGTTGCTGCTCCGCCTTTAAAAGCGGTTTTCCTACTCCCAGAAAAGAGAGCGTTCGAGGCCTTGTGTAGCCTGACGACGAAACTGGCTCCACAGCTCCAGACTTAGGTGGAATATTTTTATCCCCACGACCACCTGATGCTCCACTACCACTACCATCATTACCAGCTGACAATGAACGCCCACGACGACCTCTTGCACCAGACTTCCTCATTGTTTTAAAATCTTAACCAAAGTAACTTTATTTGTTGCTATCAAACAACTTACACGGTGAGCTATAACTTCAGTATGATTTCAATATCCCTTAACAGGTTGGTGAGACCACAAGGAAAATCAGGCACAATGTTACACACTCTGTTTTCTGTGGCACAAAATCACAGAGATGACACACACGCAGGACTGTCACTCAAGCACTAATGTCAATATTAATCTCCCACCTAATTTATTTATTTTTTTTTCTCAGGGAGACTTTAGAAACCAAATAATATTAAAAAAAAAAAAAAAAAAGGCTTTCTATGGCCCACAATTAGAGAGAGAGAGGTGGCACAACCAGGAGTCAAGACTGGCGCACAAGCTGAAAGGGCAATATTACTCTCCCACTGTTTTTTATGTTTTTTTTGTTTTTTTCAGGGAGACTTTAGAAACCAAATAATATTAAAAAAACCAAAAAAAAAAAAGGCTTTCTATGGCCCACTGAATGAGAGGGAGAGAGGTGGCACACCCAGGAGTCAAGACTGGCACACAAGCTGAAAGGGCAATATTACTCTCCCACTGTTTTTTTAGGTTTTTTTTTTTTTTTCAGGGAGAATTAGAAACCAAATAATATTAAAAAAAAAAAAAATAGGCTTTCTATGGCCCACTGAATGAAAGGGAGAGAGGTGGCACACCCAGGAGTCAAGACTGGCACACAAGCTGAAAGGGCAATATTACTCTCCCACTGTTTTTTTATGTATTTTTTGTTTTTTCAGGGAGACTTTAGAAACCCAATAATATTTAAAAAAAAAAATAAATAGGCTTTCTATGGCCCACTGAATGAGAGGGAGAGAGGTGGCACACCCAGGAGTCAAGACTGGCACACAAGCTGAAAGGGCAATATTACTCTCCCACTGTTTTTTTAGGTTTTTTTTTTTTTTCAGGGAGACTTTAGAAACCAAATAATATTAAAAAAAAAAAAAAAAAAAAAAAATAGGCTTGCTATAGCCCACTGAATGAGAGATAGCACACACAGCAGTGGCACACAAGCCCTTACTGAGGCCAATATTTTTCTCCCACTGATTGATGTAGTGTTTTTGTGTTGAGGTAGAATTTAGAACACAAATCACGGAAAAAATAAATAGGCTTTCTATGGCCCACTGAATGAAAGGGAGAGAGGTGGCACACCCAGGAGTCAAGACTGGCACACAAGCTGAAAGGGCAATATTACTCTCCCACTGTTTTTTTATGTATTTTTTGTTTTTTCAGGGAGACTTTAGAAACCCAATAATATTTAAAAAAAAAAATAAATAGGCTTTCTATGGCCCACTGAATGAGAGGGAGAGAGGTGGCACACCCAGGAGTCAAGACTGGCACACAAGCTGAAAGGGCAATATTACTCTCCCACTGTTTTTTTAGGTTTTTTTTTTTTTTTCAGGGAGAATTAGAAACCAAATAATATTAAAAAAAAAAAAAATAGGCTTTCTATGGCCCACTGAATGAAAGGGAGAGAGGTGGCACACCCAGGAGTCAAGACTGGCACACAAGCTGAAAGGGCAATATTACTCTCCCACTGTTTTTTTATGTATTTTTTGTTTTTTCAGGGAGACTTTAGAAACCCAATAATATTTAAAAAAAAAAATAAATAGGCTTTCTATGGCCCACTGAATGAGAGGGAGAGAGGTGGCACACCCAGGAGTCAAGACTGGCACACAAGCTGAAAGGGCAATATTACTCTCCCACTGTTTTTTTAGGTTTTTTTTTTTTTTCAGGGAGACTTTAGAAACCAAATAATATTAAAAAAAAAAAAAAAAAAAAAAAAATAGGCTTGCTATAGCCCACTGAATGAGAGATAGCACACACAGCAGTGGCACACAAGCCCTTACTGAGGCCAATATTTTTCTCCCACTGATTGATGTAGTGTTTTTGTGTTGAGGTAGAATTTAGAACACAAATCACGGAAAAAATAAATAGGCTTTCTATGGCCCACTGAATGAAAGGGAGAGAGGTGGCACACCCAGGAGTCAAGACTGGCACACAAGCTGAAAGGGCAATATTACTCTCCCACTGTTTTTTTATGTATTTTTTGTTTTTTCAGGGAGACTTTAGAAACCCAATAATATTTAAAAAAAAAAATAAATAGGCTTTCTATGGCCCACTGAATGAGAGGGAGAGAGGTGGCACACCCAGGAGTCAAGACTGGCACACAAGCTGAAAGGGCAATATTACTCTCCCACTGTTTTTTTAGGTTTTTTTTTTTTTTCAGGGAGACTTTTGAAACCAAATAATATTAAAAAAAAAAAAAAAAAAAAATATAGGCTTGCTATAGCCCACTGAATGAGAGATAGCGCACACACAGCAGTGGCACACAAGCCCTGACTGAGGCCAATATTTTTCTCCCACTGATTGATGTAGTGTTTCTGTGTTGAGGTAGATTTTAGAACACAAATCACGGAAAAAATAAATAGGCTTTCTATGGCCCACTCAGTGAGAGATGGCACACACAGGGATGGCACTGTAGCAGAAATGCCAATCTTAATCTCCCACAAAAAAAAAACAAAAAAAAAAAAAAAACTGTCCTACAATTACTATCTCCCTGCAGTAATGTAAGCCAGGTATGGCAGGCAGCAATAGGAGTGGACTGATGCACAAATTAAATAAAAAGTGTGGACAAACAAAAAAGATAGCTGTGCAGAAAGGAAGGAACAAGAGGATATGTGCTTTGAAAAAAGCAGTTGGTTTCCACAGTGGCGTACACACAGCAATACAGCTATCACGGAGCCTTCTAGGGCAGCCCAATGAGCTACAGCGCTGAGGGGAAAAAAAAAAAAAAATAGCTTCCACTGTTCCTGCACACCGAAGGTGGTGTTGGACAGTGGAAATCGCTGCAGCACAAGCGGTTTGGTGGTTAGTGGACCCTGCCTAACGCTCTCCCTGCTTCTGATGAAGCGGCAGCAACCTGTCCCTAAGCTCAGATCAGCAGCAGTAAGATGGCGGTCGGCGGGAACGCCCCTTTATAGCCCCTGTGACGCCGCAGACAGCAAGCCAATCACTGCAATGCCCTTCTCTAAGATGGTGGGGACCAGGATCTATGTCATCACGCTGCCCACACTCTGCGTTCACCTTCATTGGCTGAGAAATGGCGCTTTTCGCGTCATTGAAACGCGACTTTGGCGCGAAAGTCGCGTACCGCATGGCCGACAAGCACAGGGGTCGGATCGGGTTTCATGAGACGCCGACTTAGCCAAAAGTCGGCGACTTTTGAAAATGATCGACCCGTTTCGCTCAACCCTAGTAGTCAGTTCTCCGGCTGTGACGAGATGTCTAGGGAGTGACAGGAACATTCCACGGCTACTTCTAGTGTTGTGTTAGGTTCAGGAACTGTGGTCAGTAAAGATAACATCTCCTCAGAGCTCGTCCCATGTTGCTCCTTAACCACCAGGTCATAACAGTACAGCTGGCCAGCAATGTATTGAATGCATCTCAAAAGAGGGAAAAAAAAGTTCTGAGCCATTTTTTTTCTCTGCTGCCTGTTTTGTCTTTTTTTCCCCTTAATCTCTGGGTGGTTCAGAATTTTGGTGCTGACATGGATGTTCAGGGTTTGTTCTCTCATGTGGATCAACTTGCTGCAAGGGTACAGAGTATCCAAGATTATGTTGTTCAGACTCTGGTTTTGGAGCCTAGAATTCCTACTCCTGATTTGTTTTTTGGGGATAGATCTAAGTTCTTGAACTTTAAAAATAACTGCAGATTGTTTTTTGCTTTGAGACCCCGTTCCTCTGAGGACCCCATTCAGCAGGTGAAAATTGTCATCTCTCTGCTGCGTGGAGACCCTCAGGATTGGGCATTCTCCCTTGAGTCAGCGGATCCGGCATTACTTAATGTAGACGCATTTTTTCAAGCGCTCGGATTACTGTATGATGAACCTAATTCTGTGGATCAGGCAGAAAAAACCTTGTTAGCCCTGTGTCAGGGTCAGGAAGCGGCAGAAGTATACTGCCAGAAATTTAGAAAATGGTCTGTGCTCACTAAATGGAATGAAGATGCTCTGGCTGCAATTTTCAGAAAGGGTCTTTCTGAAGCCCTTAAAGATGTTATGGTGGGGTTCCCCACGCCTGTTGGTTTGAACGAATCTATGTCTCTAGCCATTCAGATTGATCGGCGCCTGCGCGAGCGCAGGGTTGCGCACCATATGGCAGTGTCCTCTGAGCAGAGTCCTGAGCCTATGCAATGTGATAGGATTTGGACTAGAGCAGAACAGCAGGAATTCAGACGTCAGAATAGGCTGTGTTTTTACTGTGGTGATTCTGCTCATGCTATTTCTGATTGCCCTAAGCGTACTAAGAGGGTCGCTAGGTCTGTTACCATTAGTACTGTGCAGCCTAAATTTCTCTTGTCTGTTACCCTGATTTGCTCATTATCGTCCTTTTCTGTCATGGCATTTGTGGATTCAGGCGCTGCCCTGAATTTAATGGACTTAGAGTTCGCCAGATGCTGTGGTTTTTTCCTTACAGCCTTTGCAGAGCCCTATTCCCTTAAGGGGCATTGATGCTACACCATTAGCCAAGAATAAACCTCAGTACTGGACTCAGCTGACCATGTGCATGGCTCCAGCACATCAGGAAGATTGTCGTTTTCTGGTGTTGCATAATTTGCATGATGTGGTTGTACTGGGTTTTCCATGGTTACAGGTACATAATCCAGTGCTGGATTGGAAATCCATGTCTGTGACTAGTTGGGGTTGTCAAGGGGTACATAGTGACGTTCCTTTGATGTCAATCTCCTCTCCCCCCTCTTCTGAAGTTCCTGAGTTTTTGTCGGATTTCCAGGATATATTTGATGAGCCCAAGTCCAGTTCCCTTCCTCCTCATAGGGACTGTGATTGTGCTATTAACTTGTTTCCTGGCTGTAAGTTCCCTAAGGGCCGACTTTTCAATCTGTCTGTGCCAGAGCATGCCGCCATGCGGAGTTATATTAAGGAGTCTTTGGAGAAGGGACATATTCGGCCCTCTTCGTCACCGTTGGGAGCGGGATTCTTCTTTGTTGCCAAGAAGGATGGCTCCTTGAGACCCTGTATTGATTATCGCCTTCTTAATAAGATCACGGTCAAATTCCAATACCCTTTACCTTTGCTTTCTGATTTGTTTGGTCGGATTAAGGGGGCTAGTTGGTTTACTAAGATTGACCTTCGAGGGGCGTATAATCTTGTTCGTATTAAACAGGGTGATGAATGGAAAACTGCATTTAATACGCCCGAAGGCCATTTTGAATACCTTGTGATGCCATTCGGGCTCTCTAATGCCCCATCTGTGTTTCAGTCCTTCATGCATGATATCTTCCGGAATTATCTTGATAAATTCATGATTGTATATTTGGATGATATCTTGATTTTTTCCGACGATTGGGAGTCTCATGTGAAACAGGTCAGGATGGTATTTCAGATCCTTCGTGCTAACACTTTATTTGTGAAGGGGTCTAAATGCCTATTTGGAGCTCAGAAGGTTTCTTTTTTGGGTTTTATTTTTTCTCCCTCGGCTATAGAAATGGATCCTGTTAAGGTCCAAGCCATTAATGATTGGATTCAACCCACTTCTGTGAAGAGTCTTCAGAAATTTTTGGGCTTTGCTAATTTTTATCGCCGTTTCATTGCCAACTTTTCCAGTGTGGTTAAGCCCCTGACCGATTTGACGAAGAAAGGCACTGATGTGATGAATTGGTCCTCTGCGGCTGTTGAGGCCTTTCAGGAGCTTAAACGTCGATTTACTTCTGCCCCTGTGTTGCGTCAGCCGGATGTTTCTCTTCCTTTTCAGATTGAGGTGGACGCTTCTGAGATTGGGGCAGGGGCCGTTTTGTCTCAGAGAAGTTCGGATGGTTCTCTGATGAAACCGTGTGCCTTCTTCTCCAGAAAGTTTTCGCCTGCGGAGCATAATTATGATGTCGGCAATCGGGAGTTGTTGGCTATGAAGTGGGCATTTGAGGAGTGGCGACATTGGCTTGAGGGAGCCAAGCACCGCATTGTGGTCTTGACCGACCATAAGAATTTGATTTACCTCGAGTCTGCCAAGCGGTTGAATCCTAGACAGGCTCGATGGTCGCTGTTTTTCTTCCGTTTTGATTTTGTGGTCTCGTATCTTCCGGGATCTAAGAATGTTAAGGCTGATGCCCTCTCTAGGAGTTTTTTGCCTGATTCTCTGGAAGTCCTTGAGCCGGTTGGTATTCTCAAGGAGGGGGTGATTCTTTCTGCCATCTCCCCTGATTTACGGCGGGTGCTTCAGGAATTTCAGGCTGATAAACCTGACCGCTGTCCAGTGGGGAAACTGTTTGTTTCTGATAGATGGACTAGTAAGGTAATCTCTGAGGTTCATTGTTCAGTGTTGGCTGGTCATCCTGGGATTTTTGGTACCAGAGATTTGGTTGCTAGGTCCTTTTGGTGGCCTTCCTCGTCGCGGGATGTGCGTTCTTTTGTGCAGTCCTGTGGGACTTGTGCCCGGGCCAAGCCTTGCTGTTCCCGCGCTAGTGGGTTGCTTTTGCCCTTGCCGGTCCCTGAGAGGCCCTGGACGCATATTTCCGTGGATTTTATTTAGGATCTTCCTGTTTCCCAGAAGATGTCTGTTATCTGGGTGGTTTGTGACCGGTTTTCTAAGATGGTCCATTTGGTACCTTTGCCTAAATTGCCTTCCTCCTCTGATTTGGTTCCATTGTTTTTTCAACATGTGGTTCGTTTGCATGGCATTCCGGAGAATATTGTGTCTGACAGAGGTTCTCAGTTTGTTTCTAGGTTTTGGCGGTCCTTTTGTGCTAGGATGGGCATTGATTTGTCTTTTTCTTCGGCGTTTCATCCTCAGACAAATGGCCAAACTGAGCGAACTAATCAGACCTTGGAAACCTATTTGAGATACTTTGTGTCTGCTGATCAGGATGATTGGGTGGCTTTCTTGCCCTTAATAATCGGGCTAGTTCGGCTACTTTGGTTTCGCCTTTTTTTTTGTAATTTTGGTTTTCATCCTCGTTTTTCTTCAGGGCAGGTTGAGCCTTCTGATTGTCCTGGTGTGGATTTTGTGGTGGACAGGTTACAGCAGATTTGGACTCATGTGGTGGACAATTTGAAGTTGTCTCAGGAAAAGGCTCAACGTTTTGCTAACCGCCGTCGGTGTGTTGGTCCCCGGCTTCGTGTTGGGGATTTAGTTTGGTTATCTTCTCGTCATGTTCCTATGAAGGTTTCTTCCCCTAAGTTCAAGCCTCGCTTTATTGGTCCCTATAAGATTTCTGAGATTATCAATCCGGTATCTTTTCGTTTGGCCCTTCCTGCCTCTTTTGCCATCCATAATGTTTTCCATAGATCTTTGTTGCGGAGATATGTGGTGCCCGTTGTTCCCTCTGTTGATCCTCCTGCCCCGGAGTTGGTTGAGGGGGAGTTGGAATATGTGGTGGAGAAGATTTTGGATTCTCGTTTTTCGAGGCGGAGACTTCAGTATCTTGTCAAGTGGAAGGGTTATAGCCAGGAGGATAATTCTTGGGTTGTTGCCTCCGATGTCCATGCCGCCGATTTGGTTCGTGCCTTTCACTTGGCTCGTCCTGATCGGCCTGGGGGCTCTGGTGAGGGTTCGGTGCTGTTGTGAATTCCGTTCTTGGGCTCCCTCCGGTGGTTGTAAATGGCACTTTTGTGAATTCTGTCCTTGGGCTCCCTCCGGTGGTGTTAAGTGGAACTGCTGCTCCTTGGATTTAGCTTAGCAGCTGATTCCACTGATCGTCTCTCCTGTTCTGCTATTTAGCCTGGCTCTGATCTTCAGCCAGTGCCAGCTGTCAATGTTTCTTGGTTGGATTCAGATCTCTCCTTGGATTTCCTTGATAGTCGGTCCTGTTCAGCAAAGATAAGTCCTTGCATGTTCATTTTTTGTCCTCTTGCTGTGGACTTAATCATTCAGCTCATTTTATGTTTGCTCTAGTCCAGCTTGTCAGTATTCAATATTCAGTTAAGCTGGAAGCTCTGGGGAAGCAGATTTGCCCTCCACACCGTTAGTCAGGTGTGGAGATTTTTTGTAAACTCTGTGATGGATTTTTTTAGCTTTTAATACTGACCGCACAGTAGCCTTTTCTATTCTGTCTTTCTAGTTAGAAGTGGCCTCCTTTGCTAAATCCTGTTTTCATTCTGTGTATGTCATTTCCCTCTCCACTCACAGTCCATATTTGTGGGGGGCTGTCTGTCCTTTGGGAATTTTCTCTGAGGCAAGATAGCTTTCCTGTTTCCATCTTTAGAGGTAGTCAGTTCTCCGGCTGTGACGAGATGTCTAGGGAGTGACAGGAACATTCCACGGTTACTTCTAGTGTTGTGTTAGGTTAAGGAACTGCGGTCAGTAAAGATACCATCTCCTCAGAGCTCGTCCCATGTTGCTCCTTAACCACCAGGTCATAACACTGCTCCATAAAGGTTGATGGCCCCATAAGATGCTCCATAGGATAATATGCCCATATAATGCTCCATACAGATTAATGGCCCCCATAAGACTCTCCATAGCATAATATGCCCCATATGCTGCTCCATAAAGGTTGATGGCCCCATAAGATGCTCCATAGCATAATATGCACCTTATAATGCTCCATAAAGGTCAAATGTCACAGCCAGAGGACACGGAAGACATAGCGTGGCGGTGGAACAGGGACAAGTGAATATAGCATGGCTCACCCTCCCCTGACATACTCACCCCATCCTGGCACTTCCCTGATTCTCAGTTGACCTGGGCCGGCAGCGCCTTCCAGTGCTGAGCGGTCACATGGTACCACTCATTAAAGTAATGAATATGCGTCCATATTCATTACTTTAATGAGTGGTACTATGTGACCGCTGAACACAGGAAGAGCTGCGGGCACTGGAGAGATCGCGATATGCGTTCAGTGCTTACGCATATCGTGATCTCCTGGGCTGCATCACTTTGTGGGGTCCAGACTGCACAGGTGCATCACGCTTGCGCTGTCTATAAAGGCTTCGGACAGAGTGATGCTCCTAGCGCTATATTATAGATAAGATTGTTTTTTTTTCTTAATAAACCTATAAAAAAATAAACCTTAGTGGAAAGTGAAGGGCTATAAAGTCAGCGCCACACAGGGTTTTCTTACTAGACATATTTTTGTGTCAGGGCCTAATTAACAATTAATTTACATTACATGATGTGCAGCATGAATTGACTGCTGACTGGCAACATGCTTGTCAGTCGGCGGTCATTTACTACCCTGTTTACACAGGTCAATCTAGCTTCAGGTGCACACGGAACAATCTGTAATAGATTACCATTGCTCTAAGAGCTACTAGACCTGTTTGCACAGCGGACAAAAGAACTTTTCACCCAACAAACAAGCGTTTTACTCATTCGCTGGGTGATAGGTAGCTCAGACTGCTAGATAATCATGAAACGAGTTCCAAGGAAGGCTCCTGTGCGGCATAAATGGACGATGTTAGTCTGATGGACCTTTCTCACCTTATCTGTAGGAGTTAAGTTGTTTACTATAAAGATATATTGTTCTGTACCTTCAATTTTCTAAAGAATAGGTATTAAGAAACATTTTTAGAAAGAAAAAAAAAATTAAGTGCAAATTAAGTTTTATTTATTTTTATGGGAAATTCTAATTTTATGGGAAAATTAACCACAAAAGGTACATAATGTGGTAATAAATTGATACTATACTAAACTTTAATTTCAAACCCAAACTATTCATTATTTCCATTCACTGCATTGTTTTATCCTTTGACAAAGTTTCCTTTTTTTTTTCAGTATGGTTGTGCAAGTAATACATAAAATTAATTAAACTGGATGATATTCCTCATTTGAAGGCCACCTTTGATCTGTTGCTGCAAGCCTGCAAAATCTAATAATGGTGATTTAAATCCTCTATAATTTGCAAACATTACATTTCCTAAGTAACACTGTGTTCAATAATCCTCAATTCGGCTACTACAAAATTCAAGCAACCATTCCTAAATCTTTATTCATTTTTAATCCCACAGCTGTTTCCATGGAAATGATCTGATAAGATATAGCCCTTTAGGCAGATGGGCCTATGGAGGATCTTGGCCTATATAAATCAGTGAATATTTTTAGTATTTTCTGAAAGACAGAAAATTTCTTCCAACTAATAATTAATCTGAACTATACACTTCTATTTTACTACATCCTTAAAAAAACATATTTTTAGTTGCACAAATACATTTATTGGTTTTTGGAAGATTGCATTCTTGTCTAACTTTACTTTGTAGCCATTTCGCTGAACCAAGAGCTGGCAAATAGTGAAAAAATAATACTCAAAAAAGAAAAGAATGTCCAGCTTCACCGAATCCGTAAAAAATAATTTTCTTTATTCACATACTATTAAGCATAGAGGATACAGACTTCAGCACAAGCCATATGGGTAAGAATCTCAACGCGTTTCTGGAGACTAAGCTCCCTTAATCATGACATGCCTCTATGCTTAATAGTATGTGAATAAAGAAAATTCTTTTTTACGGATTCGGTGAAGCTGGACATTCTTTTCTTTTTTGGACTCTATACGCCTGAACACAGCGGGTCCGTGCTCCCGAGGATTGGTTTATGCATCACAGGTGAGCTGGTTTATATTCCTTCTTTCAAAAAATAATACTCCATTGTTTCATTTTCCTGCTGCCCTCACAGACTGCCATCTGGGCCTCTTTTTATTGCTTTACCCTATATTGCGCATCCTCTTCATCTTACTTTACTCTGTGCTGGGTCTTCAGGCACTGAGGAGTGGCTTCTGACCTCATGACTTGTCGTCGCAGCGAAAATCATGGCGTCCCAATGTTCATCCCCAGTGGCGTTGACTATGCCTTGGGCGATGCACATTGTAATGTGTTGACATCAATTTATGTGTGCCGTGCAGTGTACAGTGCTGTCAAAGGCGTAATTGATGCCTGAAGACCCAGCTTAATGTGAAATAAGACGAAAAGGATGTGCTCGATGGTGGAAAGCAAAATGAAGGACCAACGAGTACGAGTACCATAGAGCTGTGGGGGTGGCAGGTCAGGTTAGCGGTGAATACTCCCTAGCATATTGAAGGGAATCTGTCACCAGATTTTTGCTACCTCCTCTGAGAGCATGAATACTGAGAGAAAAAATAGGAGTACACGTCCAAGATTTTAGTAAAAAAATCAATACAAATTTTATTAAACAATAGTCATCATATATATAGACATAACGTCACAAAAACAATAACACATTGTAACAGTGAGAAAAACTGGGAAAACAACACTGAAAAAAGGAAAAGCCACCCCTAATAAAGTCCGCGTATCAAGTATAAAGCCAAAAGTGCATGTCACTGGACAGATAAGAGATACAATGCGTTTCTGGAGACTAAGCTCCCTTAATCATGACATACAGTCAGGCTATGCTACACACATACAACATACTACATACATACAACATACTACAAACATACTACATACAACATACTACATACATACTATATACTACATACAACATACATACTACCATAGCATACTACATATATACAACATACTACATAATACTACATACAACATACTACATACTTACTACATACATACTTACTTCATGTCATGATTAAGGGAGCTTAGTCTCCAGTAGCGCGTTGAGATTCTTACCCATATGGTTTGTGCTGAAGTCTGTATCCTCTTTGTTTAAAGTTTGCGAATAAAGAAAACTTTTTTTACGGATTCGGTGAAGCTGGACATTCTCTTCTTTTTTGGACTTTATACGTTTGGACACAGCGGGTCCGTGCTCCTGAAGATTGGTTTATGCATCACGGGTGAGCTGGTTTATATTCCTTCCTTCTATACTTACTACACACAACATACTACATACATACTACATACAACATACTACATACAGTACATACTACATACAACATACTACATACATACTACATACAACATACTACATACATACTACATACAAGATACATACTACATTCATACTACATTCATACTACATTCATGCTACATACATAGAACATACATACTGTACATACAACATACTACATACTTACTACATACAAAATACTACATGCATACTACATTCATACTACATACATACTACATGCAACATACTACATACAACATACTACATACATACAAGATACTACATACAACATACTACATACATACACACTACATACATACAACATACTACATAAAACATACTACATGCATACTACATACATACAACATACATACAACATACTACATTCATACATACATACAGTACATTCATACATTACATACAATACATACATATAACATACAGAACATATAACATAGAGTACATATTCACCATCACTTGTCACTTTGATCCCCGAAGCCAGTGTCACCTGTAAAAAATATTAAAATAATAAACAACCAATATACTCCCTGATCCGCAGAAATCCAATAAAAACGAGTGTCCCACGACGATCTCCCATGGAGAGCAGCATCAGCTGATGCAAACGCTCTCTAGGGGCTCCAGGAATACAATGATGGAAGATATCCTTCCGTACTGTATTCCTCCGCCACTGTAAAAAGTAGTCCCTAGTCTCACTTTTGGCACTGCTGTGTGAGATAGTTCCCACACAGCAAATGCCATAAAGTGAGACCAGTGAACTACAGTAACCTTTCAGTGATGCACTGCAGGAGCCATTGTCTCCTGTCAGTGTGTCACTGGAGGTCCTATAGAGCAGTGACATCACCCGATGTCACTGTTCTATAGGGGAGATAGTCGTGGGACACTCGTTATTAATTGGACTATGGCGGAAAGTGAGTATATGGTTTATTATTTTACTGTTTTTGCAGGCGCTGACGTATGGTAAGTATGGTTAAATTAAGAATAATAAAATACTTTTTTCTGGCTGTGTCTTAATTTTTTTAACTCTTTCACTACTATAGGATTAATAATGGATAGGCGTCTTATTGACGCCTCTCCATTATTAACCCGGCTTAATGTCACCTTACAATAGCAAGGTGACATTAACCCCTTATTACCCCATATCCCACCGCTACTTGGGAGTGGGAAGAGAGGGGCTAAGTGCCAGAATTGGCGCATCTTACAGATGCACCATTTCTGGGGCGGCTGCGGGCTGGTATTTGTAGCCGGGGGGCCAATATCCATGGCCCCTCTCTAGGCTATGAATATCAGCCCGTAGCTGTCTGCGTAGCCTTTCTGGCTATAAAATATAGGGGGACCCCACGTCATTTTTTTTTGGGTGGGGTCCCCTATTTTAATAGCCAGTAAAGGCTACGCAGGCAGCTGCAGGCTGATATTTATAGCCTGGGAGGGGCCATGGGTATTACCCCCTTCCCAGGCTACAAATTTTGGCCCCCGCCGTCGGCTTTCCTCCTCTGGTGCAGAAAATTGCACGGGAGCCCACGCCATTTTTTTCCTTTTTTTTTAAATTAAACGCTCATTAAGAAATATCGACCTTGCTATTATATATCTATGGCTATATCGATCTATAGATATATTTTTAGATAGATATATATTTTTTCTATTTCTCTGTCTATCTGTCTGTCTGTCTATCTATGTGTGTAATGGAGTGTTGGTTGGACAAATGTAAAAGAGGAGGTTGGACAAGACATGACAAATCTTTTTTTTTGTTCAATAATACATCTTTATTTAGCTTTCAACAACGCATACAAAACTGCATAAAAAACCGCATCAAAAACGGGTCAAAACCGCGCAAAAACTGCATCAAAAATGCACCTGCGTTTTCTGCCAACACCTGCGGATTTAGTGCCGAAAAATCCCCAGGCAAATCTGCAATGTGGGCACATACCCTAAGGCTATGTGCACATGTATAATGGTCCTCTGCAGATTTTTCCGCAGCAGAATTGATAAATCTGCATGGCAAAAGCGCTGCATTTTTGCTGCAGATTTATCGCAGATTTACTGTGGTTTTTCTGCGGTTTTCACTGCGGTTTTACACCTGCGGTTTTCTATTGGAGCAGGTGTAAAGCCGCTGCGGAATCCGCAGAAAGAAGTGACATGCTGCGGAATGTAAACCGCAGCGCTTCCTCACGTTTTTTTCCCCAGCATGGGCACAGCGTTTTCTGTTTCCCATAGGTTTACATTGTAATGTAAACTCATGGGAAGCTGCTGCGGACCCGCAGCTGTGGAAACGCTGCGGATCCGCAGCAAAATCCACAGTGTGTGCACCTAGCCTTAGAATGTTTTTATAGTATTTGCACAAGGCTGTGTGCCATGCCTAGGGCTGCTCACCATAGAAGAAGTAATTTTTCTTTCAATTCTCTTTCTTAGTAAAGTCTGCAAAAAGAGTTTCTGTAACAACCAACAACAAAAAAGAACCAAGGATAAAAATAAAAATAATAACCTATCAATAGGGACAAGAGTAGTGTATAAAAGGTGCCTTTATTTAAATATATACGGCAATGGCACTAACACAGTGCCTGTACTTGGAAACAGAAAATATATAAAAAATAAATAAAATTGTATATATATATATATATTTTTTAAGGACGGACCGTACACAGAAATAAACCTTAACGTGAAACATGCACTGACCTAATACAGATATGGCTATCCAAATATGCACCAATATACATATAAAAACAAGAAAATACAGATTAAATATGTGCAACCATGCAGAGAAAAAAGTGCATAGTGCCGAGCAAAATATGGACACAAAAAGTAATCACATATCCATGATGGTATATCCAGTGACCAGAAGAAAGTGGTGCAAACCTTTATAAAAAATACCAAATGTGTATGGGTATACAATACTACAAAAATTGGTGAACATAAAAAAGCATTCACAAAACAAAAATTAATACAATGTGAAAAAAATTAGGATATACACCATTCAGGTGATAACGTGGCATACAAATAATTATTATTATATCATATAAGGTGCACAATATAGCTGGATATGCCTAGGTGCATATGCACACATTCAAGAGCCGTGCATTGAAATATCACAGAAAGGTAAGGTATACGGGAAATCAATGGTAATACCTGAACAAGTCCGTCCCACCAAGATACAGGGCACCCCGACGCGCGTTTCGGACGCTAATCCTTCGTCCCCCTGACGTATATATTATTAGTATATATTATTTTATATTTATTATTCTATTTTATGTATTTATATATGTGTATATATATATATATATATATATATATATATATATATATATATATATATATATATATATACATTTATATATATATATTCTTAATACCTGTGGGGTAAAAGCTGTACACCTTTTTCAAAAAGAGTTTCTGGTTCATCTTTGATGATGGATTGTTTTATGGCCTTTTTTTCTCTTTCAGGCTCCTGCGATCTCTGGGATATGTTATCTGCTTGATGCCTGAGACCCTGCCATCTGCTGGGACTGCAGCACTGACCTCTATAGGGGACTTAGCTATAGTGCTGGGATTTTAATTGTCCAAAATGTTATTTCTTTCCATGTTGCTTATTTTATATTGTGCTTGTTCTCTGGAGTGATTCTATAGGTTTAGATTCTATAGGGTTCGATGCTATAGGGTCTGGAGATGCAGAGATATAAACCTTATTTCTTGGTGTTTAGCTCTGGGGTCTTCCAGCTTTCATATGCTCTGCTGCTTGAAGCCTGTGCTGGGGGTAGATCTTCCTTATCATCTAAATTCCTCTTTTAACCTGGTTTATATTTTTTTTTCTTGGGTGTATTTTAGTCCTGCTCACTTTTGTCTTCCATGGAGCCAGTATTTTCCAAGTTTCGTCTTACAGGTTGCCCATTACAAGCTATAAATTGCTCAAATTTCAGGAGCCCATGTCAAATGCAGCTTACTCCTAGGAATGGAACTGCAGCTCTCCTTCTTCTTATGTTAGGAAGGGATGAATCACAACTCCTGCAGAGCAGCTGACAGCTCCTGCTCCTATAATGCTAATGGCACACTGTACCTAATTGATGTATCTGCTATTCTGCTGGGCTTTTCTCCTGCATTTTACTACTGTCAGCCCTCAATCTAGGATCTGTTCTGTTGGAAGCAGTACTGATTATGTTTAGTTAGCAGATCTTAGGGCTCCATGAAAATGGCAGCAGAACACTCCCACTACTGTGAATTGTGCAGCCCACAGAGACCTGCCCAGTTCACAGCAGTGACAGCTCCAGTACAATAGATAGGGTCAGTGGAGGTTTGTTATCTCCTATGATCATGGGGTGCCATATTATGACACTGATAGTGTCGTGCTGCTTCTGTGAAAACAAGATGTCAGCCCCGAGTGCCTTCTTTAAACTCATATAACACACAAAATATGTTTTAAATGCGTTCAAAACTTGATTATAACAGCATGTTATGCTACATTACATTGATTTATTAATGATTTACAAAGGCGGTACCTTCCCTTTAAGTTGCATTGATGTCATATCAGAAAAAAGGGGATAATTATTAAATAAAGAATAACCATTAGACTATGATGGGTACAAATTCTTTGCAAAAAAAAAAGGTTATAACACATTAGTGAAAATCAAATGTGTGATTGCAGCTCTAGATACTCAGCAAAAACTAGCAGTGCAACTGGTGCACAATAGTATCTGCTAATAGCCGGTGTAGGCACTGGTTGTCAAACACTAATCATTATTACTGATTCAATATGGATCACCAAATTCTGTCATGGGTCCTATGTCATTTCAGCTTACTGCATGAGAATCTCTAAACTAGATCTGTAAATGGTTCTAACCTACACAATAATCCATAACATTGACGCTCGCAGCATTACATGCAGAGTAGGTTACCCGTGCTGTAAGGGTATGTGCACATGTTGCGGATTTCTTGCAGAAATTTCCTGAAGAAAACCAGAAATTTTCATTTTTTTTTTTGCGTTTTTTTTCCGTTTTTTTCGCTTTTTTTAGCATTCTGCAAGCGTAATTAGCTTGCAGAATGCTAAAGTTTTCCAAGCGATCTGTAGCATCGCTTGGAAAACTTACTGACAGGTTGGTCACACTTGTCAAACATACTGTTTGACAAGTGTGACCAACTTTTTACTATAGATGCAGCTTATGCAGCATCTATAGTAAAAGATAGAATGTTTAAAAAAAATAAAAAAAATAAAAAAAAAGGTTATACTCACCCAGACATCTCCTCACCGGCGTCCGTTCCTCTTCCTATAGCTGGTCTGTGCGCACAGGACCTTCCGTGACGTCACGGTCACGTGAGCGGTCACATGACCGCTCACGACCAATCACAGGACAGTGACGTCATCGGCAAGGTCCTCCACCGCACATCAGCTACAGGAACCGAAGCGACAGCATGCAGTGGAGGTGGGAAGACATCGAGGGTGAGTATAGGACTATTTTTTATTTTAATTCTTATTTTTTGACCACTTATATGGTGCCCAGTGCGTGGAGGAGAGTCTCCTCTCCTCCACCCTGGGTACCAACCGCACATAATCTGCTTACTTCCCGCATCGTGGGCACAGCCCCGTGCGGGAAGTAAGCAGATCAATGGACCCCTAGGTGTGCGGAATCCCCTGCAATTCCGCATTTTAATGAACATGTTGCTTTTTTTTCCGCAATGCGATTTTTTCGCGGAAAAAAAGGCTACATTTGCACAAAAAATGCGGAATACACTTAAAATAATAGGAGGCATATGTAAGCGTTTTTTTCGCGTTTTTATCACGTTTTTATAGCGAAAAAACGCGAAAAAAACGCGAAAAATACTTAACGTGTGCACATGGCCTATGACTCAGCGGAGAGATTAGAACATGTAGGAAGTTCATTAGTTCTAGTTCTTTGAATCTCACCTTTTGATGATGCATCCAGCCTTCACTGATCTCTAACTAAATCCTTTATCTACAGTATGTCATTGCATTCAACAATTTCTTTGACAAATTTAGAATGTAATTATTCATTTGGTCCTAGTGCCTTGTCAACTTTAAATGTCCTTAATTGTCTCACTATCAGCCTTGTCTCTGCTAGAGAGCCTTTCAACAAAGCCTTTCACACAAAGTGTATGCATATCTGACTTTTCAGCACGTCTATTGGTTTTTAATTTGCTGATCTGGGCTTACACCAGTATGTCACATTTTTTAATTATATTAAAACAAGCAAAAACATACAATATCTGAATTACAAGAACAGTAGTGCTATATCAGCACCATGCAAGATACTGACACGGTATGTTGCTTGTAATACCCTTTATGGGGTTATTCATCAGTGGATATCCCCTTATTAATGGGCACAGAGGTGAAAATAAATGATGGACCACCATGTACAGCATTGCTGCAGCTTCAAATAGTGTCCCGAATTCAACTTTGAGTAGTGGCTTTATGTGAGCAGTGCACCATTGCAAGTCTACGGTGGTTGATCAGCTGCTGTGTTCACTTTCGGCCCCTGATTAACTGTAACACTCATGTTACCCCCCCCCCAGAAGACCAATAGGAGACACAGTGCTTAGTACAAAAGAGCGATGCCAGTCTGAGAGGACAGTTTCTTTTTAGGCTCATTAATAAGGGATTATCCATTAGTGAGTAACCCCTTTTATTTTAATAAAATTTCAATATTTTTATTCATTCACATAGTGCAGTCATGTTCTGTTTTTTCCCTGATTTTTGCAAAAAAAAACTAAAATAGTATTTTGTAAATCAGAAAAAAAAAGAAAATCTATTGCTTTTATCAACTTATTTTGCATTGATGAAACATACAATAATTTTCATTTCTTGTGTTCCATTCCTCTGCTATTCTTACTGGATATGTGTGAATGGTGTATGTTACCTTTATATTGAAAGAGCACATACTAAACATAGCAAATGATATACATGAACTAACAAAAATACATTAAATAAACCCTGATATGGGATGAGTGATATACTGTATATTTGCTAGGTGGATGAATGGTGAACCATTCGAGAAAACACCGAGAGAGGATGTACTAAACCTGAAGTCCAAAAAAGGTGTGGGATGAATGATGTAAGGATAAAAGTACCGTTAGTAAACAAGAATGTTACACCGCAAAGAAGTGCCCGCACTTGAATGAAAAACATTGATAAATATATATGATAAAAAATATATACTTATAAATTATTACTTAATAAAAAACTAAAAAATCCCAAACCACTAAATGAAGATGGAGCATTCCATGTAAGTGATAAGTAAGTTATACATTAGATAAATTTCACAGTGAGAAGTAGGTGGTGATTAACCAAAATAAAAAATCATATGCATACATTGCCTGAAGCAAAAAAAAAAAGGGGCAAAGATGTGTACACTGAAAGTGTGCCTCATGAGACAGGATAAGTGTCATTTTTTTAAATAAAATACATAAAATGTAATAGACTACTTCCTCTAGCTCTGTAACCAACACCCATCAAACTTTTTGAGGGCCTACTTATCAGAATGGGTGTCCAGTTGGTGTATAAAAACTAGTGGCAACTAGTTTTTTCTCTGGTTATTGTGGAGGATGTCTGTGACCTTACCAAAGTACAGTTGTGTGAAAAAGTGTTTGCCCCTTCCTGATTTCCTAATCTTTTGCATATTTGTCACACTTAAATGTTTCAGATCACAAAACCAATTTAAATATTAGACAAAGATAAAACAAGTAAACACAAAATGCAGTTTTTAATTGAAGTTCCTTATTATTAAGGGAAAGAAAATCCAAACCTAAAGGGCCCTGTGGGAAAAAGTGATCACCCACCCCCACCCGCTTTAACCCTTTCACTCCAGAGCCTGTTTTCACCTTCGTCACATGCCATTTTTTCAATTCTGAGCAGTGTCACTTTATGAGATAATAACTCTTAAATGCATAAACATATCCCACTGATTCTAAGGCCTCTTCCACACGTCTGTGTCTCCGGTTCGTGTGGTTTCAAATGAATGGGTCTGTGCACATGTCAGTGTGTTTCCACGGACCATGTGTCCATGGGCAAAACACGCTGACATGTCCGTTTTTTCCCGTCATCATGGACGGCAAGGAAAGTCAAACAGCTTCACTCTCAATTTGTGTTGCTAGTGAGTCATTTAATACTTAGAACATTTGCCACCATGCAAATTGATCTGATGCATAAGGTACAAAATCAAGTAGCGACTCTATTCTCGACAGACGATGCTGGAAGTCCAAAGTGTGTCTTGAGCCTGATGTTGGGGAAGAATCTCTGAAAATCTTGCTCAAGTCAAAAGCTGTCACAGGAAGGAGTGGGACAGAAGGAGGACTGTCAGTGCAGAGGTGCTGAGGGTGTATGATGAAATGTTGACCACTGTGTTCGGGGTCTTACCAGAAACCTGGTTGTCATGCTATCTCTGTTTGCGGTTGGACCTCCGCTTTGTCCTCCTCTTGGTGGTCGTTGATTGCCTCTCCCCTAGTAGCGTTTGTCTAAAAAATTATACTGGTTTTGGGAGCCAGTAGAACTCTCGCTTCCTGAACTGAAAGAGCCATGTCGTGCACTGTAGTTTGTTCGGTGTGTAGTTTGCGTATAGGAATCGCTCCATCTGTATACCTTGTCTTGGTCATAGTCTTCTGAGTCGCATTGAAATTTAGCCGTTTTTCTCTCCTGAAGTACTTTACGGTGCTCATCAATGGCTTTATCCGTTTTTGTTTTCAGATTGTCCCACTCCATACTTGAAAGGGTTGATGAGAGTTGTTCCTCTATTGCCATGATCTTGTCTCACTGATTGCTGTCTGAAGAAAATCAACAGTTAGTACAATTAAGTCAAATGAACATTTGTTGAGGATTTGTCTGAATTTATCACAATAGTCAGGTTTGTCTGTGAAGAGAGTTGGACGAAGATTACATCTCAGACCACGTGGGATTCGATTCTGTTTGCGATACTCAGCAAGTTTAATGGAGGGAAGATCATAGTACATTAATTTTCGTTTTTCTTTCTCATAGTCACGTGTATGTAGTTCATGTACTGGTATCCTCAGTAAATCACCTGGATCAGTAACCTTAGCGAGTATGTTGCTTGCAGCAATATTATTGTAGGTGAAAGTATGTGATGTCATCTGTGTCTGGTGCATGCATCCTGTCACAATCCATTTTTGGATTTGTGGCAGATCTGGTTCTTCACACATTAAAACTTTTTTCCTTTCAGGCCATTGGGGGTTAAATGCCATTTTTCCCCGCTGGCAACCTGGTGTTACTGCAGTGTTGCTGGGTCAGCTGATGTTGCTGGTGACCACTCCCACATCCTTTAAAAGGTCACCCGGTGCATCAGCTGACTGTTGGTGATAAAGGTCCTTTCTGGAGACCAACCTAGCAGGAGTAGTTCCCTGGTGACAGCCAAGTCTGGTATTTGGAACTCTGTTGCTGTACTATCTGTGGCGTGAAGTTTAGCAGTGGTGTGCACAAGCTAAATGCTGAGTTTTTGTTACTTTGCCCCTTTGTAGTTTCTGCATTTACCTTTTGGTATTGTGTTCCCCTCACTCTCATATTGTTTTATTCTGTTTATTTGCTTTGTGGCGCTGTTTACACTGTTCACCTCCTGGGGTGGGCGTTGGGGATTTAGCTCAGGGTTTAACAGGATATAGGGATAGGTCGGTGACTTGGGCCTCCCTACCTTCAAGGGTACCCCCAAGTTAAGGAAAGACAGGGCTCCCCCTAGCCTGAGAGGAAGTTCAGGGGCCCAGCTTCCTCATCTCCTGTTTTACTATTACTGTCCTGTGACACATCCACTGGCAATGAATCGGAAAAAGTAAGGAGGCGCACACAGCTGAGTAGGGGACGAGGTGCAAACTGAACCGAGATATCGTAGAAGGAAAGTCAAACAGCTGCACTCTCAATTCGTGTTGCTAGTGAGTCATTTAATACTTAGAACATTTTGACACCAAACAAATTGATCTGATGCATAATGTACAAAATCAAGTAGCACATGGGACGTTTCGATCCTTTGAAGGGTCTTTCTCAAACAACGCGGAAAAGTAAGTGAACATATATCAGTAATGTGGTATAGACAGTGTGGCATATTCAAAACAGTGTAACATGTTCAATAAACTTGAATATAATTAAAAGATAACAAACAAAAAATAATAAGCATCAATACAGGCTTTGATAAAATAATATATATGTTGACAGTTTTAAGTAAGCAATGCATACATAATGAAGGCAAAACGTCCCGCACACGTGCACACGAAGAACACACATGGATGTCCTCTGTGTTACATGGATGGCCATCGGGGAAGTAGCGCTACAGTAAGCTCTGTTTCCCAGTGGCTGGTGCTGAAGCCAGCTGTCAGAGGAGGAATGATGAGCATTATATTAAGTCTGATCGACAGCAGGTGGTGGCTTTTGGGACTGTTACCCCATCATCCGACACCTGTTCCCACTAATAACAGTGACAACAGGTGCGGATGATCGGGGTATTCCACAGCCACCGGCTGCGATCATTTGGAAATAAATTAATCAAAATCCCGATACGGGTTCCCCCTTATTTTATTGAACCAACCAGACAAAACTCACAGCTGGGAGCTGCAACCCCCAGCTGTCAGATTCTGCAAGGGTGGTTATCAAGAATAGAGGGGACCCCACGCTGTTTTTTTAATTATCTAAATACATAATTTTAAAAAAGACGCGGAGTTCCCACCATTTTGACAACCAGCCTTGCTAAAGCTCACAGCTGGGGGCTGCTATTCTCAGGCTTGTAAGGGGCCATTGATATAGGCCCCCCAGCCTAAAAACAGCAGCCCGCTGCTGCCCAGAATAGGCGCACCTGTTAGATACGCCTTTTCTGACACTTTGCCAGGTTCTTCCCACTTGCCCTGTAGTGGTAGCAAGTGGCATAATATTTGAGGGATTGATGTCACCTTTTAGGTGACATCAAGCCCACGGCTTAGTAATGGAGAGGCGTCTATAAGATACCTATCCATTACTGATACTATAGTTGTAATGTTAAATAAAGACACCACTAGAATAAAGTCCTGTATTTGAAAAAATTACACAGACTCCTTTAATGATCTAAATTAAGCCATACTTACTGCAACGTCTAATTCTCCGATGCACTCGATCTCCCATAATAAGTAAAATAATAAACTAACAATACACCTTACCTGTCCATCGTTGTGTGTGCCACGCTGTAATCCATGTCTGGGGTCTAAATAGTTTTCAACCAGGACGGTGCCAAGATGCAACCGTCCCAGCTGAAAACCACTGGTGAATGAGCTACTGAGAGCTCAGGAACCAGTACCAGGCTCTCATGCAAGAGAATGATGAAGAAATACATCAAGATAAGACTTTACCCACAAAGAACAACCCTGTACACCCTCAGAGTCCTCCTGGATGGAGAAGGAAAAATGTTGTGAAGACAAAACAGAGAGTTGTTGTCATGGAGGATTACCTGTTGAGAGGAACAGAGGCCGCTATCTGCAGACCACATATAACCTCAAGAGAAATGTGCTGTCTTCCAGGTACAAAAATTAAAGATGTGTCTGACAGGATATCAGAACTCTTCAGACCTACAGACGACCACCCATTCCTGCTAATACATGTGGGGTCAAATGACACTGCAAGAAAGGACCTGGAAACCATCTGCAGTGACTTTGAAAACTGAGGGAAGAAAGTGAAAGAACTGGGAACGCAGGTGGTCTTCTTTTCCATCCTCCCAGTGGATGGCCATGGAACAAGGAGGTGGAATAAGATTCTGCAGGTGAACAACTGGCTACGTCGATAGTGCCATCAGCAAGGTTTTGGATTTCTGGATCACGGAGTGAATTACCTATATGATGGACTGCTTGCTAGAGATGGGGTGCACCTTACGAAGACTGGAAAACATGTTTTTGGAAGTCACCTTGCTACACTCATCAGGAGGGCTTTAAACTAGAACAATGTGGGAAGGGAAGCAAAAGGCTAGAAAAAGCCATACACCTGACAAATACTATTGAGAATTCCACTATTAGACGTGGAGAGGAAGAACAAAGACAAAGAATCTAAATAATAAAAATATTGGAGGAAGAGAAACCAATTACAAACTAAAATGTTTCTATACAAATGCACAAAGTATGGGCAACAAACAAGGAGAATTGGAACTATTAACACAGGAGAAGAAATATGACTTCATTGAAATCACTGAAACTTGGTGGGATGACACACATGATTGGAATACAAGGCTAGAAGAATACAACTTATTTGCAAGAAACAGACTTGATAAACGACGAGGAGGTGTCGCATGTATGTTAGAAAAGCATATATCTGCACAGAGATTGAAGCTTCAGAGACTGGGAGTTCTGTGAAAACTGTTTGGATAAGAATACAAGGAGAGAACAATGGAAAGGACACCATTATAGGCATTTACTACAGGCCGTCTGTGCAAGCTGAAGATATGGATGAACTCTATATGCATCAAATGGCCAAGTTCTCCAAAAAATATGACACAGTGGTCATGGGAGATTTCAACTATCCAGACATTTGTTGGGAATCTCTCTCAGGCAAAACTAACAGGTCAAAAAAATTATTATCCTCTCTTGCTGACAACTTTATCTTCCAAAAGGTAGGGGAGAAAACAAGGGGATCTGCTATCTTGGATCTAATCCTTATAAACAGGGAGGAAAAGGTTGAGGAGGTAAGAATGGCTGGGACCTTAGGAGGTAGCTACCATGCTATTTTAGAATTTTGGATAACTATAGGAGGAAGACCTGTTAAAACTCAGGCTTCAAGGATAGATTTCAGAAAGGCAGATGTTAAGAGATTCGGAAAGAGAGTCGGAGGGATCCAATGGCTGAATATCCTTAAGGACAAAAATGTCCTGGAAGGATGGGAAATCTTGAAAAATTAGATTCTCAAAGTCCAAACGTTATCAATTCCAAAAAGGGAAGAATACAAAGCATTTAAGGAAACCAGGATGGATGAACACAGAACTTAAGCACATGCTAAAAAGGAAGAAAGAAATGTTTATCAAATGGAAAGAGGGATCCATAGCTAAATAATATAGAAACTGCAGGGTACAAACCAGATTATCTAAAGCTGACAATGAATTAAGGCTTGCAAGAGATGTCAAAAGCAATAAAAAAGGATTTTGGGGATATGTCAAAAGTAAAAGAAAAGTTAAAGATGCTATAGGATTTTTACAGGATGAAAATGATGAACTGGTAAGAAAGGATGTTGAGAAGGCTTTTAAATTCCTATTTTGCATCTTTTTTCTCTCAGAAAGGAATTGTAACATCAACTGATCTTAACTGTCCTATTAAAGGAATAGAAGAATCAAGGATATCTATAAACAGAAAGATAGTGAGGAAACACTTAGCTAACATAAATGAATTAAAGTCTCCAGGTCCAGATGAATTACACCCCAGAGTGCTGAAGGAGATAGCAGAAGACATTTTTAAACCACTCTACATAATCTTTGAAAATTCTTGGAGAACAGGAGAAGTCCCAGAAGACTGGAGAAGAGTAAGTGTTGTTCCTATCTTTAAAAAGGGGAAGAAGGTGGACCCAGGGAACTATAGGCCGGTGAATCTGACTTCTATACCAGAAAACATCTTTGAACAAATTATTAAACAACATATATGTAAGTACCTGGATAAGAATGAAGTGATTAACCAGAGTGAGCATGGGTTAGTAACTAATAAGTCATGTTATCCTAACTTAATTTCTTTCTATGACTGAATCACTGACTGGTTAGATCAGGGGGGAAATGCTGTTGATATAGTATACCTTGACTTCAGCAAAGCATTTGACAAAGTATCTCACACCATCCTTATTGAAAAAATGACTAAGCATGGAATGGACAAGGCAACTGTTAGGTGGATTCATAACTGGCTTAGTGATCTCACCCAAAGAGTGGTCGTAAATGGCCGCACATCGAGTTGGAAAAATGTCTCAAGTGGGGTACCAGAGAGTTCTGTCCTGTGCCCTGTATTGTTCAACATCTTTATCAATGTTTTAGATGAAGGAATTGAGGGTACACTGATTAAATTTTCTGTTGACACAAAGCTAGGAGGGATAGCTAATACTAGAGAAGAGAGAGAATATTCAAAAAGATATAAATAAACTGGAGCAGTGGGCAGCAACTAACAGAATGTTTTTTTACAAGGAAAAATGCAAAGTACTACACATCTGGGCAATAAAAATGAAAAAATTATATACAGAATGGGAGGAATAGGGTTAAGCAACAGCACATGTGAAAAAGACCTGGGTATACTAATAGATCATAAACTGAACATGAGTCAACAGTGGGATGCAGCAGCAAAAAAGGCAAATGCAATTCTGCAATGTATTAACAGAAGCATACAGTCTAGATCACGCAAAGTCATTATTGCCCTCTACTCTTTGGTCAGACCTCATCTGGAATACTGTGTCCAATTTTGGGCACTGTTATGATTCTAGTGGTAGAGAATCTCTTGTATTCAGACTAAGTCCGCAATAAATTAGAACTGCTCTAGGGAGGTGGAAACTAGGCTAACCGCATAACTGATCCTAACACACAACTAGAAGTAGCCGGTGAACGTGCCTACGTTGATTCTAGACGTCTCAAGCCAGCCGGAGAACTGACTACCCCTAGAGGGAAAATAAGACCTCACTTGCCTCCAGAGAAATTAACCCCAAAGATATAGAAAGCCCCCAACAAATAATAACGGTGAGGCAAGATGAAAACACAAACGTAGAGATGAACTAGATTTAGCAAAGTGAGGCCCACTAAACTAGATAGGCAGAAAATAGAAAGTGAACTATGCGGTCAGCAGAAAACCCTGCAAAAACATCCACGCTGAGTATTCAAGAACCCCCGCACCGACTGACGGTGTGGGGGGAGAATATCAGCACCCTAGAGCTTTCAGCGAGCTAGAAAATCACATTTTGAGCAAGCTGAACAAAAAACACTGATAATGCAAATGATCCAAAGTATGCAAACTGGACTTAGCTTTTCTTGCATGAGGCAGATGGCAAGGAATCAAGAGGAGACCAAATAGGACTGAATACATCGATACCAGGCAAGAGACTGAGTCCTAAGGAGGACTAAGTAGGGAAAACCCACAGCTTAATGAAACAGCTGAAGCCCAGGCAGGCAGAAAGACATGACTCATACAATACCATTAGTGACCACCAGAGGGAGCCCAGAAACACAGTTCACAACAGTACCCCCCCTTGAGGAGGGGTTACCGAACCCTCACCAAGACCCCCAGGACGATCAGGATGAGCAGCGTGAAAGGCATGAACCAAATCAGCCACATGAACATCAGAGGCGACAACCCAGGAATTATCCTCCTGACCATAACCCTTCCATTTAACCAAATATTGAAGTCTACGTCTAGAGATACGAGAATCCAAGATCTTCTCCACTACGTACTCCAACTCGCCCTCAACCAAAACCGGAGCAGGAGGCTCAACAGCAGGGACCACAGGCACCACGTACCGCCGCAATAAGGACCTATGGAATACATTATGAATAGCCAATGACGCTGGAAGGTCCAAACGAAAAGACACCGGGTTAAGGATTTCCAAAATCTTATAAGGACTGATAAAGCGAGGCTTGAACTTAGGAGAGGAGACCTTCAAAGGAACATGCCGAGAAGACAACCAAACCAAATCCCCAACACGAAGTTGGGGACCCACACCGCGGCGGCGGTTGGCAAAACGCTGAGCCTTCTCCTGTGACAATTTCAAATTGTCCACCACATGGTTCCAAATACGCTGTAACCTATCCACCACAGAATCAACCCCAGGACAATCAGAAGGTTCAACCTGACCCGAGGAAAAACGAGGATGAAAACCAAGATTGCAGAAAAAGGGCGAAAACCAAAGTGGCAGAACTAGCCCTATTATTAAGGGCAAACTCGGCCAGTGGCAAAAAGGTCACCCAATCATCCTGATCAGCAGAAACAAGACATCTTAAATAAGCTTCCAACGTCTGATTAGTTCGCTCGGTTTGGCCATTAGTTTGAGGATAAAAAGCCGATGAGAACGACAAGTCAATACCCATCTTAGCACAAAAGGATCGCCAGAATCTGGACACAAACTGGGACCCTCTGTCAGACACAATATTCTCAGGGATGCCGTGCAAACGAACCACATTCTGAAAGAACAAAGGAACCAAATCGGAGGAGGAAGGCAACTTAGGTAAGGGCACCAAATGGACCATTTTAGAAAAACGATCACACACCACTCAGATGACAGACATCTTCTGAGATACTGGAAGATCCGAAATGAAATCCATGGAAATGTGCGTCCAAGGCCTTTTCGGGATAGGCAAGGGCAAAAGCAACCCGCTGGCACGAGAACAGCAAGGCTTAGCCCGAGCACAAATCCCACAGGACTGCACAAAGGAATGCACATCCCGCAACAAGGAAGGCCACCAAAAGGACCTAGCCACCAAATCTCTGGTACCAAAAATCCCAGGATGCCCCGCCAACACCGAAGAATGAATCTCGGAAATAACTCTGCTGGTCCATCTATCAGGGACAAACAGTCTCCCTGGTGGGCAACGATCAGGTCTATCAGCCTGAAATTTCTGCAGCACTCGTCGCAAATCTGGGGAGATGGCAGACAAAATCACTCCCTCTCTGAGAATACCAGCCGGTTCCGAGACTCCCGGAGAGTCAGGCACAAAACTCCTAGAAAGTGCATCAGCCTTCACGTTCTTCGAACCAGGCAGGTATGAGACCACAAAGTCAAAACGGGAGAAAAACAATGACCAACGAGCCTGTCTAGGATTCAGACGCTTGGCAGACTCGAGATAAATCAGATTTTTATGATCCGTCAAGACCACCACACGATGCTTAGCTCCCTCGAGCCAATGACGCCACTCCTCAAATGCCCACTTCATAGCCAACAACTCCCGATTACCAACATCATAGTTCCGCTCAGCAGGCGAAAATTTTCTGGAAAAGAAAGCGCATGGCTTCATCACAGAGCAATCAGAGCTTCTCTGCGACAAAACGGCCCCCGCACCAATCTCAGAAGCATCAACTTCAATCTGGAAGGGAAGAGAGACATCCGGCTGGCACAAGACTGGTGCTGAAGTAAACCGGCGCTTCAGCTCCCGAAAGGCCTCCACGGCCGCAGGAGACCAATTAGCAACATCAGAACCTTTCTTGGTCATATCCGTCAAAGGTTTAACTACGCTAGAAAAGTTAGTGATAAAACGACGGTAAAAGTTAGCAAAGCCCAAGAACTTCTGAAGGCTCTTAACAGACGTGGGCTGAGTCCAGTCATGAATGGCACGGACCTTGACTGGGTCCATCTCCACAGTAGAAGGGGAAAAAATAAAACCCAAAAAAGACACCTTCTGTACTCCAAAGAGACATTTTGAGCCCTTCACAAACAAAGCATTATCACGCAGAACCTGAAACACCATCCTGACCTGGTTCACATGGGACTCCCAATCATCAGAAAAAACAAAAATATCATCCAGATAAACAATCATAAATTTATCCAGATATTTCCGGAAGATGTCATGCATGAAGGACTGAAACACAGAAGGGGCATTAGAGAGTCCAAACGGCATCACCAAGTACTCAAAATGACCCTCGGGCGTATTAAATGCTGTTTTCCATTCATCTCCCTGCTTAATGCGCACAAGGTTATACGCACCACGAAGATCTATCTTGGTGAACCAACTGGCACCCTTAATCCGAGCAAACAAATCAGACAACAATGGCAAAGGATACTGAAACTTGACCGTGATCTTATTCAGAAGACGATAATCTATACAAGGTCTCAAAGACCCGTCCTTTTTGGCCACAAAAAAGAATCCTGCACCAAGAGGAGAAGAGGATGGACGAATATGTCCCTTCTCCAAAGACTCCTTTATATAACTCCGCATCGCGGCATGCTCTGGTACAGACAAATTAAAGAGTCGACCCTTAGGAAATTTACTACCAGGAATCAAATTTATAGCACAATCACAGTCCCTATGAGGAGGAAGGGCACTGGACCTGGGCTCACTAAATACATCCTGGTAATCTGACAAAAACTCAGGGGTCTCAGAAGGAGTGGAAGAAGCAATAGACACCAACGGAGTATCACCATGAATCCCCCGACAACCCCAACTTGACACAGTCATAGCTTTCCAATCCAAAACTGGATTATGGATCTGTAGCCATGGCAGACCCAAAACGACCACATCATGCAAATCATGCAGAACAAGGAAGCGAATCACCTCCTGATGTACAGGAGTCATGCACATGGTCACTTGCGTCCAATACTGAGGTTTATTCTCCGCCAATGGCGTAGCATCAATTCCTCTAAGAGGAATAGGAAATTCCAACGGCTCCAGGACAAAACCACAGCGCCTGGCAAACGACAAATCCATCAGACTCAGAGCAGCACCAGAATCCACAAAAGCCATGACTGAGTAAGAAGACAATGAACAAATTAAGGTCACAGACAAAATAAATTTAGGCTGTAAAGTACTAATGGCGACAGGATTAACAACTCTTTTTAAGCACTTAGAGCATGCTGAGATAACATGCGTTGAATCACCACAGTAAAAACACAACCCATTTTGACGTCTATGATTTTGCCGTTCGGCTCTGGTCAGAATTCTGTCACATTGCATAGGGTCAGGTGTCCGTTCAGACAGCACCGCCAAAGGATTAGCAGATTTGCGCTCCCGCAAACGCCGATCAATTTGAATGGCCAGAGCCATTGAATCATTCAGACTTGTAGGGATAGGAAACCCCACCATCACATTCTTAATGGCTTCAGAAAGACCATTTCTGAAATTTGCGGCCAGGGCACACTCATTCCATTGAGTAAGCACGGACCATTTCCGAAATTTTTGACAATATACCTCAGCTTCGTCCTGACCTTGAGAGATAGCTAGCAAGGCCTTTTCGGCCTGATTTTCAAGATTAGGCTCCTCATAAAGCAAACCAAGCGCCAGAAAAAACGCATCAACATTCACCAATGCAGGATCTCCTGGCGCCAGAGAGAAAGCCCAATCTTGAGGGTCGCCACACAAGAAGGAGATAACAATTTTAACTTGCTGAGTGGAATCCCCAGAGGAACGAGGTCTCAGAGACAGAAACAATTTACAATTATTCCTAAAATTCAGGAACTTAGATCTATCTCCAAAAAACAGCTCAGGGATAGGTATTTTTGGTTCAGACATAGGACTATGAGTGACAAAATCCTGAATACTTTGCACCCTTGCAGATCCACACTAGAAGTCAGAGACTGAAAATCCATGTCTGCAGCAGAGCTCAAAACCACTCAGAGTATAAGGGGAAGAAAGAATCTAGACAGACTGCAACAAAAAAAAAAAAAAAAATACAAAAACCTCAGAACTTCTTTTTAATCCCGCTTCTGCGATGCTTTAAACATTTTCTTTTTGGCCTGGTATACTGTTATGACTCTAGTGGTAGAGTCTCTTGTATTCAGACTAAGTCCGCAATAACATAGAACTGCTCTAGGGAGGTGGAAACTAGGCTAACCGCATAACTGATCCTAACACACAACTAGAAGTAGCCGGTGAACGTGCCTACGTTGATTCTAGACGTCTCGAGCCAGCCGGAGAACTGACTACCCCTAGAGGGAAAATAAGACCTCACTTGCCTCCAGAGAAATTAACCCCAAAGATATAGAAAGCCCCCAACAAATAATAACGGTGAGGCAAGAGGAAAACACAAACGTAGAGATGAACTAGATTTAGCAAAGTGAGGCCCACTAAACTAGATAGGCAGAAAATAGAAAGTGAACTATGCGGTCAGCAGAAAACCCTGCAAAAACATCCACGCTGAGTATTCAAGAACCCCCGCACCGACTGACGGTGTGGGGGGAGAATATCAGCACCCTAGAGCTTTCAGCGAGCTAGAAAATCACATTTTGAGCAAGCTGAACAAAAAACACTGATAATGCAAATGATCCAAAGTATGCAAACTGGACTTAGCTTTTCTTGCATGAGGCAGATGGCAAGGAATCAGGAGGAGACCAAATAGGACTGAATACATCGATACCAGGCAAGAGACTGAGTCCTAAGGAGGACTAAATAGGGAAAACCCACAGCTTAATGAAACAGCTGAAGCCCAGGCATGCAGAAAGACATGACTCATACAATACCATTAGTGACCACCAGAGGGAGCCCAGAAACACAGTTCACAACAGGGCACCACATTTTAAAAAAGACATCAACAAACTCGAGCAAGTTCAGAGAAGAGCGACCAGAATGGTGTCCTATGAGGAAGGGTTACAGGATTTGGGAATGCTTAGCTTGCAAAAAAGAAGACTGAGAGGAGACTTAATAGCTGTATACAAATATCTCAAGGGCTGTCACATTGTAGAAGGATCATCTTTATTCTCATTTGCACAAGGAAAGAATAGAAGCAATGGGGTGAAATTGTATGGGATGAGACACAGATTAGACATTAGAAAAAACTTTTTGACAGTTAGGATGATCAATGAGTGGAACAGGCTGCCACAAGAGGTGGTGAGTTCTCCTTCCATGGACGCTTTCAAACAGAAGCTGGACAGACATCTGTCTGGGATGATTTAGTGAATCCTGCTTTGAGCAGGGGGTTGGACCAGATGACCCAGGAGGTCCCTTCCAACTCTACCATTCTATGATTCTATGATTCTATTATTTTACTTTTACTACAGGAGATCAAGGGCGTCGGGGAATTAGGTGTTGTAGTAAGTATGGTTTAATTTAGAACATTAAAGGAGTCTGTGTAATTTTTTCAAATAAAGAACTATATTCTGGCCGTGTCTTTATTTAACTTTGTAACTATAGGATTAGTAATGGATAGGTGTCTTATAGATGCCTCTCCATTACTAAGCCGTGGGCTTGGAGTCACCTGAAAGGTGACATCAATCCCACAAATATTACCCCACTTGCCACCCCTACAGGGCAAGTGGGAAGAGCCGGGCAAAGCACCAGAAAAGGCTCATCTAATAGATGCACCTTTTCTGGGCACAAAAAGTGCACAAAACTGTGGCACATTGTGCTTTAACCCCTTAAGCCCCAAGGGTGGTTTGCACGTTAATGACCAGGACAATTTTTACAATTCTGACCACTGTCCCTTTATGAGGTTATAACTCTGGAACGCTTCAACGGATCCCAGTGATTCTGACACTGTTTTCTCGTGACATATTGTACTTCATGTTAGTGGTAACATTTCTTCGATATAACTTGTGTTTATTTGTGAAAAAAAATGAAATTTTAGTTACATAGTTACATAGTTATTAAGGTTGAAGAAAGACTTTAAGTCCATCTAGTTCAACCTATAGCCTAACCTAACATGCCCTAACATGTTGATCCAGAGGAAGGCAAAAAAAACCATGTGGCAAAGAGTAAGCTCCACATTGGGGAAAAAAATTCCTTCCCGACTCCACATACGGCAATCAGACTAGTTCCCTGGATCAACGCCCTATCAAGGAATCTAGTGTATATACCCTGTAACATTATACTTTTTCAGAAAGGTATCCAGTCCCCTCTTAAATTTAAGTAAAGAATCACTCATTACAACATCATACGGCAGAGAGTTCCATAGTCTCACTGCTCTTACAGTAAAGAATCCGCGTCTGTTATTATGCTTAAACCTTCTTTCCTCCAGATGTAGAGGATGCCACCTTGTCCCTGTCTCTGGTCTATGATTAAAAAGATCATCAGAAAGGTCTTTGTACTGTCCCCTCATATATTTATACATTAAAATAAGATCACCCCTTAACCTTCGTTTTTCCAAACTAAATAGCCCCAAGTGTAATAACCTATCTTGGTATTGCAGACCCCCCAGTCCACTAATAACCTTGGTCGCTCTTCTTTGCACCCGCTCTAGTTCAGCTATGTCTTTCTTATACACCGGAGACCAGAACTGTGCACAGTATTCTAAGTGTGGTCGAACTAGTGACTTGTATAGAGGTAAAATTATGTTCTCCTCATGAGCATCTATGCCTCTTTTAATGCATCCCATTATTTTATTTGCCTTTGTAGCAGCTGCCTGACACTAGCCACTGAATATGAGTTTGTCATCCACCCATACACCCAGGTCTTTTTCTTTGACGGTTTTGCCCAGAGTTTTAGAATTAAGCATATAGTTATTCATCTTATTACTACTACCCAAGTGCATGACCTTACATTTATCCCCATTAAAGCTCATTTGCCATTTATCAGCCCAAGCTTCTAGTTTACATAAATCATCATGTAATATAAAATTGTCCTCCCCTGCCCCAACGGGGACAGCGATGATAATGTGTGCAACCTGTAAAGCGCTGCGGAATATGTTAGCGCTATATAAAAATAAAGATTATAATTATTTATTATTATTATTTTTACCCTGCAGAGTTTAGTGTCATCTGCAAATATTGAAATTCTACTCTGAATGCCCCCTACAAGGTCATTAATAAATATGTTAAAAAGAAGAGGGCCCGATACTGACCCCTGTGGTACCCCACTGCTAACCGCGACCCAGTCCGAGTGTGCTCCATTAATAGCCACCCTTTGTTTCCTATCTCTAAGCCAGCTCTCAACCCACTTACACATATTTTCCCCTATCCCCATTATTCTCATTTTATGTATCAACCTTTTGTGTGGCACCGTATCAAAAGCTTTTGAAAAGTCCATATACAGTACACTACATCTACTGGGTTCCCTTGGTCCAGTACAGAACTTACCTCTTCATAGATGCTGATCAAATTAGTCTGACATGAACGGTCCCTAGTAAACCTGTGCTGATACTGGGTCATGAGGTTATTCCTCTTCAGATACTCCAGTATAGCATCTCTTAGAATTCCCTCCAGGATTTTACCCACAGTAGAGGTTAAGCTTACTGGCCTATACTTACCGAGTTCAGTTTTTGTCCCCTTTTTGAATATTGGCACCACATTTGCTATACGCCAGTCCTGTGGTAGAGACCCTGTTATTATGGACTGTTTAAAGATTAAAAATAATGGTCTATCAATGACTGTACTTAATTCCTGCAGTACACGGGGGTGTATCCCATCCGGGCCTGGAGATTTGACAATTTTAGTGATATTTAGACGCCGCCGTACTTCCTGCTGGGTTAAGCAGGTGACACTTAATGGGGAATTTTTGTTATCACTGATCATATTGTCTGCCATGGGATTTTCTTTTGTAAATACTGATGAAAAAAAGTCATTTAGCATATTGGCTTTTTCCTCATCCTCATCCACCATTTCACCCAGACTACTTTTAAGGGGGCCAACACTATCATTTTTTAGTTTCTTACTATTTATGTAGTTAAAGAATATTTTGGGATTATTTTTACTCTCTCTGGCAATGAGTCTCTCTGTCTCAATTTTTGCTGCCTTGATTTGCTTTTTACAGAATTTATTTAATTTTTTGTATTTATTTAATGCCTCATCACTCCCTACTTCCTTTAATACTCTAACCAAAAACAAGGAGAAAATTTACCCAAATATCAATATGAATTTCAAGTATAAACACAACCTTATAACCAAAAAAAACTACTTGAAAGGAATTGACTAAACGCAAATATATAAAATCAAATATTTTATTGTAATGAGACACTAAACAAAACTAAACACAAAACAAAAGGGAGGCTGGTACTATAAAAAGGAAAGAAGGACCAGGAACATAAATGTCAGGACAAATATGATAATAAATATAGTGATGAATATATCCATGCCCTGGTCAGTCCGTAGAAATGACAATGAGCAATGGTAAGGAAAAGGAATAAGGAACCATACAATAAAATCAGTTTATCCCAATATATGGATTAATGTGATTCCTTATAGATAGTGCAACTAAATAAAGTGCACAATATATAGTATGAAGTACATATAGCAGATACCTGCCAGGTCCTGCCGAAATTTAATTAATATACTGTGCAGATGCACATCTTGAAAGATTCAATGGTATCATATAAGATCAAACGCAAAGTGCATCTCATATTCCTTACCAGAGTTCATGTCAAAGGTACCGTGCCTCGACCCCGCACTCCAATGCACGTTTCACGTATATTGCTTCCTCAGGGAGTGATACACAGGGGGTATAGTGGCTCCCATTTATATATCTATCACACACACACTTAAGCCAATTATGGCGCTTCAAGCGGCGCATCACCCGCCGCCAGCACCGGCGTCCCCGGCACATGACCCGCGGCAACGTCACAGAATGGCGCAGCGGCGCCGCCCATGACGTCACAGGCGGATCACGTGACGAGACACACCCGCCCGGAAAGCAGGGGATGCGCACCAGCACCAAACCCACCATCTTGGAATAGGGCAAAAGTAAGGGCAACACATTACCAATATTTAGAAACCCCATAAACAATATGATGACAATAGTTGTCATAACCAGATGGCGAGTCAATTGCTACCGCACAATGCCAGTCACAATTCCATTCCGCAGTGGCACCACAGGAGGTCAAACGACACATCCGCGGTAACATAAACAGGTGGAACACCGGAACAAGCACGCAGTGAAGACAAAAGACGCACCAAGGTTTAAAGTGGTGGAGGTAAGTACAGGGGCATACAGATGGTAATATTTATCGCAAGGCAACTCAATTAAAACAGATTAAGATTATTTCATAAACCCGGACAAAAAGAAATTTTTATATATAAATGTGTAGTGAAAAAAGAAAAAATAATAAGAAAAAAACAAAAAAACATACCTATATAAATATATATGACAATAACACATAAATATTAAATATTCATTTGATGCAGAGAGTAAAGTGCAAAATAGTGCAATTCAACATAGAAGAGTCCAAATTCTTGTGGGATGTCCAATAAATCTGCTTAATTCTTCATAATTTGAAGAAGAAATAAAGTGCAAAAAAGTTTTATATATGTGCAAAAAAAGTGCAAAAAAGTGCAATACAGCGTGGAGAAGTCCGGATTTCTGTAAGGATCTTCAATCAATCTGCACGATTCTTAATAGTCAGATATCCATATTATGTGACACTTCATAGTCAAATACCCATATGAGAGGGACTCATAATTGCCCTGCATATAAATAAATAAAGAAAAAAGCATTAAAGATAAATAATGCCTAATCCTAATTAAATGGAAGAGATATACCACAAACGCCACCCTATGAAGAAAATTTTATCACAAGGACAAACACTGAATTAAAATATATAAAACATACAATTATAATTAAAAACAATAGTAAAAATATATGATATATAATGTCAGACAAACGGCAGCGCCAGGATCCAAAACGAGGGGGTAATAATTTACAAAAAAACTAGAGAAACCCCACTGGTCATTAAGACCATATGGTTTTATTGTTCTAAGGGTGGTTATCCAGCGGCATTCTTTTTGGGCTAACCTATTCATGATATTTCCCCCACGAATGCCCAAATGTACTATGTCAATACCTTTCACTTGTAGTTCAATTGGTCCAGATGGATGAAACTCCCGATAGTGGGCAGGTATTGTCTTTAGTTTGACAACGTCTTCACTCTGAGAATTTTTCAAGTTCAGGAGTCTTGCCTGTTATGATTTTCCCAATGGCAGGGAAATCAAAATAACAACGGACTAGCTCTCGGGTGATGGGAACTAAAGTGACCGTGACCTGAACCTGACACGACACTGGAAGTAGCCGGGGAGTGTTTCCTACGATGCCCTAGACACCACGCGCCAGCCGGAGATCTAACTACCCCTATCAGAGGAATATACAGGCCTGCCTTACCTCCAGAGATGAACCCCAAAAGGAGATAGCAGCCCCCCACAGATATTGACGGTGAGTCAAGAGGAAAAGACATACGTAGGATGAACAGCAGATTTAGCACAGTGAGGTCCGCTTACTAGATAGCAGAAGTACAGGAAAGAGTCACTTCACGGTCAACTTCAAAACACTACTCAAAAACACCATCCTGAAATTACTTTAAAACTCCAGTGACAACTCATGCCACTGGAGTGGCAATTCCAGTCCACGAGAGCTTCCAGCTACAGAGAGTCACATTGCAAATAGCTGGACAAAAATAGAATAAACTAGAAACAAAATTCAACTTAGCTGAACAGGATCTTGAGGCAGGAGAATGCAACAGAATGCTACTGATACATTGTTGGCCGGCATCAGACCAGCAGCCAAGCAGCCTTAAATAGGAAACTCCCCTAATGGGTGTCAACAGGTGATCAAGGATAGAAGAAGGCAAATAAGTGGCACTACCATAAAACACCACCGGGGGAGCCCACAAACAGAATTCACAACAGTACCCCCCCCTTAAGGAGGGGGCACCGAACCCTCACCAGAACCACCAGGGCGATCTGGATGAGCACTATGAAATGCACGAACCAAATCAGGAGCATGAACATCAGATGCTGTCACCCAAGAATTATCCTCCTGACCATAGCCTTTCCACTTAACCAGATACTGAAGTTTCCGTCTGGAAACACGGGAGTCCAAGATCTTTTCCACCACATACTCCAACTCACCCTCAACCAGCACAGGAGCAGGAGGATCAGCAGACGGAACAACCGGCACCTCATACCTCCGCAACAATGACCGATGAAAAACATTATGAATAGTAAAAGATGCTGGGAGGTCCAAACGAAAGGACACAGGATTGAGAACCTCCAGAATCCTATAAGGGCCGATAAACCGAGGCTTAAACTTAGGAGACGAGACCTTCATAGGAACAAATCGAGAAGACAACCAAACCAGGTCCCCAACACAAAGACGAGGACCGACACGCCGATGACGATTAGTGAACTGTTGAGTCTTCTCCTGGGACAACTTCAGATTGTCCACAACCTGTCCCCAAATCTGATGCATTCTATCAACCACAGCATCTACTCCAGGACAATCCGAAGACTCCAATTGACCGGACGAAAAGCGAGGGTGAAACCCTGAATTACAAAAAAATGGAGAAACCAAAGTGGCAGAACTGGCCCGATTGTTAAGGGCAAACTCTGCCAATGGCAAAAAATCAAGCCAATCGTCCTGATCAGTGGACACAAAACACCTCAAGTAAGTCTCCAAGGTCTGATTAGTACGCTCAGTCTGGCCATTAGTCTGAGGATGGAATGCAGATGAAAAAGACAAGTCGATGCCCATCCTGGCACAGAACGCCCGCCAAAATCTAGGCACAAACTGAGTACCCCTGTCAGACACTATATTCTCAGGAATACCATGCAAACGCACAACATTCTGAAAAAATAGAGGGACCAGCTCAGAGGAGGAGGGCAATTTGGGCAAAGGTACCAAGTGAACCATCTTGGAAAAACGGTCACACACCACCCAGATGACGGACATCCTACGAGAAACAGGAAGGTCAGAAATAAAGTCCATAGAGATGTGCGTCCAAGGCCTCTTAGGAATAGGCAAGGGCAACAACAACCCGCTGGCCCGGGAACAGCAGGGCTTAGCCCGAGCACAAACATCACAAGACTGCACAAAAATACGTACATCTCGAGACAAGGAAGGCCACCAGAAGGACCTAGACACCAGATCCCTGGTGCCAAAAATTCCAGGATGACCTGCCAACGCGGAAGAGTGAACCTCCGAAATAACTCTACTGGTCCAGTCATCAGGGACAAACAATCTACCAGGCGGACAGCGATCAGGCCTATCCACCTGAAACTCCTGCAAAGAGCGCCGCAGGTCTGGGGAGACAGCTGACAATATCACCCCATCCTTCAGGATGCCAGTAGGTTCGGAATCACCAGGCGAGTCAGGCTCAAAACTCCTAGAGAGGGCATCCGCCCTCACATTCTTAGACCCAGGCAGATATGAAACCACAAAGTTAAATCGAGAGAAAAACAACGACCAGCGCGCCTGTCTAGGATTCAGACGCCTGGCTGACTCAAGATAAATCAGATTTTTGTGGTCAGTCAAGACCACCACCTGGTGTCTAGCACCCTCAAGCCAATGACGCCACTCCTCAAATGCCCACTTCATGGCCAAGAGCTCCCGATTTCCAACATCATAATTTCGCTCAGCGGGCGAAAACTTTCGAGAGAAAAACGCACATGGTCTCATCACTGAGCAGTCAGGACCTTTCTGCGACAAAACTGCACCTGCTCCGATCTCGGAAGCATCTACTTCAACCTGGAACGGGAGCGAAACATCAGGCTGGCGCAACACAGGAGCAGAAGAAAAGCGGCGCTTAAGCTCCCGAAAGGCCTCCACAGCCGCAGAGGACCAATTAGCAACATCAGCACCCTTCTTGGTCAAATCAGTCAAAGGTTTAGCAATGGCAGAAAAACCCGCTATGAATCGGCGATAGAAATTAGCAAATCCCAAGAATTTCTGAAGACTCTTTAGAGAAGTAGGTTGTACCCAATCACAAATAGCCTGAACCTTAACAGGGTCCATCTCCATAGATGAAGGGGAAAAAATATATCCCAAAAAGGAAATTCTCTGAACCCCAAAAATACACTTTGAGCCCTTCACAAATAGAGAATTAGCTCGTAAAACCTGAAAAACTCTCCTGACCTGTTGAACATGAGATTCCCAGTCCTCCGAAAAAATCAAAATATCATCCAAATACACAATCATAAATTTATCCAGATATTCACGGAAAATATCGTTCATAAAGGACTGAAAAACGGAAGGGGCATTCGCGAGACCGAAAGGCATTACCAAATACTCAAAATGGCCTTCAGGCGTATTAAATGCGGTCTTCCACTCATCCCCCTGCTTAATCCGCACCAAATTATACGCACCACGTAGATCGATCTTAGTGAACCACTTCGCCCCCTTTATGCGAGCAAAAAGATCAGTCAGTAAAGGTAACGGATACTGGTATTTAACTGTAATCTTATTCAGAAGTCGATAGTCGATACAAGGTCTCAATGAACCATCCTTTTTACCCACAAAGAAAAACCCTGCCCCCAGTGGAGACAAAGAGGGGCGAATATGACCCTTTTCCAAAGATTCTCTGATATACTCCCGCATAGCAGTATGTTCAGGTACAGACAAATTAAACAAGCGACCCTTAGGAAATTTACTACCGGGAATCAACTCAATAGCGCAGTCACACTCTCTGTGAGGAGGGAGAGAATCAGTTTTAGGCTCCTGAAAGACATCATAAAAATCTGACAGAAATGCTGGGATCTCAGAGGGAGTAGATGAAGAAATGGGAACCAAAGGTGCATCCCCATGAATCCCCTGACATCCCCAGCTCAGCACAGACATTGATCTCCAGTCCAAGACTGGATTATGAATTTGTAACCATGGTAATCCAAGTACTAATACGTCATGTAGATTATATAACACAAGGAAACGAATAATCTCCTGATGGTCTGGGGACAGATGCATAGTCACTTGTGTCCAATATTGTGGTTTATTGCTAGCCAAAGGTGTAGAATCAATACCCTTTAAGGGAATAGAAACCTCCAGAGGCTCTAAATCAAACCCACAACGCTTGGCAAAGGACCAATCCATGAGACTCAGAGCGGCGCCAGAATCCACATAAGCATCCACAGTAACAGATGATAAAGTACAAATCAATGTCACGGACAAAAGAAATTTAGACTGCAAGGTACCCATAGAAAAAGATTTATCAACCTTTTTATCAACCTTCTTTATGCGTTTAGAGCATGCTGATATAACATGAGCTGGATCTCCACAATAGAAGCACAACCCATTTTTGCGCCTGTAATTCTGTCGTTCGCCTCTAGACAATACACTATCGCATTGCATATGCTCTGGTGCCTTTTCAGAGGTCACCGCCAAATGATGCACAGGTTTTTGCTCAGAAGATACCGCCATATGGTGCACAGGTTTTTGCTCAGAAGATACCGCCATATGGTGCACAGGTTTTTGCTCAAAAGATACCGCCATATGGTGCACAGATTTTTGCTCAGAAGATACCGCCATATGGTGCACAGATTTGCGCTCCCGTAAACGCCGATCAATCTGGATAGCCAATTTCATGGCATCATTCAGACCTGTAGGCACAGGGAACCCCACCATGACATCCTTCACGGCATCAGAGAGACCTTCTCTGAAATTAGCTGCTAGAGCGCACTCATTCCATTTAATAAGCACCGACCATTTACGAAATTTTTGGCAGTATATCTCAGCTTCATCTTGCCCTTGAGAAAGAGCTATCAAGGCTTTCTCAGCCAAAATCTCTAAATTAGGTTCTTCATAAAGCAACCCCAAAGCCAGAAAAAACGCATCTACATTTAATAACGCAGGATCCCCTGGCGACAATGCAAATGCCCAACTTTGTGGGTCACCCCGCAATAGAGAAATAACAATTTTAACCTGTTGCGCAGGATCACCAGCAGAGTGAGATTTCAGAGACAAAAACAATTTACAATTCTCTCTGAAATTCAAAAAACGGGATCTGTCTCCGGTAAAAAATTCAGGCATAGGGATCTTAGGTTCAGACATTGGAGCACGTATAACAAAATCTTGTAAGTTCTGGACCTTTGTAGCCAGGTTATTCAGACCTGCAACCAAACTCTGTGGATCCATGATTCAAACAGGTGTAACCAAAGCCATTCAGAGATTAAGAGGAGAGAAAAAAAAAAAGGCTGAAGACTGCAGTTTAAGCAAGGAGTACAAATAAGCACTAAGGTGCACTTTCCAAACACAGAAGGAAAAAAAACCTTTTCATATCCTTTCCTGCTTTAGTGCATAGTTTTAACACATGAGGGCCGGCCAAACTGTTATGATTTTCCCAATGGCAGGGAAATCAAAATAACAACGGACTAGCTCTCGGGTGATGGGAACTAAAGTGACCGTGACCTGAACCTGACACGACACTGGAAGTAGCCGGGGAGTGTTTCCTACGATGCCCTAGACACCACGCGCCAGCCGGAGATCTAACTACCCCTATCAGAGGAATATACAGGCCTGCCTTACCTCCAGAGATGAACCCCAAAAGGAGATAGCAGCCCCCCACAGATATTGACGGTGAGTCAAGAGGAAAAGACATACGTAGGATGAACAGCAGATTTAGCACAGTGAGGTCCGCTTACTAGATAGCAGAAGTACAGGAAAGAGTCACTTCACGGTCAACTTCAAAACACTACTCAAAAACACCATCCTGAAATTACTTTAAAACTCCAGTGACAACTCATGCCACTGGAGTGGCAATTCCAGTCCACGAGAGCTTCCAGCTACAGAGAGTCACATTGCAAATAGCTGGACAAAAATAGAATAAACTAGAAACAAAATTCAACTTAGCTGAACAGGATCTTGAGGCAGGAGAATGCAACAGAATGCTACTGATACATTGTTGGCCGGCATCAGACCAGCAGCCAAGCAGCCTTAAATAGGAAACTCCCCTAATGGGTGTCAACAGGTGATCAAGGATAGAAGAAGGCAAATAAGTGGCACTACCATAAAACACCACCGGGGGAGCCCACAAACAGAATTCACAACACTTGCCGATCTGATGTCTCTCACATGTTCCAATATTCGTACTCGGAGTTGCCTTGATGTGAGGCCCACGTAAATTAATCCACATGGACATGTCAAGTAATATATAACTGATGTAGTCTTGCAGTTAATTGGGTGGACAATCTTAAAATCACGTGTCCGCAAGGAATTGCTAAATGTTTCCGCCTTGACCATATATTTACAAGCACTGCAATTGCCACATGCACGAGACCCCCACTTGGGACCCTTGGAGTCAAATATAAAATTTGACTTAGGTACAACATAATGACTATGTGTGATGGTTTCGCCAATGGTTTTACTTCTTCTTGCAACAATTGCCGGCTAATCCTCAATAAATTTGGCCAACCCAGGATCCTGTCTTAAAATCGGCCAGAATTGGTTGAATATACTATTCATGTCTTTCCATCTCCCGTGATAATTCGTAATAATTCGCAGCCTTGAATCCTCTTTTTTTGTGGCTTTATTTCGCAGTAAAGAGTTTCGGTCCAATTTCCTCGCTTGTTGATAACCACAATTGATGTCTTCATACTTATATCCCCGGTCTAAAAATCTATCCGTCATGTCCTGGGCTTGTCTCTCAAACTCCTCATCGGTATCACAAATTCTCCTGGCACGAATAAACTGTCCCTTGGGGATTGCCCTTATAGTGTGTCTCGGATGTGCTGATTTCGCATGCAAAACGGAATTGGTACTGGTTTCTTTTCAAAAGATGGTACTATGGATATTCCCAAAATGGTCAATCGTCAGTTGGAGATCTAAAAAATCAATCTTCTGTGTAGTAATCTGAAAGGTGAGTTTTACATTCCAGTCATTATCATTAAGATATGTGAGGAATTTATCCAATCCAATTTTGTCCCCCTGCCAAATGAAAAGAAGATCATCAATGAAACGCATCCAACTTATCACAGATAGACCCTGGCCATCGTCAAGATATGACAACATATGATCGCGTTCCCATTGTCCCATAAAGAGGTTGGCATATGAGGGTGCAAAAGACGCCCCCATAGCCACACCCCTTTGCTGTACAAAAAATTTATCTTTAAACGTGAAATAGTTATGGGTCAGCGCATATTCCAGTAATTCCAAAAGAAGAGTTAATAATTCCCCATCCATGCCCCTATTTAGGAGAAAAAATCTCACTGCTGAAATGCCTCGCTCATGACCTATACAGGTATATAAAGATTCTACATCTCCAGTAACAAGGAACATGTCCGATTCCACTGTGATCCCCTGTAATCTCTGCAAAACCTTCCCCGAATCCTTCACATACGATGGTAATTCCTCAACACAAGGCTTCAGATAATAGACCAAAAATCTACAAATCGACTCATTCAACCCACCACAACCAGAGACGATAGGTCGTCCGGGTGGGTTGATCAGATTTTTATGCACTTTGGGAAGGAAATATATCGTCGGAATGACAGGGAAATTAACACGAAGTCCCTCCCAGACACTCTTTGTAATGAGACCCTTATCAAGGGCATCATCCAAGATGCCAAATAGTTGCCTTTGAAAAGTGGCTGTGGGGTCTGAAGTCACTCTCTGATAGCACTCAATGTTATGAAGTTGTTTGAATGCTTCTTTTTCATAAAGGTGTACCGGCCAGACCACCACATTGCCGCCTTTATCGGCCGGTTTAAAGACAACTTGCTTCATGTTTTTTAACTCATTTAGTGCTTGTCTTTGGGCAAATGTTAAATTGTCAAATGGCCTGTGTATCTTGAGTTGGTATAATTCATTACACACCATCCTAACAAAAATTTCCACAGATGAGTTTAGGGAGATTGGTGGAAAATTTGTAGATTTTTTCTTGATAAAATCTGGGAACTTACTCAGTATAGGTTCTTGCTGTTCCAGGAGTAGTTCTTCTAATGTCCGAAGCGCTTCCAATTCTGCCTCTGTTGAAAAGAGTGTGTTAGGATGATTTTTACCATCATGCAGCTTTTTCAAAAGAAGCTTCCTTGCAAATAAAAAAAACATCTTTAATTACCATAAAGGTATCGAAGTTGGACGTGGGACAGAAAGTAAGGCCCAGAGATAACACCGATATCTGGGCTGGTGAAAGAATAATATCGGATAGATTTATTACCTTAAGACTCTTGCTCTGTTTAGACTCCTGATGCTTGTTATAGTTCCACCCACCCGTTCTTTGGCGAGTATTATAACGCCTTGGGTTATCCGAGACATTTGATTCAGCTGATAAGTGTGAAGAACTACTTGCCACTGAAGTAGCAGAATTTGTACGGGTAAGATTTTCATTCTTCCTCCATCTATATACCCTATTCTGCTGATAATCTAATTGATCTCGTTGGAATTTTTGAGTTTTAGTCTTCTTAAGATCTTGCTCCCATTTGGCATAGTCCTTATCCAATTCCTCCTGAAATGCCATCATTTCTGCTACCGACAACTTCTCCTTAAGTTTATCTTGGACAATACGTATGTGCCCCTCTATTTCCTCTAATTTTCTCTGATCAAGAGAAATTAGTAGCTCCAAAAAAGTTTTGGAGCAAGTTTGACATGCCTCCTCCCATTTACTCTTAATCCCTA